>NC_052630.1:100244801-100874134 GCF_016161935.1 Mauremys reevesii | reverse complement strand
CTTTTCAACAGCATTTCTTATTATTACAACCTGGCAAACCCTCCTGTGGGCAGTAAAGCTTTCTCATGTATTATTAGCCCTCTGCAGAAAGCTAAGAAAAGACACAAATCTGTTTTCTCAAAGGACAGAAGGGCATTTAGTTATAAGAGAAAGTAGGGCCATATTCCACTGTTGGGTTAAAGGTGGAGAAAACAGAACTATAACACACAAGTTTAAGAGATTAACACACCAGCAGTTCATTCTTGAGCACCACAGTATTGATTAGTAGTCATCTGGTTTCTGGTTGTGGTACTTTTGCGGGGACCGTGTTATCATATATTGTAGTAGTATTTTATAACATCCAAATTTCCACTATGTGCGAACACACACACACAAATGTCCCTGCCCTAAAAAGTGTATAGACTAAATTTTAGAGGTGACACCAAAGTGTCAATGAACACACTACCAGACCCTAAATAAAATATACTAGAGCATAACAAAGAGTAGGGAAGGAAGGGGGTGAGGAAGGATGAGGGGCTCATCCATATGATCATGTGTTTACTGACTATAGGTGTGTGCACATGGGTGGTGAGCATGTTACATCTTTGGGGAGGTTTACGGGTTTGTTTTTGTAATGTTTTGTTTTTAAGGTTTCAGATACTGTGGGTCTAATCTTCATCCCCAAAGCAGATTTAAAACTGGCCTAACTGACCAGATGAGAATTCTTCTTGACAGAGCACTATGCCATCTTCTCACACAGCTCACAGCATTAGGGGTTTGTGAAGAGGTAGTAAAGACATGAGGGTAGCCTGGGGGAGCTGCTGCAGCCAAGCATAATTTAGAGCAGCCGTGAGGACCTTTTCTCAGATGGTATTTTGACCTTTCCCCTTCCCCGACCTTGCTACTCTGTCAACATTGACCATCCGGACACTCTGTCTGCGTCCTTTTCCCACTCTGCCATCCTGTGCTCCCAGACCTGGTTTCAAAGTCACCATTCTCTCCTCAGTCAGATCCCCCCTAAAAATGCACGTGTTAACTGATGCCTTCAAGTGAGTTCAAAACAATAAAGTCTCTAAGTTATCCTCTCCAATGCCCTTCTCTGACTGCGTGTTTCAGCACCAAATGTTCTCAGTGCCAAAGAGGAACTCACTGGTGATTTGATCTTTTCAGGAACCAAATCTGATAAAATAAAAATTCTTTGCGCAGTGATAGCCCCCACTCCCACCGGGAAACTTTAAAAACCTTTTGCCAGTCTCTAACAGTTAGTGTTTGTCTTCTTCCCTGCTATATCTTTGGGGAGGTCAGCTTGGCTGGGGATTAAGAGGAGATGGTTTTGCAGAAATAAAAATTTGAATTAACTAGTTTTGAATTTTTCCTTCGATGTTGTCTATTATTGCTTGTGTTGTCCAGTTAAATGGTAAACTCTCCAGGATAAGGATGGTGTCATACTATGCATTTGTACACCGCCTAGCACAATACCCCCTCACTCCGGCAGTGGAATGGGACCTCTGGGTGGTACTGTAATATAAAGGTTATATAATAATTCTACCTTCTCTGTGTTTGTCTTTTGGTTCGTCAGCTATTTGAGGCAGGAACTCTCATTTTCGTTGACTCTTGTTCAGATCAGATGACAGATAAGAATTATAAAAAAACCCAGACTTCTAAGTGACCAAGATTGTGTTCCCATGGAAATGCCCTTACTAATTAAAAAATAAACAACCGGGGACAGAGCTTTCCATTCGTCTTTACAATATATATATAACCAAGAAGGGTTTCTACAAAGATTGTTTTCCATGCGATATCAACCTATTTATAAAGAAAAGGAGTGCAATATGACTCACCAAAAATTACTGTGTGAAAACATATTCAATATAAAAGCTTTGTCACCTGGGAAACTTGTTACTTCTAAGAGCTCTGATCAAAGATAAAAACCAAGACAACTTCTTGTAATCAATTATGCACTGCTGGTCCATGGTGTATGTGTAATTGATAAAAATAAAATGAAGTACGTAATGTGGATTTACACAAAGAAATGAAATATGGACATGGGTGTAATGCTAAACATTGGACTGATATCTTAAATATACAGGAATCCCTTGACTTAGACAGTCTCTGGCTATGCATTGGCTCCTTGGTACAATTACAGCACCCCTCAGTCTGTTCTAACTTTTGCCTGGGGAGTAACCTGGCACACAACTGGCCAAGGATCATGGCATGTTTACAGTTGTGCTATGGACTCCTTGGCTGCAGCTAATGAACTGGCCAAGGTTTCATTTTTTCATGTGCAGAAACCACTGGGGAGTATTTATCAATGAACTAACTAAATAAAAAACCTTCTCCACAAAGTTCACTGCACAAAAAAAAACAAAACAAAACAAACCCCTCATAACCTACAAATCTGACTTGTCTTAAAGGAGAGACTAAAAGAGGCACCCTAAATTTACACATTCTCCATGCAGAGCTGATGTTTAACCCAAACTTTTCCATTTGAGGTTCCTTTGTACGTACCAAGAAAACAAGTTCTGAAGATCATTATACACTAGCCACCAAATTCAGGAGAGAAGTGTGAGATTCAGATTTCTGGCATAGGTGAAACAAAAACAAATCAAGTATCAAACTTTGAAATCTTCTCTCTGTCTTTGTTCACATTTTTTGGAGGACAATCAAATCAAGTACCACATACCAGAATATTGTTCCCTTTGTCACCTGCTTGTCTCTGAAATGCGCAACTTTAATATATTTCTAACATCGGAATTAATTTCCTTATTGTTCTATCCTTTGGCCACAGGTCCTATACATTTTGCTTAGATGAGCCCCAAAGAGTTTGCAGCACCTTAATGAACAGATCAATTATTGTTCAGAAAAGAAGATACTGTCTCTTTAAAGGTTATTTGAAGGTTGATTGCTATCTTATTGCTTATCTCCAGCAAATCTATTCAGCCTTATGAATGAATTTGACCTTTTTATAGTTACTGGGGAAAAATAACAGAACAAAAGTTAATTTAGAGCTCCATAATACAACACTTTTTCCCAAAGAAATGAAAGGGCATTCAAATCGATACCTGCACAATAACAGTCTGATGAATGTTTGCTCCCAATTTTCTCATTTTGCTAACTTGAGATTGGGAATTTTGAATAGTTTTCAGAGACCATATTCTTTATGTGCTGTGAAGTATGTGGTATTGTGTCCAAACAATGCTAGAGGATAATCATTATAGGAGTATCACTGGGCCTGAAAAGGTCAGTTAGTTAGAAATGTCAGCTTTCAATGCAACTGTACTGGACCTTCGTACACAAGGATCCAATTAAAGGGACATGCCAAGGTGCATGGAAACATCACGGTGACCCAGAATAATAATAAGGCATTGTGAAAAAGCTTGATGTTTTTCTTCAAAAATAATGGAGTTAGCCTTCAAAATGCCCTCTCTGTGGTCTTATTTAATCTTGATGAAAGACCACTTATCCTATAGATAAACAAAAGAGTCAGGTTTCTTATGCAAGAAATAAAACCCACAACAAAAACAGACTCACCAAAGCTAAATATTTAGCAAACACATAAAAAAATCTCATTTTGTTATTTAATCTAAAATTATCTGTCATTTCAATTGGAAACAGGATTTTACATGTTGGTAATTTGGGGTTTATATAGATATATATGTACATCAGTAGATACACAGGAAAGTGATTATAAGGGTAAATTCACCTCCCTCAGAACAAGGCCAAAGTGAGTGGGTTGTTGTGTGCGGGACAGAGATGATGGAAAGTGACCCCAATCCACAGGCAGAATGTGACACTTCTGCAGCCACCAAGCCAGCATGTAGGTATGGATATGGGTTGGGTGAGGGTTAGGGTTATGAAGCCACTGAGCCTCATAAGTACGTATGGCTAGAATGTGGGTATGCAGCAATGTCACTCTTCTTCGCTACACCTTTATCTTTTGTAAATGAGAAATTCTTACTTTTGAGCATATATTCCACCTCTAATCCTCATTGTATAGAAAGCCACGTTGCCTGATTGGCTCTTGGAGCTGCTGGGAAGGGGCAGGGATGAAGCCAATGTTTCCTTATCACTTTTTGCTACCACATAATGTCTCTAAAACACCATTAAGATTAGAACAAACTCCTTCCTAATTCTTTAACGCTCAGATGTGATTGATAATTTTGTAAGTGGCTGCTGGCTGAGGCTCCAATTTCTTTATTTGATGTGTAAATGATATCAATTTATTTAGAGTAATATCAAACCAAACCTTTGGAGTCTGTTCTCCCATTTGCCCTTAACATTTTCAGGATCCATTTTAAACCTTTGTGGGTGCAAAGGTGATTAAACTAGGGTGACCAGATAGCAAGTGTGAAAAATCAGGACAGGGGGTAGGGAGTAATAGGAGCCTATATAAGAAAAAGCCCCAAATATTGGGACTGTCCCTATAAAATAGGGACATCTGGTCACCCTAGATTAAACCCATAACATCTTAGTCATGTAACATGAGGAATAGCTTAGCTCCCAGACCTCACTGAGTGTTCCTTTTAGATGAATCAGTTATTATTAGAAAGACTGAAAGAGTTTTTCACCCCCTAAAACAAAACAGCATATGAAGCTTTCACCAACACAAACATGAACCGTAATTATGTTAGGCTGCTTGAAAACTCAGCCAGTATCCCTTGACATGTACTTTGATCAAAATCAATGTAGTATTAATTAGCATGGACTATCAAGAATAGTTAGTGCATGGATTTTAACAGTGAACAACGTTCTGTCACATTTTATTACCCTGTATCATTTTTACTAATAGGTGTATTATAGCTTCATGACTTCAAGTTCATATTATTTTCATGCTTCAATTAGAAAGAAGTAGATTGTTAGAATATTCAGGAGGGTAGTGGAAATGTCTTGCAGGGGGCATTCAGTAGTTGAGCTTATTCTTAAATAACTTTCAAAATCATATTTTAAAGCTTTTCTTCTCTTCATCTAATTTTACTAGGGAGTCTCATAAGCAATGGTGTGTGGAAATGCAACACTTAATCAGCTAAAAAGTACAGTAAATCCCACATATCACTTTGTTCATGGAAGAAAAGTAGAAATATATTTTTCTCACCAGAGGAAATTAATTAGGCAACAGTCCTATATCTATGATTTAAAGTGGTAAAATATGTATGGAGGAAACGAAAGCCACCTTACAAGAATTCAGTGTATCACAAATTAATGAAATTGAGACATTTTTAAAGTACAGCACAGGAGATATTACAGGGGAAGGGATATTTTAAATGATAGGGTTTAGCTCCATAAAGTTCAGTCTGGTAAATATTTTTTAAAATCAAGCCGTCTTTCTTTCCTACAAGTACAAAACTTTACTAGTAAGGACATGCTCAGAAACCACTACAGTTTTAGGATCAGGTCCTGTAGCCCTTAACTTTATATTTAACTTTATATTAAAATTTATATATTTTTTTACTCTGGTATAGGGTGTAAACTCCTAAAGTGCTCTGAGAAAAATCTAAGTAAATCATGGCTAATGAACTAAGGATTTAGCTCTTATTTTATTTTTCTCTTAAAATGGAAATGAAAGAGACTTAAAACATTCTATATTCGCCGTTGCAGACAAGCTGGGCACTGGGGGACATTCAATTACCCCATGTTTTCTAAATGTATTCAATTTACTGCTGCCAAATGGAGTGAGTTTTATATACATCTGGGAAACGTACACCTCCGGTGCTGATGAATGTCTCCTGACAGTGCACTTATTTCAAGAAAAGTTTATTTTAAATTTGCAGTAGAGAGGGTGGTAGGAAAGGATCAAGCCCCGAAGAAGGCTGAATCAAAGAGAATTGCAAAGGAGTATTTGTGTTGGAGGTTCCTGGGCAATCTAACATCTTAGCCAATTTTAAAGCCAGTGGGTTCACTCACACTTCCATTTACACTATCAATAATTTAACAAAAATGCAATGGGAGCTGAACTCACCTTCCTGAATGATACTGTAACACAGTGAGTATTCACAAAACCACAAACAGCCGGCTAGAAACGAAGGGAAGATCCTTCAGCTGGTGTAAATCAGTTTATCTTCATTGTGAAGTTCAGCTAATTTATGCCAGTGGAAGCACTGGCCCTAAAGTTTGAGTCTACTAAAAATTGTTCAGGGAGTGCTTCAGATGAAATTCAGAGGTAAAGCTAAGTAAATCTAAAGGAAATAAACATACGTTGGTGGAACTTCACCTCTTTAAGCCCCCCCCCCCTCACCAAAGTTTATGTTACTTCAGCTTGGACTCACTCTAGACACACACTCATTTATGAATGCTTAACTTCTTTCCCCTCCCCACTTTACATGTCACGTCTGAATTTGACTCACTGAATCGCATGGAGTTTTACAGAGTCTAAGATGGTGTAACTCACATGCCAAGGGGCAGAAGAAAGGAATGTAGCAACATTTACTAATTTAACTTACTCTTTCTTCAAGCCACTCAACATATAAGGAAGTGTAACTTAAATTCCTTTAAATACTGATAAGTGAGTGTCACTCACATCAAGGAGATCCGGCACCCAATGAAGCCTACACCACCTGTAGAACAGCTTCTTCTGCTTTTCAACATCTGGTGGAACATTTCCTGAAGCATTTCCGTAGAGACTTTGAAATGTCATCCACAGTCATATACATACATGTCTCATACAATATTTAATTTCTGTACATGTACAGAACCAATTTTTCAATCCCAACATTTCCTCCATCACTACTTTTCCAGAATACACTCAATCCATGTTAGGGACAAATGAGTATTCGTTCTGACTTACAAACCTACTTTTAAATCAAAACTAAGGTTTTCATCACTACTAGAGCCTTAAAAAAATACGTAGTCTGCAGAACAGTTTCTCTGTCATAGCTAGGAAAGTCACAGGAGATGGTTGGTCTGTCAAGGGCTCAGCAATATTGTTTCACCACATCTGCTTGTCCTAGTCTACAGCAACACTATACACTTTGCTTATTGTGTGAAGGCCATCTGGAGCAATGTGAGTGCAAGACAATGTCTGGGCAGCACCACAATGTGGGTTCAAAATAACTGCAGATTAAGGTGATACTAACAATAAAAGACGGGGAAGCTCTGTTGAATCATTTTACAACAGTGACCTTTTTGAATGGTACATCTTGTCATGACATAACATTAAGATTCCTGTGACAGCTCTTGGATTATTATCTGAATTTTTAGTCACTGAGGTCTTGAGAACCCATTTGTAACTCACATGCCAAGGGGCAAAAGAAAGGAATGTAGCAACAACATTTACTAATTTAACTTACTCTTTCTTCTAGTTACCCAATATGAAGGAAGTGCAGCTTAAATTCCCTTACATACTGATAAGTGAATATTAATGACATGATGTTATCTTGCAACCATGCCCATTAATAGCCTTCTCTATTTTAGGAAAACTATCCGTTGTTGATATTTGTTGCCACCAGTGGGTGCAGTTGATCCAACTCTGAATATGGTTTGATTGCAAGTGCAGACCAGAATGAAAGGGTTCAGTATCATTTCAAAATGAGTGGGAATGCACAGAGGGTCTTGAAAAAAAAATACAGTTACAGCCAGCAGAGTTCTTCAACACTTCAGTGACTAAAAACTCAGATAACAGTCGTGTGCGTGTGTGTGTGTGTGAGAGAGAGAGAGAGAGAGAGAATGTTACCTCATGTTGTATGCAGTGTTGTTGTAGCCATGTCGGTCCCAGGATATTAGAAGGATACGGCAGATGAGGTAATACCTTTTACTGGACCAATTTCTGCTGGTGAGAAACTTTCCAGAGAGCGCGTCTTCAGATCTGAGAAATGTACTGAGGATGTCACCGCTAAATACAAGGTGGAACAGATTACAAAACGATCACTCTGTATCTGACCTCTCAGTCCTCATCCTCAAAGGAAGCCTGCACAACACTTCCAAAAGATGAGCCATAATTCATAACTTTGCTAGATATTAAGAATCGTGGACTAAATAGAGATACTGGATTTATGGCTTATTACAACAATCTATAACCCAATTAAGTCGTCCCTCCCATCCCTAGCTTTTTTTCTCCCTTTCCCCCCTATGGCTGGAGAGGTGTTAACGGGCTACTTTACCTTGAATGATTCCTTGAAATATGTGTTAACTACTGATTAGTTAACACATATTAACTAATTAGTTAACTACTGTTCCACCCTGTATTTAATTATGACATTCTGAGTACATTTCCTAGACTTGAAGAACAGCTCTCTGTAGCTCGAAAGCTTCTCTCTCACCAACAGAAGTTGGTCCAATAAAAGATATTACCTCACCTACCTTGTCCCTCTAATGTTATCTCATGACAGGTGTGCAGTTTACAAAGGCCACCATGGTTTCTGAAATGGTACTGAATTCACTTTGTCCTGCTTTATACTTGTAGTTAGACAATGCCAGAAATGCATCATTGCTGACAGATATTGTCAAGCTATAGGGGATTTTCCTATTGTAGACAAGACTAGGTGAGTGACATCCACTGTACACAAGGCCAGCTCCAGGCAACAGTGCAGCAAGCAGGTGCCTGGGGCGGCCAACGAAGAGGGGTGGCACGCCTGGTGGAGAATGAAGCGGCGGCGGTAGAGCTCCTGCCGAAGTGCCGCCAATCGCGGCTTTTTTGTTGTTGTTTTTTCGCCACTTGGGGCGGCAAAAACGCTGGAGCTGGCCCTGACTGTACAGGAGGCTACCTGCCTTTACACAGAATGTAAAACGTAAAGAATTTCCAGAGAAATGACAGTTGAACACAAACTGTTTGGCCCCTAATTCAGATCACCCAAAGTACTCAGTCACAAGCTGTATCATGTCTCTGTAAAAACAGTCCATTGCTAACAAATCATAAAGACAGTTCTCCAAAATGAAAATATAAAAAAGTAACAATATCTAAAGATAAATAATTCCCAAGGCTAAGATTTTGAAACCTGTATGACCTGAAGTTAGACTCCTAAATCTATATTTAGGTTGGGATTTTTCAAAGGATCCTAAAAAGAGTTGAGTGCCTAACTCCCTTAAACTCTTTAGAAAATCCAAATGTTAGACTCCTAAATAAGTTTGGCCTGAAGATGCTCAGGCCTTTTGAAAATGAGTTCAAACTTATTTAGCAGCCAAACTCTGGCTATCAACACACAAAAATAAAAAAAATGCACATCTTGAAAAATGTCTGGCAAGGAAGTCTTTTTTTGGGAACACAGCATGTCTACCTACATAACCAGTGGAAACTGTCTTAGTATGTGCCTATGCTGATCCTTCTAACTAATTGCTATGTTGCTGTGCAGAACTGAAAGATCTGAAGTGCTAGATACTTACTGTAATCACATCTATGCACAAACTCAACTTAATCAACTCTTTTATTGCTCCAGTGAACATTACATCAGTCATCACAGTAAAGAAGGTATCATAAATACAATTTAAACAAATGTCTCACATTTAAGTGATTTTTTCCCCTCAACCCTCCTTTTCTCCTATAAAAAAGGCTGCGGACTTCAGTAACTTTATCCAAGATCTGAGTGTTTATTCTGATTATGACCGTCAGGGATTTTTTTTCTTTTCTTTTTTTTTTTTAGAAACAGGGGACATTGAAGATACAAAATATGGAAAAATGTGTCATATTTGCCCTTGAATTTGTAGTCAGAGTGGTGACAATGGCTCTTTCTCACTGTATTGTTGCTTTTATCAGCAAGTGCCCTAAGCATATATTAACATAATTGCAAACTGTATGAAAAATGAACATGCAAAAATGTGATGCAATTGCCAGTAGCCTCAAACATCTGTCCCAACAAAGTGTTACTTCTTTTCCTTTTTTTAATGATTACTATTTGAACAAGGTTAGTGAAGGAGAAGTCATGTCACAGATATCTACATTTACAATATTGGAACAATTATTGATGCAAAATTGTTATCCAAGCAAAATGTGTCGCATTTTGCCCACTGTCCCATTACACCTGCTCACTTTGCTAACATATTCCCTGTTAACGCCAGACAAAAAAATAAAGATGCATTTAGAGCTGAGGGACAGAAAAATACTGGTTACCAAAGCTAGTACCAACTCTGTGTGGTGTTTCTCTGTTGCTGGTGGACAGTAGACCTCTAGGAGAGCTAATGAAAAGAAATTGAGCCAGTCTTACTAAAGAAACTGAACAAGAGCTTAGATCAAAGAGAAATCTCATTCATCTGGCCTGCATTTCAATCCCAACAGTGCCACCTTTGAAAAACACCCTGCCAGAAATATGAAACTACTTTCATGACTAGTGACCAAAAATTCAACCCATAACACATTTGGGAAATTTTCCTTTGCAGACAAGTAACAAAAGTCATTATTGAGAAGACTGTTTTGAAAGTGTTTTATTTTTACCTAGATATTTCCGAACTCATTTACTTTAAGGTTCTTCAGAACTGCATATTCTCCCTCCAAGAGTGCACGCTGAAAGCCATTGACTCTTTACACCCCTGAAATGTACTTAGCACTGAAGAGAGTAAAACTTACATTTCTGTGATACTTGAACATACATTGTGAATTCTAGGGCATCTACCCTGCAGACATACCACTAACTGTAACCCCAGGAGGCTTAAAGAAATATCAGCACTCAAATTCATAGAGTAAAGGTCTGAAGAGGCAGCTCTGTGAACGGATAACTACCCGGGGCTTTGCCAAGCACAATATAGCTGTCACTTGTTATTATGTTAAAGATTTTCTGGGGAACAGTGTTTTTCATTTTGCATGCCAGAGACAGGGGAAACCACATTTAGACAACAGTCTCTTTAAGAAAAGATAAAAGCTGAGCCTCGTAGCTTACTCACCAGGGTTGGTTATAGTCAGCAGGTCAAGTTGCCGTTGTTGCTGAAAAGCAAATTATAAAAGGAATTGTTAAAGGGGGACTAATTTCAGTGGGTCATCTTAGACATGCAAAGAAAGTGTTCTGACATTTACACTGGAATAAATTACAAGTTACACGGCTCAGAGCAACTATTTTGGATGGGAGCCATATGTACCTTCTAACTAAGGAAAGAAATCTAGTCAGTCCCTTCAGGGCAGGTTTATTTACATTTCTGAATTGGGTTTTTGGATAAAAGTCCAAATGTGTGTGTCCATGTGTATTTTGAACTAGCTGCTTCAAATGTAAGGGATTGTTGAATTCATAGAGAAGGAGCAAGGCTATTAGCCAGGATGGGTAAGGAATGGTGTCCCTAGCCTCTGTTTGTCAGAGGGTGGAGATGGTTGGCAGGAGAGAGATCACTTGATCATTACTTGTTAGGTTCACTCCCTCTGGCATTGGCCACTGTCGGTAGACAGGATACTAGGCTAGATGGACCTTTGGTCTGACCCAGTACGGCTGTTCTTATGTTCTTATGTTCTCACAAGTGGATTTTATTATTGTCTATTTTTTCCTTGCACTTTCTAATAGTTGTAATTCCTCTAAAACTCTCTATGGCCAACACTTGTGTGTCTAGCTGGCATCACAGTATATACTGTCCAGTTTAATTTCTCTCTCCTAATCTCCTCAATAATGTCTGTGTTACTTTCATTTATTGTCAGGGCTATTGATCCTTTTCTAATCTAATTCACATCATTACACTCTCTCTATTCTTCTGGTGACAGGTGAAAGTCCTTGAGGAGGAAACTATGTGTCAGTGATCCCATAGTGGATATTCTTCTCTAGAAAGTCTTACTGATTAAAGACCTTCCCCTTCAGAGTGCTCCAACTTGCAGTCTCTATGCAGGCAAAACACTACTGACTGAAGTCAATGAGCACGTAACTGCTATTTGCCTGTGCAACTTCACTGAACTTCCTTGAGTCGTATGCCCATTTATACCAATGGACAACTGGGTGCATTGGATGCTTTGTCTGTACAGGACTCTGGGATCGAGTCCACAGTTGGCATGGGTGTCAGGCAATAGCATCAGAGCTGTAATCTTCTGTATCATTCTCTTTATGTTGTGCGTTTATGGTCTACTTATGTGTTTTAACTCTTTTGTATAGTGTAAAAGCTGTTGTTAGGTACAGTTTCACTTGTATTCCTAGTACTGACAATTCTGAATATACATTCCCATGTATGCATGAGAAATATGACTTATCTTGGTCACTTTATTATAAACACCAAGGACCAGATTGTGCCCTATCCTTAAACTGATGTGCCAGGATGGTGATGGGAGTGGGGAAAGAACCTTTCCCTGCCTTATGTAACCTCCCTAAATCCCAGGCACAGTTGTATGCTACTCTCCAAAGACTACAGGGTCTGCATTCACCATATCTTTTGTGGGCATAAAGGAAGCATCGTAGTAAAGCTACTGTATCTGAAGGTGTGTAGCAATGGGTTCACTCCTCCCATGCTAGGCTGGGCCTAAATGGCTCAATCGATCCCTAAGTGTATATGAAGAAAGTACTCTGATTGCGAGTTATACTTGATATAGATCAGGGGTCGGCAACCTTTCGGAAGTGGTGCGCCGAGTCTTCATTTAGTCTAATTTAAGGTTTCGCGTGCCAGTAACACATTTTAATGTTTTTAGAAGGTCTCTTTCTATAAGTCTATAATATATAACTATTATGTAAAGTAAGTAAGGTTTCTAAAATGTTTAAGAATTTTCATTTAAAATTAAATTAAAATGCAGAGCCCCCCGGACTGGTGGCCAGGACCCGGGCAGTGTGAGTGCCGCTGAAAATCAGCTCGTGTGCCGCCTTCGGCACCCGTGCCATAGGTTGCCTACCCCTGATATGGATCATGGGCCTAAAGCCTGAGCTGTATTTCTACGAAGCTACGATTTGCCACTAGCAAATTGTTTTAGCAGCCACATGGCCAACAGCATTGCTTATGCTTGTTTAATGCAATTTGAACTCAAAATGTATCGTAAATAGCCAAATTAGAAAAGGAACGGGCAGCCGTATACAAAAATGAGGGGAAACGGCCAAATATGGTGCCCATCTATAAAAGGGGAAATATGGACAACCTGGGGAATTACAGACCAGGCAGCTTAATTTCTGTACCCGGAAAGATAATGGAGAAAATAATTAAGCAATGAATTTGCAAACATCTAGAAGATAATAAGGAGATATGTAACAGCATGGATTTGTCAAAAACAAATCCTGTCAAACTAACCTGAGAGCTTACTTTGACAGGGTAACAAGCCTTGTGGATGGGGGAAAGTGATAGACATGGTATATCTTGATTTTAGTAAAACTTTTGATACTGTCGCGCATGACCTTCTCATAAATAAACTAGGGAAATGCAACCTAGATGGAGCTACTTTAAGGAGGGTGCAAAACTGGTTGGAAAACCATTCCCAGAGCGTAATTATCAGTGGTTCTGGAAGGGTATAATGAGTGGGGTCCCACAGAAATCAGTTCTGGGTCTGGTTCTGTTCAATATCTTCATCAATGATTTAGATAATGGTATAGAGAGTACACTTATAAAGTTTGTGGATTATACTACACTGAGTGGGGTTGCAAGTGATCTGGAGGATAGGATTAAAATTCAAAATGATCTGGACAAACTGGAGAAATGGTCTGAAGTAAATAGGATGAAATTCAATAAGGACAAATGGAAAGTACTCCACTTAGGAAGGAACAATCAGTTGCACACATACAAAATGGGAAATGACTGCCTAGGAGGGAGTACTGCGGAACGGGATCTGGGGGTCATAGTGGACCACAAGCTAAATATGAGTCAACATTGTAACACTGTTGCAAAAAAAAGTAAACATCATTCTGGGATGTATTAGCAGGAGTGTTGTAAGCAAGACACGAGAAGTAATTCTTCCACTCTACTCCACTTTGATTAGGCCTCAACTGGAGTATTGTGACCAGTTCTGGGCACCGCATTTCAGGAAGGATATGGACAAATTAAAGAAAGTCCAGAGAAGAACAACAAAAATGATTAAAGGTCTAGAAAATATGACCTATGAGGGAAGATTGAAAAAATTGGGTTTGTTTAGTCTGGAACAGAGAAGACTGAGATGGGACATGGTAACAGTTTTCAAGTATGTAAAAGGTTGTTACACGGAGGAGGAAGAAAAAATTTTTTTTCTTAACTTCTGAGGATAGGACAAGAAACAATGGTCTTAAATTGCAACAAGAGAGGTTTAGGTTGGACATTAGGAAAAACTTCCTAACTGTCAGGGTGGTTAAGCACTGGAATAAATTGCCTAGGGAGGTTGTGGAATCTCCATCATTGGAGATATTTAAGAGAAAGTTAGACAAACACCTGTCAGGAATGGTCTAGATAATTAGTGCTGCCATGAGTGCAAGGGACTGGACTAGATGACCTCTCAAGGTCCCTTCCAGTTCTATAATTGTATGACCATCTGTAAAAACAGCCATATTGGAAAAATGTTGGCAATAGAAGGAGGTCGGGTTATACAAAGCACAATGAAGGCAAACTGCAGAGCATCTAAGTGTTTGTATAGCATTTAGCACAATTTGGGCCTTGCTTCTTATCTGAGCCCCGTGGCAACATAGGCAAATAATAAAATACACAAAAGAACAACAATTAGTTATTGCAAGAAAACAGTATCTTATGGGGTAGGTTCAATAAAGTGGAAAATAATCATATGCCAGAACCTCAGTTGATGAAATTTGTTATAGCCCCATATGAACATTGGTTGAGGATTGGTCCAGAATGCAACAAAATTAAGCCCCGATCTTGCAAACATTTGTATATGTGCTTATTTTTAAGCATGGGTAGTCGTTTGACTTCCAGTAAACCAGTGGGATAATGCGCTGACATTTCACTTGTAGGAACTAACTGCTCCAAAAGATTTGAGATTCAGCAGCCAGACTCTTGGCTAAAGACTACATGCAGCAGCCCTACAGCTGCTGCCTGTGCTAGTATAGGGATGCTGAATGGGCTCCCTCTTGCCTTCTCCCCTCAGGGCCCCTAGCTGGGATAGCCAGAATTTGCTCTAAAGTGAAAGTTTGCATATATAACTAGTCTTCATATATACATACCCAAGGAAAGGAGACAACACGTGTTCCTAAACTGTGCTTGCAGAACATACAGAAAATCATCCCCTGCAGATGCAAGCATGGCCCCAAACTTTTGCTGTGTTTCCAGATTTCCGAGGCCAGGCCCTCTGCAACTCCACCCTCCCATGGTCCAGCTTGATGTTATCAAACTAGTAACCCACAATAAAAAGTTAATATTTTTAATGTTTAATATTTTCAATTAATTATTTAATTTATAAATAATTCTAAAAGCAACTGAATTAACAAGGGATTTTCCAAATTTCTCAAAGATTAATTCAGTAATCACAGAATTAATTCAGTAATCACATCAGAATCATCCCAGCTGTGGGGCCAGGCTCACTCCCCTCTAGCACTGGGATGTGCAAATTGCACCTCTTTGCACCACCCAGGGCCCAGGGCCTGGAGGAATTCCCTTCCCCACACCCCTGCTGCCAGTAGTTCCACACTTGGAGGGCATCTGTTAGATTCTTTATCAGCCTGATAAGAGCCCCTCAGAGGTTGCACTGAGTCAGCACATCCTTCACTGCTCTAACCTTGGCTGTCCCGAAAGAACACAAACCGCTATTTTGACCATGCAGGCCCCAGGGCAAAGGGGAGGTTGTGGCCAATTTGAACCACAACAGCTTCCCATATTGTGGACTTTATCTTTGGTGCTGTTCAGAGGCACAGACCCTGCAGGGCATCTGGCCCTGAATTCTATCAATTAATCACATTAACTTGCATAAAATTAACATAAATCATTAATAAATGCAATAAACATTGATAGAGAGTAATACATCATATTTAAACACATGGAAGGCAAATCGTTAATAAATTAAGCATTAATTCATTTAACAAACGTTAATCTATGAGGCATCAAGAATAAATTCTACTTCAGAGATTGAGTTGAAAAGACCTGGTTTGTGATCCAGTCTAATCCCTTGAAAAGTACAGAATGGTCCCTGCTGCACAGACATAAGTGATTATTTCTAGCCATTTGGATATATCCAGCTATAGAGCTTCCATTACTAAACTTGGAAGACCATTACTAAGCTTGGAAGACCGTTACATTTCTTGGTAATGTAGAGTCTATATCTTCCGCCAGGCGGTTTCCTAACATTTCTTCTAGTAACTCACTTTCTGAGCAATTTCTTTTCTTCCCTCACATTGATGCCTTTTTACATGTTTGCAGTTTCATTTAATTTGCACCTCGATTAAATTGGGAAATTTCAAAGAAATAATTTTTGTGTAAATTCACACAAATTACTTTAAATTTAGATCATCTGCAAGTTGTTCTCAGATTGTCCAACCTCCTATGCAGGTGTGAAATGCACTATGCAAGCTTTGACTCTCTTATCTTCAGATTAGCAAAAAGAAGCCAGATGCAAAGATGTCCCATGAGATAGACTGAATTGCTTCTTTAGCAATTGAGAATTTTCTTTATATATAGAAATGAATCTAATTGTATCCAATTCCAAATGGATCTAGATTTCATTGGCCAGAACCTTAGTGGTGCCAAGGTACACTTAGCACAGCTGAAGAGCGTGAAGGAGAAAGGTAATTCAAAGCCACCTTTTCACTCCTGCCATCCTGGGCCAGCCATGAGCCAAAAGGCCCCATGACTCTTCCCCCTTCTTGCTCAGAACACCATCTCCCTGTCCCTGCCATCCAACATGACCACTAAGCTGGAGATGCTGGTGACATAGAGGCAGATGCACTAGCTCTGTACTGTCTGAGATTCTCTAGCTTTCCAACTGTTTGTGAGGCTCCCTGGCCTGCAGGAGACATCTCTGGGTAGAGCAGAGGTCTAGAATGAACCCACTTCTCTCATCACCATCTAACGCTCAGAGTCTGGAGCTAAGGGCAGCACAGGCTTTAAAAACAGTACAGTAGGTGGCGCTGCTGAGTTTGATTTCCCTAATAACCACTATTGCCTGCCTGAGCATTCTGTAGACATAATGCCTCCCTCCAACAAGGGTCAGGCACTACAACAGGGCAAACTACGGCCCACGGGCCACATCCGGCCTGCGGGACCATCCTGCCTGGCCCCTGAGCTCCTGGCCCGGAAGGCTAGCCCCCGGCCCCTCCCCTGCTTTTCCCCCTCCCCTGCAGCCTCAGCTCGCTCGCTCCGTGGCCGTGGCCGGTGCAATGCTCTGGGTGGTGGGGCTGTGAGCTCCTGTGGCAGCACAGCTGCAGAGCCAGCCTGACCCGGTGCTCTGTGCTGCGCGGTGGTGGGGGCGTCAGCATCGCCTGGCTCTAGCCAGGTGGCGTGGCTGTAGGACCGACCACCAGCCACCGGTGCTCCAGGCAGCGTGGTAAAGGGGCAGGGAGATGGGAGGGTTGGATAGAGGGCAGGGGAGTTCGGGGTGGTGGTCAGGGGGCAGGGGTGTGGATGGTGGTCGGGGGGAAACAGGCGGTTGAATGGGAGCAGGAATCCCAGGGGGCAATCAGGAAGGAGGGGGGGTTGGATTGGATGGCGGGGGACAGTCAGGGGCAGGGGTTCCAGGGCAGTCATGGGACAGGGAGAAGGGGTGGTTGGATGGGGCAGGAGTCCCGGGGGCTGTGTCAGGAATGAGAGGAGGGGTTGGATGGGGCAGCGGGGGTTCGGAGGCAGTCAGGGGTCAGGGAGCCAGGGTGTGTGGATGGGTCAAAAGTTTTAACCAATCGAAAAGATCAAATTCAGGACAAAAACCCCAGACAGTCCAAGAGGTACTAATTGGAAAGCACACAAGATACTCATAGGGACCATCACTAACCTCATTATCTTCTGCTCCATGTGCAAGGTGCACTTCTTCAACCTGCCTTCTCTAACATCTACACATAGAACAAAACCCTACATAACTAAAACACTCCATTACACACACAGTTCTTGCATAGGGGAGAGGATAATAAAGAACAAGCAAACCATATATGGCAAATGATAATCTTGTTGCTAAACGTGCTACGGGAGGGCACTCAGCTATTATGGTGATAAGGGTGGTATAAGAACCTACAAAGAATAGAATGGACAGACTGAGTTATATTTAATACAAGTCTCAGAATGGCATCTCTGTTACATTTGTATACAGCAGCAAAGATTCCTGTGGCACCTTATAGACTAACAGACGTATTGGAGCATGAGCTTTCGTGGGTGAATACCCACTTCGTCGGATGCGCATGCTCCAATACGTCTGTTAGTCTATAAGGTGCCACAGGACTCTGCTGCTTTTACAGATCCAGACTAACATGGCTACCCCTCTGATATTTGTATACAGTACTTTGTAAAGCCAACTTTTAGATGCTACAAAACTGTGACATGTACCGAGAAGGTGGAAAGATAAAGCTTTAGGTATGTTATATTTTTAATAGATATGACACTGAAGGAAGACCAATATCGATGGTCATGTAGTCTTCTCCTGAGCTACTTTTGTTCCCCCAGAAACAGGGATACCAAATCATACACTGTCAACTAGAAGAAGAGTTGAGGTAGCAGTGTTTGTATCTCGATGACGCCAAACATAGAATCCAGCACTGTACTAAGAGGGTGGAAATGTCATAAGTACAACTGGTCAGAAAATGAAAACCAAAAAACCCCAAAGACTCCTTCCCCCAAAATCAAACAACAGTGGAACGTGACATTTTGAAGTTGTTTCCATTTCACATGGTGCGAAGCAGACCCACTTGGAGGATTTTTAGATTTTTTAGTGAAAATTTTTTCATCAAAATGCCTATTGAAATTTATTGACATTTTCTTGTTTTCTTGTTTTCTGTGAACCATAACAAACTTATAATCCCTTTAATAATATTTTGATGTTTTAAATTTAAATATTAAAAAAAGAAATGAAACAAATTATTAAAAAAATAATGTGAGAGGCAATTTTTTATTAAAAATACTTTTATTAAAAAAAATGCCACCCAGTTCTAGTTCTGAGGTTTAACTATAAGATCTGCTGGGAATATATAGGGTAACTTGCAAAAGCTGTTGGACAGTCCAGCTGAAAGAGGGTTGAGGGAACATCAATGTTTTGAAGAGCTCTGAAATAAAGGAGAGCCATGCCCAAAGATGAAGACTACCAGGAAAAAATATTACACTGACTATTTCCATCTTATTGCAATAAAATTCTGTCCAGTTTCACATGTAAGGTCTTCTCTGTTTGTATATTCCTTCTATTCAAAGTGCAGAATTTGGACTTAAAGAGTGACCAAAAAAATGTACTAATTCAAATCCTTTTAAACTGGATAAACCGACCATTTTAGGGTGTTTTTTTTTTAAATCACATTATGATGCCAAACAATGATCTTTTCTTTCCATTCCGAAATCACGGGCTTTTGTTCATACAATGAAGTAAGAGCTCACACTTTCTGCTTCCTCTATTATTAGCTACTAATATTTCATTGTATCATGATAAAATGAACCAGTCATCTTGTTGACACTTGACTGGGATCTTGGTAAATTGCATCTGCTGTAGCCTACTACCTGGAATCAATTATTGATAATATAGGTGTGTGGGAACATTTATAAAGTGGTTTGGATATGTTATCACTCACATTAAGAGCTATAATGAGCAACTGAAACCATTTTAACAGTGACCTCTGTAGATATTTGATCTTTGCAATACTTGGTAATTCGATTCTGGTTTAGAATCAAAACCAAGTCCACATGATAAAAGACGGCACTGAGCCATTAAACTACTTTAGTCATCTTTCCATTTCAACTTAATATCTGACACCTGCATATTTTTTTCACTAAAGTGTTGGTGTAAGATTCACTTTTCTTATTTTCTAGAACCTTTGCCAAACAATTGACTAGAACAATTTTTTTCCTGGAAAGTATTTTCCTCAAGAACACAGCAATTAGGCATCTATATATTTATTAACAGGCTCCTCCTTGCTTCTTGGGATCCTGCCATGTTCCAAATCTATTAAAAAAGAATGGAAATTTTATTGCAAACTGAGGGTAAATGGAAAGCGCCTCTAAGTTTTCTGCAGACATCTCTTTGGCATTGAGCCATATCAGGGTTCCTAAAGGGATTAATAATAAATGCAGATGAGAAAAACAAAATTGTGGTGTGCTGCCAACATTGTTATTAGGGCCTCACTACAAGAAGCTCTGTGCTAATGCCCAGCTTTCTGCCATGAGTGGCGTGTTGAAAGCTGATGGAAAGAGCTGCACAAAGGAAGCCATTTTCAGCGCACACAAGAAGTTTCATTGGTCCTACAAAACTTAAGAACTAGGCTATATGTTCTGAAGTGCCATCTCCCAGCACCTTTTCTATTAACTATTTACATATATATAGACAGAGCATTCTCAATAACATGGGGCATCTGAGTTTTCATTGACACACTAGCAATAAAAACAGTTATAACACAAATCTCTCTAACCACGAGAGAGAACCATACAGCAGGCAAAGAAATGTGAATAAGTGGCTATGTCCTGCACCTTACAAATGCTGGCCGAGAGCTGTGCCAAGCAGAGCCATGGCAGACCATCCATATACATCCTGATCAGATGCAGGAGCAGGGCTTGTAGTATTGAGGGACCAAACGGCATATTAATCAACTTCATAGAATACACCAACAATGGGAAGTGCACAAGCGAGTAGAGAGAAAAAATACAAAGGGAACTGGGACCTGATCCAGTTGCCATTGAAAGAAAGAGGAGACTTTCCATTCACTGTAATGGGAACTACGGCAGGCCCTTAGAGAGGTTTATACTCATAGAAGTTAGTGAGAGAAAATGTTTCATATGTTGTATCGTCCAGCCTATCTCCTGCCAGTGTAGGAGTGTTCCTTATAGCATATTTTCTAGTGTTAAGTCCAGTGTCATTTTAAATATCTCAAGTGACGGGGCTTCTAAAACTCCCCTAAGAGATCATTCCACAGCTTAATACATCTCACGGTCAGGAAGATTTTCCTGGTGTTCAATTAACATTTTCCCCTACTTTTCATTCAGCTCATTACTTACTCCCAGTTCTAGCCCTGTTTACCACCCTAAATACAGTTAGTTTTTAGCTAAATAAGCCTTCCCTCTCATTGGCGTTTACATCCTTCAAAAGTGCACAACTATTAATATGCATCCCCAATCTCCAGTCATCTCTGAGCCAGTCTGTAAATATGTAGCTTTTAAAATCTTTTGTTGGAGGCCAATCCGTCCCTGCCCCTGATTTTTTGTTGCTCTCTCTTGAACTCCTACCCATATGTCAGATAAGAAATGGTTTAAATGTGTTACTAACAAGCATTAACATTCCGTATACTTATTTGCTTTAAAAGTGCTCACACTCAGGCAAGTCCTTAAAGATACGCTGATGCCTCTTAAAAAATTAATCAGAAGTGTTCTTTTAACATAATTCTGTTTATGTACATTATAAATATGTTCTACGGGTCACTTCCCAAACATGTGTTATTAATTACCATTTGTATTACAATCATGCCCAGAGGCAGAGTAATTTACGAGACTAGGCAGAGAGGCAGGGATTCCTTAGTCCTAGTTCCAGCTCTGCCACTGATTTGTATAGCCTTGGGCAAGTCACCTAATTTTTTCTATGCTCAATTTCTCCATCTGTAAAATAGATCACAGCTGTACAATCCCACAGGCATGTTGTGAAGATTTCTTCATATTAGCCCTGTGGTTTGAAGATGAAACATGCTGTATAAGGTAAGTGCCTATTATTAAGCAAGCATGTGTGTCAATAAAAACTTGTTTCCTGCAGGATATTCCGCACCAAAGTCATAACGGGGGTGTACAAACCTGCTCACTGCACTGAACCCAATCTGGCAGGCTTGACTCACTAGGGTTCACAATGTCATATGGTCTATCTGGTACATACAAACATGAAAATCTGGAGCAAACTCACCCAAAACTGTCTAAACCTGCCCTCCATCCAGAATGTTCTTACATAGGTTGGGGTTGGAGCAGCCTACCTGGCTTCTCATGAAAGATTGATGAATAAGGACTGGACCATCCAAAAGCAGACAGCTGTGCCTTCTCCCCAGAAAGGCTAAAGGTCTAAATGGAGTAGGGAGATGCCTATCTAGGCCCCCAACGGGCCAACACTTATGTACACACTTAAATTAAGCATGAGTAGTCCCACTGAAGTCAGTGGAGTTTCTCATGTTTTTATAATAGAGCAGCTGCTTGAATGTTTGTGATTGGTGCCCTGGTCTTCTTAGATTTTCTTTAAAAAATTTAAGAGGTTTGTTTTGGTAACCAAACCATGCAGGTTTTCATGGTTTGGGGTTTTATTATGTAGATTACATAGCCATGGTCATAATCCTGTGTTTGTAACATCAATTACTCTAATGCCTATAGAGATTATTGTAATGCCACAAACAGAGGATTTTGTCTTCAAGTGAGAAATAAGCAGCAGGAGCTAATAAACGCTCTCTCTGAATTTTATTTATTTTGAAGAAACAGGAAACAGGAAAGAAAACAATAAAAACCACACATAGTGCTATTAACAAAGAGAAAAGAATCTATACACGATGGGGATCATTTCTTGGTTATTTCAAAGCCGTTCCTTAATTGGGAGTCTGTCTAACATTAACTATTACTAAATAAAAGGAAAGACATTGAGACAGGAAAAAGTATAGATTAGCGAAAGCAATTATGAACACTGAGAGTCCACCATTTGTCGGGGGAGGTCGTCAACGCTATTCAATGAACGTTTAATTAGAAACAGCATATCTACCTATAAGCGTAATAGGATATTGACCAGCTAGCAGTTGTTTTTATAAGTTGTTATAGATAAAAAGAAAAAAAAGGGGCTTTTTCTTTTCTTTTTTAATATATACAATTTAAAAACTCAAGAAGGAAATACATACGGGCTAAGACAGTGTTCTGTACTTTCTCTAGGCACACAACTCACAGCATGAGAGTAATGGTGGCTCAGATTGGACAGAATTGCCTGATTACTAGATGTTTTTTCCATGCTTGTCATTTCAGCTGCGATTTTTATTTATCATGCCTGTGGCTGTTCAACACACAACACATGGGCCTCTTTCACCTCCACTTTGGATCCTAAATTATTAATTTTACTTTCTATAGCTATAGTTTCTTGTTCCAAGGAGATCTAAGTTTGTAAATCCAGTCTGATTTATTTAGTGCCTTCAGGCAATGTATCCAGATCCAGCTTTTGGTTTGGGATCCAACTGGAAAAGGCCAATTTCAGCTTCTGGTGTAGCCCTTTCTCTCCCCAAACCACTGCTATCTTTTGGCAGAAGAACCCACAGGGAACCTCTCCCAGGCTCTTCTCCTACCACCACATATAAGGACATAGGGGCGCCAGATCTGGCTGATGCTCCCCACCTTCAGTCTAACTGAGGTTTTCCAGTGGGTGGTAGATAACCCGACCACTACACAGGTCTGAGGCAGTAGAGAACAGCCCAGCCTTTTCCCTGCTGCTAATATCATCCTCTGCTGCTACAAATCCAAGAAGCTACTGCACACTTGCAGTTAGTTGTTATTGTGAGGTTTCTATCAGTGCTGGTCAAAATGTTAATCTTGAAAAAAAAATCCACAGAAAATATTCTCTCTTTATTTTTTTAACTGAAATTTTTCACGGACAATGTTTCTTTCAAAATTTCCAGAATTTTTTTTTTGTTTAATAATCAGAAAATGCCCACCAAAAATATAAATTAAAAAATCATTTATTTAGACAACGTTAATGAAAAATACTATTTTATGACCAGCTCCAATTTCCACCATTTTGGATCAGTTTCTGGCTGCAAATTCTTATCAGGACCACTGAAAATCAAAGCCCTGAATTATAACTTTGATAACATTCAGTTCTTGGCACACCTGAGTCCAACCAATGAAACAGATTTAACCAGGCAACGGTTAGAGCACACACCTGAACTTGTAGAAACATGACTCCTGTTCTTACATATGAAACAGTATAGCAATAAAAATAATAGAATGAAAAATACTGATAAAATATGCAGCACAAAAGCAGAAATATTCAAGAGTAAAAATGTGGATGCTGCAGCAACACCCACAATTCAAACCTGTGCCCATAAACCCTGAGTAGTTGGATATTTCTGCTAGATTGTTCAGCTGAGAAAAGTTAGCAATGTAAATGTTGTAAACTGGAGATGATGAATGATCTATTATGTCTCTAATGTCTATTTTTCTTCCATAATTCATTATAATTGTCATCATTAGGATCCAGAATCAACACTGAGATTAATGGGGCAGTTCATACTACTCATATTTATAAATCCAGTGTGTCTAAAGATTCAGAAAGATAACACTTGATGTGTTCTTTTTCAGCAAGTTATCTTTGTAACGGGAAAGACTGCAGTTTGTTTGTTTGTTGTCTTTTTGTTTTTAAATGAAAGCTTAAATTTTGCAGAAACAAAAGCAGCACCACATAAACGCTCGTAAGGCAAACCACAGATGTCCCAACCCGTGTAAATATCAACCAAACCCCAAGACACTAGTGTGAAGCATGTAGCATTAGGTATATGTTAGATGAGGAAACTTACCTCTCTAAGGTGCCTCAGCAAGTCAGTGTTGAGACTGCAAAAAGAACTCTGATCTCCAGCCTCCCAACCAGATACTCTAAAAGCACCTCACCATATTAATTTACACCCTTCTGTATTTTCCCTAAATTCTGAAGGCCTTTCACGCCAATCAGATCATCTAAAGAAGGGAAACATTCCTCTATTCCAAACTTCTTCAAAGTACTACACATTGTGTTCATATACAAGTTTCCTATCTAGTCAAATTATTGGATAGTGAATCAACAGACTGAAAGGCAACTGCTCCCAACAGACTGTTGAAAGAAAGAAAAGAAAGAAAATATTCCTTTCTTGGCAGCAAGGGGGCAGCCAATTCAATCTCTCCAGGCCCTGTTGTAAAAGGTAACAATTCAGCCAGTTATTTGGGATACCTCTAGGGGGAGACTGTTATACAGTATTCCCCACATTTTAAATTGGGAAAATAATTTATCTAAGAATCTTTCCCTACATAATTTTGTCACTATATTTATTCACTGCGTGTAAAGCTCCTGATTTACTGTATATAAGCCAAGACAATGTGATCAAAATAATAGTGAAAAGTTAAATTAGAATCCAGTATGCCTGGGCAAATATACAAAGGTATCTTCCGCTACTATGGTTTCATCTAATTTCAAGCTTCACGTTTTGTTCTGCTTTCGTTTTACAGTTTATGGCAGTAGGTTAGTCTTCCTACTACTCAAGAAAAGTGAATTTTTGAAAACCAAGGCTGCTGTTTGTTAAATTCATTTTAAATGGTTCCAAATGTCACCCTTGCAAAAAGCTACATACTTAGTTACCAGGAGTACAAGCATGGTCTGGAGAAATCATATGAAAATATCGAGTCTGGGTTATCCCAGTGTAAAAGGGATGAACAACCAATCTTATTTCTCTTAATAGCACCTAATTCCTTTGATTTAAATAATTTTGAAGCAATTAATTGGTAATTTTCTATTTCCTAAACCCAAATTATTAATTTTAAAAGTCACTGTATTAGAACTTTACAGAATCATAGCAACTGCTCCTGCTCCCACTGAAATCAATGCAAAACTCCCAATGACTTCAGTAGTGCAAGATCAGGTATTTAGGGCTTGTCTTCATGACCATTTAGTTTGCGGCAAGCTGGGGCATGAAGCTACCCCACCCTGCCCTGCAATGGACTAACTGTCCACGTGGGCCCTGCCAACACACATTAACCCTTGCTTAATGCACTTTAACCCAGTAATCTTTGAAATTGGACTAGATCAAAGCACATTAACAAACTGTTAATGCGTTTCAACAGGGACAGGCTAGTGTGGGGTAGATTCACACACCAGCTTGCTCCAAAATAATTGTTTGTGTAGACAAGCCCTTAGTGCTTACTACTTATGGACTGATCAGTTCATCCTCACAACTCCCTGTGAGGTTGTTCTGTGTTTGTTCAGCACATAGCACATTGGGGGTTCTGGTCCATGGCTGGGGATTCTACGCATGACCTCAACAGAGATGATAAATAAAAATACTGTAACAATACGAGACAGGCAATATTATCCTTACGTTACGGATGCAGGAACAGACACAGATGCTAAGTGACTTGCCTGTAGCCACCCAGAAAGTCCACAGCAGAGCCAGGATTAGAACTCGAGAGCTGCTGGCTCTCCATTTAATCCAACAGTCAGGGCTGTTGCTCATAATAAAAAGCTCTCTTAAAATCTAAGGAAACACTGACAGTGATGTTACCTGCTGCCTTGTTAGCAAAAAATATCGGCAGCGTGTTTTGTTCCAGCAGTTAAAGATGAATGCTTAGGATGAACACTTGTCTGGCTGCTTAGGAGGAGAAAAATACAATTATTAGCTTGTAAATAAAGATACAACCTCTCATCAGTTAGGCCATATAATACCTTCTCTCTCCAGAATGGATCTATAATATGGAATAGCCTTTGGAATTGTACGGCATGTTTCAATAATTATATAAATGTCAAAAGGATAAGACATTTTTTAAAGTGCTATAAATCACAGAATCGGCTCTCTTCTCCTCCCCACCCACCCCAGCATGCTCAAAATTGGTATTGCTGCCGTACATTCAGGCCGGCTCAGTGGTTTTTAAATATGCCAATCTCTCATCTCCAGTATTGTGCCAACAGCAAAATAACTCTTCATAAAGCTTAAGAAACAATTCTGGACCAAAGTCAATCCTCTGACATGCACAGAGGGCTCGCGCTGAATGCACCGCTAGTATAACATATCACTATCCAAGGGAAAAGCTTGGCCATAATCCTTAGACAATAGCTCTGGTTCTGAAGCCACTCTATGTGCACCACTTCCTGTAGGAACAGGGCCCTTGTCCTTCTTCACTGATCTTTGGCTAGATCACAGGCTCCTGCACAAACTCTTCTGTCTCAGAGATATTTCAAATGGAAACAGTTTGTGGAGGGGGCTTTATTTGTTTTGTGGGGATACAGGGGTGGAGAGAGGGCAGATGGCAGTTGGTCTTCACGTTTAAAACTCTGCAGTACTATTGCTATGATTATTTATAGTGCAGTTGCCCCTAGCCCACCTGTAACTGGGACTCAGTCCTTAAAGGCAGAGTCCCTCTGAGGATTACGTCTCCCACAATTCCCTTGTGTTAAACAGCCAAAGCCCAGTAGCTGGCCAATTGGTGGCGCCTGCTCTCACAGAAGACAGCATGCTCCACTGCATCATGAAAATCTGTGGCGACCAACTGGAAAAAGCTAATCTCCAACTCAGCTAGTATCTCAGAGTGAAGTAAGTTTCATAAAATATAGCTGACTCATCTAATGTCAAAAAACTAATTTCATTCGCAGATCACATGAACAGACCAAGACCTGTCTATGATTAATTTTTATTCCTACAACAAGGAAGAAGAGAGTTTCCGACTCAAAATATTACAGATTTACACAACAGCCACAGTCAGTGGACAAGGCAGTAAAGCCATCTCCACAAAAGAACTCTGCTGGCTCCCTTTCCCAGTGCGCTAAGAGGTGTGCCATATTTCCCCCACAGGTATAATCCCTCAACGTGGAAGCAGAAAGGTCCTGGACAGAGGATAATGCCATCTAGAAATATCTTTTAGAGGGAAACTATGTTGGATATTGCCCTTCAGTGCATCCTACTGCTCTTTCAGAGCTCAATCCTCCTGACGGGCTGAGTTTCCTCGATTTCTATAGGCTGCAAGAGACTTGAAGATGGACAGCATCTCACAAAATCAGACCTTGGGAGGCCAAAGGCACAGATCTAATTGTGTTTGTGGGACAAATGTCTACTCAGTCTAGAAGTAAATAGGTATACACGAACCTATTGCTAGTAATATGATTTCATATTTTCAGACCAGCCATATATCTGTGTAACTTAAAATTAGGCTGAATTTACCCAAGAAATTGTGTCATACTTTGAAAATTCAACTTTAAAAAAATAGTTCTAAATTAAACCTTTTCCATTGCTGATTTTATGTTCTTTGTTTACTGGGAGAAAATCAGGTGGTCTTCAAATCCTCATTGACTATTAGCATTAATAAATTCATTCTCGGGATACCAGCAGCACCAGGGGCGGCTCCAGGAACCAGCATGCCAAGCCACGGGGGGCATTCTGCCGGCCACCGTGAGGGCGGCAGGCAGGCTGCCTTCGGCGGCACGCCTGCGGAGGGTCCACTGCTCCCGTGGATTCAGCAGACCTCCCGCAGGCGTGCCGCCGAATCCATGGGACCAGGGCCTGCCTGCCATGTTTGGGGCGGCAAAATACCTAGAGCCACCTCTGAGCAGCACCAAAGGTTACAGATAGATGTTGTGAAAGCATTTTGTTTCCCCAAAGACTGCACATTTTGTACTTAGTAAAACAGCTCTGGTGTGTCAAGAGTGACTCATGAAGAAATATCAGTCCATCATTTCAAACCAATTTCACAGTTGCAGGAAAGGTGAACAAAGTTTCTATACGTCAATAGGCGAGGAAAATTTATCCTCATTCTGTTCATGAATTCCATTGTGTCAGACAGCTATAGTTGGAGATTTTTTTTAAAGGCCAACACAAATGTAAATGTTTCAATTTATAGAGGTAAAATTAAGTGTCAGACTCCTTTCTGTTCCCACTGAGTTTAAATTGTTCTTTTGGGCACTGAAGAAAGAGACAAATTTTCCTTATGAAATGTGGTTCCAGTACAGTCCTGCAGGTTAAGAATTGAGGGTGCTGGCATGATGGGTCAATGCACTAATATAGCAGATCTTTTCATCTCAGAGTCATAAGCTTCTCTAAGGAGGAGAGACGTAAGAATCAGTCAGTTTGTGCTTCACAGGTTACGGAATAGGTGAGAGTATTCTAAAAGGCAAGTTTCTGTATGCATCCAATGTGTACCTGTGTTCAGTTAAAAATTTCATAAAATAAGAACTGGAACCATTTTGCTTTCTAAAATAAATGGAGGATTATGGTGTGGACAATGCACTTGGGCTGGGAGTTCCAATAGAACTTAAGGGAGTTGGGTGTCCAAATCCCATTGAATGTCAGTCTGGGAGACAGACAACAATCTATACACATTTCCACTGGTGATTATTGTTGAAAGGCTCTGTGGAAGAGGGGTTGTTTCAGAGGGGGGCTTGAATGAACTGGAGAAGGCAGTCTGGCACACAAGGAGGTGGAGGGAGTTTTGTGCATATGGGGTATCACAGAAGAAAGCATGAAGTGCAGAATTGGAGCTCAATAAAAAAGGTGTGATTACAAGGGCAGCTTTGCAGGAACCTACATAGAAATGAGACAAAGTTGTAGAGAACTTTTCTTTTGTAATTCATAAAGAGATGAGAAGGAAGAACCACGAACTTCCATCCTATGCCCTTCACAACAAACCTATACTCAAATAATGGTAATGTTCTGTTTTAAGCCAGACAAATCTTATTTTTGCTGGTGTTGGTTTTTTCAGTCGGGGTGTTTGGAATTGGGGAGAGTCTCTAATTTTTTGTATTGGGGAATGTTGCAGTGCTGCCATTGTGTTAACTCTGAATTATGTATGAGTTTTTAAATATGGAATTGTTCCCCTGCTTATGACAGACAATCACATCATATAAAATTGAGATGTGGGGAAATCTAAACAAAGCCAGTAAGTTGTGAACTGAGCCTAAAACATCTGCTGTGGTGCTTAGGAATTGCAGCACATATGGTATATAGGAGCATCCAATATTTGAAGGCATGCTACCTATGTAGAGACTCCATAAAATGTCAGAATCACCAGTTTTTGGATGTTTCAGTCTTAGCTCTGAATTTCCTTATTTTAATACATCGTTATTTTAGGGATGATCTTTCACTTTTTTGTTTGCTTGTTTATTTTAAGGTATACTGAAAAAGAAGAGAAAGACAGGGGCCACTGACACCCTCTGGAGCTCAACAGTACTTAAAATCTGATGGTATATCCACAGATTGGCAGAGATGGCAGAGTTAGGTGAGTTCTGTGTACTACTGTTATTTAGAGGCAGAGCTAACTCACACTTTCTATTATAAGATTCTGTTTTCAGCTACATATAACTTTCCCAGACATTAGCCATTTGGTCTGAAATTTCCCATGGCAGGTGTCTGCCTCATGCGTTTTGTTTTTTTTTGTTGTTTTTGTTTCAGCTAAAACAATTCAGCCATTTCCAAGAACAATGTTAAGGAAGATACGCTGCTTTGCCCATGTTAAGAAAATGCTTACAGTCAATTCACTGAGAAGCTCTAGTGCTTTCATGCTTTAGAGCAGTAGTTCTCAACCTTTTCAGACTACTGTACCCCTTTCAGGAGTCTGATTTGTCTTGCACACTTCCAAGTTTCACCTCACTTAAAAATGACTCGCTTACAAAATCAGACAAAAATATTAAAGTGTCACAGCCCCACACTAAAGCCCCACACTACAAGAAGGATGGGGAAAAATTGGAAAGAGTCCAGCGGAGGGCAACAAAAATGATTAGGAGGCTGGAGCACATGACTTATGAGGAGAGGCTGAGGGAACTGGGATTGTTTAGTCTGCAGAAGAGAAGAATGAGGGGGGATTTGATAGCTGCTTTCAGCTACCTGAAAGGGGGTTCCAAAGAGGATGGATCTAGACTGTTTTCAGTGGTACCTGATGACAGAACAAGGAGTAATGGTCTCAAGTTGCAGTGGGGGAGGTTTAGGTTGGATATTAGGAAAAACTTTTTCACTAGTAGGGTGGTGAAGCACTGGAATGGGTTACCTGGGGAGGTGGTAGAATCTCCTTCCTTAGAGGTTTTTAAGGTCAGGCTTGACAAAGCCCTGGCTGGGATGATTTAGTTGGGAATTGATCCTGCTTTGAGCAGGAGGCTGGACTAGATGACCTCCTGAGGTCCCTTCCAACCCTGATATTCTATGATTCTATGATTACCGAAAAATTGCTGACTTTCTCATTTTTACCTTATAATTATTAAATAAATCAATTGGAATATAAATCTTGTACTTACTTTTCAGTGTATAGTATATAGAGCAGTTTAAACAAGTCATTGGCTGTATGAAATTTTAGTTTGTACCGACTTCGCTAGTGATTTTTATGTAACCTGTCGTAAAGCTAGGCAAACGTCTAGATGAGCGATGTACCCCCTGGAAGACCTCTGCGTACCCCCACGGGGACACGTATCTCTGACTGAGAACCACTGCTTTAGAGAACAGGATTGAAGTGTGGCTGGGGGACTGGGAGTCACCCTGCTGTCAGGGATGTACCTCTTGCTTTCCCTCTGAAAATCCACCCAAATGTATCCAAGTTGTAAATCTCCAAAAATATATATATAAAGCAGTTTGCACATGCTTAGCTGAGCCTTGTCTGAATTTGGTGTTAGGGGCTTTCTCTTCACCCTCTCCTCTGGTTCATATCACACAGACAGAAAGCAGAAGACCAGAAGTCCGAGGTGCAGGCAATGCAATGTTTATTTGTGTTAGTTTCTAACAAGTGTATCCATAGCTCTGACACCGCAGAGCCTTGTTTCCCAGGGTTCCGTTCTCCCAGCTCCTTAGCAGGCATAACTATACTGAAATGCACGCCCTTGGTCTCACCCCTTACAACTTATGGTCATGTTCCATTTTGGGGGGTTGTGAGTCTGGGGTCTTCGTCTCACCTCCTTTGTATCCCATGGGAGTGGTAAGGAGTGAGGTTGTGTACTGGCCAAGGCCAGGCATTTGTTTGACTTTTTAGTGTTTTATACCATCCCCCCAATCTCCCCGGCCCCTCCCAACTGGTTGCTTGACCTTGCTTTGAGATAGGAGTTGAGGCAATTTTAAAGCGTGCGCTCATATATTATATTCCCACCATGCCCAGTAACACTTTAACTGTTCTTATCTGTTCCCATGATACTAACAAACCCATCTGGCTGGGCAGAAGCAACATACACAGCGTCTTTGTCCTTCGTTGACACATATTAGTAAGGAACCCTTTGTTCACACATATTAGTAAGAATATAAGTGTATCAAGAATCAAATGGGAAAACAAGACCTAAAATTCGATCTCTGGCAAAAATAGAGGCCTGAATCCTACCTTGTAACTAGCACTCCTAATATTTTGCAGCTAGATTATCTGAAACCACAAGTTGAAGGCTTCAATAGCTCAGACATAGGTCAGGGGTTTGTTACAGGAGTGGGCGGGTGAGATTCTGTGGCCTGCGTTGTGCAGGAGGTCAGATTAGAAGATCATAATTGTCCCTTCTGACCTTAAAGTCTATGAGTCTATGAGTTTGTCTATACTGGGAATGTTCTATTCTGGGGCTTCTGGGGGTGAGGAGCAGGGATTTCTCTGCAATTTCCCCTCCTGGCTGCAAGGGCTCTTGTGGTTCCAGGCAGAGAGACAGAGAAAGGCGACTGTCTCTCTTGTGCTCTCAGTGGTCCCTCTGTGGGAGACCAGGCAGTGACGAGAAGGAGGAGGAAGTAGCCAGAGTGGAATGCAGAGGGGTGAGAAGCAGAGGGACAGGGAATGGAGGTTGCAAGGGGTAGAGCGTGGGGTGGATCAGAGGTGGACAGAACAGGGAGTAGTGAGGAACAGGAGCAGAAGAGGAAGGATGGGGGGTGCATAGGAGGAGATGGCAACAGGGACACAAGATGGGGAGGGGCATGTGGATAGGAACAGAGGCTCTCAAAGACAGGATATGGGGCAGGGCAAGAATTCAGAACCTGGAATGGAGTCCCGACTTTCAACATGCCTCTGCTGTCGGCAAATAGCTGTGAAATCCACTTGTACAGTGTGTCTCAACACCTTCTAGTAGCTTGGCCCACATAGAGGATAACCACCTACTACCACAGGTGCCGTTTTTCTGAGTTGCTGGGGTGTGCTCCCCCACCTGGCTCTGCCTCAGGCTCTGCCCCCACTTCACCCCTTCCCCCAACTCCCGCCCTGCCCCGCCTCTGCCCACCCCCATTCTGCCCCCTCGCCCAAGTGCACCCTGCCCTTGCTCCTCTCCCCACCAAGCACCTCTGGTGGGCAGGAGGCGCTAGGGGGAGGGGGAGGAGCTGATTGGAGGGGCTGCCGATGAGTGCTCAGCAACCACAATTTTTTTTCCGTGGGTGCTCCAGCCCCGGAGCCCCCATAAAGTTGGTGCCTAAGACCTACTGCTGCCAGTTACTGTGCTAGTTCAAGAGACAGAGGCAGTGGTATCCGGCCTATATATGTATTGCATGCCATGCATGCCCAGCTGGATGGGTGTTGTCCAACTGGCAATTCACAAGCCAGATCCAGCCCATGGGACAATTTTGCTCAGCACCCATGTAGGACATTGTTTTGTAGGACAAAATGGTGTCCACCACAAATGTATGACCTTCCATTCACCATACCTGAGAGGACACACCACATGACCATTTTGGACCGCCTAATGAATGTAAGTGAGTCGTTGCATGCCTTACTAAATCTGCCACAGCATGCCACTGGGTAGAGGTCTCTGCTGTGGATTAAAGTTCCAAACCCTACTGATGACCCAAGTTGGGAGTCAATATGTTTCCGCTTGATGGAATTTGTGTGATTTTTTTTATATAGGAAAATACATTTAAAAAGTCTGTGTTAAAAGACCATTAAGGTTGCAAATTCAATCACTCAAAAGTTAGCAAACACCACACTTAATGTTGCCTTTGCGACTTTATTTCAGACCCTTGGTGCATGTGCATTATGACAATCTTTAATTATATGATCACAAATTAGTTTTTTCCAGAGGACCCCATCTCATTCAGTGTATGGACAAGTGCTCTGGGAATGAAGCAGGGCTGTGTAGTTAATGAGGCTGTTATCTGTAAGACCCTTGACTCATTTGTTGCAGAAATTGGGAGGTAGGTAGTGAAGGAGGCAGAGAATAGCAGGAAGAAATGGCTGGTCTCCAGGGTAAGGACATTGAATGACATCCTGGAGAACTGGATTCCGTCCCTGTCTCTGCCACAGAGTTCCTATGTAATGCTGGACACGTCACTTAAATCAACATTTTCAGCTTACTGCTAATTGTGTGTTCCTCTTTTCTGAGTGCCCAAAATGAGATGCGTGGGGCCAGATGTATGGAAGTGAGGGCTCACTACTGCAAAAGAAATCAATTGGAGCTGAACTTTGAACATATAAAGTGTTATACAAAGGAGAATTACTCTGTAAAATGAGAAAAGAAGATGGGGAGAGGGGACACAATAACAGTCTTCAAATATGTTAAAGGCTGTAATAAAGGTGACAGTGATCAATTGTTCTCCGTATTCACTGGAGGTAGGACAAGAATGGGCTTAATCTGAAGCAAGGGAGATTTATGTTTGATATTAGGAAAAACTTCCTAACTATAAATATAGTTAAACACTGGAATAAGCTTCCAAGAGAGGTTGTGGAATCCCTGTTTTTGGAATATTTTAATAACAGATTACACGAACACCTGTTAGAGATGCCGTAAGTATACTTGGTCCTGCCTCAGTGCAGGGGATTGGACTAGATGACTGCTTGCAGTCCCTTCCAGCCCTACATTTCTATGATTCTATGATCAACAAGTCTCAAATTGGGTACCCCAATTTGACATTAGTCTCTCTGTAACTCAATTTCCTAGCTGTAAAATGAGGTTACCATCACCTAAGCCTTAAGGCTTTGAAGCCTTATTGCAATGTAAGCTATGAATGTATACTAAAAGGAAGGTGCAGGCGTGTTCCTGATATATAATGTTGCATGTACACATAAGATGTCAAGATGGATCTTAATAGATTGGTGGAGATGTTTCTCTTAAACCTCTTTTGTACATGACCTCTTTGTCTCATGAGGTCAGGTTCTTGTGTGAGTTTAGCCAGTGCTTCCTGGTTTTGGCTGATCAGAAACACCACATTATCATAATTGCTCATAAATATACACCCTAGCAGATGATGCAGATGTTACACATAAAAGACAAAATGCTGGGAAGTATATTTGAGCCATGGAGAAGCACAGACACTCACAGGTAAATTTGACCAGAGTTGTGAATAGTACTGGTGTCAGAAACCATGAGGGGGATGGTCATGAATAGTGATTGGAGCTGTTGTAGTTGGGCCTGTTAGTCAGACCCATGGCAGGAGCCCAGAGCAGAGTTGGAACGATGCCGGAGTAGGAGCAATGTTGGAGCAGTACTAGGAACAGGGGTGGAGCAAGACCAAGGAAATATGGAATACTGGATGTTTCTTCGTGGTATGGGGCAGCTGGAGCTTGAAGACCATTGAGTTAATCTGTTGAATGATCCAGAATGGGCCAAAGTAATGTTGGTTTAGTTTCCTTGAGGGTCAAGAAGTGTCCAAGTGTTGAGCCAAAAGCCAGACCCTGTCTCCAACTGCTATGGGAGGATGGTCCTGTCGATGAAGGTCAGCATATCATTGTAGTCCTCCTTGGCTGAATTTAAGTATGATTTTAGTTCTTCTTGAATGTTTTGGAGGTGTTGAACCAAATCACAGCCATAGGGATACAGGATGTCAGCCCTACACATGGATGAAATCGGGAGTGGGAGCCATGATTGGCATAGAAGGGACTTTGGTGGGTTGATCTGTGATCTGAGTTATTAAAAGCAAAGTCAGTGAAAGGTGAAAGTCAGAACCAGTCATCTTGATGGTAGTTGATGAAGCAGCGGATATATTGTTTTAGAATTTGGTTTACCATGCTGACTCTCTATCTACCTGGGGATGGTATCTGGAGGACATGCATCAAATGACTTGCAGGAGCTTGAACAATTCTCTTTCAAAAGTGGGAGACAAGTTGTGGCCCATGATCAAATGTAATGTCAGCTGGTAACCTATGGAGCTTGAAGATGTAGTCAAAAAATAATTGCACTGTCGCTTCTGCAGTGGGGATCGTCTGACAAATACACCATTTTGTTGAGGAGGTCAACGATGACTAGCATAGTAGTGCAGCCCTGAGAAATAGGAAGATCAAGTGATGAAGTCCATTGAGATAGATGCCCAGGATGGGAGTGAGGTTGGAAGTGGGATCACAGCACTTAGAGTTTGGCATGAGCGGTCTTTGTCCGGCCACATGCCTCAGAGGAAGCAATGTAAGATTTGATGGATGAGAATAGTTTAGGCCACCAAAAATTGTAAGAGATCAGCTTTCCAGTATCTGAAGTGGCCTGCCAGTTGGGAATCATGGCATAACTGGAGTAGGCTACATGGGGTGGTCCATTGGGGACATAAATGTGATGCTTGAACCAGAGTACCTCAGTTTTGACCAAGAAGTTTGGGTCAGACTTCGCTAATATCCATATTCACATAAATGGATTGTTGGGCAGTGAGGACTTTACAAAGGCCAAAAGCTTGGTGTTGGCCAGCACATTTACAAAATGGCAAGGCTTCAAAATAGTGGCAGATTCAGAAGATTTATTCCCCTTAACTAGGTACTTCCCTTGCAGGATAACACATCAGGTTTCCCAATTAGGGTTCTGGGCTGGTAGGTGAGAATGAAGTTGAATCTAGAAAAGAAGAGGGACCAATATATCTGATGTTGGTTGAGGGATGTAGCAGTTTGGAGATGTTCCAGGTTTTTATGATCAGTGAACACCTGGACTGGAAAGCGTGCACTTTCTAACTGGCACCACTCCTGAAATACAGCCTTGATGGCCACTAACTCCTTATCATAGATTTTGTCATTTTGTTCTTTGAGTGTCAATTTCCTAGAATAGAAGGCACAAGGATGGAGGTCATTTGAGGTCCCATATTGCTGAGATAACACTGCATAATCGGAGGCATCTATTTCAATGAAAAAGGGTTTCAATGGAGCTAGATTCACTAGGATGGGGGCAACAGTAAACGCTTTCTTCAGCTGATCAAAGCACAGTTGGATAACTGGCAAACCCTAGGAAGCACTGGATATCACGGATGTGCTTAGGTGCTGCCCAAGTCAAAATCACAGAGACTTTTTTGAGATCCATACTTATTCCACTGGGAGAGATGGTATAACCCAAGAAGTCCACAGAAGTATAATCTGATTCACATTTCTCAGGCTTCTCATATGGACCATTTGCTCGAAGACATTCAAGAATTAACCGGACATGCTGTTATGCAAGGTTTGGTTCTCTGAAAAAATAAGGTCATCAAGGTAGATTTCAACAAACTGGAACAGAACATCCCTGAAGATATCCTTGGTGCTGAAACATGGCAGGGGCATTACAGAGACCGTAAGGCATGACAAGGTACTCAAAATATCCATAACAAGTACAAAAGACTGTTTTCCATTCATCATCCTTTTGGATGCAGATCAGGTTATATATGCCATGTAGGTTAAGTTTAGTGAAAATTTAAGATAAGTCATTCCTGTGCTAGGTTCCAGCCAATCCACAAGACAGGAGCTGGCCTGGTGACTTTCAGGGCAGGTATATAAGCCTCTCAGGACAAACAGCAGCTCAGTCTGCTCAATGTCACTTCATGGCTTGGAACTCTTCCCTTTCTGAAAGTGGTAACAGATTCCACAAGCCTCAGCCTGCTCCAGTCCTGTTCCTAGTACTGCTCCAGCTTTGCTCTTACTTTGGCCTCATTCCAGCCCTGCTCTGGACTTCTGATTCCAGCTCTGACCCCCTGGCTCCAACCACTAGACCCGACTGCCACAGCTCCGACCACTAGGCACGACCATCTTCATCACTGTTTCTGACAGTTTATACTCACAGATGAACAAGAAAACCCTGACAGCTTGGGATGAAGGTGTTTTTCTGGCATTCTTACATTAGAAAGGACAGCAGAGGCTTTCACCTGCATGCAAATAATAAATTTTAAGAATAATAATAATGGAAGTATCACAGCACTTGACATCTGAAGAGTTTTCCTCATGGAAGTTGCAGAACACTTACAGACCTCTTCAGAAGTCAAGTGCTGTGCTGCTTCCATTATTATTGTTATCACAGACACATAGAAAAACATGAACTGTTGAGCAATAGTCAACATGGTTTCTGTAAAGGGAAATCGTGTCTTACTAATCTATTAGAGTTCTTTGAAGGAGTCAACAACATGTGGACAAGGGGGATCCGGTGGACATAGTGTACTTAGATTTCCAGAAAGCCTTTGACAAGGTCCCTCACCAAAGGCTCTTACGTAAATTAAGCTGTCATGGGATAAAAGGGAAGGTCCTTTCATGGATTGAGAACTGGTTAAAGGACAGGGAACAAAGGGTAGGAATTAATGGTAAATTCTCAGAATGGAGAGGGGTAACTAGTGGTGTTCCCCAGGGGTCAGTCCTAGGACCAATCCTATTCAATTTATTCATAAATGATCTGGAGAAAGGGGTAAACAGTGAGGTGGCAAAGTTTGCAGATGATACTAAACTGCTCAAGATAGTTAAGACCAAAGCAGATTGTGAAGAACTTCAAAAAGATCTCACAAAACTAAGTGATTGGGCAACAAAATGGCAAATGAAATTTAATGTGGATAAATGTAAAGTAATGCACATTGGAAAAAATAACCCCAACTATACATACAACATGATGGGGGCTAATTTAGCTACAACAAGTCAGGAAAAAGATCTTGGAGTTATCGTGGATAGTTCTCTAAAGATGTCCACGCAGTGTGCAGAGGCGGTCAAAAAAGCAAACAGGATGTTAGGAATCATTAAAAAGGGGATAGAAAATAAGACTGAGAATATATTATTGCCCTTATATAAATCCATGGTACGCCCACATCTCGAATACTGTGTACAGATGTGGTCTCCTCACCTCAAAAAAAGATATTCTAGCACTAGAAAAGGTTCAGAAAAGGGCAACTAAAATGATTAGGGGTTTGGAGAGGGTCCCATACGAGGAAAGATTAAAGAGGCTAGGACTCTTCAGCTTGGAACAGAGAAGACTAAGGGGGGATATGATAGAGGCATATAAAATCATGAGTGATGTTGAGAAAGTGGATAAGGAAAAGTTATTTACTTATTCCCATAATACAAGAACTAGGGGTCACCAAATGAAATTAATAGGCAGCAGGTTTAAAACAAATAAAAGGAAGTTCTTCTTCATGCAGCGCACAGTCAACTTGTGGAACTCCTTACCTGAGGAGGTTGTGAAGGCTAGGACTATAACAATGTTTAAAAGGGGACTGGATAAATTCATGGTGGCTAAGTCCATAAATGGCTATTAGCTAGGATGGGTAAGAATGGTGTCCCTAGCCTCTGTTCGTCAGAGGATGGAGATGGATGGCAGGAGAGAGATCACTTGATCATTGCCTGTTAGGTTCACTCCCTCTGGGGCACCTGGCATTGGCCACTGTCGGTAGACAGATACTGGGCTAGATGGACCTTTGGTCTGACCCGGTACGGCCATTCTTATGTTCTTATGTTATGTTCTTATTATTTGCATGCAGGTGAAAGCCTTTGCTGTCCTTTTAATGTAAGAATGCCATGGAAATGCTTTCATTCCAAACTTTCAGGGTTTTCTCATGATCATCTAGTCTGACCTCCTGCACATTTCAGGCCTCAGAACCTCACTGGCCCACTGCTTAGTAGGCCCATGACCTCTGGCTGAGTTACTGAAATCTTGATTTAAAGACTTCAACTTATAGAGAATCGACCCTTTACTCTAGTTCAAACCAGCAAATGACCCCTGCCCCATGCTGCAGAGGAAAGCAAAAAAAATGCAGTCTGACCTGGGAGAACATTCCTTCCTAACCCGCAATCTGGTGATCCTATTCGGAAGCCCACCCACTGCTAAAGGACCTCCCCCCAGCCTAAGGGGAGGATCCACAGGACCTGGAAGCCAAGTGATTCCAGGGGACAACTAATGAGATAACAGGGACAGGAGTGAGTTCAAAGGGTCAAACGAAGGGAATCTGGTGATCAATTAGACGGTGAACATGTGAGTGAGACCCACCAACCAGACACCTGGGGAAGAATTCTCTGTATTAACTCGGAGCCCATCTAGTGTCCCATCTCTGGCCATTGGAGATATTTGCTAATAGCAGTCACGGATGGGCCACTGTAGGATTCTCATCCTACCATCCCTTCCGTAAACTTATCAAGCTCAATCTTAAAACATTCACTAGCTGACCTGTTAATGTACAATACCTGCTGTCTCCTCCAGCCTACTGAAGTCAATGGGGGTTGGATGTGGTCGTAGGAGAGCATGATTCCTAACATATTTGTCCAAGCCCCTCCAGAGGACAGTCTGACAGTGTAGTGGGAGACACTATGCAAGTTATTAGTAACAAGGTAGGCATTAACGTACAATCTTAATCTCCACAAACCTGGAAAGACACTCCCCACCCTTTCCAAACGTTGTTCTCTCCATCCTCATCAGCATCCCAGTTCCTCTAGGAAGCTTCCAGGATGGTTGGTGGAAGGGGCCTGCATATCAGAAATCTACAGGATTTTGGTACTTTCTGCAGAAGCAGAAAATAGCACAGGGCCCAAAATAAAGTATGTGCAAAAGCATTAGGGTGCAAAAATATGTGATATGAACAAATTTATTACACATCCAAAAAGGGCAGCATTGTCCGATTTAGCAGGATCATTATTTCTGGCACTGAGTTTTAATGAAACCATATCATGTACTTTGATAATATCAGCCGAGTTAATAACTCAGAGAATGAAATGCTTATATTATTTCCTTGTGATCTGAGGTCACTGTGTCCCCTAAGAGGGCAACATATTGCAATATTCTTGGCTCACACTGTTTGAAATATAAACTTTCGTTTTAGAACTGAAAGGCCATTAATGTTCTGTCATAAATATTGTAATGGCAGTGCACCCTTTGTTAAACTCAGGTATTTCTTTTGTGGAGAATCATTAGTTAGGAACAACATGGATGAGAATATATATAACTCTGTTAGGGCGCCCTCTTTTGGCAGCATAAAGGCGTTAAAGTTTCTAATAAAGCTGATCACAAAGGTTTTTGCTTTTAGGGGTCTAAATAAATACCAATTTCAAAGAAATACAAGGGAGACTTGTTGCAATTGTTTTAAACAAACATACATAGATTGTGCATTTGGACTCATACTGGGAAGGTCTGTCTGCACACAAATCTCCTTCTGGCTGCATACGACAGCCACCCTTTTGGTTGATACAACATGGATTGAATCAGAGACCTCAAGGCAGAAGCTATTACAGTTTGAGCTAAGGAGCCCCACTTCTGTCTGCAGTTCAGCACAGAGGGGGACCTGTGACACACTCATTAGTGGGTTATGTATGCAGAATGGATGCAAGAGAAACATCTCCACTACTCCAAAACTTATTTTCAACAAGGCTTAGAACAATGGGAAAGTTCTAGAACACTGGAAAAAAGCTAATGCACCAATTTTTTTAACAGGGCAGATGGGACAACCTGGGTAATTATAGGCCTGTTAGCCTGACATCAATCCTGGGAAAGATGATGGAGGGACTGACACAAGACTTAATTAATAAAGAATTAAAGAAGGATAATGTAATTAATGGAAAATAGATCCTGTCAAACTAGCTAGATAACCTTTTTTTTATGGGCTTGGTTGATAAAGGTAATAGCGTTGACATAATAGACTTCTGTATGGTATTTGACTGGGTACCGCATAACGTTTTGATTAAAAAATTAGCATGAGATAAAATTAACATGGCACACATAGAATGGATTAAAAGCTGGCTAACGGATAGGTTTCAAAATGTAACTGTAAACAGGGAATCGTCCTTAAGCAGTATGTTTCTAATGGAGTTCCCCACAAGAATTGGACCTACATTATTTAACATTTTTATCAATGAGCTGGAAAAATAAAATCATCACTGATAAAGTTTGCAGATGACACAAAAAATGGGGTAGTGGTGAATGAAATGAAATAATGAAAAGGACTTGCCTCTGATTCAGCACAACTTGGATCATATGGTAAACTGTGTTCAAACAAGCAATGTTTTATAATATGGGTAACTGCAAATGTATACAACTAGAATAAACAATTGTTGTCCATACTTCCAGTACGGGGAATCCTCTCCTGGGAAGCAGTGACTCTGGAAGAGATTTGGGGGTCATGGTGGATAATCAGCTGAACATGAGCTCCCAGTGTCACACTATGGCCTAAAGAGTGAATATGATCCTGGGATACATAAACAGGGGAAACTTGAGTATGAGTAGAGAGGTTATTTTACATCTGTATCTGGGACTTGTGTGACCACTGCTGGAATACTGTGGCCAGTTTTGGTGCCCACAATTCAAGAAGGATGTTGATAAAGTGGAGACAGTTCAAGGAAGAGCCATGACAATGATTAAAGGATCAGAAAAAAATGCCTTATTGTGATAGACTCAAATCTGTTTAGCTTACCAAACAGAAGGTTAAGAGGTGAATTGATTACAGTCTATAGGTGTCTACATGGGGAACAAATATTTAATAATGGGCTCTTAAATCTAGCAGAGAAAGATATAACATGATCCAATGGCTGGAAGTTGAAGCTAGACAAATTCAGACTAGGGGTAAGGTGTACATTTCTAATTGTAAGGGTAATTACCTATTGGAACAATTTACCAAGGGTTGTGTGGATTCTCCATCACGGGCAATTTTTAACTCAAGATTGGGTATTTTTTCTAAAGAACATGCTCTAGGAATTATTTTTGGGGAAGTTCTGTGGCGTGAGCTATACAGGAGGTCAGATTAAATTATTACAATGGTCCCTTCTGACGTTGCAATCTATGAATCCTTGGTACTGTTCTCTCTGTCTCTGAACTCTGTGGAGGTCTCATGATCCCCATGGAGAAGAGTGGGCTGAGAGTCGGATGCAGTGTATCTGTCCTTTGGGGAATCTGATGAAAAAAGTATACAGAATTCCCAGACAACCCCCTTTACATGAAGGTAGATTTTCAAACAGCTAAGCACCAATGTGCTGAGCTCCATTGGAAGTCTGGTCTCTTGGGGTACATCTACACAGCAAAAAATAATCCCATGGCAGCGAGTGTCAGAGCCGGGTCAACTGACTACGGCTTGCACTGTGGAGCTAAAAATAGCAGCGTAGACCTTTGGGCTCAGGCTGGAGTCTGGGATCTGAAACCCAGAGATGGGGGTGGGTCTCAGAGCCCAGGTTCCAGCCTGAGCCCCAAAATCTACACTGCTATTCTTAGCCTCATAGAGCGAGCCCCAGTCACTTGACCCAGGCTTTGAGACTTGTTGCCAAAAATTTTGTTTTGCTGGGTAGACATACCCTTAGTACCTAAGTGAGAGAGCTCTTTTGAAAATGTCACCCTTAATCTTTCTGTGACTCAGTCGCCCACCTGTCAAATGGGGAATCTGTCATAACACTTCCTTTCTCCCACACTTTTTCTGTCTCTTCTGAATAGGCATGTTCCACACGGTGCAACAAGTTGCAGGATGGTGACCTCAGATTTTAAGTTCTTTGCAGTGGGGACTGTCTCTTATTATGTATATGTATAGCACCTCTCAGCACTACTGCAATGTAAATAAATAGTGAGGTGGAGAGGGTTTCTGTTTATCTGAATGTATGGCCAACCAATATATTCTGAACTGACCATGCACTCCAGACAAACCACATACTGGACGATGGAGGAAGGCAGAGTCTGGAGCAAAGGTTTTTGTTTTTAAATATGTTTGTGAAAACAGTACCTGCAAAACCCATTTAGACTGCAATACAAACCCAAGTAATATCATCCACGGTAAAGGCTGAAATCCTTCATTTTCATACCAGGCTCCAGCCTTTCCCTCACACCCAATTGCAGCAGTGATGGAAGACAATGATTCACTTTTATTTTGAATTTCCTGCCTTTTGTCACAATGTTAATATTGAAATGCCAAGCTTTGTATCTATATAAAACATACAGTTCAAGCCTTCAGCGGACATGCAGATTAGCCTTATCCAGGAGCAATACCTCATCTCCATTTATCCCAGGACAATTAGTCATGTGAATTAGAAGTCATTACCAAGGGCTACAAAACCCTTTAGTGAAAGCTCATTGATGGGCTAAACATGTCTAAAGTGCTTTGCGTCTTGGAGAGGGGGGAGATATGATCACATTTAGGAAGTAAATTCTGGCATAGAAAATGAGGTTGCATTAATCTGTATTCATTCCCAAAGAGTTATACTACTGTATGCTGCCACACTGATATATAACAGAGGACATTTAAAATGCCAAGCCATAAAAAGTGTGTTTTCTTCATTACATTTTCTTCGAATACTTTGATCTTCAATTTTCCACTAAAAAGTTTGATTCACATTACTTTCCAGTAAGAAACTGCCAGATTCAATTGTAGAATGAAGAATTCTCATCTAATTGCAATTTGTAAGCAGAGGATTTAGTGTATTGTTGCCTGAAAAATGGAACTGTCTAAATTATTTTCCCTGAAACTAACATCTTCCATAAATAACAGCAGCATATAATAGCTAGGCATAATTAAAGAAAAATGACACCTACTGTTACATGAATAAAGGAAATGTGTTAATGACAAGGAGGGAAAAAAGGTATTTCGCTGTAGTGTTGCTGGAGCACAAAAAAAGGCATGTTTTAGTTCTTTAACAAGTTTTTGTTCGTTGAACTGAAAAAATGTTCCATGTTTTAAAAGTGGCAAACTTCATCCAATTACCTCTCTATCAGGCAGCAAAACTGCTGTATAAATTCAGAACCCTCATGGGACCCTTTTATAAGGATGGTACACAGTTAACTTTCCGATCTTTTAAGGTCTCCGTACACTATGCAAGCAATGGTCAAGCAAGCTTCTACTCTTCCTTCAAGTCCCTCATGTCTCCCGTCTGCTTTCTGAGCCTCATCTGTACTCCCTCTCTTGTGCTTGTCTATTTCATTTCACAGTATTAAACAAAAACTAAAGATTAAATAAAACCACAATTAGGAACACACAAAAACTTCAGGATGATAACAGAAAACTACACATTTTATTTTCTCAGCTCTTTGTACCATTCTATCTTTATAGAATATTTCTCCCTTCCCCTTGATTTTTTTGTTTCTTCCCCTGGCAACCACATAGTCAGTAATGGCATGATGATAAACTAGTTATAAGCTCTGTGGGGTGGGGATTGCGTTGTGTTACTTATCTGTCAATAACAATGCTAGATTACTAAATACGCAGTGATAGCTATGGGAGATGTACTCGTCCCTCTTTGCCATATCACGGTAAGAGCAGCACAATTTGTAAAGTGCTGGCAGGAATACAGGTTCAGCTCAAATCTCATAGGAATGTGTGTTGGAAATGGTGTGCTGGCTGGAATTAGGTACTGATTTGGGATCATGCGATTAAAACAGCATAACATATTACTGTCTACCCTTGTGAAGATTGGGTTTGTACAACAAGGACCAGCTGAGAAAGAGCTCACCAAGGTCAATACTAGAAGCTCTTGCCTTAAAATTGTTCCACTTTATATTCAGGGCATGCCAAAATATAAGCAGACTTATGCCCTGATTCTGTACTATTTTGCTGGCTGTGTTGTCATTAACTCCTGTGCAAAGTAAATGCTAAGTGAGTGTAAACTGCTCCTGATTTGGTAGTTTTACACTCTCTTTTGCAAAGGTGTAAATAACTACACAGGGGGGAAGGGAGTGGAGAACCAGACCCCCTGACATCAAAGAGTAACTTGGCACATAAAGAGAGAAGTTAGTCCAGGATGTTATAGACCAAGAGTAGGCAACCTCTGGCACGGGTGCCGAAGGCGGCACGTGAGCTGATTTTCAGTGGCACTCACACTGCCCGGGTCCTGGCCACCAGTCTGGGGGGCTCTGCATTTTAATTTAATTTTAAATGAAGCTTCTTAAACATTTAAAAAACCTTATTTACTTTACATATGACAATAGTTTAGTTATATATTATAGACTTATAGAAAGAGACCTTCTAAAAACATTAAAATGTATTACTGGCACGCGAAACCTTAAATCAGAGTGAATAAATGAAGACTAGGCACAGCACTTCTGAAAGGTTGCCGACCCCTGTTATACACCTTTATGGAAGGCCTTGTAAGCAAGTATATATTATGGTGATGAGCAGTGATATATGTCTAGACAGACGTGTCTTACCGTGGACTCTATGTTTAAACTTAATTTGTCACAGAATCAGCCAGTGTCCATTCTGACAGGACTAGGCTGCCTCTCATGTAGCCACCATTAAATGCTAATAGCACCACATCATCTGTGGTGGACCAAACACCCTTGTCAGTAAGAAAAAATGGGCTAAATGGTCTAGAAAAAATACACTTAGCAACATTAGGCCCCTGCCTAGGGATGGCCACACCAAGCTCACATGTTTTCAAAGTTGTCAAGTCCTTTCTACGCAGTGTTTAGGAACGTTTAAGTTATAATGTTTTAAAACAAGCCTACTTTCCTAGTTTAGACATGGCCTCTCCCATAGACTCCTAGCCCCTGAAAAGCAACCTATTCCATGCAGCCCAGGATAGAACTATTTCTTGCCACATGTACCTTACTGGGTGAAACACCAATGGAAGATAAAGTTTATGGTTTATGTTTAATGTGCTATACAGATGCCACCAAGGTAAGTTTGCACTGCAAAGAGTTCCTGCTGTTCAAGATATACAACATCCTAGATTTTCCTGAACAAAGTTAACAGTCTTCATTTCTTCAGCCTTCATTGTAGTGGCAGCTACAATGCAATAACCTTTCTTACATTTCATTCCACATCCAAATAATCTGATGATCTTCAAATTACTTTTATGTTTCAAGGAGCAGCTCCTGTGTATGAGCTCTGCTTTTCCACCCCCACAGTTCCAGACACTGCATAACTGTTGTGTTCATGTTTTCATGCACGCAATGTTCTGCATTTGGCTGCAGGCACAATAAAGATCTCTTTGGTTTTAAAAAATGACACCAAAAAGTAAAAGACTGTATTATTAACTTTACAGTTATCAGTGTGTCAGGGAGACAGAAAAAATGAAGAGGGGAGAGAAGAATGAAAAGCTGCTTCTGACAAATATGCTAGTAATTTCAGCAATCCAGGACTTTCACACTATTACATACTATTACATACATGGTCAAACATATCTATTTATCTGTGTGTTCTGTGGCAAAGTTCCTCCTCTCCTCTAGTAGGTCCTGCGCTTATTGGCGGATTTCCTCCCCTCAGTGGTCTTCCCCTTGGATGAAACCCACAGTCTGGATCAACTCCTCCTATGCCTGATTAGGAGTAGCGAGGCTTGGGGGGGGGGAACCCAGGCCCACCCTCTACTCTGGGTTCCAGCCCAGGGCCCTGTGAATTGCAGCAGTCTCTATAGTGCTACTTGTAACCACTGCTTGACCGCTACAGCTCCCTGGGCTACTTCCCCATAGCCTCCTTCAAACACCTTTCTTATCCTCACCATAGGATCCTCCTGGTATCTGATACTGCTTGATTGTATGGTGTTTCCTCAATGCTCCAGTAGTACCCCCTCTCAGTTCTTAGTTCCTTGTGTCTCTGGCTCCCAGCTCCTCATACACACTTCCTTCCTCTGGCTCCTCCTCCCTTGACTGGAGTGAGCTCCCCTTTTTATACCAGGTGCCCTGATTAGCCTGCCCTGATTGGCTGCAGGTGCTCCAATCAATGTAGCTCTCTCCGGTGCCTTCTAGAAAGTTCTTAATTGGCCCCAGGTGCCTTGATTACCCTGGAGCAACTGCCATTTTGGTTCCCATGGTACTAGGGATTTGCTTAGCCTGGGGCTAACATACCTGTTCCTCAGTACTTTCCTGTAGCCATCCGGCCTTGCTCCATCACAGTTCATATGTATCTACATATTATTTTCCTTCAATAATTTATTTAATCAAATATTGACTTTTCAGTAATCCTCCATCAGAGTCAACATCCGTTCTATATTTTATATAAAACTGTGGTTATATTAAAACTGCATCAAGTGATGGCGGGGGGAAAGGGAAATGAGATCCACCTCTGTGGCCATGTCCCCTCTTTTAAAGTCCCCAGAGGGCTCTCTGTAAGTTTGAGAGGGACAGACCAGGGGTGGGCTGGGAATACACCCAACATGCCCTACATCCACTTCTCCCGCCACCCTCACCCCTACTCCCAGCCCTTACTCAGTAATGTTAATACTGCTTTGGAATGTATTATATTTTTGTTGCCCCATTTAATGAAGGGTCTTTTTACCATAAAAATGACATTCACAACATTGACACCTCCAATCAAACCAACAAATGAGGATATTAATAAAGCTTAAAAAGTCACAAACAAAATCCCTTCCCCTAGCAGAGATTTTACTCTGAAAAGGGAGAAGTGCCAAAGTCTCCATGAAGTCCATGTGGGACTTTCTTATTGCTACTGATTTTACATGGAAGGCGCTGAGATACTGTGGTGATGGGCTGCAGTATAAAACCCTGTGATTGAAAGATAAGTCAGGGGGACAGCTGCTATCTGTAGAATTCTCTGAACCATGCTACCAGGAAGTGCTGGAGCCAGTATAGAAGCCTCCAAACAGATGATCTGACCTCCCACTGATTATTTAGATCCATGCACACCACAGTGGATCCATCCAGCTTGGGGGCCATTCTGGAGACCTGTTGCATGGGGGCAAACTCTGCCACTTCCTAGATGGAGAAAACTGCAAGCAGATAGCAGTGGAGGATTCCCCCATCTTAGACCCCTCTAGTAAGCAATGGAGTCCTCTGTCCTTCGCTCACCCTGCTGCAGTACAGTATTTGCAACACCTAATACAGTATTTAAGTGCAGAGAACGCGCTTAGTACTGAAGAAGACAAAGGGTATATATTCAGCTGTAGTCCCACTTTTCCAAAATGTTAGGATGGAGACGATATCTGACTGATGTGTCAGAGTCTGTGGGATTCGCAAAAAGAAGTGAATGTGGGGTAGTGCATTGGGCTTGAAAAGTCATTCCATGCATAGGGAAGCTGGAGATTTCCACTAATGATGCCAACCTTGATGCCACCTTTGCTTCCTTCTCCTTCTCCTGGGAGATTATGACCTGTATGGATCAACAACTTCCTAAACTCAGGATGACCCATATGCACGAGCGATTTCCCAATCCCAATGCAGTGCACCCCCGTCCCAAAGTCCCACTCGCATCCACCCATGTCAGTCAGTTTCAAACAAAACAATTACCTACGTTAATACTTTCTTGTGGGCCTCCCAGTGCAACTCATCATATCTTTTGTTTGTCTTTTAAACAGCAAGCTAAGAACAAAAACACCTGGCCAGAAGTTCGACACTACATAGGCACTGCAGGGAAAGTCAAAGACAGCATTTCAACCTTACCTCTGAATTTCCTTGCTTTTATGGGTTTAGGGCAGACCTTTCATGTTGTTTCAGCTTTTGTGTGTGTGTGAGGTTTCATATATTTAATGAAGCTATCTGCCAGGCCCGACACTGATAGAGCCTGAGCAGATAAAAACAGCATAGACCGTCTGATGTTGTGTCCTTCGGATACCAAGATGTGTTTATGGATTTGTCAGAGTAACTTTGAAGCAGGGTATGAAGAAATAGGATTTGACGGTTTTCTTCTACTTCTATAGTAAGTCTTATTTGGTTGGGGAAGATGCTATTGAATTTTGGTAAAAGATCAGGAATGTGAATTTCTTCAGCAATGAAAGAGAATGTCATTCATTTTTTCCCTTTCCCCCCCAAACCAAAAGATACTAGAGAGCACTGTTAGTTCAGGGGATGTCACAAACATTTGTGCAGTTCTGAAGAAAAACAAAGACACCCCTTTCCCCTTTCAAAGCAACTCTCTACTTGTTCAAACAATGAGCTCCTCTATATGTTTCTCTCTTTTCTTTTCAATAGTTGGTTGTCTTGTTTTGTTTTTCTCTTTGAATGTGTCATACGTTTTCAGGTCGGAATAGTTTTTAAAGCATTTTATAAAATTGCCCTAAAATGTAAGGAAGTCAAAACAATGTGCTCCTTATGACTCTGAATCCCATTCTGGACCTTAAGGTGGCTCACAGCAATCTAACCATAGCAACAGCAAGGTCAATGGAGCAAACCTTGATTTCTGACACTGCCTTGGGGAGAACAGCTTCTGAATCACTGGATGCCACTTGATGGATTTAAATGAAGAAGGCTCAAGTTTAAGAGTCACTTGAGACACTGAGGAGGTCAAGGGTGACCAGACACAATCTGAAGAAATAACTGATTATTACTTAAAAAGCATAAAAACCAAAGGATCTATTTTTCAGAGGTGCTGGGCACCCAGAACTCCAAGAGCAGTCCATGAGTTTTTCAGCTGTTCAGGACCTCTGCAAAGGCAGGTCCTCTATTCTAATGAAGAATGACACTGTACCTCACAGGGGCATTGTGCCGATTACAGCTGGTAGAACACTACGAAGATAAGTACTAAGCATCATTTATTACAGAACTCTCTACCTCAAAAGGATATGCTCAGTCAAGATGCCTCTGAGGGGACTGATTTAAACTCAAATGATATTAAGCACCAATAGCCACTGTTTAACACTGTGAAGGTGTAAGGGATACCATTTCTCTGTAGTCAGAGGTCTGCAGCTGGTTGGTTGATTAGCCCTGCCCACTGCACCTGAGTAAGAGCTGGAATTTAATTAGCTGATCCTTATAAAAGAGGGAAGAAAGAAACAGAGGAGAGGACCACAGCACTTCAGAAAACTGAGGGGAGAAGGGCTGTGCACCCAGTGGAACTACTGAAACTACGGCAGGGAGGAATTGCTCCGGAAACCACATGGACAGAAGGGAGACTGTGTGGAGTCTTCTATTGCTGAGGCTCTCAGGTAGGAGGCGGGAAATTTTGGTTACTGAAGTTACTGGCATGAGGGACAGATGCGGGAAAGGGACTATTCGGCCTATACAGACTTTGAGGGAAGAGCCTTCAAGGTTTTGGTTTGTTTGTTAAGGCTGGAAACTGCTTCCCTGGATTCCTTGAGAGAGCTCAGACAGAATTAAGCCAGGGAATGAGCTGACTTAGAAAGAGCACAGCCTGGTCCAGGACGAAGAGGGCGCTATAAGATAGGCCCCAATCCTTTTATAAACAGCAATAGCAGTTCTACTTTGTGGTGACACTTTCTAGTGATTTGTATGTCTCACGTTGGCTCTGATTTTTCTCTGACAGTTTTCTCTCTTTCCTCAGCAGTGTTATATGAGGAAATAGTGTATAAAATGCTTAAAAATAAAATTAAAGGACATTTCTAAATAAAAAGTTGTTCTGAATAAAAAATATTTGAAATGTTTCATTTAAAAAAAGTAAAAACAAAACATTTGGGGTTTTGGGATCCCCCCACCACCACCAAAAGAATTCGGTGAAATCAACACAAATTCACGAAATGTTTAGTTGTCGCCAAATCTGCATTTTTTTTTGCCAGAAAAAAGGTTTGCCTGAAAAAGTCACCCTTTATTTGACACAGATCTGCAGCTCCCTGGACAGCAGCATTATTATAAAAAGGGAATCTTCTGTTATGAGAATTTCACTTAATCAGGACAGAAAGGACCTCCATGGAGGCACCAGTTAAGAGGATTTTACTGTGACAATACCAAACTGTATGTCTTGGGGCTCAGATTCTTCCCTTATTTGGCAAGTTTTCAATGTGACTCACACCTATGTATTGGAGAGCAGATTTTGGCCTTTGATGTGTAAGAAGTACATTTATTTACGATTGCATGATGTTGGCGCAGTCACATATACTTCCATACAGAATTACATAGGTGAATAATCTGGAGTGATATTCACTTATTATGAATGTACAAAGTCCCTGATTGTCTAATACACAACTTAGTTAACATGACAGTTGAATCTGTGTGGGGCAGTGAAGCGTTCAAAGTCCTGAAAATGCTGGCTTGCAGTTCCTCATAATAGATATTTTTATTTAAAATTTTTTAACAATGCAGCAAGAGTAGAGCCCTGATGTAATGACAATATATCTCATCGTTTGTTTTCTTTCATTATAGAAAGATCCCATCCTCTCTAAGTAGTGTGCATCATAGTAGTCTAGACTCAAGGTGACAAAGACCTGGACTGATGAGGCCAGGTCCATATTTGAGAGGAAGGAGCCCAGACTTCTGCTTAGTCAAATCTGGAGGATGGCGCAGTCTTGTAGTTAAGGCACTGGACTGGGGCTCAGGAGATTAATTATCAGCTCTGTCGTGGGCTTCTTGTGTAATCTTCTGCAAGTTGCAGACTTAGTTCCTCATCTGTAGAAATGTACGTCACATTGATGTTGTGAAGATCTATCTATCTTAGGTATTTATGTGGGCCCCATTATAAATTCATGAGCTCCAATATGATGGTAATGGTTAATAAATGGCCAATATTATTTAAATGTCTCAGAGTAAAGATGAGTCCAAAACAACTCACTGCTTTGTGATTTTAAAAGGAAGGAGACCTTTGATCAGTGGTTGTAGATATCAACATTTTTGTGAGGTTTCATTCCTTCTCGGTTACTAGAAACTGCATATTTTGTCGCCATTCAAATCACATCTCTCAAAAGATTATATATGAGCAGATTTGAAAAGCAAGGGGAAAAGGGAGTAAATCATATTGCAGCATAAATTAATATTGCAGAGACTACAGCCTATCAACCCAAGACAATATGGATTCTGTCATACTGGGAGTCTACAGTGTATATAGAGTGTTTGATATCAGACTTTATTTTTAAATCAGAAAATGAGTTTTATCAACATTGGTCTAAAGTAACCTTAGGCATTGTTAACATAGCTAAAGGGAAAAGAAGTTTGGATAATATAATTGCTTTTAAATCCTCCAAGCAGAAATTGCATTCGATCCCAAATACACAGGAATATATTACGACCAGACCATTTTTAAAATAGTCACTTGAAGGGCTTGAACAATTTAAGCAGAAAATGTAAAACATCTATTTTTAAACGACTTGTCAGAAAATAGACTTTACTCATGTTAACGGCTGTGGGCCAGATCCTCAGCCAAAGTAAATGGCTTAGGGATTAGCAGTTTAGCACATGTAGCATATTTGTGTCCTAGGTCATAGTTTAGTAGTAATTTCAGAACAAAATAATAAAAACGGAGCCACAAAACTATTAACTGTGCAGCAGTGTTGATATCTGAATGACAACACTTCAAAGGGGATGCATGTGATTTTTGCATTGTGTCCTCACTCTGTTATACCTAGTTTATTATGTAGCAGGCAAGCAGTACATATTCAATATTCAGGTGCTAACCATGCTGGGAGGGGAACCATGCTGTCACTTCATTGTAAAGTAAAAAAAAAAAAAAAAAAAAAAAAAAAAAAAAAATCTGCATAGTCCATTTAGTTTTATGCCATTTTGATTTTTTGTATGAGTATATATAGAAGATACATAAGGATAAAGATAAGAAAAAAAAAAAAAAAAAAAAAAAAAAAAAAAAACTCACAACACACAAATTCACACAAAATAGTATATGAAGTAAGTAAGCAATAAGAAATAATAATATATAATATATAATATATAACCACTTCTGAAGATGAGTCTAACTGGAAAACTGAGTGATAATATTTGGAATAATAATAACCAATAATGGAGAAAGAAAAAAGAAAAAAAAAAAGGAAAAAAAGGGTTGAATTTTTTATACACATATTAAACATTACAAAATTATTTAATGAAGAAAGAAATTGAAAAATGAAGAAAAAGGATGCAATTTGAAGAAACCTAAAAACCAAACTCAGAGGGCAGATACACTCTCTACTCTCTCTCTCTCACTCACATTACATTTAATATTCTTTTAATTATGTAAGAAAGACACTCATTCTTTCCTGACAGTCTATAGTTGAACAGCTTCCAGAGACGGAGAAAGGTGAAAACACTATTAGGTGATGGATTGGGGGAGAGTGGAAGTGTGGGATCTGTCTGGGATTTACAGTATATTTATGGTAAATGTGTATGAAAGGTATAAAAGTTGGATGGGGATTGATGTAATTGTTTCCATCTAATTCTTGGCTTGGACATAATCTCTCTGCTGGGTCTCTCTCTCTGGGAAAAAAGTCTGTGAAGAAAATGAAAGGACTGAAAATTTTGGTTTGTTCTGCAAAATAATTTGTTCTTAAAGAGATTTCTTCATATCTTCTTAAAAAACTTTGGACTGTGATGGTGAATTTGCATAATGGATAATAACTCTCTCAGATGATTTACTTCTAAAAGGAAACACTTTTTGGGTGGGATTCAGGAATTTTAGTTATTTAGGAGATTTAGGTGTTCTCTTCACAGGCTTTGATGGCTCTTCACAGGCATAAATTTAGTTGAGCTCCCAGCACAATGAGCTAAGAGAGATGCCAACATAAGATGGGATGCAGACAAGAGGAAAGGAAGGGGAAAAGAGTTGAGGACTGGGTGTGAAGTCCACCCACTACCCTCAAACCATGTTAGGCATCTAAATCTGTCTCACTCTAAATTTTCTGACCCAATCATAATTTCTCTGACCCAATGTATATTTAATACATTAGAGGAGTGACAGAGAGATGAGATAGATGCCCCCAGAATATACCCCCAAGTCTAATCCATAGCTCTCTGATCAGGTGGGAGATCTGGGGTTCAATTGCTGCAAAACAATCAGGCAGAGATTTGAAAAAAAGATTTGCTTTTGTGTGAGCCATTTTGCCTAATGGATGGCCAGTCTGGATCAACCCCAAAGGCCAGGGAGTCAAGGAAATGCCTAGTTTTGCATTGTTCTCTGGCTCAAATTGCTAGTTAAGCAGGCAATTGCTAAACAGAAAATTTAGAGCATTGTTAGCATGTGCATGTCCAGCTGCCAATATTTAGGGGGTTAGGCAACAAACAGCAAAAACATAGGCAAAGGTGGGGTTTAGGCATGGGGTTAGCAAGGCTTTTGTGAAGGTTGAACTTAGGCCAACCCAGTAAGGTTGGGCTCAGTAAGCCCTCCATCTAGAGTAAGTCCCCCTGTCTTAGTCATGGACCTAGGCCTTATGGTTGGGATGGGCCTCCAGCCTGGAGGTTAGAGCTGGATCCAGATGGGGCAGGGAAGCAGGCAAGGCAGGTCAGAGGCAAGCCAAGGTGGGAGTGGAGGAGTCAGAAGAGGGGGAGAGAAGTAAGGGACAAGAGCAGAGCAGGCTTGCAGCTAGAGTGCGTGCAGCTGCGAGCAGGCTAGTTTGCTGAAGTTAAGTTATTGCCTGTGAATCACTGCAACTAATCATGTGAATCAGTCACAATCACACAATCAATCAGGACCAGCTGCACTTACTAGGTTGCCAGCTCTACTTACCAGGTTGCCTGGCTGGGGCTGGCACAGGCTGCTGGCTGACCCTGACAGGGGACCTCCAGGGACCTAGGCCTAGTGAGGAATTTTGTTTCAGGGAATATAAGATACATTTTAGAGCACATACTTTTTCTAAGAATAGATAACAATCATAGACTTCCATAGTCCATGATCCAAACAATCCACCAGTCCACAATCCCCACAGAGCATTTAGTTTGAGTCAAACCTGAGTCTCCTTGGATTTTTCCTGGACATCTGGAGCAGGGAAGTGATGGGTGGAGGAGTCAGGAAGTAAAGATCCACATGGCAAGAAAGAAGATCGTCGGGAAGAATTCCAGGGAGAATCAGGTCATCAATCAATGGTGGATGCCAGGTAGGGTGAAGGGTCCAGGGTTAGGAGTGGATCTGAAGTAGGTGGAGAGTGTTGGGAAACCTTGATCCAGCAAAAACCCAGGTGAGCCAAACCTTTTTTGGTCAGCATGTTGTTTGACTTCCTTGGTGAAGTAGTCTGACTCAGGTCAGTCAGTGGGGACTTGGATAGACCTGTGGCAGTGGGGACTTGGGTCTGGGGTGGGTGGGACTTGGGTGTGGGGGTGGAATGAGGTGTGAAGGTGTGGGTGACATTGGACAGAACCTGTGGGTGAGGATGCAGATGAACATGGGTGGTGACAATGGAACAACTCATGTGTGACAATGACAACTCTGTTGACAATTGAAAATGATGTTGAGGATGGTCTGAGGATGTGAGAGGAAGGAGCCTCCCATTATCCAGCCCCATGGTTTTGGGATGAGAGTTTCCATTCATAAAGGGTTCCAGAGAAAGAGTTTTGACCAGAAAAAGAGTTTGCACCTAAATGTGAAATGAAGGAAATGATTTGACATGAATTGGGAACACAGAAAATGTGATCTAAAAAAGCAAGCAAAAAAGAAGGGAAAAGGGAAGCCAAAATGAAGTGAGACATGTTGAAGCTTAGTGAGGAGACTGACATGACAAGGATGATGATGATGTTTGATGAGATGAATCTGATGATGAAATCCAAGGATATCAAAGATCAGGGCCAAGATGGGGTAAGATGGCAAAGGAAGAGAGGGTAAGGTCAGGCTGGAGAACAGCATAGTAACAACAAACATCATCCATAACATAGTTTAACAAACATTGTTTCTCCAATAACATAATGTAATGGATGGCCAACCAACACAAAAATGTATGTGACAGGGTCTTCCATAACTGCAACTCAAGTCTGTCTGGGTCAGTTCCATCCTTCAAAGAGGCACCTAGACCATCCTTCAAAGAAAATCCCAGCCTGGGCAGAATGCTAGGAGCATTTAATGTCTGACAGAGCTTGGAAATTTTGGGAAAGCAGTGACCAGCTGAGAGGAGAGACATCCCCAGCTGAGAGACATCAAGTTCTAAAAAATTGTCTAAAACATTAAATAAGTGAATGGTGAAACTGAGAATTAAAATTAAGAGTTGAGAGATGGAGATGATGAGGCCAGTGTGAGTGGTGTGAATGGCTCAAGGGGCAAAGTGCATGTGCAAAAATGGTATGTGGCAGGGCTTAGGCGGTCTTCACAGGTGCTGATGCTTGGTAGGAAGATTGGATGCAAGGATAGTTGACTTAGTGAAAACTCTGGAAACTGACTAGAAGTGATGAACTTTTCTTTTTTTTTTTGAAAGTGTAGACATCTTTTGCTAAAGAGATTATCCAGAAATTATAGGTGATGGATGGGCACCTCTTACCTTATTTAGGGTGTGGGTATCTCACCTCTTACATGTACTTCATGATCATGGTCCATTCAATGGGGAAAATGAAGTCTGTGAGGAAACTGACTGTGTCTTTGTGAGAAACTCATAACCTCATTTTTTTGTTTTAGGTGTCTGGCTTTGGCAAAAAAACATGAATATTGTCAGAATACACAAGTGTGGTGAGTGTGCATGGTGGAATTAAATATGACAAAAAAAATCCAATATGTAAACACTAAACCAATAAAAGAATGTGTAAAATATTGCTGAAAACTGGTCAAATATTACAAAGAACAAAAGGCATAACTAAAGGCATAAATAAATATAGGAAAAAATGACACAATCAAAGGATCATCACTTTTCTTATCTTGATTACTATCACTAATTCTAATGGACCCCATGCTGGTCCATTCATGGGAGTCTCTGTCTCTATGTTGTTGTGGTGGCAAGGAGGCAAGGGGTGTAAAGAAGCTTGTTCAGAGCAGCTTAAGTTGCCATAGGGATATCAAGACCATACTTTTGTTCTCTTAGTATGCATCAGGCCATGCAGTGGCTGCACTGTCCGTGGAGCCAGGCCACTGGACTGTGGCAGCCAAGGGTCTGGCTGCCAAACAAGTTTTCAGATCTTTCAACCAATCAGTCAGACCAGAGGCAGGAGGAGGTGTCAGGACCTGGACTGCTGCTGGGTCTGCTGGCGGATCCCATCAGGCAGGGGGCTCCGGCAGCTTATCAAGGGCAGCAGGTGGCAGGGGCCGGGACTCGGGAGTGGACAGGCAGGGGTCTGAGGGACTTTCGGCACTTTTTTTTTTTTTCCTGCCTGGCGAATTTGGTCACTTCTGCAGCTTTTTATTTTTGTTTTTATATTTTTTTTTTTTTTTTTTTTTTTTTTTTTCTTTGCTTTTTTTGTGATGAAAGAGAAACTACTGGTACTTTATGTAGGTAGATGATATTTTAAGGAAAGGAGTAAAGCAATTCCCCAATTTTTACTTAAATGAGGTTTCTAGGCTTCCAATATTTAGATTACTGGAATTTTTGCAGACAGTCTCTCTCAAACAATAAAATTTAAGGAAAACTTTCTCTTTGTGTCCAGGTTTTAAAAATGGAAGGCTTGGAGTTCCAGGTCACCATGAGACATCAGAGCATCATATTCTCTTAGATTCATAAGTGTATTTGAAAAATAAAGAGTAGATTCAGTTGGCGAAGGAGATGGAGACTTGGAGTCATGATAGCTTTAGACAGTGTGTCAATAATATTGGCTATAGCTGAAAGGCATGTAATCAGTACTATATCCCTCAATGTGATTCTATATTCCCTGTGGTGCTCTTCTCCCAAACCGGTTGATTAGGGATTAGACTATGACGGCAAGATTGGGACGGAAGTTTTATTAAACAGTTGCTAGAGAGGGCAGCTTTGAGCTACCTTCTGTTATTTTGAAAGATATGATGCCAATAAATCTAGTCCTGAGTAATGGTAACAACAAACTCAGTGTTAGTATTGGTCTTGGCCTGTTTACTTGTCCTGAGAGAAAGATGAATGATTGTTGTTTTCCACCTGAGAATCATAAATAGCACTGGTATCCGAAAATGAATTCAGTGCTTATGGGGCATCAGTGCCAGTGAAAGCATCTGTTGGAAACTTGCCAATGAGTGTTGGCTTGCCTGTGAAAACCACTGGGTTTTCTTTTCTCACATCAGTCCTTTTACTAAAGATGCTTTTGGAGCTGGTGTCCACATCAATAACAACACAGTGAGAGAAGTAGTGTCTGTAATTGATGGGAAAGATTCTCACTGTGCTTCTGTCTTTAGATTCACTTCTGAGGCTCTTGGTGAAATAATAAAAAAGGAATTTCTGTATTTTGCAGCAATTTCGTAGAAGTAGCAGAAAGAATTGAAAGGATATATCATATTAAGATTGGAGAAAGGAACCGTATTTCACCAAATAGTCCAGGCCAAGCCTCTTAGTAGATCAGTTTAGGAAAGGGCAGACGCATGGTCTAGTAGCGGTTTGTCTAAATGAAACAAAATAAACATCAGCTGTAATTCACACTTCTAGTTATCTGGATACAAGTCTATGTGTGGACACTATTAATGTGAGTGTTCCCACAGACTTATATCCAAATAACTACAGGTGTGAATTACAACAAACTTAGTTTGTTTCCAGTTACTGTGTAGACAACACCTACATCTGTTTGAAGTATTTGTGGTTATGTTTACACTTTTTCATGCCTTTTTAATTCTTTAGGACCCATTTTATGACACCAAACTAAAACAAGATCTATGGTTAAATGTTCAGATGTGCCTAAGTGACTTAGGAGTCTAAGTAATTTAAAGGGCTTCTAAAATGCCTAAATCACTTAAGCACTTTTGAAAAAGATAGCACCAGTCTGAGGGTATGTCCAGACTACCTGCCATATCGGCGGGCAGCGATCGATTTATCGAGGATTGATATATCGCGTCTCGTCTAAACGCGATATATCAATCCCCGAACGCGCTCCCTGTCAACTCCAGAACTCCACCAGAGCGAGTGGCAGTAGCGGAGTCGATGGGGGCACCGCGGCCATCAATCCCACGCCGTGAGGACGGGAGGTAAGTCAGAATAAGATACGTCCACTTCAGCTACGGTATTCCCATAGCTGAAGTTGCGTATCTTACATCGACACCCACCCCCAGTGTAGACCAGGCCTTACGAACATCCAGGAATTTAAATACTGTTAACATATTAAAAGACTAGATCTTGTTATTCCCAGCTCCTTGAGGGAAAAAAACAAAAAGCCTATGAAAATAAACAAATAAATAAATATGAAATATCCAGGTTCATGGAGAACCAAAATATATAAGCCTTGTTCAGAAACTTAAAGCCTTAAAGTGAGCCAGGAATGGTAGCACTTAGGAAAAGAGAGGAGCCACATTTCTCAGTAACATGACAGGCTATAAAGCCACGGACAGCCATCAATGAAGATTCTCTTCCACCACTGTACTGTCAGTGTCTCATATTTGACCTGCAATACCCCTTCTATTCCAGCCTGGGCTCTCAACTGAGTAGATCTCTCTAATGGAATCCTCAGTAATTGTGCCAAGCTGCATGGTGGTTTTCTGATGACTACAACCGATCACTGGGGGGGAAAGTGTGTACTGTCAAACTCATTCTCACTTGTGACCTGGTGCAACTCTGCACCAGGGCCTCCAAAAGTGAAAGGTTACCAATGTACATAAATCCTGCAGTTTTACTGTGGACCCCAGAGCATCTCCATTTTTATTTTATAGTGAAAAATGCAGCCCAAACTCAGATTTTATTCTCACTACCTGAACTGAACCAGACTGAAAGTTTCTGGGCTTTCCAGAATCTATGACAGAATATCCAGACAGAAGGCATTTGGTGCCAAATTTCCTACTGACTTAATACAACTGGTTTGGTGGAGTTGCACCAACAGATAATTTTGCCATTCATCTTGGAGTCCGTTTTCTAAAACCTGTGCATTTCTAAGCAACCACAGAACACACTGTTGATGGCACACAGAGTAAAGAAAATAAGAAGCATTTTTTTTCATCTGTGCAACTACTGTTGGTGTGCCAGCAAAAAATAAATAGCACCTTCAGCTTTCCACCATCTGCAGCACCTGTAATTGCACAGTCCAGGTTCCAAGGGACCCTGAAGGATGAAACTGTTTCTGCTTTAGGTTTTTAGATCTTATAAAACCTCCATATAATGTGATGTAATGGAGGTTTTATAAGATCTTCCCAAGATTTTACTGTCTCTCAGTATATGTACAATTCATTCCACCAGCTTTAATCCAAATACTGTTTCTAATACACGCTGCCTATCTTTTTCATACCATTTGATAGAGATCAAAAAAGATTTTTTTTCCTGTATTTTTTTTCTCCTCACTGTTCCCTTTTTTGCCTGCTGGCAATAATTATAAGTTGTGCAGGCCACAAAAGAGCGGATATGAAATAGACTGTATATTATTAGAGATACTGTCATAGGATTGAGTCCTGAACCAGCAGTCTGACTAATACATATTTGCCTTCCTTTGGCACATACATACAGTCGCTATTCCCGATAAAATAAGAAAAAAAAAGGAGTGGGGAAATTATAGCTATTTAGTAATAATTTAAGGGTTTAATTTATTTCCTTACAATGCAATAATGTACATACATCAATACAATTGTTTTTCTATGCATTCTAGTTTCAATGCATTATAGTTTTTTTCTTTGATTCATGACAAAGAAAGCTTTGTACCCTGGATTCAGCCACTAATTTATATTGGTTTCTTTGTTATATCATTCATATTAACCTCACACTAACCCCTTTTAATTGTCCTTTTCTCTGTCTGGTGTTGGCTACTGTGGAGGAAACTCAATTTTTTGGAATTCTGAACTACCTTTTGTTCTGGTCCCAGGCCAAGGCTATCTAGCTAGAGGCTAACTGACATAGACTTCAGAGGAGCTAAACTGATTTACACTAGTTGAGGATCTGGTACATAGTCTCTAAGGCACACTTCAACTTCAACTAGCATTCCGCTGGGACAATGTACCGAGTTTAAAATTTCCATGCAGCAAAAAGGTGTTGTTGAAGATCTATATTGAATTTTACCACCAAGTTTAACTATGCCAAGTAGTCTTGGAAGACTAACACAATAAATCACCCTATTTATCTGCATTACAAGTAAAAAGTTCACTGATCATTACAAATAACAATTCTGATCTCCAGTAATTCTGGGTTGAATCATAAAACCTTATTAAATGTCTTTCATTGACTCTGTAGTTTCTACAAGATGTAAAAACATAGGGATCTATATTCATCCTTGGTGAAACTCCATTGATTTAGCAGAGTTAAAGAGAAATAAATCTGGTACAAGAGTTAGAATTACCATAGATTATAAATCCAGTGATGCAAGCATTTAGCCATTGATGATCTCATCAAACTCAACATTTGTTAAGGTCAGACTGTTTGAAATATTCTGATAGCTAGGTGTCAAAAGGCTACTCTGAATAGGTATGCAGATTATTCACAGGAAGAGATTTTGCTTTATTTCTGTCTGATCCAGAAACTGGATGTGTTCCAAGTATGGGATAATATTTTAATAGTACTTTGCTCTTCTATAGCATATTTTATTGAATTTTCTGAAAGTACTTTACAAACCTTAGACCTCACAAGTGTCCTGTGAAGTAGGGAGAGATAAGATAAAACATAAGCTACTTATTTTCACTTTTAAGGCCCTTAATGCCTGTCCCCACCTTACCCATCATATCTCATTCAGTGTCAAGAGGTCGATTCCCACCTCCAATTACCCAATAATGTCAGCCTCCATTGCTCACTGGTTAAATTTTCAACAAGCACCTTCCTGCTTTCTCCAACGCAGCAGCCCCTCATATGTGGGAGAAGCTTCCTGTAAACATCCACAAAACTAACTCATTATCCTCCTTCAAAACTCTCCTTTGCCATGCTGTCTACAATAATACTTGAACGGTTAGGCTGGTGGTGTGCCTATCCTGCTAACCAACATTGTCCCACTGTTTCCTTGTACTGCCTCATCTGATTGTCTGTATCCATCTGTTGTCTCTTGCGTTATACTGAGCTTGTAAATTATTTGGGGGCAGGGACTGTCGTTTTCTTGTATGTATAGCACCTAGCACAATGGGGCCCTTATCACAGAATTACAGAACTGGAAGGGACCTCAAGAGGTCATCTAGGCCAGTCCCCTGCACTCACGGCAGGACTAAGTATTATCTAGACCATCCCTGACAGGTGTTTGTCCAACCTGCGCTTAAAAATCCCCAATGATGGAGATTCCACAACCTCCCTAGGCAATTTATCCCTGACAGGAAGTTTTTCCTAATGTCCAACCTAAACTTCCCTTGCTGCAATTTAAGCCCATTGCTTCTTGTCCTATCCTCAGAGGTTAAGAACAATTTTTCTCCCTCCCCCTAATAACAACCTTTTATGTACTTGAAAACTGTTATCATGTTCCCTCTCAGTCGTCTCTTCTCCAGATTAACCAACCCAATTTTTTCAATCTTCCCTCATAGGTCATATTTTCTAGACCTTTAATCATTTTTGTTGCTCTTCTCTGGACTTTCTTTAATTTGTCCACATCTTTCCTGAAATGTGGTGCCCAGAACTGGACACAATATTCCAGTTGAGGTCTAATCAGCGCAGAATAGAGCAGAAGAATTACTTCTTGTGTCTTGCTTACAACACTCCTGCTAATAAATCCCAGAACGATGTTTGCTTTTTTTGAAACAGCGTTACACTGTTGACTCATACTTAGCTTGTGATCCACTATGACCCCCAGATCCCTTTCTGTAGTACTCCTTCCTAGGCAGTCATTTCCCATTTTCTATGTGTGCAAATGATTGATCCTTCCTAAATGGAGCACTTTGCATTTGTCCTTATTGAATTTCATCCTATTTACTTCAGACCATTTCTCCAGTTTGTCCAGATCATTTTGAATTTTAATTGTATCCTCCAAAGCACTTGCAACGCCTCCGAGTTTGGTATTGTCTGCAAACTTCATAAGTGTACTGTCTATGACATTATCTAAATCATTGATAAGATATCGAACAGAACTGTATGCAGAACCAATCCCTGTGGGACCCACTCGTTATGGCCTTCCAGCATGACTGTGAACCACTGATAACTACTCTCTGGGAATGATTATGCACCCACCTTGTAGTAGTTGCATCTATGTTGCATTTCCCTAGTTTATTTATGAGAAGGTCATGCAAGACAGTATCAAAAGCCTTACTAAAGTCAAGATATACCACATCTACCACTTCCTCCCTATCCACAAGGCTTGTCCATTATCTTTCCGGGTACAGACGTTAAGATGACTGGTCTGTAATTCCCCAGGTTGTCCTTATTTCCCTTTTTGTAGATGGGCACCATATTTGCCCTTTTATTTGCCCTTGTCCATGACTAGAGCTCCTAGGTGCTACCTTAATACAAATAATAAATAATAATTGTCTGACAGCAAATAATACTTAAAACCCTATAAAACTATATAAATTATGTCCTTTACCTGAAAATACTCTGCTCAGCATAAATACAGGAGGTTCAGAGATGGATGGAAAACATGATTATGGACATGAAGAGTGTTGTATTTGAGGAGAGATTAAAAAGATTGGAACTGTTTAGTCTAGAGAGAAATAGTACAAGAAGGGGTGTTTCTAGCCATAGAAAAACTAATGTATACAGTTGGTTAATAGAGCCCTTCTATTTGCCATTCTTCATAATAAAAGAATAAGCGGAAGTTCAATTAAATGGAAAGGCAAAATATTTAAAACTGATAAAAGAAATGCTTCTTATGTCATGTATAGCCAACCTATGGAACTCACTGCCAGAAGATATTACTGTAAAAGAGCTTAGTAGGATTCAAAGAGGATTAAACATTTATATTGATAATGAGAAAATGAACATTTACCTTAGACAAGATGGAAAGAAATAGAGAGAGAAACCCATCTGCTTTAAGGAAGAACCCAATCACTAAGTGATGAGGTCAGGAAGAAACTTCCTCCATAGACAGGTTATCCCATAACTGTCCACTATAGGTTTTCTTATAGGTTTCTCTGAAGTATCTGTTACTGTCCATTGTTACTGACAGGATTCTGGACTAGAAGGACCATTGTTCTGACCTAGTATAGCAATTCCATTACACATGGGTAGAATGAGGTAAGAGTGATTTACTGAAGGTGACATAGTGAATCTATCTCAGAACTGTCTATCACAGCATGTCTCCCATGCTCATGAGCTAACTATTTGACACTACCTGCTCCTAATTCTGCAAATTAAGAAACAAACAATAGCATTTATTTTATTTTAAAAGTTCCAGGTTTTTTGTGAGGTTCAGACATTTTGTTAATTAAATCTACATGCGCCTAATGTATTATTCCATTTGTCTATTAAGTCGTCCCCCACTAGTCTCAACTCTTTCTAGAACAGCAAGTAATCCTCTCTGATCTCTATTCCTTATTCATATGTTGGTAAACAGCCATGAAATAAGCTACAATTTGATCCTTTGTCCAGGATGAATAGAGTTTCAGATCAAGTCCATGACCTCCAGCTGCCATTGATTTCCCATTTTGCAATATAATACTTGCATATTCTATTTTAATCAATTGTTACAACTGAGAGAGAGAGCAATCTCTTAATGGGATATGCTGTTTTATTGACATAAGATCTGAACAAGTACCCTATACCAGGGCTGGTTTCATGCTGGAACACTCCGAAACACTGTTCCAGCACTTTTTTCTGGGAGCCGGAATGACATTCCGGTACTTCCTTTACTATCACTGATAAGTGATAGTAACCAAAGTGTGTTCCATTCTGGAACTTCTATTTTTAGAATTGGAGCACTGCCCTACATCCAGAGACAACCAATCACATCATTTTGAGTGGAACACACATATTTAAGTTTACTGGGTTTCTTGCTTAAGTGTCAGTACAGGTATTTGACATTCCCTCAGAGAAATAATGGTAGAATTATATTCTGTGTATAAACACAACACAAAACTTTATTTGGTGACAGTTAAAGCTGAATCAGGACTCATCCCAGATAGCCAACCTGCGGAACTCACTGCCACAAGATCCCACCCAAAACCTTTATAGTATGGGAAAAGAGCATAGCTTACCAGCTTCATGTACCTCTGATTCTGTTGGTAAAACCGTCTATCTTCAAGAGACATCAAAACCCAGTACATATCCCAAATTCATCCCAGTCTTATTCTCACACACAACTTTACTGGTAACCTCATCTTCTCTTTTACCGTGCATCTGATTGACACACGGTCCATTTTACTGTAATATTGCTGAGGTTTTGCGTAAGAGCATGAGCTGGATGAAACTCCAAAAAATAGTGCACCCTCATATGAAATCAAGATTCAATGTCATCTTTGATATTCTATGGACTGGCACACAGAAATGAGCTCTTAATAGTTGTTCAGAACACCCATTACTCACTAAAGTGGTTTTCATTGTATAAAAACTAATGATATATTGTATATGAATCCCATCCAAGAAAGCAGGCAACACTTTTCTCTCTCAAAATCTTGCCCTAAATATATCAATATTTACTTTGTTTACAACCAAATTACTGTAGAACTCTAAATACTTTTTAATTGTCACCTCTGAAGCTTGTGGTTAAATGAGCAATCTCATTTTGTCAATGGCATTATAGCCAGTCTATGACCTGTCTGGCATCTATGTGATTAGATTCATTCAATATGCTCAAGGTAAATTTGAGATGTTAATATTCATGGCCCTTTTAAAGAAAACTTCACATGTGATTTTGGAGGGAAAGGAAAGATACTTTTTTGTGTAGTTGAACACAGAAATTATGTGGCATGCATATTGAGTCTTACTGCTTAATACAGACTTGTTTTTCCTATAGACATGAGGATGCAAGCTACTTCTGCCTTTCACATACGAGGAAGCCACCAGGATAACGTGGGTATGAAGAAGCATGCACATCACAGAAAACACCACCACAATTGACACTTTTTTTCTGGCAGTCTTAGCAGTGAGGTGAACAACTAGTGGACATGGAAATTGAACTATATATCACCCATATAAATGCCCCTTCCCAGGGTAAGTTAACAGGGCAGTGTAGCCCTGACTACCTGTGCTATACCTGGTTAGTGGATAAATCAAAGAATTTAGCCAATAGTACTGTCAATCGGGTATTTTTCCTTAGCACAAAATTCTCTCTCTCTCTTCCTTAATTGGACTCAGGTGTCTCTAGTTAACCTGAGGTAACCTCTTCAGTTCATAGGGAAAAGGGCCTTCACCACTCTAGGGTTCATATATCTGCTTTCTACCCCTCTCTTATAACTGTCAAGTCTGACTTTGTCTCATCAAGTATGCATTATATGCATTGTGAATCAGTGTTAAGACCCATAGGAGATTTACTGATGCTCATATAAGTAATTTTTTAAAAAGAAATCAAGGCTTTGCAGAACAATATTGAACCTTCCCAGTGTAGGCACATGTGTAAAAGTTTTACTCATGCGCTTCTTCATATTAACACGGTGAGTTTATCTCTGAGTACCAAACTCCTTTCTCTCTTAAAAAAGACACTAAATACGCATAAAAGCAACATACTGTGAATAAACAGCTTATCTTGGGGGAGAAAGATAAAATTCACAATACTAAAAATGGGGAAAACCATCTTCACTGTTGAATTTACCATTTATAGATTAATCTGTCCATTGTGCCTCCATGAAAAGCTTTCCTGGCATTCAGACTCAGAAAAACAAAATCTACATTTAAATGAATGTAAAAGTGTACTACAGCAGAGCCTGTCAGCCTGTTTTATACCTCATTGCTATAATGTAATGTTATTGATGCAACCTAGATTATGTTTGAGAAATGAGATTGTGCAAATTCTCTCTCATACATCAACCAATGTGGCACAAAATATTAGACAACAACATTATGTAGGTCTAAAAAACTATTCTATGACCTTAAAGTTCCCTAAAAGGCTTCAAATTGGCATAGACTAAGCATCTGCCAAGGGTATGTTTTCAAAGGGAATAGCTGTTGCTTGTTTATGGCTTAAACATTATACTGTGCCAGTAATAAAATACCACTGATGCATGCAAATGGAAAATTGTGCTGCTTTGCTGTGGTAAAAAGGTTAATTCCTTTGGAAGAAACCAAGTCCCTGGGTAAAGCAGCATATCTCAGCCCCCTGACTAACACAGAAATTTCAGTACAGTTTTATTGTGTACAAGGGCTAGGAAAATCTAATAATATCCTGCTATTTTCCCTAAGATTCAGCAGGTAAAAGCTCTGATTGAATTTCATCTTGATTTCATTAAATATTCATAAAGGCCAATTAGAAGGGCAGCTAAGTAGGCCACAAGGCCCCCTTCCATCATTCTGTCAAAGGCCGCCCATCAGACAGCCATGTTTGCATTAGGGCCCGGTAGACAATATCTTCATTCAATCTTTATGGACTATCCCCCTCAATCACTGTTCCCTCCCAGTATATGTTTTTTTACGGACAGACAAGGGAGGCAAAAAAAAATCTAATAATTCTGAAGGCAGGATGCTTACTCTGTAGAAAGCAAAATGCAAATGAGAAAAAACATCCTCAATCAAATGTTGGAATGAAAATCTTTCCTTTAATGAGCAATGACATTGGTAGAGCACTGATTACATTGAAGAAAAACTGTTTAAAATTCATAATCAATCAAGCAAGTTTATTTTAACCTTTCATGACTAAACCGCTGGGTTACAGTTTAATTTATTGATGGTGCTTATCTCTCCCTCCAACCACTAATTTTAAAATTACAACCCATACAGAATATGCTGAGTTGAGCCAGAAAAACATATACTGATGTTTATATTCAAAGAAACCTATTAGCTGTGCCTGTTTCCCTTTAAAGATTGAATGCCCCCTCTATACATGCTGTTTTATATATAAGCAGATGAAAATGCATTAAATCCTTTGGTGTCTTGCTGGACTGAAGTATTAAGGCACTTTCCCATTTTCCCTGATTGTCAGACAGGGCTGTGCAAATGCTTCTTATTTGGATGAGCAACAGACTTAATGTAGCACATCATCATTCCACACACACAAAATTTGCATTTCACATACAGTACAAACCAAAAACAGTGATGGAGTTGAGGGGGATTCCTCGTTTCTAAACCTCTTTGCTGTGGAATACAGGAAACATGAGAATAGGCTCTTTTTGAGATTTCTAGTCTTTTCTGATTTCGTTCAGGTGAGAGAGGCCATGAAAACAGCTTTTCTTGTGGTATTTTTTGCTTCCATTCCTGGCTAAAGTGCAGTACAGAACAACAATGAAAAACGATTGGTTTGTATTTTATTTGAACCAGTTGCCCCTACTTTCAATGAATCTACTGTTGCAGACCACAGAAAAATGCCTCCTTGGTTTATTTTTAATGTGCTTTATCCTCCCACCCTCTAGGTCCCAAGAATGATGATGTAATTCTTCAAACTAACCAAACATGAAAACGTAAGTTTCAACATTATGTGTTTAAAAGGATGCTAGTGTACATTACAGAAGCCTGATTAAAAACCCACTGAGGTCAAAGGAAGTCTTTCTACTGACTTCAGTAGGCACTCAGTCAGATTCTTGCACGTTCCTGCACAATACATTTGTAAATAGGGTCTTCTCCTTCCCCGATATTAGGTATGAACCTAATACAGCAAGTAGGTCACATAGCATCTTTCAATCTAGTGATAGATACTATTATTATTAAATGTTCACTTGAGCAAGCTTCACTGATTTGTAATTAATATTTTCCTTTAAAAGTCCCCCAAAACCTAAAAGTCCACTTCTTTAACAAATAAAATTAAAAATTAAAATTAAAAAAGGATGAATAGCACTGAAAGGCAACCATATCCCCTTGCTAGACAGCCTCATCCAAAGTGACCTCATGATCTCAAAGGGATACTGTCAAAATAAATATATTTTTGAAGAGTCCATTCCTGATTTATTGGTAACACCTTCGATAATTAAAACTTAGGTTTTCAGTATTCTTGTTCTCTGTTTATATTATTCATTTCACACAGATAGCTTAGTGGTTTGAGCATTGGTCTGCTAAACCCAGGGTTGTGAATTCAATCCTTGAGGCAACTATTTGGGGATTGGTTCTGCTTTGAGCAGGGGGTTGGACTAGATGATCTCTTGAGGTCTCTTCCAACCCTAATAATCTATGATTCTAAGTTTAAACTCATAAGTACTCATTAGATACTTATATTGCACCCCCTTTTTGTAGTACCTTAGAACCTCACTGTAATTGACGCGACAAAGAGTCCTGTGGCACCTTATAGACTAACAGAAGTATTGGAGCATCGCTTTTTACAGATCCAGACTAACACAGCTACCCCTCTGATACTGTACATGATGTATTTATCCTCACAATGTCCCTATGACTGGGGAAGTGCTATTATCCCCATTTTACAGATATGTAGATTGTAAGCTCTTTGGAACAGGAACTCTTTTTTTTTTTTGGTCTGTGTTTATACAGATCCTATCACAGTTGGGTCCTGGTGCATAACTGGGGCTTCTAGGTGCTACCACAATACAAATAATACAGATGGAACTGACTACCAGGGAGACTAAGAGTATGTCTAAACTGCTGTCGGGAGGTGTGATTCCCAGCATGGGTAGACAGACTTGCACTAGCTAAGCTCAAGCTATTACACTAAAAATAGCAGTGTGGATGTTGTTGCACATGTGGTGGGCTGGGCTAGCTGCCCAAGCTCAGACCCCAGGGATCAGGCAGGGCTTGGACTCAAGCAGCTAGTCTAAGCTGCTGCCAATGCCAAAATGTTCACCCTGCTTAGGTCCAACAGGAAGCCCGTGACATAATAGGGAATTTAACCAGCATCTCCTGAGTCCCCGGCTATTCTAGACACTGGCCCATTTTTCCACTCAAGGAAGTTTCACCTACTGCTCATGCAGTAGCATGATGCTACAGGAGGAGATTTTCAAAGTCACGGTGGGAGCTGGCACCGAAGTTCCACTTACTTTCAGTGGGAGTTGGACACCTAACTGCCCTTTATGCCCTTGAAATCTTTCCCCACTGTATTTCGGTTTCCAGTGCTACAGGGGAGGTTTAACCATCCTCTCCCTGCCATTCCAGACCCACTTCTTACACCAGAATAATCATCAGTATATTTTTGTTTGTAACCTATGAGAATATTTCCATTCATATCTCAAACCCCATCCCAGATGATGGTGGTGGTGGTGGTGGTGGTGTTTTAAAATACAGCCTCAAGGTCAACTTCACACCTACTTTAAGGTCTCTTCATGCATCCAGAGCAGTGTAAAGAAGCATTGGTGGTGGAAGGAGCTGACTTAGGCTAAATATATTTTAGGATATTCTTTGAGGAATCATTTGACTAGAAGGAGAAAACTGAATTCCTTGACTTGTTTATAAATGTTTTTAAATAGATCAGAGATTTCATCTGGCCATAGTTTAAGAGAAACCCCCCCCCCCCCCCAAATGATTGAAATGATTTCAACTGTATGGTTAAGAGCAAGGGCTATATTATAAAGGTTATTTTATGGGAGTCTGCTTAGAGTGGGCTTTTGAGTGGCTTGTGCTTCTCCCCCCAAGAATCAGATAAACTGATACTAAAATTGGAACAGGACTTAGGAGAGGAAATAAAGAGGACTGGGAGAAAATGTGTAACTCAGTTAAAATGGTCTCCAAATGTATTAGACACTCATTCAATTTAATTATGTACTGAGGACATATCTAACTCCTTTAAGACTAAATAAAATGAGAAAACCTTCCCTTTGCGTGAAATGCAACATTTATAGCTGCTTTTTGCATTCGATTTGGTCCCGATATAAAACACTGTGCTTGGTTATGTGAAGGTTCTCTGCACCTTGAAGTCTTTAAACCATGATTTGGGGACTTCAGTGGCTAAGACACAGGTTTGATACAGGAGTGGGTAGGTGAGATTCTGTGGCCTGCATTGTGCAGGAGGTCAGACTAGATGATCATAATGGTCCCTTCTGATCTTAGAGTCTATGAAATCTATGAATATGGTCTAGTGGTTATTGAAGGAGACTAAGAGTTAAGACTTGGAGTCTATTCCCAGATCAATTACATCATTGGTTAACCCTAGGCATGTCAGATCTCTCTGGGCCAGATTCTCAAAAACATAGGCCTGGTGATGCTGAGCATTGCCACACCTAACTTTTAGACGCCTAGAAAATCACTGGGATTCACAAAGCCTGGTGTTATCATCCAGGCTCCCTAAGCAATGAATGGGGAGAGACAGACACCTCAGAATGGGATTCACAAAAGCCAGAATAGTTGGCTCCTGACCTGAGCTGGCTGATGGGAGATGCCAAGGTGAGGGTTGTGTCCTAAGCCTCCTCCCTCTCAGGGAGTTCGATGCTTATGTCCAAGCTGTAGGGAGGCTTGTCCCTCTTGGCATTCTTATCTGCAAACTCCTCTTGGTGTGAGGGGCCCATGCCACTTTTGCAAGAAGCTTGGAGGAGGAGGAGCCCTCATAACGTTTAGCCCAGTGGTCAGAGTACTCATCTGGGACATAGAGACCCCCAGTTCAAGTCCTCCCTCTGCCTGAGGAGACAGAAGGGATTTGAACAGGGCTCTGCTACCTGTCAGGTGAGTTCCCTAGTCACTGAGCTATGGGATATTCTGATGTGGGGCTCCCTCAGCCTCTCCTACTAAAGCTGTTCCACTGTGAATAAATAACAAAAGAATCGATGGGCCACAAAGCGAGCACAAATGCTTGAGTAACTCTGTAGCCTGGTTGTTAGAGCACTAATGTGGCAGACCCAGGATCCAGTCCCCCTTTTCCAATTACTTTTTAAAATTATTCATCCAAAGTGGAACAGCTCTGTGCATGCCTACCAGAGCAGGCCCTGCAGGTGAGTTAAGTGGAAGAACCACCTATCATTTTCCTGATTTGTGAACAACTCTGGGGTTTAGGCACCCGGATGCCTGGTGTGGGGACTGCAGTATGCATGCTCAGAGGCAGAAACATAGGCACTTAGGGAATGTTTACTGAAAAAATTTAGGCACCAAATAGGGTTGACAATTTTCTATTTGCAGAAAACTGAGCACCCTTGCACCGCCACTCCCCAAGGCCACGCCCTGCCCCTTCTCTGAGGCCACGCTCCTGCTCACTCCTTTCCCCCTCCCTCCATCGCTCGCTCTCCCCCACCCTCACTCACTTGCTCATTTTCACCAGGCTGGGGCAGGGTGTTGGGGTAGGGGGGGATGAGGGCTCCGGCTGGGGGTGCAGGCTCTGGGGTGGGGCCAGAAACAAGGACCTCAGGGTTGGGAGGGGGCTGGGGCTGGAGGTTGGGGTGTTGGAGGGAGTAGAGGCTCAGGGCGAGGGTACGGGCTTTGGACTGGGCCAAGAAATGAGGAGTTCAAGGTGTGGGAGGAGCTCTGGGCTGGGGCTGGGGCTTGGGGTATGGGAGGGGGTGAGGGCTCTTGCTGGGGATGCGGGCTCTGGGGTGGGGCTGGGGATGAGGGGTTTGGGGTGCAGAAGGGGGCTAAGGGCTGGGGCCAAGGGATTCCGAGTGCAGAAGGTGGCTCAGGGTGTGGGAGGGAGTGTGGGGTGAGGGCTCTGAGAGGGAGTTTGGGTGCGGGAGGAGGCTCAGAGCTGAGGCAGGGGGTTGGGGCATAGGAGGGGGTTCAGGGTGCAGGCTTCGGGTGGTGCTTACTTCAGGCGGCTCGCAGGAAGCTGCTGGCATCTCCCTCTGGCTCCTAGGTGTAGGAGCAGCCACGTGGCTCCATGCTGCCCCTGCCTGCAGGGGCTGCCCCCGCAGCACCTACTGGCAGGAGTTCTCGGCCAATGGGAGCTGCGGAGCCAGCGCTCAGGCAGCATGTGGAGCCCCATGGCTGCTCCTGCACCTAGAAACCAGAGGGAGATGGCAGCAGCTTCCTGGGAGCCACACAGAGCTGGGCAGACACCCTGCCTGCCCCGGTGCGTGTGGCCAACTGGACTTTTAATGGCCTGGTCTGCACCGGGGTCCCTTTTTGATCAGGCATTCTAAATGAGCACCAAATGAGTTTAGAGGTTTACAGGGTTTGGTGGAAAGTGAGAGGGGTTTTGTGAACCCAGTGGGGCATAATTCTGGCAGTAGGTGCCTAAATCCTTTATGAATCTAGCCCGCTGTGGCTCAGTTCACCCATCAATACAATGGATTTTATACTATTTATTTTTTACTATTTACTTTTGGGAAGCTTAATTCATTAATGTTTGTGAGACTCTTTGAGATGCTTGAATGAAAAGTGCTGTTGGACTGATCCAATGTCCACTGAAGCCAATAGGAGTATTTCCAGTAATTACTACGAGTTTTGGCTCATGCCCTATAAGAGCTAACTGTTATTACGGAATATCAGCTTTAATAGTGAGCTGCCTCGTAATACATGTTTTGTAAAGCATGCTCTTGTTATGTCCTACAGATAAACAGTGCTGGATGAATGTTTAAGCACATACAAGAAAAGCCTGCATGAACTTGATTTTACTTTGGGAGAAAGCATTGTGTTACCCTAACAATCCCATTTAGTCAAGCATAAAAGGAAACAGGACTTTACTGAGAGATATTCTTATAGAATAACTTTTGTTCCTACCACGTAGTCACTGACTCTTGGATGGAAGGGGACAGGAGGAACAGTTTATAGATTTTGGTTTCTGAGATGTGGTATGTGTGAGGAGGCATCAGGGGACATTTCTTATTTTGTTTTTTAGTCAAGAGTGAAATTTTCTTTCCATAGTTGCGCATGCTCTCAGCTTTTTTTTTTTCCCGGATACACACAAATTATTTCCATTAAGTGGCCTACATATACCAAGAGAGAAATAGAAATGTTTCACTTTATCCTTCAAAAGCAAATGTAATCATGTTCCCCTGCTGATCTGTTTGGAAATTACCATTCTAATCCAATAGTTTAATTTTATTATAACCTTCAGTGTAACAGACCACACATGCACAGAATGTGTAATCACAAACCAAGGGCCAAGACCCTCTTGCCTAACTAACGGAAACAGTCCCACTCATTTCAATGGGATTGCATGCAAGACTTGGGTTTCAGAATCGACTATAGGGTTTTTGTTTTGTTTTTTTGGTGGGGGATATTAGTTTGTTTTGCAAACACGGTGTAGATCAGAGCAATGTAGTGGTTAAAATAGGATTTCATTTAATTCTATTTTATTTGGGAGCATGAATATTTATGATAGTCAGCATATACTGAGGTACAAAGATTTCACTAGATCTAGGTAAGGAAACACATGTCAAAGTTAGCACTTATGTAGCAATGTTGTGAATGGTTTAAACAGTATATAGCTTAATATATTTTGACCAAAATGTTCCATGTGATCTTTTGCATTCTTCATACACTGATTTTACCAAACTTATTCACACTGAACAATATCTTACAGTTTTCCAAAGGGACTATGCACAGAACAAAGTACTGCTCAGCATGAATTGGATTACCAAAATCAGTCTCATCTTTAGTCCTCCCTGCTTTCACTATGTCACTGGCTTCTACTTCACTTGTAGAATTTAGCAAGATTACATGCAGTCTTAACTGGGCACTAATGCTGATGTAATCCATGCCTGCTGAGTGTGGTGCTCTGTCCCTCTCTAGTGGCACCTAAACCACTTAGAGATTAATAAGACTGCTACAGCCTTAGGTAAGAGCCGTGTGGCTTTTAGTTCATGCAGTAGCGACTCAAACACTAAGCTTCAAAGGTCCCAGGTTTGATCCCGCCCACTGATGACACAGACCCAAGGCAACGCCACAATTCTGCAGTGATATGCTTTGGGTAGACTCCTACATTTGCGTAAAGTCCCAGTAATGCCAATGTTTTTAATGTTACTGCTTCCCTTCACCAGCAGCCCTCAATTCCTGGTGTTAGGCTTTCTTCCTCTCATAAGTCCAACATCCCACAGGTGTAGCAGGGCAGGGCTAATTGAACAGGGTTGGCTGGCCCTTATAGGGTCAGGCTGCCCTGTTACAATATGCATCAAAGGGCACTGGAAAATCATATGATTATTTCTCAGCTACCTAACCAAAGCCTATCCGATATTTGTTGACCTTTCTTATAGTAGACTAAATAAATAAATGCCCCTTAGTAATAAAGAGCAGCTAAGGTATGGTACCAAATTCAGAGGATGAAAAAAAACAAAGCAAACCTTCAAAGAGTTTTGTTAAAAAGTTGTAAGACTGCATTTTAATGTGTCCTATCAAAATAAAAAATATTGGAAAACATAATGTATTAATACTACAATTTACAAAAAAGTGGCATGCCACATAATTAATGCTATGCTACTAACAACTTGTCACTAAATCCACTAATTTAATATCTATTATTCTCCAATCTCTTGCAAAACCAAGAGAGAAATGTTTGTAAAATGAACTCATCCCAGTCAAGCTACATTGGAATAAAATAAAGTGTTTTGACCTTACTTGTTCCCCAGTGCAGTTCTCTTTTCTTTCGGAGACGTAGCTAATCCCATAAAAATGCAGTGTTTCAATCATTTACATTTCCAAAGTGTATTTCAGTTAGGTAAGCAAGCACCTTATTTAATTCTCTGATTTAATATATTGCTAATCTGATACACCTTTAAAGCCATCGCACTGTAGCATTACTGAGTCAAATGTGAACAATTTGCTTTTCCTTCTTGGCTGGATGTCATTTAGGCTGTGTCTATTCTAGGAGCTAGGACGCGAGTCCCAGCTCACAGAGACATCGAGCTACCATGAGTAGCATGGGCAGGGGCACAGCTTAGCGTGACGATGGGGTTCAGGTGGCTTTGTATTTAGCATGGCCACTGCTGCCATTGCACACGCTACCATGGCTATCCTACGGTTTATACTCATATGAGCTCGCATCAAGCTAGCAGGAGTACGTCTATCTGACCTGGGAATCACACACCCCTAGCTCACAATGGAGATGTCGCCTTAGACAGAATATCTTTCTTTCAACTCATTAAAATAATATCTAACTTCTGAAATTGTATTTCTGAGGGCTTGTCTACACTACAGGACTATTTCTTGATCTACTTATCGATTAATTTGTTCGACGACGATAAGAAGTATTTTGTGTCATACCATACAAAATACACAAGTTGAGTCCACATTCCACATTCCACAGGGCCAGCTTCTGCACTGTGGGAAGGTGGCCCACGAATCCCCCCCACCCCCTCCGCTGCCCATTGAATTTTGATTAGGGATGAATGCATGCTGGGGGGGAAAAATGTTGAATCATCAATCCCTCCCCCTCTCCTCTTCCTCGAAAGCTGGATGGAATCTGCGGTCGCTTCTGTGTCGGCCTCAGCAGCGCTCGCATGCCAGCGCGGCGATCCAGCACACGCTGCTGCTGCGGTGCACTTACTCTTCGTTGCGTTATCGCTCACGTTATCCACCACCTCTTCCATCGCCACCACGAGAAACAGAGAGAGCAGGTGAGGAGCAGCAGGGAGAGGAAGCTCCTCAGAGGTGGTTGAAAGGGCAGTGGAGCAGTGGAGGGCGTGGGTCAAGGTCATGGGTCATGGTGGGAATGGTGGGTTCTGGGGGTGGGAACAAGCACAAGGCTGGAGGGACCGCATGGGACTGGGATCGCACAGTGATGCAGGTCTGGGATGGATGAGAGGTTCTTTCGTTTCCTTGCCTTGAGTGACTTTGCCCCCCCCCCCCTGCACAAGGCGCCCTGAGCCAAGGAGTGCCAGAGCGGCAGAAGCGAAGCTGGCTGCCCACTGCCTGCCACGCCCCACAGCCACCGGGCCACCGCCAAAACCACTTTGGCGTGGGCGTGGGCAAATCGGATTGCTGTCATTCGGTCATCACACGCAGCACACGCAAGCATGCTCTCAAAGGCTGAAATGTCGCAGTCATCAGTCAATGTCCAGGTCATCATAGATGGTCATTCCCAACCATGGGGGGGGGCTATAGGGGGACTGGGCTCCCGATGGGCCACACCAGCTGGGTGGGCCTCACCCCCACCAGGCAGCGAGCCCAGGGTGCCAGCTAAGGACCTGCTGGTGTGCAAGCCGTGGTGGACCATAGGGGACGCTTACAGCGGGCAACGCCAATCATGCGGTGTCTGGAACTCTGGCGCTGGTCTTTCCGGGCAGTGTTCAGGCACTTTTCTGTTTCTTCCGCCCTGGCAGGCACTTCCTTCCAGGACCACAGCGCCTGCCCCGGGACGGGACCCCCGGCCTGACCGCCTCTGCTCTGCTGCCGCTGATCCTAGGCGACCCAGACACTGAAAAGGCACTCTTGACTATGAGGGCTGAGCAAAAGCAGAATGGTGTGTAGTGAATGGTGGCTGTGGGGGATGATGGATGGTGCAGGGATGTGGTCAGACTGCTGACCAAGAGACGAAATCAGTTGTTATTGTTGCTGTAGTTATTGCTGTGCTGTGAGCAAGGCAATCTGTTTGAGCAAGGGCTTGGGAGGTGGGTGCCCTGGCTGCTGTGTTTATTGGCCCCCAGACACCGCATTGAGAGCCAGACACCTGACAGAGAGAAGGAGGCAGCAGGGGATTGCATCAGTGAGCTTTAATTCCAGAGCAAGCGATAGGCATCAGGTAACCTTTGACTGTCAGTTTCCTCTGAAGAGAGCATGAACCTTCTTTCCCCACTTCCACTTAAGTTTAACGTTTAATAAACTGTTTTTAATTAATAAATCTGTTGACTTTGCATTTCTGTTTTTTTTTTCTGATGTTTTGAAGATCTGTTGTGCTTAAGATGTGCACCTGATGGTGGGTTGGCAATGGGTGGGTTTGCATGCCTGGGCGGGGGGTGGACGGGCGTGGGGCGGGTTTGGGCGAAGGGGTGAGGTGGGGGGGGGGGTGAGGGGTGTGGGGGATGGTGACTCTCTGGGGGGGGGGGGGGGGGGAGGTCTGGACTACGGAGTCCAATGCATGGAAGGGCCTGTAGCAATGGGGACTGCCTGGGACATGGGGCAGGGATTTGTGACACATGCACATGCATACAAGACAAGGGCAGCACTGCACCACACAACCAGACCCACTACACTGCCTGTCTGTGTGTGCAGTCTGTTGCAGCTGCTGTGTGACCTCTGCAGCCAAGTCTGTAGCATAGTGTACTGTGCAGCCAATTCCCACATGCTGCCACAGCACAGAACAACAGAAACAGTGACACACAGAACAACAGAAAACAACAGGAAACCAACAGGAAACCGCTTTTAAATATGTAACACAGTGGGTTTGAACTTGGAGTTGACACTGGAGTTGGGAAAGAAAGATGCTGTATGCTTTACAAGTGTACAACTGTGCTTAAGTGACAGTTGTCTCTAACATTTCGGGGCAGGGACGTGTGCCCCGCAGCTCCCTCTTCTCCACCCACTTCCCCTGAGGGGGGGCGGGGGAGGTGGGCGTGGGCTTGGGCAGCACTGCAGGGGCCCAGCACTCCTGAGGGGGCTCTGCTCCTCTGAGCACGGGTCTTTGTCCGAACTCTCCGCATTCGCCTCTGCAGCAGCAGTCCTCCTCATTAGACCAAGCAGCAGCTGCTTCCTCCTGCTCTCCCTCCTGCCGCTCCTGCTCCCTCCCTGGTTCCCCACAGCCTCTGCTCTGCCTGCTCCTCTCTGCTCTCTCCCTCTGTTCCTGCGCCTGTGTCCTGGTGCATCGAGCCTGCTTTCAGTCTTCTGAGCCCTTGTTCAGCCTCTGTGAGCGAGCCAGGGCAGGCAGTGGCAGCTGCAGAAGGGCGACAAAGGAATGGTGTTGATTTGTTTTCTAAAGTAGGTGATTGTTTGCACAAAGTAGTTTTTTTTTGTATTGTCACATGTTTGCCAACAGAAAACAGAGAGTCTAAAGGGAACACAGACAGATTCATCTCGAACTAGTCCCTCAGGAGATCTCGAACTAGTCAGCGGCGGCTTAGCACAGATGCAGCTGCAGACTGCATCCTGGATAGCACAAGTCTGGCACAAAGTCTGCATCCCTCTGCAAAGAGTGTGCTATGCATAGTGCTTCAGCTGTGAGCACAATGAGCAAAGCAGGCTGTGCTCTCCTGCATGAGCATCTTCCGCCACCACAGATGCAGAGACTCTGCATGCTTTCTGCTGGAGCGATGCTTTGTTATGCTTTTCGTGCTCTGAGGCCTGCAACACGTGGCTGTCATTCTTATCATCCATGCAACTCTGTAAAAACTCTGTAACATTAGGGTCATTCATGCAAGTCTAAACTAAACACACAATGCACAAGTATAACATGCACAACAGTGAACATGCACTGCACACACTACTACACAGGCTAGCGTCGTTAACGTGACACAGAGAGAGAGAGTTACATTGTTCCCTGCACAGAGAGAAGATGCACGCGGAAGTTGCCAGACTGAGAGGCCTACGCTGCCATGCCTGGAGAGCGGCGGGTGGAAGAGTGTGGAGAGCTCCCAACGGAGCACTCACTCTCTGAAGAAACCTCCCCTGCTGGCAACCTCTCAGCTGAAATCTTTGAGAGCTTTTTTTGAGCTTTTGAGAGAGAGGTTTTGAGCTGCTGCTGTGGGACCTGCTGCTGTTTTTTGCTAGTTATATTATTTTGTTTTTTTTTTCCCCTCTTTTGTTTATATATTTTAAAAATTAAAAATAAATATCTGTTTTTTAAAAAAATATTTTTGGTGTTTGTAGCAATGTTTTGATTTTCTTTGATTCCGAGTCCTTTGGTAGCCTGGGAGGTGAGGGTGAGGGGATCCTGGGGGACCTCTGATGGGAGGATTGGAGGTAGCCTGCGAGCGTCCTCCAGTCGAGTCCCCTGGCTTCCCCGCCTTCGGTCTCGGGCTCTCTTCCCGATCCACTATTCCTTAGAACTGTCGGTCCGACACTGGAGGGGGTCCACCTGTCACGCACGCCATGCCCCACCGCGCACCCACCTCTAAATGTCATCTGGGGGGTGGCCGAGCGTCCGCTTGGGGGGCTCCTTTTTTCCGATTGCCGCCCATCTTTGGTCCTTCTCTTGCTTCTTGCACTCGCCTTCCTTGATCACTGCATCGCATCCTTGCTCACCGCTGGGCTGCACTGCATCGCATCCGCTTCTTTCCCTTTGGCGTCTGGCAGCAGAATTCAAGCAGCTCCTTTGCTCAGCCTCTGCATCAGATCAGAGCGAGACTTCCTGCTGGAGAGCTTCTTCATTCCTTTCACCGTCACTCTGGCCATCTCTTTGGACTGCCAGCTGCCTGCATCGCTGGGAGTCAGCTCAATGCCTGCAAGCAACAGAGCAACACTCCACCAGAGTCCAACCAGAAGAATGGATTCAAATTGAGAGCTGTCATTTCAATGGCTGGCTCAATTCCGAATGCTGTGGCCAGAGAATCCAAGCTGGGAATGCTGTCCAGGATCAAAGCTGAGTGCAATGAGCTGGAGCAGCCGGAGCTGCAAGCCACTTTAGCGCCAAACAAGTGGCTGGCTTCGACCTAGCTTGCCTGGTTCTGTGCTGAACCAAAATTGCCGGGTGGAGTACCAAAATCGCCCAAGTGTGCTAGTTCTGGTGTGGGCGGTTGAGCGGTTAAATAAATCCCTAGTGATAACCCTACCTGAAATACAAGATTCAGTCAATATAAAAGATGCAGAATAAACTGATGACCCAAACTAGACTTTTCCCAAGTAGGTGATCACTAATCGTCAACAGCGTAATAAAAATGATTCAGGTACTTAGCAGGAGTAACACTGGTGATTTAGAGATGATAGGATCACTGTTTTCCAAGAGGAAATCCACCCAGAAGCCACCAAAGCAGTTACTATAATAATCTGCTTTTTATAATGGGGAAAAAACGCAGCCTTGCTATGTAAGTAAAATAATGCACCAGAAATAGAGTCAAACCCAAACAATTCCTCTTCTCACCTATACATACCAACCCTTATTGTTCCCCTCATTCCCCCAAAGCTTGAGTAAACAGATGAGCCTTACAGTATGCCTCCCAATGTCAACAACACTAAGCTACTTCAGAACAAGGAGAGGAGAGATTTCCAAAATGAAGGGTCCCTGCTAGTGACTGTCCTGCCAGCAGCTGCCTCTTTTAAATTGAGTAGGCCAGTTCAAAGGCCTCTGCCAATCCCAGCTATGGCAGTAGGACATGGACTGCAACATAGTATCTCAAGTAAGCAAATTTCCATCCACTTAGAGCTTTATAGCTCACCTAGAAACCATCAGACAGCCAGTTCAGAGCACAGAGCATTGTTGTTGTGTGCTGTCAGTGAGCGACATCATGTGTAAGTGGCCTGCTGCTTTCTGCACCAATTTCAGTTCCTGATTTATTTAATTTAAAACATAGCCCCATGCAAAGTTCACTGCAGGGTGGTAGGTCCCCCTGTAAACCAAAGTGCCCTGTGAAGATGAAGCCAGAGAGAAGGGTACCTAAAGACTATCCCCCACAAACGTGTGGTAGTGATACAAGAAGCTTTCAGTTTAACCATCCCTAGATAGTCTCATACATATTCCAGTTGTCTCCAAGTGACAAACTGGGACTAGGTTTTTTTTATCATGAACCCTAATGACTCCAGAAGTCTGTCGGTGACATAGACTGATTGAGTCACACACCTATTCTGTGGCGGTGTTTTTCAGCAGCCGATCACTCAGGCAAGGGAATTCATGCACTCTTGAGACTCCGCATGTAGGACACAAATGCTATCATGGCAACAGTACTAGCCTAAAAAGGCAATATATAAAATGAGTATTGTTCTTCTATTATGAAACTATGATACATGTGGTTATCCATATGTCAATGTCAACAGTGGCAAGTTCAAAGCATGTGGGCAGTCTCTTTCCCATAGAAGAGGCAAGATGGATCCCAGGGAGACTATTTTGAAATGTTCTTTGATGTGATAAGGGTCATGCCTCTGAGATCCAAGATGTGCCTGATGTCTCCTGAGCTCTTGGGTATCAGGAAGTATGGAATAAAACTCCTTTTCTTACTGATCTTTTTTGCCAAGGGCTGGGGCGAGGCACGCATATGCATTCGGTGGGGGTGGATTACTGGATTTCCTTTAGAGTCTCATCCAGAGATATCTATCAGAGGGGTATCCACTGTATCCACAAAAACAACGAGGAGTCCGTTGGCACTTTAAAGACTAACACATTTATTTGGGCATAAGCTTTCGTGGGTAAAAAAACCACTTCTTTTAGCCACAAAAGCTTATGCACAAATAAATGTGTTAGTCTTTAAGATGCCACTGGACTCCTCGTTGTTTTTATCCAGACATATAGAAAATTCTCATGGGAGTGGATCTGGAAGGTTTGCTGGAAACTGGATTTCATAAGTCCCACTGAACAGTGCTGAGATCTCATGTGAGCAAGGGCCATCTGCAATAAAGTACCTGAAGTGTCCCTGTGAAAGGGAACCTCTGAAAGGCTGCTGGAAATGATAGGCAGCCTGTGAAAAACCTTCCTGCTTCTGGAGCTCAGAGAAAGGGAGCACAGGACCCTTTGGCTTCTGCTGATGGTGCTGAGGCTGAGCACCCTGAGAAGGAGCATACTAAGTACCTTGAGATCCTGACCCTGACAGAAAGGCTGGCTTCCAAACAGATGGTTTCCCCCCCAATTCTCTATCCCCCATGGTCGCAAGGTATTTATGGAGGAGCAAGATCCTGACCTCTCTCACCTGGACCACTGAAAAACAGGCAGACCAACAACAACAAAAGGAAATATAGCAGGACAGCCAGAAAAGCTGGGAGATCAAGAAAATATTCCCAGGACAATGACAGAGGTTATAGGCCTATTACAGGGGTGGGTGGGTGAGGCTGTGTGGCCTTGAGGTGCTGGAGGTCAGACTAGATGATCATGACAGTCCCTTCTGTCCTTTAAGTGTATGAGTCCATAAGAAAAGTGAGGTGAAGCAGAACCAGAGCAATGGCAGTAAATAACCACAATTCCAGCGCGCTTCTTGTCTGGCCAGTCCTCACTAGAAAGTGGGAGAAGCTGAGGGAGTGACTGTTGGTGATGAGTGACTAGTGAGGCCGGGGGGTGGGGGGGTCCTCACACTGAGCTTCTCTGAATCACTGTTCAGTAAATGCTGGTTACACTACCACTACCTCTGAAGGCCAAAACGCTTTGATCTAAGGGAATTCCTCACTGCTTTGTGCAGGGATCACAAGACGCTCCAGCATTGAATCTTTAATGTCAATATAAATGGTTAATATTTTTTGGTCTGAGCTGCCTACATTATCTTCTAACTGGGGCTACTGATGCCTCCAGTATAAATGTCTAGTTCAGAAAGTCTGAATTTTAGCCATAAAAGGAACAGGGATAAGAACGCCTGGTTAGCCACAATGTGGTGAACAGTGGCAGGCGTGCCAGGTTTTTATTATCGTGGTGAGATTCCATGCCCACACTAAGCCAAGTTACCTGTCAGCTATGAAAAAGACAGCTTCATTCATGTTTGTCAAAATGCTGACCTTTTCAAGAAATAATGGAGCTATATCCTGTTATCACTCTGCATGTGGAACTCCTGTTGAGGTCAATGGGAGTTTGGCATAACAAATGATAGCAGTCCTTGGTCCATAATGTTTACTGCTGCAAACTGGCTATTGGGAAAGGATCCAACCTTAAGCATCAGTTCTCATTAATTACACTGCAGATTCCATTTCTAAAGACTTTCTATCATCTACTGAGCAAATTAAATACTAAGGACCAGATCCTCAGCTGGTGTAAATCACCCCAGCTCCTTTGAAGTCAATGGAGTGAACTAAATGAAGTCAAGTCACAGAACTCAATGGAACAATGCCAACTGACATCAGCTGAGGAGCTGACAATGAATAAAGTTCTTCTCTCTGATCTACTTTGCAGATTCCCTATCTGTAGAGGCCAATCTCTGCTGTGTATCCTGCACTTCCTCATATGTGGAAGGTCAAAAGATGAAGTTGGTGGAAATGCTCTGTGAATAATATACAACAGGAAGCCAGTGTGAATAAGAAATCTATATTATGGACTGCTGTGGAGGATTTTGCCCTACTGTAATAAATAACTTGGTTTTCTGAATTCACTGAAGTCTTGTTTTTTTTAAACATTATGAAATTTTTAGTACATTAAATATTATAGTTTTGTATCTTACAAGCCTCTACTTGAAAAGTCATGATTCTCATAGAAGAGAAAATTGATTTTGTAATGTATCTATCCATTGTTCTGAATTGTATAGTTCTCTACGTTACAGTGCCCTGGGCTTGGCTGCTGAATTAATCCCGATTCAGAAGGAAGAGCACTAATTATTGAATCACTAGCCTTCAAAAGCCAAACGTTATTTTGAGGTCTCTTATGCAAGTATGCCCCAATCCAACCCTGCTTAGTTTTGAGAGAATTACTGCCACAGTAGCATGGTGACAGGAACACTCATGAAGGAATTTACAGAAGAGTGAATAAGATTACCATGGGCCCTCTTTAGATCCATGTATTTCATGACAGCCTGAAGGAAATGACCTGTAGCAGGACAGGAAATCAGTCTATTTCAGAGAAAAGAACAGTGAACAATCAACTATATGGATTTTTATAAAGAAACCTGAAAACCTGGCTGATGGGGATAACAGATATTGAGGAATAATATGTCCTGAAAGACGGTCTAAAGGATCCTGTCACCAAGTACCAAGTGGTCAAACATCTCCACTTGGTTCACGTTTCAACACTGACTTTCTGACCTCCACTGCCACCTACAAAGAAAAATGAGAGAACCTGTGGAACTAAAATGCTAATATATCAGGGATGGTGTGTACATGTGAGGTGTAGGTGGGCACATCTGACAGTGACAGGATGCAAAGTGACAGCTAAGGAGACACGTCTCTCCTCCACAAATTCTGACCCTTTTGACTCATGAGATTCTTGAATTAAGTGCTTGAGGATTTCAGCAGGATGTTCTTGCTGCCAAGTGAAGACTGAGGAAATAATTATGTTGTTCTAAGTTCAGTCCCAGAGAAGAAAGACTTCTATGCACGGAAAGTTACAATATCTATTTATCTTTATTTTTAAACCTTAGAAATTCTTGGAATTGGCTGTCTCTTGCCCCAAATGATGGCAATCATATCATTTTGGTTTGGGTTTTTTTGTTTTTGTTTTTAGGATTTTCTTACAGTTATAGTGGTTATAAGACCCATATTCTTTTAGTTTTACAGAGTCAAACTACCTGATCCAAAGGCTTTAAAAGCCAATGGAACTCTTACGACTGACTTTTTAATAGGCTTTGGATCAGGCCCCAGTTTCCCTGAGCACAAAACCCTTCCTGCTCAAGCAATCAACATTCATTTTTCCATATTGTACCTCTTTAGATATCCTTTTAATTTCCTCCCACTTTCCCCCGGCTGTTGAAAACCTGGCTGATTTGTTTTAGAAAGCTGTGCATAAAGAAGAAATAAAACAGAATATTCTGATACCATGGAACTCACACATAAGACATGAATGACCATTGTCAGTGATTATATCTCATTTCCTAGAAATTATCTAAGATCTGCAAATGGGGATTTCCTACCTCCTCTTACAGGATTATTTTATACTGATTTATTACTGCCAGTTCATTTCATTCTGGTCTTTATAAAATATTATCCTAAGTAGCCTATTAGCTTTAAGGTCAAAATCTTTTGTCTATTTTCTAAATCTGTTCTCTATTCTGTCCCCTCCTCCCCCACTTTCTTTTCATTACCCTTTCCTATCAATTATCTCATCCCTGCCTGCTGCCCATCTGAGTAAGCCAGCAGGACCCCCTCAGTGTCCGCCAGATTGTCTCATTCAGCTAGCTCTCAGGTTGCTGCTGATTGCCGTCTTTATTCATTACCAAAACACTTGCTACATGGTGCTTGGGCCCTGGCAACAAAACTCTAAATCCTGCCAGCAAGAACGTAATTACTAGTACACCACAAACAGAGAATGGTGTCTGCTGTGAGTTGTTAGAAGGAGCAATGAGATAGACCTGGGCTATTTTCATGTAACCGTAGCTGACTACTTATTTGCCAGTTAGTATGTACTAATGATTGGTCTTATTCATTTTTAACAAGCTTCATTGGCTGCAAAATATGTTTCTAAACAAAACCCCAGATCTGTCAAGGGTAGCAGCACTTTTAACAATTGATAGGCATGGAACATGAGATAAAAAAGGCTTTACATGACCTTTTATATACAGATTTATGAAGGTCTGAAGCCATTGGCACAATTTTAATGTGGCAGGGATCAGGGGCGGCTCCAGGCCCCAGCACACCAAGCTCGTGCTTGGGGCGGCATGCCGCAGGGGGCGCTCTGCCGGTCACCGGGAGGGCGGCAGGCAGCTCCGGTGGACCTCCCGCAGGCGTCCCTGCAGGAGGTCCACCAGAGCCGCGGGACCAGCAGACCCTCCGCAGGCACGTCTGTGGGAGGTCCACCGGAGCCGCGGGACCGGCAACAGGCAGAGCGCCCCCCCGCGGCATGCCACCATGCTTGGGGCGGCGAAATGGCTAGAGCCGCCCCTGGCAGGGATTCTTAAAACCAAGGTACAAAAAACCCCACCCTTCTCTGATGCAGTATATGCTACCTATATGACCAGAGTTCTTTCCCCTTAACTGTGTACTGACCCAAAGTAGATACTAGACAGTCTGTACTCAGAGCTGCCCAGAGGATTCAGGGGGCCTTGGGCAAAGCAATTTCGGGGGCCCCTTCCATAAAAAAAAGTTGCAATACTATAGAATACTATATTCTCTTGGGGGCCCCTGTGGGGCCCGGGGCCTGGGGCAAATTGCCCCATTTGCCCCCACCTCTGGGCGGCCCTGTCTGTACCATATAGTAGTCTAAGGTCCCCTCAAGTGGTGACTTGCATTATTGAAGGATCTGAGCATTCCTTTCAAAAGATCTCTTAAGTAGATTATCTTTCCTTTTCTTTGTTTGCATGCAGACTCAGAAACAGCCCTTTACTGCTCTGTGTTTATAGCCTTTCCCTTAAAATCTGTTTTAAAAATTTCACCTTTCTCCATTAACTGTGGATCATCTGAACAATCAAACTCAAATGGTCTCGTTCTCTCTAGAAAAAACTTTATCAGAATGAGATATTTCTGATATCACCCCAAAAGTTCCATGTTTCTTTCCCATCTGCTCTTGAAATCCTAAATCTTCAAAGTACTCAAGAACTAGGCAAATGTCTTAATGTCCTCTATTCTCTAACAGATTTGGAAGTTAAATTCAAAAGGGTTCATTTCCCCATCAATGGGGAGGATTTATCCTATTACATATCATTGTGATTGATGGGAGTTAGTCCAGTAAATTCCTAACATATCAATAAGGAAACAGACCCAGCTTTTTTAACCAAAAAAAAAAAATAAAATAACCCTCCCGACTGATCAAAGCAATGCAGATTTGTGTTGAGAATAAACATAGTGAGAAAACGGTATATTAGTAGTGAGATAATCAGTTTGTTCAAATGTAGCCAAACAGATCACTTAAAAAAGAAAAAAAAATCTTTTATACTGTAGAGCTAAAAAGACCTCGCCCCTGGAATTGTTTGCAGTACTTTGCTTAAGGTTTAATTCTATTGATTACACATTCCATTTTCCAAAGTGCCATTTGCCTGAAGGAGCAGGTGGTGTTTGCTATTTCCATTTAACTGATATATTAGCCATGTGGTGCACTGCATCAGTGGGCAGTATTAATCAATTTACAGCAAGATGACAGAAAGAATCACTCTCAGCAAAATAGTAAGGGGGAAAAAAGGACAAAGGCAAGAAAATAATGACCACTAATGGGGAACTTGAAAACAATGAGAATCTGTGCTTTCGAATGCCTCGCTCCCAAAGGGCATCCACCCTTCCATAGCAAATGGAATGGGAAAGGTCTCAGACAGGAACAACCAGTGTTTAAAGAAGACAAACATCACTATGTTTAGTGCATTTCTTTCTATAAGCACTTTTCTGGAGTTAGGCTTTATATGGTTCATGCAAAGATGTCAACTACTTGCTGAGAAAATTCCCCCCACGCACACCTCCTTCAGATGGATGTCAAGTAAACATTCACTATGAAACACAGTTTTCAAATGAAGAGATTGTCAATGAAAGTTAAGTCATATTTCTGGTGTCAAACTGTGACATGGTTAAGAAACATGAAATACATTCTCCTGTGAGGAAAGAAAAGTGAGGCACATGCAGTGAAAACAAGGAGCCACTTGTGTGAAAAAGTCTGTTGTGAAGTATAGTCAGTTGAACCGATTTGCAGCACCTAAAAAGGAAACTCTCAGCATTGGCATCTCTCTAGGCATTGGGGGTGACTAATTCAAAAGACCTGTGTTGCCTAGAAGACCTGAAGAAACTATACAATGCAAGAGTTGGTGGCATGGCTTTTTTTTTTTTTGAAGTACATTAAGGTTCTACATGTGATAAGTACTTCCTGCTATCCTATGTAGTATATGATTGTACCGATAGAATATATGAAAGCAGTAGTTGGATTTATAGGAATATATGTTTATTAGGATAGTAGAATAATTAAACCTCAAATCAGCTGGCTTCATATTGCTTAGATGTACTTTTTTTTCTTCTTCCCAACCCTTTTCAGGAAGTTATATTTTATTGTGTTAAGAGAGACAAGGAGAGTGAGATAATCTCTCTCACCAACAGAAGTAGGTCCAATAAAAGATATTACCTTGCCCACTTTGTCTCGCTAATATCCTGGGACCGACACAGCTACAACTATACTACATACATTATTCTGCTTTGCAGTTCTGTATGAAAAATGCAAAATTGCAAATTAAGTATATAACAGTAGCAATACTAACTGCTTAAGGATAAACAAAGCATGACAAAGCACTATCCAGACTCTCAAATCCAGCAACCACATGGGACAAACAGGAATGACTAAGCAGTAGCTGTTTTGAGTAGTCACAAGTAGTATTTTTAATATAAATGTTCCGGACAATGATTCAGGGGTCTGCTGGAAGCCTAGGAAGCTAGGTCTGACCAGCAACTTAGAGATGGTGTGGAGAGCTGACCAGCAACTTAGCCTACAGGTACTCTCTCACCTCTAGATCATCTGGAAAATAGTGGAACGAAGACTTGCTCGCATTCTGGCAGGTCAGATGCGCTCTTCATGTGGGATGAACAAGAGAGAATGTTCTATGGAATCAGCCATGAGACAGAAGCAGGCAACGGTGAGAGGACAAAGAGAACCTGAAATGCAACCTAATTCAGTAGCGAATGAACCCATGAAAAAGGATAGCCTCCACTTAGCAAAACTGCCAAGTTTCATTCAGCTCTAGGTACTATACCTTACTTCCCTCTGTAGGAACATTCTTCTCTAGAAAGCTGGAGACTTCTCTGAGTATGTGTGTATTTTGGTTGTTTAATGTTATCTTGCTTTAGCACTGCATAGTGCCCTGGAACACTGAAACTGTGCTTTATAAATTAACAAATAACAATAAAACACTGTTTGAGGAACCTGTCTAAACGATGTAATATTAGCATGAATCAGATCTTTAATGAGAACCAGGGAAACATGCTACAATGGAATATGATGTTGCATAATTCAATATGCTAAAGTTATAACAGCTCTCAGTAGCAGCATGTCATAAAATGAATTTGGCAAACTTTTCAATTAGATACCACTTCCTCCATCTAATAAACATGCTAATAGCCTCTTGCATTTTTTTTAAAATGTGCTTCTTGACAGAAAGCATATAAATTTCTGTTCAAATTTATTATGTATAAATGAGGGTGATAAGGATGTGGAAAACCCAAGAACATTACATTAAAACACTAAGTGAAATTGTATATGGGGTAATCCAAGGATCAGGAAGTTGCAGACGAATTGCTTCTTTATCCTTGAGTGTTACCTAGCAGAGCTGGTCGGGAATTTTCCACAAAAACATTTTTTTGTCAGAAAATGACAACTCCTCAAAACCAAAATGGTGAGTGAGAAACAGATGATTTTCACGAATTGCCTGATTCAAACAACTTTTGAAAAAAATCAAAAAGAAAAGTTTCATTTTTTCAATTAAAAATAACTTTTCATTTTGAAATTTTAGTTAATTTATACTTTAAAAAAAAGGAAATAAAAAAGGTCCAAGTGGACACAAAATATTTTGAAATTATTAAAACAAAATGTTTAGACCCAATCTGATTCCCCCACCCCCCAGATGATTAGTTTGTGAAAAATTTTGAGATTGAATTTTTGTCCTGATTTGAGACAGAAAAAAATCTGAAATCTTAAACTCCTGTGAGATAAGAAAACCATTTCCCACCCATCTCCCGTACTTAGTAGTAACACAACATAAAACTGCAGCAAGGGAGGTTTAGGTTGGACATTAGGAAAAAGTTCCTAACTGTCAGGGTGGTTAAACATTGGAATAACCTGCCTAGGGAGGTTGTGGAATCTCCATCTCTGGAGATATTTAAGAGTAGGTTAGATAAATGTCTATCAGGGATGGTCTAGACAGTATTTGGTCCTGCCATGAGGGCAGGGGACTGGACTCGATGACCTCTCGAGGTCCCTTCCAGCCCTAGAAACTATGAATCTATGAGGAAACTATTTCTACAAACAACCATAAGATCATAGCGATCAGCCCTGCAATCCATCTAATTCAATAGCCTGTCTGCACCAGTGATGAACTCTAGATATTTCAGAGAAATTTGCAAAATCTTATATTAAACAGATGAGGGATAATTTCCCCCCATTTAGGTATTTTCATAATCCCTAATAATCAGAAATTGGTTTAAACACCGAGGCATAAGATTTGATATCTCTTCTAAAATTTGTTTACATTAACTATTTTAAATCTACATACTCTCATTATCCATGTAAGTGCCAAATCTCTTTTGAAATCTATCTATACTTCAGCGTTAATGACCTCTGATAGCTCTGAGTTTCACAGTTTAATTATGAATTATGCATACAAGTATTTTGATCAAATATTAATAAGTATTCCGGCAAATTTAGAGACAGCAACTCTTATAGATTTCCTTTCTAAAGAAATTCATGAGTATTTGTTTTCTGTGACTTACAGCAAAAAAAAAAAAAAGATGTCCTGATGCCCAGTGCATTGTCTGATCCAGCAAATGTAGCTTGCTCACTTATTTTTGCAGACAGAACTCCAAGGATATGAGATGGCACTTAGTTCTGAAGGCGTCACGTGTATCCTATCACCAGTTAGTTTGCCTGTTTGCATTTCCACTCATCAAAATGTATGGTATCTAAACTAAGGCCTTCATTTGTATTTGAGATTCCAATTAATTTAGAAAGAAAACTTGATGCCCAGACATTACAATGATTTCAGCATTATAAAGAAATACGTATGTATATTTCAATATCATGGCATTACATGCCCACCAGCTGTGATGCAGGGTGCACCTTTCAATCTGATTTTGTTCCATCTTCTTCTCTTTTTTTTACCTGGTTAGAAATAAACTCTCTGGGTCAAATTGTGACTTCTCAAGGACAGTGTGGAGACAAAGCAAGGGGGACCTTTCTGCATTTGTGAAGGCGACAGCCAGAATAATGCTGCTAATCCTTCCTGAGTGAAAGGAGATATGGGTTAGTGAGCCACAGGTGCTCTCCATCTCAAAGGAATTGTGGCAGGAGGGTGGGAACAAGGCCAGGTCACTGTTTCTCCTTTCACATGCAATAGCATTCAGGGGTGGAAGTGGAGGAGCACACATTGCACCCTTTTAGAGCTGGAGATGTTGCCACTCATGGCTGCGTTCAAAAGCAACATTAAACAGTACTCCTATGGTGTAAGAAACTCTTCCTCCCCCTCTGAAAATACACATTGCTTTATGAGACTTGTGAGAACTACAGACCAACTACACAGAACTAGAAAAGGATGAATTCTAATTAAGAGATAATGTCAGTGAAACAGAACTTTGTCACAGGATAATGATCTCCTGCTGTTAGATAAATGTGGAAGCAAAACTTAGGCAGTTTTTGAAAATAAACAGTGAGGTGATGCCAAGATGTTTACATTCAAGGAGAGAAACATTTATCCTATAGCAATATTTCTGTTCCAAGGTATTCATCTTGTGTGTGCTAGGGGAGAGGGGGGCGTTGTTTATTTTTACAAAATGCTTATTAACTAAAAGCCTTGATCCTGCAGCCCTGATGGATGAATGATTGTATACCCAATACTGTAGAACTGGATCCTCAATCTCTATCTAAATAATGTTGTTTTGAAAATGTCTCATAACAGCATTTGAATGGTCGATCTGGCCCAGTATCCTGTTTTCTGACGGTGGCCAGTGCCAGATGCTTCAGAGGGAATGAACAGAACAGGGCAATTTCAAGTGATCCATCCTTTGCAGTCCAGACCCAGCTTCTGGCAGTGAGAGATTTAGGGACATCCAGAGCATGGGTGACGTCTCTGACCATCTTGGCTAATAGCCGTTGATGGGCCTGTCCTCCATGTAATCAATCAATAAAGCTTACACAGCAATTAGCATTTTCCCCACTTGCTAGTATCAGGGCCACCCAGGGGGTTGGGGGGCAAACCCCGGGCCCTGCAGGGGCTCCCACAAGAATATAGTATTCTATAGTATTCCAATTTTCTTTTATGGAAGGGGCCTTCGAAATTGCTTTGCCCCAGGCCCCCTGAATCCTCTTGGCAGCCCTGGTTAGCATTAAAATTGCCAGCTATAATGGTCCAAATTGTCTGCTGGAAAAATTCCATTCAGTCAGTGGAGTTAGATCAGATTACAATTTGGCCCAGTGTGTTTGCATTTATTATATATACTCACTGGGCCAGATTCTGATTACTGCGTACATGGAGTAGCTGAGCAGAAGTCAATGAAGTTATACTGTTATAAAACTGATGTGAGATCAGAATATTGCCTACTTTATTAACGCTTGCAGTCTTAATTTCACGTATGCATTTGTTTAATTTACTATTCCTGTGTTATGCTTTTTGCAGTTCATATTTTCAAAATCCAATGATATTTAAACACCAGAAGGAAAAAGACTCAGAAGCACATGCCACCTAGCAGTGAATTCATTTGGTATATGTGCGTTAGGTGATAAAAAATTACTAGTGTTCTCTTCTTCCTAGGCATGTGTAATTCCCATTAAAATCAGTGAGAGTTACAGATGTGTAGGGAGAAAATATTACCTCTTTTTGAGCAAGTATAAAACCGATATAAGTGAGATCAGGACACTAAATTTCCTAGCTCTGGTTAATCTGTGTTGCAATATTGACATATTATTTTTCATCCCCTCTTTTGAGGGGGAAGTTTGGTTTACATTTAGTTGTGTAACAGTCGCATCCAGTAATGTATATGGTTATGGCAAATTTGTATGTCCCAAGTTGTCAGATATCTTTTGGTAATCCAGGGAAAGAAAAAGCTCACAAATACCCACTGACTCAGGTCAGGAGGACAGGTCCTCGAGTTGTTGAAGGAATGGTGGGCACTGGTAAAACTCCCCCTATCTGAAGCCAGGCTTTTCTGCTGGCACCAGCAAGGTGGTGGGACGAAATATTTGAAGAGTGTTGTCATTATTCCAAGCAGGTAGAACTGGATCAGACATGCCAATTATAATATAGGCTAGTCTCACATGACAGAACCTACTGCAAAAAGATTCACATTTGAAAAAGAAAATACTCTTGCAGCTTTTGCCCCTTACAATTTACAGCCAGATTCTGTCCCAACTTATGTCCGGTGCAACTCCATTGACTTCAGTAGATATGTACATTCTCAGCTGATTTGGATTAAATTAAACTAAAAGAGACAATAATATATAGAGACCATTGCATAACACTATACGTTTCCTCATTGTTTATTCTATTATTTTCCCAAAATGGTATCTAGCCACCAGACATAATATTCTAGAGACTTCAAACTACTTTTTTTTGTATGCGTGTATAAAATAAAATCTGTTAAAAGGGGCAAATAAGCAATTTCTAGTGACACTTTGCAATGACTGATTAATGCATTTTGAATATTTTCTGTGTAAATTTGCTCTGCTTGAATCTTTCTCTTTAGATATTGCTATTTAGTAAAAAACTAATCAACCTGTCAACATTTTGTTTATTCTTAAATAGCATAATTTTTATTATGATTATTATTACTGAGTCACTTTGTTATTTGCCATCTAAAGGATTCGAGGAGTGTTGTCTGCCTGCATGGTCTGCCTATTTGACATTCAGGGTGTCTGCCCCTCTTCCATTGCTATGACAAGGTTATACAAAGTCTGAAGCCCTGCTAAAACAGGTTCCTTTGGAAGTCGAAACTCTGGCAGACTTTGTACACAGCAAGGCATCCGTGACATCTTAGCGTCTGCCAGCTCCATTCTTGCTTGATTAGCTCTTGGTTACCTCAGTGATAATGTCTGGAGGCACTGATTAATGTACAATAATGGTACATCTCACAGAAAAGATAAGCTTATAGAAGATCAATTAAACAGTGGCAATTTCACAGGCTACAAGCTAGAAGAATGGTACTTGCAGCCTTTTCTTGGAGCTATTTTTTTAATCTGTTTCTTCTGCCTGCTCTAGAATTTTCATGTAAAACAGTCACTATCACAGAAAAAAAAAAGAAATATCCTGAAAATGAAAGGTGACAGTACCCATTAAAATTACAAGGGAAAATGAATATGAATAATGGCCCCCGAACATTCCTTCAGCTGTCAAAAGGCTACAAATTCTGCTTTGATGATACGACAAGACGTTTTTTTCAAATGCATACTTGCCATAAATGGTACACAGGAGAAAGCCATTGTTTTATGCAATTACACTGTTGCCTGGGCAACCATGTACAAAAGTTAATGTAAGTACAGGTTTAAAGATGAAGCATCTCTTAAATTGGAATAAAAATCATTTAATAGTATTGATGATCCACAGGAAAAAGACTGACCCTAATGTAACTATAAAAAGACCTCTTCTTGAGCAGGAGATTATAAATTCAAGGTTACCTTTCTCCTACAATTTTTAGCTACATGTATTTTAATGTGACTTTATTCTAAAAGCTAAGATCTTCAGGTATTATTTTTTAAATAAATGTAAAAATGAAATCTCTAGGTATATGAATATTACCTTCACATGAAGAAGTTTTTATGGAGATTCATAACGTAAGTAGCAATGATTTCAAGGGATGACTACTGTTCTAAAGGCATTTTAAACAGCCAACAAATTATTTTTTTCAGAAAGAAGTAGCACAGGAGGATACTTTGTGATAAAAAGGAAGTCTATTTGGATGCTTTATTCTTTCAACAGGTACATTTAATAGGGTTTTACTGTATTACATTTTGTTGGTGAACCAGTTTTATTACTATATTTATTATGACTATACTTCTTCCTATAATCATGCTGGATTTGAGAGTAAAAGTATTCCCTGGCATATCTACTGGAATGTTTCTTGGAGAGGAGGTTGGCCAAAAAGTGTAGTTGAATGTGGAATTCAAACATGTCATGACATATGCTCTTTGTGGTATTTCACATCAGTGGGGCATTCTCTACCAGTTAGGAGAAACCTCTAGGAATTACAGATAATAAATCCAGCATAAAGAGCAGCATAAATCCAATTTACCTATGCAAATGTTCCTGAGTTTGCCATGTATTTCCTTTTACAACACATATTCTGCAAAGGACTGTGCAAACAAATGACATTATATATGTCTAATAAAAGCCACTGCATACTGGACCTCTAATGCTGGTGGAAAAGAAAAGAAATCTCTCCCTAGGATAAGCGGAATGATGATTAAAACCAACCTCAATACTCTCCCCTCATTTCCCTCTAAACATGTGAATTACAGTCTGAAAAGAACAATAAATGATACTGTTGCCCCTTGACACTAGAACCTTCAGGAAGATGTTCTTCAGAAACTAGGAAGAAGAAAACATAAGAAAACATATTCTAAGGAACAATACTGTACTATCAGGGACATTGAGTAGCTGACCTAATAGGTCTTTTTCATCTCTTATTTCTTGACTCTCTGAGAAATGGTACAAGTGTGTAACGAAGTCCTATACATCCCTGGCTCACATGGATGCCAAGGAACTGAAATATATAATACAGCAATATGATTTTCCCCATATTGGCCAAAATAACTGTATTTTGTTGAAAAATACGTAGGGAGAAAAGGCTGAACTAGAGATTCATGCCTCCTGTTGAAACTGTGTGAATACAGCTGGGCCTGATTTCCACAAGTGCAGAGCGCTCAAAACTCCAGCTGAAGTCAATAAGGGCTGTGAGCACTCAACACTTCTAAAGGTCAAGCCCATAGGGAATTGATGAAGAACAAATGGGGTGAAACATGTATGAGATAAACTCCCTGTCAAAACTTGTACAGCTGCCACCTTTTTCCCTTTTAAATCCTCCCTTAAAACCTACCTTTGCCTCTGTCTGATGGCTACAAATCTCTCCAACCGGGCACTGATTAAGCATGAGGCAGGCAGGGATTTCTGTTTTTATGCTAAACTATGTTTGCTTTAGAATTATCTCAACCTCCTAACTCCATCTCCATTCCTGTTTATCTATTTCATCCACCTGTTGTACCTGTCTGACACCTTGACCATAAGCTTTCTGGGGCAAGCAGTGTCATTTTTGTTACTTGTTTGTACAGTGAGTAACACGATGGGGCCTTGATCCTTGCTTAAAGTTTGCTATAAAATAAGTCCAAACAGATAATTGCTTACACAGATCAAAATTGTTTGGTAGCAGCTAAAACAAGCCTAGTTTTTCTTAAATCTTTGGGGCCATATGTTAGTTTTGGTAACTTTGGACTTTAGGGTGGGATCCACAAAGATACTTAGGAGCCTAAATCTCAGATTTAGGTGCCTAAATTCCAGTTTCAGCTCTACGGCAATTGACAAAACTGCGAGAGCAAAAGTTCCTTATATTCCAGCCTCAGGGCGTGCACACTGCTGCTGCCTCACTCTAGGTGTGGCTTTGTCTACACTGGACTTTTGTCTGTAAAACTTTTGTCATTTGGGGTGTGAAAAAAACACACCCCCCGAACGACAAAAGTTTTACCGATGAAAATCACTGGTGTGAACAGCGCTTTGTAGGCGGGAGAGCTCTCTCCTGCCAACAAAGAGTGGCTACACTGCGCACCTTTTAGCAGCACGGCTGTAGCAGCACAGCTGTGTCACTAAAAGGTGCATAATGTAGACATAGTCTCTTTCCTGCCTAAGCCCCAGAGTGATTCACAAACCAGGGGGAAATAGGCTTTCAGCCACATAAGTCATATGTGGGGCCCAGTTGGGAAGGTGTGTTCAGAGGCTGTTCATGGTGTGGGTCCCATTCAAAATCTGGTTGAGGAGGTGGTGGTGGTACCCGCCTTATAACTTTCAGGCCAGAAGTGAGAGCACTTGCCTGGAATGTGGGAGATCCAGGTTTATTGCCTCCTCTCTGCCAAACAGGGTGAAAGGATTTGAACAGGAATCTCACCCTCTCAGGAAAGGTGCTTTAACTACTCTGGGAGACCCACTATTCTGATGTGGGCCTCCCTCAGTCTGTCCTGCTGAAGCTGTTCCATTGTGGATAAACAATGAAAGAGCGATTGGGGCTATGGCACTGGACCTGGCGTCTCCCACCTCCCAGGTGGATGCCCTAACAAGAGGACTATAAAGTCATGGAACAGTCATTGCACCAGGGAAATACTGCAGCTTTTCAAACAGATGTAGATACTGAAGCTTCCTGGTACAGTTTTGCAAAAATGCCTAAGAATTATGTCCAGTGGCTACCAGGTAGATAGCCCTTCCTTTATAAGACATGTGAGACCATTTCATTCCAGCCCTAAAGCGATGGTCATACTATATGTCATCCATACAGTAGAAGCTGGAAATCTTTGAAGGCCTTTCAATCTACAGGTCTCTTCTCTGGAAAGCATGAGGTATCCTAGAAGGCTATCAAGCACCACAGCTCATGCCTTTCTCCACAAGAAAAACTGGAGGAGAACGGGAGAATTTTCCAGGATTCTAGACCTCTCCAAGAGTTAGAGATTCGTCAGGTGACTGGAATTTATCTCATCCCACCCCAAGGGGCAGCACACCCACACAAGGCTGCCAAGTCCTGCATCAGACAGGAGAGAGCTGCTTGAGGCAGTCAAGCTGTGATGGGGATGGAATGGAACCATCTGAACTACAGATAGCATATAGACATTATGCTGTATATCTAGCCATGCTGCAAGCAGCACAGAGATGCTTCAAGTCCCCAAGCTCTGTTTAGGACATTCAGCACCTCTCCTTCATCTACACTAGTCCTTCATACTTGGAAGCAGCAAGAAAGGAGATTAATTCACACAAACTCAGAAAAAGGGGAGCTTTATGTGGGGGCCAGTTGAGCAATGAGCTTTGCTCCTTTCTGTCAGCATGATCTTCTATGAGCTATGAGGAAGAAGAGTAAGTCTGCCTCAAATGCAATTTTCATCCCTCAATGTAAGGACTATCAGCTCCCAGCTAGGGAACATGCCAGCTAAGTATATCAGAGGAAGCAGAGTGCAGTGTTTGGTGGTAAGACACTGACTAGCAGATTCAGTTTCAATTAACGTTTGAGTTTCAACTAACAGCTCCGAAAGATACCAACAGTGTGGGGAAAAAAGAATATGTGAGACAACAATATTCAAAGTAGACACACGACAGAGAAATAATGTGCAGGCTGTTTGAGTTTTAAACAGACACATGCAACACAAAATTGGTTTCCTTTTTATTATTTTAGTAGACAGAAACCGATGGGGAAAATATATAATTATATAAAATGATTCAGCTCCTTAAGAAAACATCAGGAAAATTTGAAAAGTTAAGTTGCCTTTGTTTTTTGTTTTTGCTTTTTATAACTGATACTGCAGCAACAGCCAGGGGGAGCTGCTCTACTGGTCAGAGGTTAAAGGCACTGACAGAAGGTCTAGGCACTTCTACATTCACTCATCAGAGGCAAAATCTGACACCTGCTAATTAGAGGGGCTGAGTTAGCTGCCCTAGAATTCTAAAGCGATGGGATTTCCCACCAGTCATGAGCTGAGTTCATGGATGCAAGAGTGGGGATCTATTACAACTGGTATTTTTGGTGCAAATGAGCTACACTTCAGATCTATTTTCCCTGGGGTGTTGGAGAAGGGGGGACAGATGGCTGGATAATTTATACCATTTGGCCTGCAGTTACATTAAAAAAAGAAAAGAAAGAGTGAGACAGAGACAGACGTGAGCTATATATTTTGGGGCAGAATATAGCGAATTTAAACATAAATCTGCCCAAGCAATGCCACGAGTAGATGTTACAAAATATTATAATGATGATTTCAGATAGCTGGGGCTGTGTGAAATCTTTGAGAAGGAATAAGAATGAACAATCCCAACACTCTGCATTTATTGCACAAATATCCCCATCTGAAGATCTCAAAATGCTCTCATAACCATTAATCCATACTAACAGATGATAATACTTTTCACTTTTACAGTCCCTTCCATTTTAGGATCTTAAAATGCTCTAGTATTAGTGAATTTATTCTCTCAGCAGCCCCAGAGAAGGAAACAAACAATTTGAGGTTTGGCCAGTATTCTCAGCAGCAGTCAGATTCTGGAGGTTTCAAATGAGACACTAATGTAGTTTTCAGAATTGCCAAGCACCTGTGATTTCAGTAGTAGACAATGGGAGCAGCGAGTGCTTGGTATTTCCAAAAATTGGGCTCAAAATGTCTTAAAATTAGACAACCAAAACTGGAAGTACCCAAAATTAGAGGCCACTTTGAAAATTTTGATCCCACTCACTTGCTCCAACTCATACAGTGAAGTCAGTGGTGGAGCAGGCCTCGGTCCCTTGCTCTAACCACTAACTAACTCTCTCTCCTTTAATGGTATCCCTATAATAGTGAACATTAAGAAGGTCTCTGGAAAAGCCAGTGTAATGCAGTCAGTCAGAGGAATGAGAGATGCACAAAATCTAAAACTGTAAATATTCAAAAGCCAGCAGGCGAATAGTACAAAGTTGAATATTTAAGGTCGGCAGAGAGTAACTTTCGTTCAAAGGGGAAGGCCAACATCAAAGCCCCATTATGGGGACTGAATGTGTTTGTGTTCATCATATGTATAAATACAGTCAGGTCTGCCAGCCAAGTTTGTGGAACGTTTACAGTAGCTCTTATTAGATCCTGTCTGTATTGTTTCAACCTTTCTGGAGCTCTGCCAGTGTTTGTACAGTAAACATTCTCATTTACCAAAAGGAAAAAAAAATTAAAAAGTAAAGCATGACAGGATTTAATGCTTAGGCCCCACACAGGCAGCAGTGCAGCAATGGTTACCTAGCAACCAGCAGGAAGTGTGTCAGAATGAGAGGGACTCTACTTTGTGCAGCTCAGGCGTTACGGGAGCAGCTAATATTACAGGGAGTTTCTCTCTCTTGACCAGGCAGATTGGCATGAAGTTCTGGCTGCAACAGCCAACTGAAGGCTTTTTCTTTTTTAAAGCTGGAATGGTAGAAAAAAGTGTTATGTTCTGAGATTGCACCATGACTGCTATAAAATCTCAGCACTGCTTTGATCAATTCAAATCCTGTTGTGTTTATGCAGAAAACCCTAATGCAACTTGGTGTGCGTCGGGAAAGAGGGTCAGAAACAGGAATCCTTAAGAATGATGAAAAACTTTAGAAGTGTTTAAAAATAGATGCTGAATATGTTGTTTTCACAATTCATACACCAGAAGAAAGACAGACACCTAGCTTTGTTCATTAGATATTGGGTGCTGGTGCACAAAAGATCTAAGGGCCAGATTTGGATCGCTCATTCAACTGTGTAAATTCAGAGAAACTCCACTGACTTGAGTGGAGTAGCTCTGAATTTACAATGTTGGAATGGAGATCGGAATCAGGTTTAAAATATCAGTCATTTTTTACAGATCTAAAAAAAATCCAAAAGAAAAATAATAAATGAGTTGGTGAGCACCTTAGATACATCTCCATCACTGGAGGTTTTTATTCAGTGGACTTTTAATTTGTTTTCACAGCGGTTTGAACAAATTGAATTTGTTAATTAAAGCAGTAAAATGAAATGCTGAACATTATTGACTAGATGCTAATTACATTAGGAGAGATATCGGGGGAAGGAGGGGTCCTTGTTTTCAATAGCCAGCACAAATCATATTAAGAGAGACAAGTGATCGGTCTGAGACCAAACTCTGCAGGGAAAAAGCTGTTTACATGTTGTGATCTAATGTTTATCATTCATGATCTTCAATTGACAATACCAAAGGAAACACGATTACTGCAGCTCACTACTGTACCACTTTTCAAATTTATCCCTGGTTTCTAACATTCGCTTAGCAGAGGTCACCACCCAATTAAATGCAATGATGCACACTGTGCTAATCGGGAAGGACATTATTTTAAAGCTGTCTTTGTGAAAATGTGGGGATTCACATTCCATTTCTGAAAAACCTTCCAGTCCCTCGTGCTCTGGCTTTTAGAACTGTAAAATGTAACACCAGTGAGTCAGGCCAGAAAAGTTCATTTATTGTCTTCTTCCTCTCATCGTATGAAACTGGAAAGTGTTAGCAACCCCTTTTCATCATTAGCCTTATCCAGGGGAAAGACTGGAACTTTGCATTTCAGCCTGTTTAATGTACTTCGAGTCCCTTACACTGTCAACACCAGTTATACAAATTCTGCCACTGGAATCTAAGGCCTGGCCTACACTGGGAGGGGGGGAGGGGAGATCAATCCTGAATAACGTAGCTGAAGTCGACATACTTAGATCTACTTACCGTGGTGTCTTCACTGCGGTAAGTCGACGGCTGACGCTCTCCCATTGACTACACCTGTGCCTCTCGCCCTGGTGGAGTACTGGAGTCGACGGGAGAGCGCTTGGCGGTCGATTTATCACGTCTAGACTAGAGGAAGAAGGGGCCATTTTTAGATAGTCACTTTTCTTTTCTTTTTTTTAGATAGTCACTTTCTTCATCATAAACTTATCATCATGTTCTGTTTTTGAGCACCGACAGGATGATCAGTGCTGTACAGAACCAAAGGAGATTGGGGACAGGAACTTGGAGTTTGCAATCTAAGAGGAATTAAGACTCTGCTGCCCATAAATGCATTGTAAACAGCACACGACATTCCATTAAACTAAAAAGAAACAAAGAGCAGTTGTAATACAGAAAATTACTTTTGAAGCTCATTCAGAGGGGGGGAATACGTGCCTTTCCTACTCAGGATCCCCAGCCAACAAGTGGAAATAAAATGATAAAGGCTGATAAATGCAAATGAAATAAACCAAAGCAACAATTTCAGTGTCTAAGAAACAGGAAGCGCGCTCGAAAAATTAAACAACCATCAGTAACACCACAACCAGCTGCAAAAGAATACACTACAACCTGCATTAGTTTAAGCGCCAAGAACAACAGAGCCCCAAGCATACAAAGTGATAAATTAAAGGTTTTCAGCTCCCTGGCTTATTGAAAGTACCTTAATAGGGACTGTTGTGAAAACAAACAAATACTCTTTCAGTGAGTTGAAAAGGGCACATGCTTTGTCATCCTTTCTAATCTCTATAAAGTGACTGGTCTAAACAGCATATTTGTTTGTATAGTCTTTTGGTGAGTTGAGTGCCTAGATGCACAGCCAGGTTACACTGCTCACACTGCTAAGGCAAACATTTCCTCATGTGAGTAACCTTATGCATGCAAGTAGTCTCATTGAACTCTCATGCATAAGTGCTTGAGGTTTGATGCTTCACATACAATAGGCACTTGTACTCATCATAAGTACACAGAACAATTTTTAAAAATGTATTTTGAGTTGTAAAAATAATCATTTGGAGATTGATGCTGCCACCCTCACCCCCGTAGTAATGCCATTCCATTATTTGATTCAATGTTGGTCCAAAATCAATCTGGAACACCAATGCAATAACAGCTAAACGTTCCTTTTACAAGTACCCTTCCATCATTATTTTCCACAGCAGCTTTTATGCCAGAGATTGACCCCAAATCCACATATACAGAGAGACAGGAAGGAAATATGTACCTAAAAATAAGCCTATCTAATTATCTCTCTCTGAGGTAAATGTATCCTCCCATACAGCCTCCCCTCTGCTTGATCTTCTCCCTTGCTGTGATTTATCTAATTTAGACTGTCCATAAGACAAAGATTTGTGGTTTTTAGTTGTCTCCTACACACCAAAGGCATTTTGCTCAGTCATTTGGGAAAGGGATGGGGATAGGTGTTGGATGGGGTTATTTATTGGCATGAGCAAACTAGAAATTAGGAGTACCTAATTATAGAATCATAGAATCGTAGGACTGGGAGGGACCTTGAGAGGTCATCTAGTCCAGTCCCCTGCACGCATGGCAGGGCTAAGTATTATCTAGACCATCCCTGACAGGTGTTTGTCTAACCCACTCTTAAAAATCTCCAGTGATAGAGATTCCACAACCTCCTTAGGCAATGTATTCCAGTGCTTAACCACCCTGACAGTTAGGAAATTTTTCCTAATGTCCAACCTAAACCTCCCTTGCTGCAATTTAAGCTCATTGCTTCTTGTCCTATCCTCAGAGATTAAAGAGAACATTTTTCTCCCGCCTCCTTGTAACAATCTTTTATGTGCTTGAAAATTGTTGTGTCCCCTCTCAGTCTTCTCCAGACTAAACAAACCCAGTTTTTCCAATCTTCCCTCATAGGTCATGTTTTCAAAACCTTTAATCATTTTTGTTGCTCTTCTCTGGATTTTCCCCAATTAGTCCACATCTTTCTTGAAATGTAGTGGCCAGAACTGGACACAATACTCCAGTGGAGACCTAATCAGCATTGAGTAGAGCAGAAGAATTACTTCTTGTGTCTTGCTTACAACACTCCTGCTAATACACCCCAGAACTGTGTTTGGTTTCTTGCAACGGTGTTACACTGTTGACTCATATTTAGCTTGTGATCCACTATGACCCCCAAATCCCTTTCTGTAGTACTCCTTCCTAGGCAGTCATTTCCCATTTTGTACGTGTGCAACTGATTGAGCCTTCCTAAATGGAGTACTTTGCATTTGTCCTTATTGGATGTCACCCTATTTACTTCAGACCATTTCTCCAGTTTGTCCAGATCATTTGGAATTTTAATTGTATCCTCCAAAGCACTTGCAACCACTCCCAGCTTGGTATCATCTGCAAACTTCATAAGTGTACTGTCTATGACATTATCTAAATAATTGATAAGATACTGAACAGAACCAGACCCAGAACTGATCCCTGCGGGACCCCAGTTGATATATCCTTCCAGCATGACTGTGAACCACTGATAACTACTCTCTGGGAACAGTTTTCCAAACATTTATGCACCCATCCTATCGTAACTCCATCTAGGTTGTATTTCCCTAGTTTGTTTATGAGAAGGTCATGCGAGAAAGTATCAAAAGCCTTACTAAAGTCAAGATATATCACATCTACCACTTCCCCCCATCTATGAGGCTTGTTACCCTGCCAAAGAGAGCTATTACGTTAGTTTGACATAATTTGTTCTTGACAAATCCATGTTGACTGTTACTTATCACCTTATTATCTTCTAGGTGTTTGCAAACTGATTGATTAATTATTTGCTGCATTATCTTTCCAGGTACTTAAATTAAGCTGGCTGGTCTGTAATTCCCCTGGTTGTCTTTATTTCCCTTTTTATAGATTGGCACTATATTTGCCCTTTTCCAGTCCTCTGGAATCTCTCCCGTCTTCCATGACTTTTTGAAGATAATCGCTAATGGCTCAGATATCTCCTCAGTCAGCTCCTTGAGTATTCTAGGATGTATTTCATTAGGTCGCGATCACTTGAAGACATCTAACTTGTCTATGTAATTTTTAACTTGTTCTTTACCTATTTTAGCCTCTGTTCCTATCTCATTTTCATTGGCATTCACTACGTTCATCCAATCACTACTAACCATTTTGGTGAAATTATAATTATATGGAGAGAAGCAGTCACATAGTTTACTCTGATTATTTTATTACTGTGCATTTTAAGCTTTGGAAAGGGCAGCCCTGGTTTAGCATTGGTGCTTCTAGTGTACACATATTCATCTTACCCAAAACTACCTTGTCTGAAAACCCTTGTTATTTCAAATTGGGTTATGATAACCAAGATTCATCATTCATCATTTACAATAACAAATCCTTAACCTCATTTTTCTAGTTAAATATCACACTTCCCATTCCAGTCTGGTAAATGTGATTCTGCTTATGTGTAACTAACTACATTAATATCCAGCCATTAATAGTGGTTCTTCTGTACTGCCACTGACCTGCTTCTGCTCTGTTGGTAGCTTTACTCTTCACAATTGCATAAAGCAGTGTTTTAGAATCTACCTTACCATAACAGATTATACACAACAGTTGGTACTATGTATTGGCCTGCTCCCTTTGAAGTCACTGATTTAAATGGGCACAGAATCATACCCTAAATTAACATTATCAACCTATAGCAAAATGATAGAACTGCATAGAACATTTGGAAACGGAAAAGGCTGTATTCATGGAATCATCTCCAATCCCTCAAAGGCAGAAAATAAGGATAGTATTTAAGTTAATAATGCAAGTTATTTGCAGTTCCAAACTTTATATAAACTTTGCAAATGACAAAGTGATGCTTAAACTAGATTTAATGATCAAGGTCAAGGCACTGTAACAAATGAAGAATTAATAAACTATAGTATAATGCAGATAAAGAAAGCTTATTACAAATAATGCCTTTCCTGTGTGCGCGCACACATACAAAATGCAGGATTGTGGCTTAATGAAACAATTTAGCCCTATGGTTGGTTGAAAGAAATAATAAATTCACCACAGATAGTAAGTGACATTCAGAAGGATTGGACATCTGCTTTGGAACCTGCTTGATATAGCGAGAATACAGTTTAATGCTGGCATACAAGCAAGTCTAAGTGTACAGGACCTAATTAAAGGAGATGTGCTTTGAAAACAGACCTTAAAATAATGGTTAACTTCTCTGTAAGAGATCTTGATAGTAGATTAGAAAGAAAGTAGAACATAAGTCTAAGACTGTGATAAGATAATGCCACTGTCTGGTAGCCAACACTGGTAAAAGTACGTTTACGTTCAATAGCAACCTTATAAAAACTAAAGCTGTAGTAGCTCTTGAAAGGCCATGAAGATGATCCTGCTCTTGAGAGTTGGATATTTATTTTTCAATTCCTAACTGTGAGCTTATTTGACAAGCTCCCAGCATATTTTTAAGAATGAAAACCCAATGAAGTAGGAATATCAAATGTAAACTGACTCTCACCTGACACAACTCAGTATCCTTCCCACAATGATCCGTACAAGTATAAACCTGAGTAGATGATCTATAAAACATAGACTAAGATAGTTTGGGCAAATCCCATTAGGTACAGTGGAGTTACTCCTGATTTATAATTAATGTATCCATTTAAGGTTTTTTATTGACACCTCCCAAACATTTTTTAAGAAAGACAATGGTTTAAATGAACTCCTCGTGACTAAGCCAGTCTCTATCAGACTGCATCTCCTGCCAGCATTGTCTAGTTTTCTTCCTATTTCTGTCACAGGTTGTTCAAGAATGATGGTGATCTGTGAGGTGGCAGAGGACACTTTATTGGTGTAGATACTCTAGCACTGGTCAGGAATGACTGTAGCATTTCACTAAGTCTTCTACTCCTTGGCCAGGATGAGTTGTCTCCAGTGCTACGAACGTCCTTTGCTGAGAGGGAAAGGGGGCTAGATGGAATATCATGGCCTCAGTTTCACAGTTTGAAAGCTGATGGAGGCCTTGACAACATAACTTCCTTAAGGTCCTGAGGCTGCTCTGCGCCTGCCTCTGTGGCTGCTACCCCCTGCTTGGCAGGAGGGAGAGAGAAAGCAACTGAAGCTTGCATCCGCGCTATATAATTGGAACACTTAATAGAAACATTTATAGCTTTTGATGTACAATTAAAATGTAGTGACCACAGTTTTTATTGGATTGTTTGCAAACTGTGTCAGAATGAGAGAGTGAAAATATTCACGTTTCTAATTTTATAGATAAGGAGCCAAGAAGAGCACAAAAAGGAAATGATAAATTCAAAGAAAATACTTTTGGAGAGGAGCTACAGGTGGAGAAGAAGAGTTGACCAACTCGAATGGGTTAAGAGAAGAGCCACAAGAATGGAAAGTATGCCTGGTGTTGATGGACACAAGGAGTCATTTGGAACCGTGGCTTTTTAAGCCACACTTTATACATTTCTTTTAAGTGAACAGTCCTGGAGTTCATTGTTGAAATCTCACCTTCAATAAATGAATGATGCTAGATTTAACCACGATGGGTGAAACTGTGGTACATATTTCTCAATGGCAGCAAATGCAGCACAAACTCGGTCCAGTGCTGGGCACAGGACAGGTGCTTCTCTACACCCTGCTGTGTGGTACAGAGTAATGTTCCATACAGGATCTTTATACAGGATGGCAGGAGGGATGTGTGGGCAACCTATTGGAGTGAAAGAAATGAATCCCTATTCACAGCACGGGATCCATTGGCCCAAAAGACTGACTGGGTGGATGACCTGTGTGCTGCCTGTGGATGAAAGTAATTCCATCCTCCTCGCACCTGTATAGGTCTTCTGCGTAAAGCCTCAGTAGGGTTACCAACTTTCTGATTGGGCTCTGGCTGGGGGTGTGGGCTCTGGGGTGGGGCCAGAGATGAGTGGCTTGGGGTGCAAGAAGAGGCTCCAGGGTGGGGGTGGGACCAAGGGGTATGGAATGTGAGAGGGGGCTCCAGGCTGGGGCAGCGGGTTGGGGTGTGGGAAGGGATGAGGGCTCCATCTGGGGGCACGGGCTCTGGAGTGGGGACAGGGATAAAGGGTTCATGATGCAGGAGGGGGCTCAGGTCTGGGGCAGGGAGTTGGGGTGCGGGGGAGGGTGCGGGCTCTGGGAGGCAGTTTGGGTTCCCAAACCAATGGGAGCTGCAGAGCTGGCACTTGGGGCAGGGGTAATGCACGGAGCTCCCTGGCTGCCCCTGCACCCAGGGGTCATAGGGACATGCCAGGTGCTTCCAGGAGCCATGTGGAGCCAGGCCCCGCAGCGCCGCTGACAGCCTTTTAATGACGCAGTCAGCAGTGCTGACCAGAGTCACCAGGGTCCCTTTTCGACCAGGAGTTCCGGTCAAAAACCGGACACCTGGCAACCCTAAGCCTGAGTACTGCCAGCAAGAGTGGGTTGTGAATTTCACCCAAAGGAAGTACAGTACAATTTGTTGCTTGGGTTTTTTTTTTCTGTTGTAAATAGTCTTAGATGAAGATAATAGATCTGTCTTTTACAAACAATTTAAGATTTGGTAAATATCGTGATGTATCCATTTCTCTCTCTGACTTTTCTTGGGCCTGAATAGCTTAATTTATGTTTTGATTTTAACAAGTGAAAATAATTGACTCAGAGATAGTTACCCATCTTCATGCTTCTCACAGAAAATCATCATTATTTGAAACCTTCAAATCGCAGGAAGTTATTGCATAGTCAGGATCAAGCTGTGCTATTAGAGCATGGGGGGAAGGGGAGAAAAGAAAGTACAGCTGCGGACACCAGGCCTCTGCAGCTGACTACCTTTGTTGGGCAGTTTGAAGGGGCTGTGAATAGAGCTGTGTGAATAATCACTGTTTCAGTTTGCTGGCAGATCAATATATATATATCCTTTCAGATTGACCCAAAACTAACTTTTTTTTTTGTTTTCTTGAAAATAAAAACAAAAAACCTGATGAAAAATCATTTTGGGTCTACCAAAACAATTTGTTTCCATTTGGGGCATTTTTAACCACTTTTTAAATAAAAGAAAAGGAAATTAGGAAACAGAAGTCTAGATTAGCAAGGGGAGTTAGGCATGAGTCACAAAATAAAAGAGGAGGTGGTGCCCCCTTCTCCCTTATGCCCTATGGCCCAGCGGTTAGTGCAATCACACAGGATATGGGACACCTGCGTCCAAGTCCCTCCTCTGCCTGATGTGGAACAGGGCTCTGAACCCAGGACACTGCCCTCCCCATGAAGTTATAAGGTGTGCTGGGGTGGGTCTTGCCTGTTGAAGCTGTTCAACTTTGCATGAAAAGCTTAAATATTCATTAGAGCCTATTAGTTAGGGCACTCACCTGGGTTGCAGTCACTGATCTAATAAGTCTTTAAGTATTTCATGCACAGTGGAACAGATTCAACAGGAGAGACCCACAGTCTAGTGGTTAGAGCACTCTCCTGCGATACCGAGGCCTGGTTTCAAATCTCTGTACCACATAAGGCAGTGGAGGGACTTGAACATGAATCCCAGAGGAGTGTTCCAAACACTGACCTATAAGGCGTAAGGGGACCAGCACCACCTCCTCCTCCATTTTGTGAATGGCACTGAAGTCCCCTTCTGAATCTGTTTCCTCCCTCACGCATTTATTCTCTTTTTTTCCCCCAGCTAAAACTATGTGGCACCTTTGATACGAATTCGTGAATAGTTTCGGGCCAAATGAAACTGCATTTTTCAGCAAATAAACTCTTCAGAAAATTTCATGCAACTCTAGTTTTGAAGCCAGAGCCTTGCTGCTTCTGAAATAGCTAGCATCCCAGAGATTGCTTGTAAGGAGTAGCCCCTGTACTCAAATGTTCAGGGACTGCCATTGTACCAGGCTTCTGCTGGGAGGGGATGACCACAGTACCATTCCCCATTTTGGCATCTCTGTGAGGGCTAAGATCGATCTGTGTTTTGTACTGTGAAGCAGCAGCATTAACTTCAAGAGCAGGGAATCTGCAAATGGTGATAAAAAGTGAGTAGCACCCATCCTACCATCCCAAATGTGTCATAACTGTTTGATCCCCAACTTCTAATAATTCCCGAGAGTGGTCTAAGGATGTGAAGATGCTGACTGCATCTCCTCCAAAAACGGTTAGGCCACAACAAAAGGCAATAAACTCAAATGCAAAATATGACCGAAAAAGTCTGAACCTTAAGTGCCTGAACAGCATAATGAATGTAGCAACTGCAACAATTTGCTTCCTCTGAGACCTTCAGGAAAATGCACTTGATGGTCTGTTGCTGAGTTCCTTCTGAGCAGTAGCCCACTTCATTGATAACTGAAGAGTTTACCATGACTGATGGGGCTCCTCACAGTAGAATCAGAATCAAATCAGCAAGGAGAAAAGGTGGTCCCCTGGTTTAGGGGCAGTCAAATTTACAGCACAAGGAAGCTTACACTGTGATTACTTGGATTAAACTTAGCAAATATATACATTTAATACATCTACCTACACAGAACAAAAACAAAAGTCCATTTTTATTAACCCCAAAACCAGGATTGTAAGGTTAAAGCTCTGTTCTTAATAATTTTTCTGCAAGTTCAGTATGATATGTGCACCCACCCCAATTCTAGGGATATCCTACAACACAGCAGATGACACTATAAACTCACCGTTCAGTAGGCTGGACTAGTGCCTGTAATAACTGTGGCATCTTCTGATACATAGAACACCACTGAATCACTAATGTGCAGCTCATTGCATCACAACTGGGTGATTTAAAGGGGGAGACTGAACTTTGAATTTCTTTGCTTTGCCATTCACTTGCTATGGGGTCTAAAATGCCTTCAGAGCTGATATTATGTCAGTGCATTCATTACAGTTTAGCTGAGGTCTGTGTATTGTTCTTCATATATACTCACAGCATACAGTAAACTCTAATAGCACCTTTGGAGCTGTTACACTGTATGCTGTAAATGGTTATTAACAATAGTGTTCATTCAATTGCATGTAATGGATTCATAATAGCAAAAGTATAGTGAAAATCTTATACTGTATTATGAAAAGTAGTTACTATGTAAAAGCAGCTCTTTAATCCTCAATACTCTAACTGTTTTAATTATTTCTTAAATATCAGTAGGTCCTGGTTCAGTAGCTTGTAAAATTATACAAACCAAAGCAGCCTTTAAGTCAACGGAGCACAAAGTGTGTGTGCAAAGCTGGAGAATTTCCATGGGCCTGAGCATTCCCACAGATCTTCACATGTGGGGGAAGGGGAGCCCTCTATGCTCAGATCTCCCCCAGGCCACTGGGACTGGGGGAGACAGTCTTCCCCATGGCACACTCCTCTCTCTGACCCCCTTCCTGGGACTCTGCATGGAGTGTCTTTTACAAGGTGTGGTCCGCACATGGGGAGGGATGGGCCAGGCGAGGGTCAGAGGGGAAGTGACAAGCGTGAACATTTATATCGCTTTCCTCTCCAAACCCCCAAAATAGGTAATATATTCCCAGGCTGTATTCCCTTTTGCATGGCACTCCTCACACTGGTTAATACCTCTGAAGGGCTGGGTCCAGAGGCAGCCCCTGTACAGGATTAACTGACAGTACAGCTTTCTTGGAGTTTTGCTGCACAGGAGGCAGCAGGGAGCTAGAGCCTCAGGACCTCCGTATGAATCTGGGAGGCCAAACCCTCACCCTTCATGAGCACTCTTCCATTCAGGGACAAACCCTGACCCCAAGATGGGAGAATTTGAAGGAGACTTCATGAGGGAAAAACCTGCAGTTTGCCAGCCCTAGGGTGCCCTCCCCACAGTGTTGCTGTGGGAGGTGATGATTCTTTTCCCCATCGCCATATTTCTTTCATTCCATATTTTAAAAAATGTAAATGTATCCAGTGTTGCATATAGTGAGGCCCCTCCACTGCTGGTGTCCAAGTCCAGCCCCTTCTGGAGCTGAACACATGGAATAAGCCTCACTGACCCTAACAGATGCTCCCTGATCAACAGTTCAGAGCAAGGTGTGGAGGAAGGAGAAACACTACTAAGGCCTTGCTAACAGGGTAACAGGAAAACATTCCCCCTTCACTCACACTCTCTCTCTCACACACACACACACACCTCTTTTTGTTTATTTATTTATTTTAATTAGTTAAAAAAATCTTGAGGGCCTAAGAGGATCTAAAACCAAAGTTAAGAAAGTGTCAGCAATGGAAATGCTCACTGATCCCGAGTGAATACTGACCAGCTGTTGCCCCTGTAATGAAGCAGTCAGGGTTTCTGGAGGTGTAGTCCTATATTTATCTGTATGTTTATTTGTATTGAGGAGGGTGCATTTATCATGGCCTTTAATCAATGACTCAGGGAGATATTTATGGGGCCAAAATAATATGAGATCTAGGCTTCTCACAGCACTTCAGGTGCTGGATGGCAATACCATGAGCATGCCAGAGCTGTCATTATTGTAGAAATGGATTCCTGAGACATTCAGAAATCCCATAGAAAATTTAAACATTGATACAATTTCAACTACAGTTGGGATTCTGTGAATACCACCAGTTTAGCATCTAGTCCGTTCTCTGCATAACCCAAAGGCAGTGCCCTTGTTTCCAGGACAAAAATCTACAGATGCATGAGGTATCAGGCATCCAAAATGTAGCCAATAAAAAAAGTTTTCACCACAAATCTGTGCAGAATGTCTTATAAAGTGTGGGGTGTCTAACTATTTTGCCAGTAAAGTCACCAGGAGAGAAATATATTTTAAAAGGACTGGTTTGCTAAGCCAGTTTCAGAAGCTAAGTCAGACATACAATAAAATCCATCCTCAGTTGTTTACCACAGAAGAATAATCCACTTGAATAGTTGAGTTCTTTATGGTCAGTAGTGAAGAACAAATGTTGGTCTCTATTTTATTACTTTTTATTTTTTATTGGGTCGTTCAAAGATGCTGTAATCACAGTGACATAAACCATGCTCTAATTTACCTGTATTTTATGAGTGTTGTTTTTGTGTTTACACAAAAGGTCAATGCTTTGTGTTTCCCTGACAATGGTGTTCAGTAAAACATTACAAGTTGCTAAATTTTGGAAAAACATAAATCTTAGACAATTGTAGTGCAAGCGCATTTATTTTGGTCTGCATGCTACAGAACTATTTCCACGTATTTGATGTGTGTGTAACTACTTAATGCAATTAGCTGAATGCTAATGGTGCATATTTTATATCATTGTAAATTAAAAGCTAGTATGTTAACCCACAGATACCATCTTTTCAAGGTGAGAACTTGCTTCTTACAAATGAATTATTAGAGATACAACAGAATAGCAGCTCTGCATCTTGTATCTTTCCTAATAATATTTTTATGTCACTTTTAAAATATACCATGCTTTTCGTCTCTGGCTTTAAATAACTGAAAATATACATTTCCAGTTCATAGTAAAATAAGCCTCAACTAAATGTCACAGAGCACAAACAATTGTTCTTTCAGATCTGATTGACAATGTTTACTTCTATATTATAACTATCAAAATCCTTTTGTTCATAGGAATGAAATGTGAAGCCTAATATATCCAGAGGTTCACCGCTATTAGCAACAGATAAAACCAGCTTTGCTTCAGATAGCAGCTGATTAAAAAATGGTGTTAAAATGCAATTAGCAAAATTGTACCCAAGCACAAAAGCTATTGTACTGCAGAAATATTTAAAAACATCTTGGGGGGGGAAAAGATTTAAAAGAAAAATCCCAATGTCAGAATGAATTCTCTGATCTGTGGGGTGCATTAATCTATACTGAAAACAAAGTCATTTCTTCTGGCTACATAGTTTATATTTATGTTTAACTATGTTCTGAGTGGTGCCAATTATCAATGTGTTAGTCACAGACTTGATTATCTCCCTGATTTTAGAGAGTCCTGTTCCATTGATAAGAATCCCTGGTATACAGTCTGTATCACACAATGCTGTTCCATCGCCTGATATTGAGTTAAAAAGACCATAAATCCTGCTTGGCAACCTGGTCTGCTGGAATAATGGAGAGTGCTTGGCAGCAGTGGCTGAGCTGTAATTCAAGCTCATCTCCTCAGACAACTGGAGAGGGACACACATGGCCGCAGAACTCATTTCAGAGTCTGAAAGCCATTAAACATCTTTTGCTGGCTTCTACACGAAGGAGTGTGATGCCAGAACCTCAGCGCCAAGGGACACCCAAAGGGAAGGCATATGGTCTGCTTTTACTTGTGCTGAAGAGTTCATTCTTGTTATTTAAAGAAATTCTTTCTTTACAAACAACCTGCTTGTTTTAGAGGAGGGATATTGATTTATAATTAAAATTAATGCACACTGTGCAGTAGATTATAGTTTACAGGCACAGCCTGTGCAGAAAGGATGCGATAGGGGAAGGAGGAGGGGGAATATGCAGCAGTACATAGGAGGGATTCCAGCTGATTTTATCCAAATTCCTCCTGGAGGCTCCCAGGGAGCAGCCTGGAAGGGTTAAGTATGTGCTCCCCATCCAGGAACAGCTAGCTCGACTGGCCAGTGTGAAGGGTGGCCAGGCCAATAGCCATGGCTGGGACCTCACTAATTTTGGGGTGGGTAGTACAACCTGTGGTGCTAGGCAAACACAGGGATTGTGCTCTCTGGCAGGGACAAGAGCGGTGAAAAGGCAATCTGCACCCAGTCCTCTCTCTCCCTTGTATGATCTAATCCTGTATCAACAGTCCCATTTTTGAACAGAGAATTGAAGTCCACAAAACACTTGATTACAGTTCATATAGGCTGTTTGTAGCCACACTGATTTCTAGAGCAGCAGTGCAATGTGCTATAAACGGGAGGCAAACCTAGCATTGATTCAATGTGGTGGGTAAAGCGAGAACGTGCAGTAAGCACTGTTCTCACCCACTGTGGGAAGGGAGACGGGTTTTAGCTGCTGTCTGATTCACAGATTGGCCTTGGCATCAATAGCAAACATAGCCAAGCAGCAGAAGTTGGGGGACAGAAACAGCAGATACTAAGAATCAGAGGAAAGAAATTGCAGAGGTGTTAGAATGCTTTGCGGCTTCTCGACAAACGTATTTATAGAGCGCAAATTAGTGGAGATGGCACAGTGTCAGTGGACTAAGGCTCTAGTCTTTTAGATCTCATACTCCTTATGACTCACTCGAAATCTTGGCACCACTGGTTAAATCAATACTTCATCCTTGACTCAAGCAGTGGGTTTTGACAATTTCACTGTGCTGGCATTTCTCCTGGAAGGAAAGATGAAGAAAAAAACAACCAAGGTCCACAAAATCCTCAGTGGTTTCCAGAGAAGAAACACACTGAAGAATCAGCTACCTGCTTGCTGATATCAATATCAGGAAAGCCAGCAGCTCATAGGCTCTGCTCTCAGTGGTACGTGACACTGAAGTCAGTAATTAATGTGGAAAAATAAGTACAATTTAACAAGCCAAAGGTACTTTTGGAGAAAAAAGGAAAATAATTCTGTTCTCTGTTGTGAAATGGGAGTTCATTTTTAAATAGGTGCATTTACAGTTTTATAACGATCTCAGAGGTTTTGCGAGACCCAGCTCCAAATAGGATGGAACTGAAATGAAAAAAAAGGAACACTGTTCTCTATTTAGGCATGAGCTTTGTGATCAAATGACTGTATAACTGCAAACTACAGTGTCATAAAGTTAAAAGCTCGCTCAGGTACCAGAGTGCAGGCACAACTCAACCTGCCAGAGTAAACATTCACAAATGAAGGGCTAATTAATCCATTAAAACACAGGCTACAACAAAGGCATGAAACAGTACATAAAAACATCATTTGTATAACTCATCTCAGGGGCTATAATTATACCCAGGCTCACTTTGTATGGCTACTCTTTCGGAAGCCTGCAGTGTCTTTCATCTTACATAAAGGACCAGCTTTTTAGCTAACCCACCTACCAGAAAGTGACCTTCTGTAACGTTCCCCCGTTATGAACTGTGTACTGCACCATATTGTACATTTATAATAATCTGACTATGTGAAACATCAGAGACATGTTGTTCAAATGGCATCCTGCACTCTCCACTTATATGTAATCAGACAGAAGAGATGAAGAGATGTACACATCCTCCGCAACTGCACTCCTGCCAATACATTGCATGACAAAGCAGCATGCAAAGCTATTCATGCTAAAAGTGGAGAAGAATCCCAGTCAAGGTTCCCACCCCCTCCCTTTACAGTAATTGCTGTTAATTCAAACATTATTCTTAACATGAAGGTAAAGAAGAAGCTTTTAAAATCCTTATAAAAATGGGAAAGACCATTTTTCCCTTGAGACTATGGTAGCATTGTCGCTTTCCTCCTCCCTTTTGAATGCTCCTGACATTAGGCCCATGCCCAGCAGAGGCACGGCTTCCTGCATCCAGAGCAGCTCCTTAACCCTCATCTTACCAGTGCGGGGCTGATACGCCAACATTGCCAACCCTGTATGTTTATGGCATACGTTTTACAACCAAAATAGAAATTTGGGCCAGAATTTTTAAGGTGCCTAAGTGAGTTCAATGAAATGCAAGGGGAGTTGGGCATGTAATTCTGTGAAAATCCCATCCAGGGCGTATTAAATGGCAGATGTAGAGAGAGATTTTCAAGGGCACAAATGAGAGTTAGACACACAACTCACCTCGACTTTTAATTGGAATTAGTCTCAAATTTCCATTTATACCTTTGAAAATTTCCATGCTAGGTCCAATCCTGCAAAGATTTATACATATTTAAGTTTAAGTACATGAATGATCCCATTGCCTACATTGGGATTACTGATGCATGCAAAGTTAACCCACGCACCTCCTGGGTGTGGTGTTCTGGCCCATCTAGTGGCACCGAAACCACTTAGAAAGAGATAAAATGAGTCTGCCCTATAGTCTTAGCTAATAGCCGGCTGACTTTTAGCTCATGCTGTAAAAGCTCACACACTAAGCTCCAGAGGTCCCCAGTTTGATCCCGCCCACCGATGACCGGGATTTGTCAGCATTACAAGTGGGGGCTCATCTGGGATTTCAACTGGGAAGTCTCTGAAGCTCTGGATGTGCTTCCTCAGTTAGGGGAAGTATGTAACCCACACACATCCTGGGTGTGTTGTTCTGTCTCATCTACTGGCACCAAGACCACTTAGAGAGAGTTAAATGAGTCTGCTCTACAGCCTTAAGTAACAGCTTTTAGCTCATGCTATAAAGGCTCATGCACTAAGCTCCAGAGGTCCGCAGTTTGAGCCTACCCGCCGACAACCGGGGTCTGTCGGCGTTACACATGCATGAGTTTTTGCAGGCTAAGAGTCTTAATTAGAAAAAGGCTGTGAGGAAGGCTGGTTAGGTTGTTAGCCTAGGATTTGGGAGATCTGGGTTCAAGTCCCTACTATGGCATAGACCTCCTGTGTGACCTTAGGCAAGTTGCTTGGAAAACTGAAACACAGAGAGGCTACCTGTACAATAGGAAAATAGTACTTCCCTACCTCACAGCGGTGTTTTACAGATAAATGTCTGAGAGATTTTAAGGTGCTTGGATAATATGGTAAGGGGGCCATAGATGTACCTAGGATAAATAAAAAGAGGAATAAAAAAATCTGCATATGTCCAAAATGGCTGAGATTTTTAACTGTTCAATCCTAACATTTAGTGAAAATAACCTTTTTATTTTTTGCATTTGTCTCTTTTTTTTTTTTGAGACAGAAATAGCCTATATTTAATCATGTTAGTGTGACACACTGCCAAAGTGTGAATCATGTTCTCCAGTAATTGGATGACAGCCTACAACTGCTACCAACTAATGAAGTTACTTCTTTAGCTCAAGCAAAAGGGTTCTAATTTCAGTGCTGAAGATCAAGCATTCAAACTCCATTGGAAACACAAGGTAAAGAGGTTGTTACATTAGCATTTAATGTATCCCAATTATATTTTCAAGTTTACACTCCAATGAAGTGAGAGGTGGGATATGTGCATTATGGTGCCTGTGTCTTCATAATGGAAAATATAGAAACCTTAAAAAATGAAAAACTGAAATGTGCAGATTATTGCAGCAAAAAGTGTGCAATCCAGACATTTTTCCTGGATGTTCAGAGAGAGGTTTTGATATGTCAGTATTAATGAGCCATTTCCTTCATGAAAAGCCTGAACGCAGCCATACAAAGCCCAGCAACAGCCTGAAAGCAGTCACCGCCTTGTCCAAGAACGCTGCTCAGCATAGGCAGGAAGAAAATACAGTGATGTAACCAAGTGGGTGTGTCTTCATAAGGTTCTGCTAAAATCTTCCCTGATGCTCTCTGAACTAACATTTTAATCGCTTCAAGTGTTTTTATTTGGAGGAAACAAAATACTAACCAAGCCAGAACACTAATCTTCAGCAGGAAACTATGTTTCAAGTTTAAAGCTCACTATTTTTGCCATCATGGTGTCTAAAAAATAAACTAACCACTGGTTTTGAAAAACAATAATTAAAAATGCATTTTTCCCTACTGTCCCATAATTACAACAGTTGAAAGGATTTTGCTTAAAGAAAGGGATTAGCACTTTCTGGAAGAGACCATATGGAATGTGTCAGTCCTAAATTTCCAGGAATTACAATGACAATTGTTTGACACTTTAGGCTACAATTCAGGGGAGTCTCCCTCTATGGAGGAAGAATGCTTAATTCCTCGCTTAATTTTAATTACGTGTTTAAGTCCGACTGAAGTCAATGAGATTTAACTTCTGAATAGGGAAGGATTTATAACATGTGCTTATTAGATAAGGCTCCCATTCAATAAAGCATTTAAGTACATGCTTTAACACACACTGACACAGACAAATGTGACTGTTAAATCGTAATTGCTAGCCTACGCATGTGGACACACACACACATACAAAGTCTAGAAGTTTATTCTTCATTACATAAGCTCTGCAGAGCTAGATAAATACAATAAGCAGAAAAGGTTTTCCTGTAAAATTCTAGGTTAGTAGCCAAGGGTCAACTTTCTAATACTCTTGTTTCTTTTATTCTTATCAAGAGTAAATCATGGCCACATTATTTATCTGCCTTGGAGCTACAAAAACTAGCAGCTCACTCCCTCTGTTCTGTCACTCCTGATCCTAGCCTTCTAGCTGGCAAAAAGAGTGCCTGTTTAGTGCTATCAAATGCAAAGAATAAATATGCTGGAAGACAAAAAGTAACATATTGAGCCACCAGACCATAGCAGCCTGAGATCACTTTTATTTTTTTCCTCTTTGTTTTGCTCTGTTTTTCCCTACTGTCTTAACTGGAAGTCATTGGATAGAAGCCATCTTGCAATCAACATGGTTTACTACTAAACTGTTCAAAATAGGAAAGAAAATATCAGGCAGGAGTTTCTTTTGAAATATACTAGCAACCGATTTATTCTGCACAGTAGCCCTTAATAACTGCCACATTAACTACAGTGTAATTTTAATTCACCTAAACACAGTTTCATAGATTTATCAAGAAGAATTACAGCTGATGATTTAATTATTTCAAGGGTTCCCTCAGAATTTGGAAGAACATATGCAAAGATCCATCACATTCCTAATCATTGTTTTATTTACACCAGTCAATCTTGTTCCTACATGTGCCCACAGCATCATGGCCACAATAGCTCTGTAGAACTACTGGCTGAGGATTGCCTTTGTCAATCTTCAGAAAGGCCCCTTCCAATAAGTGTCTGCATAGCAATCAAAATACAGAACTTTTCCCCTTCTCCATTTTTAAGAGTACCCTATTCCAATAATCCCCCTCGTCTTCTATGGAGAGTTACTGTAATTAAGGGAGTTAGACCCTTGTACAGTAAGGCACTGACTCCCAAACTTTTTACTAGTTTGTTGTTTTTTTCGCAACCCACCCGGCTTCCACTCTACACCAGGCTCACAATCAATAGTGTTTCCCAACTCACCATTCGGGAAATGCTGCAGCAAGCTACTGAAGTATGTGTTCCCTGATGTCAATGGGACTGATCCTGGGATGAGAGTCAGCCACATACATTTGTACATTGCTGAACTGGGAACAGGGGTGGTACTATGCATAAGCAGACTAAGCAATTGCTTAGGGTTCCAAGGAGATCAATGGGCTACCTATTCAGTGTTACCCCCAAAACACCATACATCTTATTTAATTTAGATGTTTATAAAGGGTACGTCCAGACTACCCGCCGATCAATCTATCGGGGATCGATATATCGTGTCTCGTCTAGATGCGATATATCGATCCCCGAACGTGCTCCCATCGACTCCGGAACTCCACCAGGGCGAGCGGCAGAAGTGGAGTTGACAGGGCAGCCGCGGACGTCGATCCCGCCCCATGAGGATGGGAGGTAAGTCGAAATAAGATACGTCGACTTCAGCTATGCTATTCCCGTAGCTGAAGTTCCATATCTTACATCGACCCCCATCCCCAGTGTAGACCAGGCCTAAGTGTATTAGTGTGTGATGTGTTGGTATATTTTTTGGTTTGAGGATGTAATACAATTCATATTTTTAGGGGATGGGTGAGGGGCAAGGGCCGCCCAAAAATATTCCTGTTTAGGGCTCCCAGTAGGCTAGCACTGCCTCTCACCGGGGTCATGGAGAGGGCCAAGATTTACAGAGGGGTGATTAAGGATGTGTGTGTGGCCCTCACGTAAGCCAAATACCATCCCTGGAGTGAGCCCCTCTGCCTTCATAAGTAATAGCTTAGACCAGTGGTTCTTCACCTTTACTGCAGCCCTTTGGTTCTCAAAAATATGTTCTCGCACTCCTTATAAAAAATCGTTGAAGTAGGTGAGTTCTTTAAACCTAGATATATCATAACTATAGAACGAAAGAAATAGAATTATATATTTATTTTAATTTCGCAGTTAAAATTTAACGCAGTAATCGCTAAAAAATGTATAATGTTAATAAAAGCATAGGTTTGATGAAACAAAGTAGTTGTACTTACGTGCCTGTGCTTAATTTGTATTTTTGATGATTTACTGTCTGAAAAAATCTGGCATGTCTCACATCCCCAGAAAGGGCATCTAGCACACCCAGGGGATGCGTGCACCCCAGGTTAAGAACCACTTCGTTAGACCATCCCAAAGATCAGTCAGGCTGGTGTAATGCTAGCACTGAGAGCAGTAAAGAGCTTCTGCACCCTTTACTGCTGCATACTCCTGGGGCAGGATATAGCTCTTCATTTTATTTACTTTTTTGCTTAAAAATAAAACCTTAGAAAATTAGGCAATCATATCCTAATTCAACTGTCATTGAAGATACAGACACTCAGACAGCACAGCTTTCTCACTTCCCCAAGACTGATCCAGTGATGTTGGTTAGTATCTTAATAATCAACAAAATGCAGAACCTTAAAAAATTCACTGTACTTAGCAATTAATATTGATGAACCAAAAATAAGTTGCCAGCAGTTTTTAGCACTTAATGTTATAGTGCACGAATAAATGGATTCAATCTAAATGTCTAAGGACAACTACAAGATCAGAGAATTTAAATAATAAATTAAATGTTATCAATTGTTGCCATACATTTTAGATTATGGATGTATCATTTTCTTGTATTGTTACAAATGCCGTGAAAATGGAGCATCAGAACTACACATTATATTCCATTCATGAAGCAGTAAAATTCTCCACTGTGATCTTCACTGCAGGACTTTCTTACATTTTCCATACTTGTTCCAAATACAGAATCTCCATTGATGTCAACAGAAATTCTCTATGTGAAGAGTATAGAACACGACCTGCGTTGGGGATAGGAAAAGAAAAAAATACTCTATATTTCAGCGTGATTTCACTGGGTTTTCATTGGCAGACATTTTTGTATTAATTTAGTTTGTTTTAATTATATCTTATGTTGTCCTTGTTAGGGTCCTTATTGACAAAGATGCTCATTATGGCTATGTGAAACAGTTAATGAAACCTAAAACCATACACAATTTGAGTGAAACCTAGTAAGCCTCATTTTGGGAAGACCATTCTAAACCTTAAAAGGTGAGCCATAGTTAAAGGTTCTTAATCCCAAGGTCAAACACCAAGACAGGAATCTGTTAAAGGCCAGCTTCACTTGTTGGGTCTATGCTACAAAGCATGAGATGGTTGAGAGGGATTTCCGGGCTGTGGTAATGACCTTCAGGTGAAAGATCCCATTTAAACATAATACACTCGGGGCCTGTGCAATGAGTAAAGAACCTAAGTAGCGAGGGTGGGAAGACCAGGCAACTGTAAAATGAAGCAGCAAAGAGTCCTGTGGCACCTTATAGACTAACAGACGTATTGGAGCGTGAGCTTTCGTGGGTGAATACCCACTTCGTCGTCCCATGCATCCGACGAAGTGGGTATTCATCCACGAAACCTCATGCTCCGATACCTCTGTTAGTCTATAAGATGCCACAGGACTCTTTGCTGCTTACAGATCCAGACTAACACGGCTACCCCTCTGATACTGTAAAATGAAGATATTTTGTACATTATACAGTAGTCCCTGCTTGTTAATTATCTGCTAAATAAATAAATGCAACTACCCTGCTCTTTTAAAAATTGAAATATAAAAATGTAATAAATAATTGGTGACACCCCCTCCAAGTTCCTGGGGAAAGTGAAATAAACCTCAGTTTTTTTCCCCCCAATATGTCCTTGGGGAAAAAAAATCCATCCTCTCACATTTGTCAGTTTAAGCCTATTCATGTGAGCAAATACATTAACACTGGGGACCACCCAAGCTGTGGTCCTGGGGGCAGTGGGAGCTGCCACAGCTCGGTGGCTTCCAGCGGCAGCCCCCACAAGAATCTCCTCTGCAACTGGTGCTGTGGGGTATTTATGGTATAAGTCATGGACAGGTCATAGGCCATGATTTTTTGTTTCTTGCCCGTGACCTGTCCATGACTTCTACTAAAAATACACATGATTAAATCACACCCTTACCTATAATACTGTTGGTATCCAAATAATTCCACTACTTTTTGTGACTGTTGTTGTTCTTGAATCCCAGTAAGGTGGATTCCTCTCAGTGCTTCTGGAAAAGGAGAATGCCAATATGAAGGACCAAATTTTGCCTTTGGATGCATGCACAAGAGTCCCATCGATGGCAACAGGAGAAACCTACCAGCAACTGAGGGGGAAAGTTTAACCTTATTGACTCTCTCAAACCCCATAAAAGCCAGGAAATGCAGCATTAAAGGCTCAAAATCTGTCGTTGACTTACCCTGATTTATCTTGATTGTATATGTTTCCAATCAGTGAGTACGCTGATATACACATGTGGTATGGGAGCTGAAGTAATTAAATAATAGGATAGCATATGGTAACCTTACCGCTGATTTTCTTGCTTATGTTGGATCCTGAAAATTACTTATTTTTTGTAGTTTTCCTATTGAAGTATTTCTAAAAAGTACTTTTTTTCAGTCTATTGTTCCATAACAAACTGACAGCATGATACCTCACATTGCTTCAATACCGATTAGAATCCATACAAACAGTTATTGAGATTCTTCCTGCAGATCTACCAATGTGATATATGCCATCATGTGCCAGCAATGCCCCTCTGCCATGTACATTGGCCAAACTGGACAGTCTCTACGCAAATGAATAAATGGACACAAATCAGATGCCAAGAATTATAACATTCAAAAACCAGTCGGAGAACACTTCAACCTCCCTGGACACTCAATTACAGACCTAAAAGTCACAATTCTTGAACAAAAAACTTCTAAAACAGACTCCAGCAAGAAACTGCAGAATTGGAATTAATTTGCAAACTGGACACCATTAAATTAGGCTTGAATAAAGACTGGGAGTGGATGGGTCATTACACAAACTAAAAACTATTTCCCCATGCTAATTTCCCCCTACTGTTACTCACACCTTCTTGTCAACTGTTTGAAATGGGCCATCCTGATTATCACTACAAACGTTTTTTTTCTCCTGCTGATAATATATTTTCCACTGCATGCAGGGCCGGCTCCAGGCACCAGCGCAGCAAGCAGGTGCTTGGGGCGGCCAACGCAAAGGGGTGGCATGTCTGGGCCTTGGGCAGCAATTCGGCGGCAGGTCCCAGGAGGACCCGCTGCCAAATTGCCGCCGAAGAATGAAGTGGCAGCAGTACAGCAGCCGCCAAAAAGCTGCCGATCGTGTCTTTTAAAAAAAATTTTCACCGCTTGGGGCAGCAAAAATGCTAGAGCCGGCCCTAACTGCATGCATCTGATAGTGGGTTTTAGCCCACAAAAGCTTCATGCCCAAATAAATTTTTTAGTCTCTAAGGTGCCACAAGTACTACTCGTTCTTTTTAAGGCGATCATTTACTGAGATTGGATATCTTAAAAAAAAAGAATTTACAGTTTTATTTTCTTTATTTTGCGAACTCATCAAGAAACAAAACGATAATAAAAAAATCCCTAATGTCTCTGGTGCAATTTCTCAAAAGGAGTTTTATAGAAAAAAATGTTTTCAGTTTATAATGGGGATAATAAGTGAGGCCAGGTTAGGGCTTTCAGAATCAGGTGATTTCTGTGGAAGCCAGCTAGAAAGAAAGTAGGGATGTTATCATTAGTCTTCTATGAATACCTAATGTTTAAACACTTCTTACTCAATAACTTGTGTTTTATCACCCCGTCACAGCTTAGAAAAGTTTTCCAAAGACTGCAACTGACATGCGTCATTTATTTCAGCTTGACTCAATTAAGGCACAATTACTAGAAAAGCACTCATTTTAAATTATTTACATCTGCATTACAACGATGGGGGAATCTGGAATTCTGTGATAACCTTAGAATATTTTTAAGGGTTTGCAATATAAAAGTGAAACATTAGTTAAGCAGGATAGTACATTATCCATTAAATTAAGGAGAATAGAAAAATAATAAACACCTTTATACTGAATTTGCCCCAAGTTTCTATTTCTGCTTGTGTGTACGCTAAAGTCTTTTTTCTTTATTATTACTAATGAGAACTTGCACCTGTATATGATAACACTTATATTTACGGGTCTTAAACCACTTTACTCACAAGGGGCTCAGCCTTCTGAGGTGGTGGCACTCTGGCCCAAAACTCATTGGCTTCAATATGACTATACACATGCTTAAAACTAAACACGTGCTTGCATCTTTTGTGGAATTGGAGCCAGAATGCTCAGCACCTGGCAGGATCGGGCCCAATGGACCCATTTCAGCTGCTGTCAAGTCCATGGGATTTTTGACACTGACTTCAACAGGATTGGGCCCCATGTCTAAAAGTTACCCTCCCTGAACATTAATAAAAACGGAAAATGCATACTTCTAGAGTGAGACAGTCACATCATTAGAGAGAAATGAGCTCTGATGTACTTCCGTCAAAGTTTGGAAGAGAGAGAGAAAATTAGAACTGAAAGTAAATCCCTACATTAACATTCCACTACAGCACACAATGTAATTAACTATCACCTCATCACACCTCTGTCTCAAGGCTTCCTTAGCTTGCTGTCTCTGCAACCTCAACCATTGTTTGTGACCATGTCTCTGAAATGCAGTTCACTCTGATAAATGACGAAAACCAGCGCACCTTCCAACTTATTCATCATCCACACATTATTTACTAAGTTTGAGTCAGTTATATACACAACTCCACTGTGGACACTGAAGTTACATAAGTGGGGTCAATGAGGGCTTCGTTTGATGGAAAGGGGTTGCACAAATGCAACTAAGATTGTGATTTGGCTTAAAGCATCTTCATTCCTGGAAGGTGGAAAGAATCCAGTTTGGCTTTCAGAGCGTGCGTTGAGGTTGACATCTTTTCACTTGTAAATTGGGTACGATTGAATGGAAAGCAATGGGCCAAAAAAAAGATGGAACCCCACAATGTCATTTTTACAGAGGCACTTTTAACAGCAGAACCACACTGCCGCAAGTCCTCATTCAGCTGCCTTTTGCTAGCCACTCAGAACGTTTTTCTTTGTGTTCTAGGGATGAGGTCTCTCACTAATTATTATTATTTGTATTGTTGTAGTGCCTTGGAGCCCACTGTATGTATCAACACACACACACACACACACACACACACACACAGAGTCCCCGCTCCAAAGAGTTTACAATCTCTCTCTTCCTCTTCATTAGATCCAAGCTAGGGTGACCAGATGTCCCTATTTTATAGGGACAGTCCTGATATTTGGGGCTTTTTCTTATATAGGCTTCTATTACCCCCCACCCCCTGTCCCGATTTTTCACACTTGCTGTCTGGTCACCCTAATCCAAGCTGCCCCTTTCCTATCTTTTCATGATATCCCCTCCCTCCTCTGATTCATGACCTCATCATTCATTTTCCAGGCCTTTTCTTAGCCACTGCCACCAATACTACTCAGCTCCACATCTCAACTGATTGAGTTAATTACTGGGCCTGACTGACAGAGGAAGAATAAGCTTGTTCTCAAACCACAATTTCCCAGCTAGACTTTAAGGGATGACATAAAGTGAAAAATGCTCCTCCAAAGTTTAGGTTCCATCAGGAATTTTCAAACCACTGGTCCAAATCCATGGAGGTAGAAAAGGGTTGTAATTGACCTGTCATGTCTGAGACGGTTTGAAACACCTCGGAATGTGTTTTTACTGCTCTTATGGATTATTACTTGTAAATGCAGCATGATCCAGTAGATAGAAAATGGGGTCAGAGCAGTCCTGAGTTTCATATCAAACTCTACCACTGCCTTGCTGTGTGGCCATGGACAAGTTATTTAACCTTGCTAGACCTCATTTACTCCTATAAAATTGGGATAATGATATTACCGTCTGAATAGTGCATTGAGAGCTATGGATCAGAATAGCCATTTAAGGGCTAAGCACTATTTATTACTATTATTAAAACTGAAAGATTTGCAATGGATCTGCAAATGAAACAATATCTAATTATTTCTTTATATTACCCAGCCAAGATAAACTGAACATACTTTTGTCAAATTGGAATTAATAACTTACTCTCCTTTGCTTATTTTTTTTCTCTTTGTTAACCTTATAACTTTACCCTCCTACACCAAGAAAATTGGCAGTAATGGAGCAAAATATCTATTTCCAGGAGGATGTATACAACATGTTTATAAAAGCTAATGAAAGATAAAATATGCAAAAAGTTTAATGCAGGAAGCTAGAAGGCTGTGTACTTGCAGTTCCAATGTATCACAGGCTGAAATTTATAACAGGCACTGCAAATGATAACACTAAATTTTGAAAGTTGATATAAATAATTTGCAAGCAACCTGCTGTTCTCAGTCTGAGATTGGAGATTTTGTGGTGCAAAGGATTAATGTAAAACCCATTCATGATGGACAGGGGGTGAATCAAACTACCAATAGCAACAAGTTCATTCAGTAGTTTGCGAGTGAACGGCAACTGATGTGGCTCCTAGAAGGAGTGGAGGCAGTAACAGGTGGAATGAAACAACAGGGAGCCACCTCTTCCCAACTACCTGTGCCTTGGAGAGCCAAAAATCGAAGAGCCAGGGGAGTTCTGACTTGTCTTGGACTAGACAAGTGAGACCCAAGGGTCAGAATTGCGCACTTACAGTATCTGTAAAGAATGCTTTGTTCCCTTTTTGATTTAAGAAGTTCTTGAACAAAAAAGCTTCAAAGATTTCTGAGCTCAGCCATACCCACAGTCAATTTTTAGAAGAGCAAGGTAGTTGCATTTATTTATTTATTTTGCAGACAATTAACAAAACAGACTACTATAAAATGTACAGAACAGCTTCATTTTACAGTTGCCTGGTCCTCCCACCCTTGCTACCTAGGTTCTTCACTCATTGCACAGGACCCAAGTGTACTATGTTTAAATGGGATCTATTGGCCTGAAGGTCATTACCACATCCTGGAAATCCCTCTTGACCATCTCATGCTTTGTGGCATAGACCCAACATGTGAAGCTGGCCTTTAACGATTCCTGTCTTGGTGTTTGACTTTGGGATTAAGAACCTTTAACTATGTCTCACCTTTTAAAATTTAGAATGATCTTATGATTTAGAAGACCTCTCGAGGTCCCTTCCAGTCCTACCATTCTATGATTCTATGTATATCCAAATAAAATTACTGTTATGCTCAGAGCTTCTGAAAAGTTATTGTTTGAGAGCATAGTCTGAATTCCTCCACTGGTCCTAATAACATCAGGAGCAGAACATGGCTCTTCAGCAAGATAAGATACGCTGAGGAAACCATTAAAGCCATATAAGAAATATTACATTTTGATATATTACATTATTTGTGCAAATTAAGAAAAATTAAATAATTTCACTATTTTTAGAGAAATGTTGTCAACAGGGTGGGAAGTAACAACAGCTTGGCTTTCTTTGTGAATGATTAATTAAAAGAAAAAGTTAATCAAGATAAACTTCTGCACCTGCCTAACATAGGACTGAAAGTTTATCATGTCTAAATATGTTTCTCATACATTTACTGCAAATTAGTTTTTGAAAGTGAATTTCAAGGTCTAGCGATTCCGAGGTTCACTAACTCAGTTTTCATTAAGTTTTCACAAATGATCTACTGTAGCATTATTCTTTTATAGTGGTGCAGATTTAAGGCCCACTATGAAAAGCAATTATACTGTCAGAAAAGTGTATTTTGACTTATTAAAATATTGAAAGGTTTCAGAAAACTATTTATTCTGGTGCTCAGTGGGAGTGTATGTTGACAGTGCTCTGGAAAAAAGCATTTTTCTGCTGCATATCTCTCACCTTCTTCTAATCAGACCTTTATGCTGAGCACTTGAGAAAGCATCACTTGGTAAATATTCACAAATTATTTAAAGTCAACAAACACAGGCTACTTTCTGATTCCAACCCAGAAATGGTCAGTTTTATTTATTTTGCTGGTTTCATTACATAGTTTGAATCAAGTTATAGCAAGGATGTACATGGATTGGTTAAAAGTACAGCGACTTCATTGTATTATATATTAAAGATGTTTAAAGGAAGGTCAGCTATTAAGCAGTCTGATGAGTAGCATGACTCATGTCAAGACGTACTTTCGGTCTAAAATTGCGTGGGCCACTTGTTTTAACTGTACTGCATTAACTCTTTTCTATTACCTCATTATCTACCATGCTGTAGCACAATACTTTAATTATGTTTGAAATCCATTTCAGCAGTAAATGTTCATCTAAAATATCTATGACTCAGAGAATTACCATAATTTCATCTTCTGTAGTAAGGTCTTAAAGTATCTCAAAATATGAGCAAATGATCTACACATTTCTCCCAACACTGACCAACCAGATCTTGGGGACAGGCATGTAGGAGAATATATGGCTACTTGTCAGCGGACTTCCTCCTCAGCACAAGAGGGTGGAATAGGGGTAAGGAGGGGCTGATAATGGGTGGAGTCTTGACTGGCGCCCTACCCCTTGTTACATAATGGCCAGAGCAGCAGCTCATGGGGGAAGTATGGGAAGTATTGTGAGTATGGGAAGTATGGTCCCTCTCCTTGGGTGGTGCAGCTTTCATCAAAAATTCCTTTGGGTTTTTTTTTTTTGGATTTTCATCCAAAAACTGGCAACTGAAAGCCTAACTTTTTTTTCCTAGCTTGTGAAAATAATGTAATACAGTAAAATGTAATCTTTTCACAAAAATTTCCATTTAGTCAAAAAGCCATTTTCCGCTGGAAAAAAGTTTAGATGGAATTTTTTCAACCAGCTATAGCCCTCACACGATCCCTTCATCAGGGCTGTGTCTAAAGTCACCGTCTAGCCCAACATTTATTACATATATTATTGCAACTAAGCAATTACAACATCACTGTACTTTTTCCATTTTATTTCATAGCAGTGATATAATTTTGTTCATCAGTCACACCTAACGTACAGAATAGAGTGAAATTCTGTCAGAATATTAAGGTGGCATGTATGGTATGCATTGGTTCCATCAGATATTGTTTGAAATGGTGGTGTGTTCGTTTTTTCTTATTATTGACTTCCTTAATTATATTGACCTTGCAGGTTACAGAGTGCTAATATGCAGGCTATAAACTTCATTACACACATTAGAACCTTTAATCCGAAGAGGTTTAAAGAAGCAACAGAACGAGCTGTTAAATATACAAAAGTGTGACTTGCAAAAGCTTTTGGTGTTGAACAAAAAATGTCAGTAGGATCCATTCTTTAGTAGCTGTTGGTAATTGTTTATTTTCTCTATTTAACTACTAAGGGCCTGATCCTGCACACTGTATATGAGTACATTGATACGGCTTACCATAACTCTGCCCCTCCAGGCTCATGGTACATTTGTCCACTCTCGTTGTAGATACAGTATAAATCATTTCCCACTGTAACCTGCCATAGCCATTTTTTCAAGAGCTGTGGCAAATATCATTTAAAGACAGCATCATAAACTAAGTATTTTTTTCAGCCTCTAAAGAAAATAATTCACTCACTTTGTGTCTTCCTGCCTCTGAATCCTGCTTCTTTAAATGACTTAATGGCAAGAACTAGCAAAAATGATCTTTTATCTGATGTCAGCGAGTCAAGCGAAGCTATGGTGTCAGTCACCTTGGAGCAGGCTGGCAGAAATACGATGCACTAAATTCTGCCACTTTTTTTTTTCTTTTTGATACCTACATTATTCAAAAAAAGAGCTCAAGTATCTTTCAGGGCAGGTACATTTTCGGATTGTCCCACTAAAAAGAAGACTGAGTAGTGACGAGAAATAGAGAGAGGGTTTAATTCTACCTGATCTGAAATAGCAGCATGGTGGGAACACATCATCACCGTGTAGGAGAAACCCAGGTTTATAAATGATCCTATATCTTTGTCCCTACTACTGACATTTTTTCCAGTTTATTTTCCACTTACTCTTTGTTACTCTTCTCGAGGCTACTGAAATATTAGTAGTGTCTTTAAAAACATTTTTTACTTGTTCATGCTATAATAAATCTAGAGCACTGGATACATGAGCTGGACCCTCAAAAGCAACCAGTACGGTCATCTTCTTTATTTGAAAATAGAAAATGTTTTTATCTTTGGATAGTGCATATTTTAATACATATAATTACTGGTAAATAATCATAGAGACAGAAGAGACATGTTAGATTACATGTTCCATCCTCACATGGCGAGTCCCTTTCAGCATTCAGTTCCTTAGGTATTCTACGATGTATTTCATCTGGCCCTGCCAATCTGAAGACATCTAACTTGTCTAAGTAATTCTTAACTTGTTCTTTCCTTATTTTAGCCTCAGATCCTACCTCATTTATGTGCTGATGTTCAATACGAGAGCCATCCAATCACTGCTAACCTTTTTGGGAAAAACAAACAAGAAAGGCACTTAACTCTTTCTCTATTGCTGAGTTTCCTGCTATTGTCTTGCCCTCCTCACTGAGTAATGGGCCTACTCTGTCATTGGTCTTCCTCTTGCTTCTAATGTATTTGTAAAATGTTGTCTTGTTATCATTTATGTCCCTAGCTAGTTTAATCTTGTTTTGTGCCTTGGCCTTTCTAATTTTGTCCCTACTTTCTTGTGTTTTGTTTTTTATATATAATCATCCTTTGTAATTTGACCTAGTTTCCATTTTTACATGACTTTTTTTTGTGTTTCAGGTCGTTGATGATCTCCTGGTTAAGCCAGTGTGGTCTCTTGCCATACTTTCACATTAGTGGAATTTGGAAGACTATATGATGACATCTGTGATGAAGAACTGCTGTTATGTATGCTCTACTGCCAAACTCAAGATATCAAAAATTCATGACTCAGACCCCGCCCCCAAATCACAGGGTGTTTTAAAAAAAAAAAGTTATACACCTCTACCTTGATATAACGCTGTCCTCGGGAGCCAAAAAAATCTTACTGTGTTATAGGTGAAACTGCGTTATATCGAACTTGCTTTGATCCACTGGAGTGCGCAGCCCTTTCCCTCCCCCCCCAGAGCACTGCTTTACCGCATTATATCCGAATTCGTGTTATATCGGGTCGCGTTATATCGGGGTAGTGGTGTATTGTGCTTTTTCTGTCTGATTGGTTGCTCTGCCCCAGGAAGTGGGCAAGTGGGGTGGGCAGCCAATGAGAGTGGGTTTCCCCCAGGCAAGGCTCAAATTCACTAGAGGGCTAGAGCGTCTCACTTGATTTGAGAGATGGGCTCCAGGCGCAATCGAAATTTCATCACTCATGGAAAAAATCACAAGAGTTGGCAATCCTGGGATGGGAACTCCCAAGTTCAACATGTATTCCAATATGAAGTGATTGTGATCTGCTCCTATCTAGTGGAAGTACTTCCCTTTTTAGGGGACTGCATCAGTTTTGTATTTATTATGAGGTCATGCTAGTAAAATTTTGTGAATGCTTATGAATGTGACAGACTGTTAGCACTACCTGAAGCAAAGGAAAGCAAGCAGAAGCTGTAAATTTTCATAGGACAGATGGCATACTTCCATGTCTAAGGCAGTGGACTGGAAATCTACAGAGCTAGATTCTATCCCCGGCAATCCCACTGAAGTGCTGTGTGACTGAGGTCAAGTTTCTTCATCTCTCTATTTCCCTGTCTCCTTTTTCTGTCTTGTTTATTTAGTCTGTAAGCTCTTCAGGACAGGGGTCTGTCTCTCACTATGCGTTTGTACATTGCCTAGCACAACGGGGCTCTAATCTTGATCTGAGCAACTAAGTATCACTGTAATATTACTACTACTAATTATAACAATAATTTTCTATGAACTTCTTATACACTGCCCAATACCAGCCTGGAAATGCCATTCCATATGAAGAGTGGGTGAGATATCTTTTATTGGACCAACTTCTGTTGGTGAGAGAGACAAGCTTTCGAGCTGAAGGAGAGCTCTGTGTAAGCTCGAAAGTGTGTCTCTCGCACCAACAGAAGTTGATCCAATCAAAGATATTACCACACCCACATTGTCCCTCTGATATCCTGAGACTGGCTACAACAACACAGCATATTCCATTTGCTTGACTGAGCTTTTCTGTTTAGCCCTGTTTTACTATTATCCACACTATACCTCGTAAGTTCATTGAAAGGGTTAAACTGATTCCCTGGCTAGAGTGAGCGATTTGCTGGCAGTGAATTCATGCAAAGCTAGGGCTGCTGAACTTCAACAGCTGACACTGGCTTCTGCAGGTGCATCATCACAGATGGTTACATGTCATTACAGCCACAGAAGTGCTACTGAATTCACTACAGTTTGCCAGGTTATGCAGAATACTGTATACACAATATGCTAGAGAATTTAAAGAGCTCTGGATGGGGTATATTCTGGATTGTTCTCAGTACAATGGTATCAGGTATAACATGACTAACAAATAGATGAACCTAAGGTGCCTATTTAATCTCTATCAATGTCACTCTTTGTTCTACAGATTTCTGGAGACAATGGTCATATGTAAGCAGTCATCACCTTGTATTTTAAAGAGGCTCATGACTTCTGCAGGGTCAGGAATGGAGCTTTGTGATGCTGCCCTGGATTGTCACCATATCTTCCACAGGTTTTGTCCTAAAGGAGTGGGTTTTCTGCTCATTTCCTACCCTGCTCAGGAAAGACCGATGCAAAGGTAAAGGTGGGGGAGTAGCACTGTATATCAATAATGAGGTAAAATGTAATGAGATAACTAGCACTGCAATGGACAATACAGAGTTGGCAATGTCACACATTGGGAAGAAAAAACCAAGAGCCTCACCCTCATAGATGATTGTGAATTGGTGTGCCCATAGAGGATCTAGATTAGAGATGGATAGAGAGCTCTTTTTAATTTTTTAAGAGGAGGTAAACACTAATAGGAACTGTGGGATCATGGGGACTTAACTTCCCGGATATAGAAATGCTAGTATAATAATAATAATCAGCTTTCCCTACGCCTAGATAGCTAAATTCTTCATTCATCATTCCACACAGGGGTTGCTGATTGAGATTTAGATTTTATTTTTGATTTTTGATTGTACGAGGACCTTGTGTTGTTGTTGTGGGACATTGTTGGGGACAACCTTTCATCGAGTGATCATGAAATGAAAAAATAAATAATAAATTAATGCATCTGAGTGCAGGGTGTATGATTTCAAAGGCTAATTTTACTAAATTAAGCTAAAATAAGGCGACTAGTTAGGGAAGTGGACTGACTGGGGCTATCTAGGGGGGGGGGGGCAGCAAGGGGGTGGGGTTACTTTGGTTAGGTTGAAGTTGCAGGAGAGGTCAGAAGCATGTATGTAGAAGGGAAAGGGCGAGGTAGCTGATGAGCAGTTAGACCGAGCTGGATGAGCCGTGAAAAAATAGAAAAGAAAAAAAAAAAAAAAGTACCAGGGAGAAAAAGGGGAGAGGGAGGAGCAGAACCTACTGTGCAGAGAGGCTGGGAAGGGGGTGGAGTGAGTGAGGATGAAGGAGGAGTGGAGATGGACCCACCAGAGGCGATTAAAAATTATAAGCAATAGGTTTTTAACCAATAAAAATAAGAAGAAAAAGAGAAAGAAGAAGAGGAGTGGAATGAGAAAATTGTGGGAGGAAGGGAGATATCTGAAATCTTTGGATGCCCCTCTGATAGATGTTTGAAATGGCTAATGAGAAGAATGAAGGGAATAGGAATAGTGAATGAGGATAAATGGGAATGAAGATATGGGGGTAGACATTACGCCAAACTTGAACGAAGCCAAAAAACAAACAAACTTCCGGATAATCGCGGATAATCTTATCTTAAGAATATTAAGGGAAATTGAATTTTTGTAGAATATATAGGATATTGCCAATAAATCTTAATAAAATTAAATTCGATTATTGATGACTGACTGGGAGATTAGCTAATGTAGTTCCTATATTTCTAAAAAGGAAAAAAAAGTGACGGGAAATTAGTATGCATAGTCAAGTCCAACATCTGTAAAAGAAGAAAGAAAAAAAGAAAAAAAAGAGAGAGTGGTTCACTGAGATTATGGCATGGATTACAGCAGGTAGATACAGCAAAAACCAGAAGGTAGGTAGATCTTTGAGAGAGTAACAGATTTTTTTTGAGAGTAACAGATTTTTTTTTAAATATATCTGAATTTGGGATCTAATATATATGAATAATACCTAATGAATTACTGGTTTACCGCATGAAAAGAAAATCTAAAAAAAAAAAAAATGGGGATCAAAATGAAAAATCCAGAGGGAGGGGAGAGCTGGAGGAAGGGGGAACTGGGGGAGGGAGGTTTGGGGGACCAAGGAGGTTTTCCGTTACTGAGTTCCAGTGGAGTTCCTCTTTTATTCGATTTTTTTATTCAATCTATTTAAACTGACCCTGGAGACCTGGGAATGTAGAGTAGGATGACACTGATAAAGGTATTGTGAATTCGATGAGGATCGGGATATTCTTGGAGATTGGGAGAGGGATTGGAGTATTAGTTTAGATGAGAAATGAAATGTGAGGTAGTAACAGGAGATGTTTAAGTGGAAGTGTGAGTTGCAGTAGGGGAGGTCTAACGATGGGTTGTTTGAAAGGTAACTGGGAGGGAAGGAGGAGGGGAAGGAAGGAGGAGGGAGAAGGAAGGAGGATAGAGGATGAGATGGATGTGGTGAGTGTGATGTGTGGATGTGGTGTGCTAAAAAATGTCTCTTAGAGGTTTTTTGCATTAAGAGATAAGGTAGGTGTTAGTAGGGAGTATGAGGTGCTAGTCCGGTGCTAATTGTGGAGTGTTTTGGTCATTTGTGCAGTTTTGGTCTCCCATGTTTAACCATGTAATGGAAGGGAGAACAGAAAAAAAGAAGGAGGAGAAGAAGACTGCTAGATGAAAGGAAGAAGGGGAGGAAAAAAGGAGATAGGAGAGGAGAGTTTTATTTTTTTTTTAAGGATAAGAGAGGAAAGAATAAAGAGAAGGATAAATATTATTTCAAATCAGAATAAATAGGAGGGAAGGAAATAGGAGAGAAATCAGTTCAGCTCCAGTGCTAATGAAATTAGAAATGACAGCGGTATCAAACCAGAAAAGAGGGAATTCAGGGGAAATTAGGCGAGAAACTCTAACCATCAGGGTGACAAAGAACCGAGAAAACAGTGAGGCGAAGGAGGGATGGAGTTTTAGATAAAAATTAAATATTAAGCTGGGTAAGTTTATGGAGGATGGTATTATAGGATAATGGGTCAATATAATAAATAGGTCAAATAGGTCAATGGTGGGAGGGTGTGGCAATGGTATGATATAACCTTTTCCTTTTCCAGAGTCGGGGAGGGTTTGGCTGCGGGGAAGGGCAGTTTTGGGTTCAGCCTGCAGGCCCCCTTTGGGGGGAAATTTCCTTTTCCTCTGGAAGGAAGAGGGGCTCTGGAGGTGAGGTCCTCTGAAACATCAGATGGCCTGATGTTTGTATAGTCAGGAGATACCTCCTCACTGGTTTCAGCTTCTATCTTCATGCCTCATTTTAAGAGAGGAATCCTTGATATAGGAATTGCACTCAAGTTAATAACCAATTTAATTTTTTTCCATGATCCTACTGCTGCCAAATGGATTTTGCTCAGAAGTATTTTAAAACCACAATTCTACTAATGTACCTACTTGATAAATTGCCCATCATGTGTGAGAAAACCAAACAAAGTTATAATAACCTGGATTTCAGAGAATAAAAGTATCAGCAATGGCTCAATTTGCAGTTCATTTTACTTCTACTCAGAGATTTATATGAATTAAAATGGAACACAGACCAAGGGCAAAGGAATATCAAGGAAGTCACTCTGTTACTTAACGGTAGCATTAGGATTGGCCACTGACAAATGTGGGCCTCTGGAGGTTAAAGTCTGGTCATTATGCATTTTCCTGAGATAAAGATCCTTTTAGTAATGGGAAGAAATGTATATATGTACACAGAAGCATTGAGGTATTATTTTTCCAAAAGGCTGCAAAGAATAAGTAACTACAGGAGAAGAATTATCCTCTCTTTGGTAAACTATCTAAAATACAGAAATTGCATCTTACAGTAAAATTGATACTATGCCAACTGGAATGTGTTGGAGTTAATCAGACTGTTGTATGGCTGATCATTAATTTAGTGATAAAAGCCAAGTAACCTCCAAAAGATGTCTGATTCTGCTCTCTCGGTAACATTCCAGAGGCTATGTGCAGAGAGTCCTTACTGGTCTGTGCCTTATATCATTCAGCAAGGACCTTTCAGTTTACCAGCAGCAGAACACTTTTTCACTGGGGGCTGAAAATCCCACAGAAACAAATTTCTAAGGAGGAAACACATATAAAGGTATTGGATTTGGAAGGGGCTTTAGCCCCAGACACCCAACCATTTTTCCTAGTCCATGAAGGAAGGATGTTGATGGCTCCATAAAGAGGCCTATCCAGTTTCCCTCAACCAGAAATATGATGGCTGTGCTAAGCCAGGGAGAGCCTCCAGGCTGAGGGTTAAAGTGGGGAAAATAAGAGTCCGTTAGAGGTGTGCAGACAGTGTTAACAAATAAAACCTCAGACAGGCAAAGAAAAGAGATATATGCACAGAACAGAGCAATTTTAAAATAACTATGGATTTTGGTTAGACTGGTCTTGGAGAGAAAGAAACAATGTGTGTGCTCTTTAAGCCCCTGATCCTGCTCTGATCAAATCAATGCCAAAACCTCCCATTACCTTCAATGGAAAAAGAACCAGACTCTACACCAGTCACAATGCAGTACATTAACATTGATGCAACTGCCCCACTGTGAAGGGAGATGGCCTCATCCCACTGAGAGCAAGCCGAGCAAGTGTTCCTGTACTCCAGTAGTGACAATTGGGCACACCTGCAGGGCATGCTCTAATGGTGAAACTGGCTACAGAGCAGAGGGAGGGGAAGTTTCCTCAAGAGGAGTGGCTGTTGGGGAGCCCAGGAGCCAGTAGTTAGGGGAGCCCAGCTCAAGTCAGTGACTAGCCTTCCCTTTCCGCCTTTTGTTTAGGGCAGACAGACGCTGATGCCTCGAGAGGGGCTCTGGGCTTCTGCTCTCCATCAGTGCCATGTAGCTGGACTGGAGGAGCAGTGCCATGGATCGGAGGTAATTGGGTTCAGAAAGGACCCTGGGAGTGAGCTTAACTCCCACAGGGAACAGGGAACTTGCCCAGGAGTGGGTGTTGCACAGGGGACCTAGGGATGAGTGAGGTAAAGAGACGATGGCAAGCCCAGGCTGATCGCTGGCTGACTACACTCACCAGCATCCAAATCACTTTGCTGTAAATTATTTGATATCACAGAACTGAAGTAATTGTAATAGAACAATGTCCAAGGATCAATGTCTCCTGCTCTTAAAAATAAACATCTTGGCTTTACCTTGGAAGTTATTTTCCATAAATGTCACAATTTGCTTTCATATTTATGTGACAGCAGCAGAAGACCATTATCCTATGACAATAAATGTTTAATACCATTGGCATAATGCTTAATTAAAATTGATCCTTTTTACCATTGATTTGTTTGTGTGCCAAGCATACCCTGAAGCAAAACATTTGTGTTAGTTTTTGGGAAAACAGTGGGGAATAAATCCTTCATTATTTAATTTATGACCAAATCCAAATTTGAACTCAGGCCTCAAAGGCAAAAACAAACATATACTCCAAATGAGTGTATTATACCTCTATGGCATTTCTATTTCCAGCAGCATATTCTTTTAGCTAGTTCCTTTAAAAAATGGTTATATTGATTAAAATTTAATATCTTTGTTCTCAAATCTTTGACTTGTTCTTGCATATCTTCATTCTGAGTAATTTCTGTTGCAGGACTACATATTGGTTGCACACACAGTATATAATAACAAGAAAGCATGAAATACAGTATATGTCCTTATATGGCATGTGCCTGATGCGCAGTAAGAAACAGGTACAGGACACCTGTATAAATAATACATATCATGAAGGAAGGGCTGGAGACCTGCCCCTAATTCATACTGTTGGCAAAAGGCAAAACTGGTTAGGTGATTTCCCAAGAGCCTGACTGAAATTAGATACAACCAGATAACCTGGGGAAAATAGCATCTGAGGGCTTGGCTACACTTGCAGATGTGCAGCGCTGGGAGTTACAGCTGTCTTCATACAGCTATGTAGGGAAAGCGCTGGAGTGTGGCCACACTGACAGCTACCAGCACTGCAGTGTGGTCACATTTGCAGCATTTGCAGCGGTGTTGGGAGTGGTGCATTATGGGCAGCTATCCCAGCGTTCAAGTGGCTGCAACGTGCTTTTCAAAAGAGGGGGGTGGGGTGGAGTGTGACAGGGAACGTGGGGGAGAGAGAGTGGATTTTTGGAGCCGACACTGTGTCAGCTCCCTGCCTTGCAAATTCTGACCATTTCCCCGACGCCTCATTCACTCTTAAATGCAAACAGCCTGCAGACCAGATAAGCTCCCTTTCCTCCTCTCCCCCTCCCCGCCATGCTGTTTCTCTCCTAAAGCAAACACTAGCTGTAGACATTCATCCCCCTGTCTGCCTCATTCACAGCAAACAGGAGCTGTGTTTGTTTTTTAGATAAGCAGCTCCCGGAGCCCCGAGTTCACAACAAAACAAAGAGAGGCATCATAACAAAACAAAGAGTTCTTTAGTTAAAAGCATTATGGGAAAATTCTGCTGGAGGCCAATTACAGCGCTTTTGGTGGCCACACTGGCGGAGCAGCGCTGCATCACCAGCACTGCAATAGTTATACCTGAGGCAGAGCAGGAGTACAGCCAGCGTTGCAGACAGGGAGATGCAGCGCTGTATGTGCCTTGCAAGTGTGGACGGTGTGTAAGTTGCAGCGCTGTAAACCCACCACAAGCGCTGCAACTCTCCAGTGTAGCCAAGCCCTGAGCTCTGAATGGGGGAACAAAGAGGCAGGGCCGTCCTTAGGCATACGCAGCATACAGGGCTTCATAGGGCACCCGAAAATTTGGGGTACCCCTGGGTCTTAGTGTCCACCCTTCTGCCTCGTCCTATCCCTTCCTGCAGGTTCCCACCACAGCTGGCTGCTGTAGCCTAGTGAATCTTCCTCTGGAGGGAATCTAGTACTTAAAAGTGAAAAACCTTCCCCCCTGCTAGACCTATTAGCACAACACTGAAACTGTTAAAGCACCATTCAAGTGGTAATGAAGCCATTTAACAGGCAATTGCCAATCCCCAGGTATATACTGTCAGTTTCTGAATTTACTGACAAAAACAGTGGTGCATTACTGTCATATTTATTCAGAACATATTAGTCTACAGGACCTTAGTTTAAAATTTGCTTTAAAAATATTTCATTAGTGTGTTGCTGAAGATTATAAAATCACATTTCTAAAAAAATCCTCGCATAGATTTTTTAGATGCACAATCTGAGTATTCATCTTTAGTCTTAAATGCCTGGATCTTCAGACATATAGTTTTTTAAATAAATCCTTCAAAAGACACCCCCACCCCCTTATCTAAAAGACACATGCGAGCCCGGGCTGACGTCTTTATCTACCAGTTTAATAATACTACACAGGGACCCATAAATCCTAAAGACGGCCTGCAAAGGGGCATTAATCTCTTGAGCACCTCTGAGCAGCGGGGTGCATTACTACGTTTCTTTCTCACCCCTGGTGTCCCCTGCAGGCTGCCAGACAACCTTGGTGGGTCTTCAGTGGCCTGGCCCTCTGGCTATGAATGAATCCCTTCCAGGATCCGACTTTATCAAAACACTTTTGTTCCAGCCTTACTGGAATGAAATGTTCAGATTTTTCATTTAGAAGAAACATTTTGTTTAGAATTTTATATTATGTTATAAATATAAAATAAAAGATTCAAAGTCAGAACCAAAACATTCTGATGGAACCACAACAATTTTTGTTTAATATTTGAGAGGAAATTTCAAAATTGTGAAATTTCTCGAGATATGGAAAGTCTGGTTTCCACACAGCTATAAGGTTGTGTGTGAGAGGAGCTTACATCTCTCTATGGCAGAGGTTCTCAAACTATGGTACGTAGACCACCAGTGGTCCGCGAGCTCCATTCAGGTGGTCCGCGGATAGTTCCCTCTAAGGTGTGCACTTGGGTGGCCACACATGAGAGAATGAAGGGCCACCCACCTAATTAGTGGTGCTGCACAGGTGTGGCTCCACTAATTAGGTGCCTGGACCCTGGAGAAGACACACATGTAAGGTGAGGTGGTGGCCTTGGGCAGAATGGGGGTAGGTGGGAGGGGGCAGTGGGGTGAGAAGAGGGGGTGGGGGGAATTTGGGATATGAAGGGCTGCGGCGGCCAGAGAAAGAGGCAACTTTCCTCTGCTCCAGGGCTGCGGCTGCCAGGGAGAGACCCCCCTCTTTCCCGGCCTCAGCTCTGTACCTGCAGTGACGGGGAGAGACACCCCTTGTTTCCAGCCCCAGCTCGGGGACTGCTGCAGTGAGGGGGAGAGGGAGAGATCCCCCTCCCTCCTTCCCAGCCCCAGCTCTGGGGCTGCCATGGCAGGGAAGAGAGGGCACATGCATCCCATTAGAAAGGTAAGACTACTGATATTCAAATATGAGTAGTGGGCTTTTATTTGTAGAACAAAAAAATGTTAATTATTATTAAGGGCTTTTTTTATATAGTGCTTTTAGCCAAAATGCTTTACAATAGTTAGCAACATTAGTTAACAACATTTGGAAAGATGATTAAGTGGTCCGCTGAGACCCCCAGTAATTTTCAAGTGGTCCGCGAAAAAAAAAAGTTTGAGAACCACTGCTCTATGGACAGCATGCGATGCTGACAGGCTGACCAAGTGATCAGAGAAAAGGGACTGATTTCAGAACATGTTAGCTATTCACTTTTGTTTTTTTTTTCTTTTTTTTCCCCTCTGTAACTAAGCTGGGAATGCTTTACCTAGTTTAGTTTATGAGAAGTATAAATCTACGTATGTTAAGCAAACAGCTTCATTTCTTTTTATTCTATTTAACTTTCTGTTTTTAATAAATCTTTGTTTTGCCAGATCACTGCTGCATTTGGTAATTTCTGGGGGGAAATTTTAACCTAACTGGTTTTCTATTGCAGTCTCCTCAATTCTAGGGTCGACCAGGGATCCGGTTCAACCTTTTCCATAAGTTAGAGAAGCCTCAAGGCTGCTCTGATCTATGCCAGGCTGCCCATGGCCCTAAGGGACCCTTCTGGCAGCTGGGAGTAGTCAAAGTACAGAATGGTCTGGCCAAACCCCCTTTCCTTTGGCTACATGTCCTATACCAAGAGCAGTGAGTGTGGTGATATAGATGATCTAAGCCACCCAAAGATTTCTCCTATGCCCTGGGAATTCCCAGGTGGCAAAATCTGCCAGTTTTGCAACCTAAAGAGGCTGTACCACAATAAAGAATCTGACACTGAAATGAAACCTTCACCATCTGCATGATGGTAAAAGATGGGTGTAAATACTTGGAAACCAAACAGTCTGACAAAAAACAACTTCCCAGATGAATTTGAATACAGTATCAGATGTGCATGGCCCTGTACAAACATGTAAGAACACAAACTACTTGCCCCCAAGAGGAGCTTGCAGTTTAATTAGACAGCAGCAATTATATATAATTAGCTACAAGTCAATGAACTGAGTTGTAAAGACAGAGTTGAAGGCAGACAGATAAGTTACTTAGTGCACAAGAAAAGAAATCTGCTGCATGAACTTGGGCATCATAAAAAACGGTATCAAGCCTGATTCCACACCACTTGGACCAGTGTAAATCAACAAATAATCCCACCAAAATCTGATGTGTGTGTTAGGGGAATCAGGCCCATAAAGTCAACGGTGAGCAAAAGCGACAAAAGGAGCACTCAGGATAGAAGTTTGGGCAGAGTAAAATGAGAGTATAAGAGGAGAGGAGACCTTAGAGTTGCAGAGACTGTTTGCTGTGTAATCTTGAAGATGAGGAGCTTGAACTTGGTGTAGGAATATGGAGGAATCAATGAAGGGGATCTAAGACTAAGAAGCTATGGAGCAATGTCAGAGGAAGAGGCTTTTACTGCACCATTTTGGGTAAGCTGGAGTGCAGGGAGACAAGAGCCTGGTCTACACTAGGCGTTTAAACCGGTTTTAGGAGCGCAAAACCGATTTAACGCCACACCCGTCCACACTAGGAGGCACCTTATATCAATTTTAAAGGCTCTTTAAATCGGTTTCTGTACTCCTCCCCGACGAGAGGAGTAGCGCTAATATCAGAATTAACATATCGGAATAGGGTTAGTGTAGCCGCAAATCGACGGTATTGGCCTCCGGGCGGTATCCCACAGTGCACCACTGTGACCGCTCTGGACAGCATTCTGAACTCTGATGCACTGGCCAGGTAGACAGGAAAAGCCCCGCGAACTTTTGAAATTCATTTCCTGCTTCCCCAGCGTGGAGAGCTCATCAGCACAGGTGACCACACACAGCTCATCTGCACAGGTAACAATGCAGTCTCCTGAGAATCGAAAAAGAGCCCCAGCATGGACTGCACGGGAGGTACTGGATCTGATCGCTATATGGGGAGAGGATTCAGTGCTAACAGAACTGCGTTCCAAAAGACGAAATGAAAAAGTATTTGAAAGAATTTCTAAGGCTATGACGGATAAAGGCCACAGCAGGGACTCAGTGCAGTGCAGAGTGAAAGTTAAGGAGCTCAGACAAGCCTACCAGAAAACCAAAGAAGCAAACAGAAGGTCCGGGGCAGGTCGAAAAACATGCCACTTCTATGCTGAGCTGCATGCAATTTTAGGGGGCTGCGCCACAAGTACCCCACCCCTGACCGTGGATTCCGAGGTGGGGGTTGTAATCTCTGCCATGTCTGAGGATTATGCAGATGGGGAAGATGAAGATGAAGAAGAGGAGGACGACCTAGCAGAGAGCACACAGCACTCCGTGAGCCCCAGCAGCCAGGAGCTTTTTCTCACCCTGACGGAATTACCCTCCTCCCAGCCCTCCCAAGCAACTATCCCAGACAATGACGCCATGGAAGGACCTCTGGTGAGTGTACCTTTGCAAATAGCAAACATTGTTTTTTAAGCAAGCATTTTTTAATGATTGATTTGCCCTGAGGACTTGGGATGCATTCGCAGACAGTATAGTTACTTAGAAAAGTTTCTTAACATGTCCGGGGATTGAGAGGAAATCCTCCAGGGACATCTCGATGAAGCGCTCCTGTAGGTACTCCAGAAGCCTTTGCAGAAGGTTTCTGGGCAAGGCAGCCTTGTTCCGCCCACCATGGTAGGACACTTTACCATGCCATGCATGTAGCAAGTAATCAGGTATCATTGCATGGCAAAGCATAGCAGCGTATGGTCCCGGTGATTGCTGGCATTCAAGAAGCATCCGTTCTTTATCTCGCTGTGTTATCCTCAGCAAAGTGATATCGTTCAGGATAACCTGGTTAAAAATCAGGAATTTAAGTAAGGGGGATGGCCATTTTCCTACTGGGTTCGTGGACTGCAGCAGCTTAAAAAAAATCCTTTCCTGCACGTAGCCAAGCGGGGGGAGGGGAGGAGTGAAATGCCGATGATCTTTTTTGTGTTTGGCCAGCGGGGATCTTCCCCAAGCTACCAGCCACGCAGTGGGTGGGGGGGTGGGAAGGGTGTTGATTAGCAGGGAGCTAGCGTGGTATTAGCCATGCGTTGGGGGGAGGGGTAAATCACTACAGAAGCCGAAAGACAGTGGCTTACCATGGCCGCATGCAAGCTGAATTCTGATGCCTGGACCTGTGTCTGTGAGATCTGTAACTCCAGAGCTGCAGGCACTCAGTATTAAGATGAAAAATGCGACCTTGTAGGGAAATCACATGTGCTATGTAAGGTGAATAGTGCTTTTCACTGTGAAAGAGTATAACCATTGTTCTGTAAAATGTATCTTTTTAAATATTTGTCTCCCTCATGCAGCTGCAAATTTTTCAAGCATCCCTCCTCCATCCCAAAGGCTAGCACAGATAAGGCGGAGGAAAAAGAAGACGCGAGATGAAATGTTCTCGGATATTATGGAAGTTACACGCAATGAAAGAGCTCATCTGAATGAGTGGAAGGATGTGGTATCAAATTACAGGAAAGATGCCAGTGAACGTGAGGACAGGAGGGACACCCGAGATGAGAGGTGGCGGCAGGAAGACCGGCAGGAAAATCAGCGGTGGCGGCAGGAAGATCAGCGGTGGCGGGATGCAACTCTGGGGCTGCTGCGTGATCAAACTGACATGCTCCGGCATCTGATGGAGCTTCAGGAATGGCAGCAGGATCACAGAGTGCCGCTGCAGCCCCTGTATAACCACCCTCAACCCTCACCATGTTCCACATCCTCCTCACCCAGACGTGTAAGAACGCGTGGGGGGAGGCTCCATGCACCCGCCCACTCCACCCCCGTGGACAGCCCAACCAGAAGGATGTCATTACTGTGAAATTTTTTAATGGCTTCTCCATCCCTCCTATCCTCCTCCCAAACCACACCCTTACTTCTCTCCCTCTTTTTATAATGAATTAATAAAGAATTCATGATTTTTAAATGAGAGTGACTTTATTTGCATAAGTAAGCTGTACTCGAAGGGGGAGGGTGAGTTGCTTACAGGGAATGAGTCAATCAAGGAGGGGGGGTGTTCATCAACAAACACAGCAGTCACACTGTACCCTGGCCATTGATGAAGCTCGTTTTCAAAGCCTCTCTGATGCGCACCGCTTCCTGGTGTGCTCTTCTAATCTCCCTGGTGTCTGGCTGCACGTAATCAGCGGCCAGGTGATTTGCCTCAGCCTCCCACCCCGCCATAAAGGTCTCCTCCTTACTCTCACAGAGATTGTGGAGAATACAGCAAGCAGCAATAACATAGGGGACATTGGTTTGGCTGAGGTCTGAGCGAGTCAGTAATGTCCGCCAGCGCGCCTTTAAACGGCCAAATGCACATTCCACCACCATTCTGCACTTGCTCAGCCTGTAATTGAACAGATCCTGACCACTGTCCAGGCTGCCTGTGTATGGCTTCATGAGCCATGGCATCAAGGGGTAGGCTGGGTCCCCCAGGATAACGACAGGCATTTCAACATCCCCAACTGTTATTTTCTGGTCTGGGAAGTAATTCCCTTGCTGCAGCCGTTTAAACAGAGTAGTGCTTCTGAATACGCGGCGTCATGAACCCTCCTGGCCATCCCACGTGGATGTTTGTGAAACGTCCCTTGTGATCCACCAGTGCTTGCAGCACCATTGAAAAGTACCCCTTCCGGTTTACGTACTGGGTGCCCTGGCGCTCCGGTGCCAAGATAGGGATATGGGTTCCATCTATCGCCCCCCCACAGTTAGGGAATCCCAGTGCAGCAAAGCCATCCACTATGGCCTGCACGTTTCCCAGAGTCACAACCTTTCGTAGCAGCAGCTTAGTGATTGCTTTGGCTACTTGCATCACAGCAGCCCCCACAGTAGATTTTCCAACTCCAAATTGATTCCCGACTGACCGGTAGCTGTCTGGCGTTGCAAGCTTCCACAGGGCTATCGCCACTCGCTTCTCTACTGTGAGGGCTGCTCTCATCTTGGTATTATGGCGTTTCAGGGCAGGGGCAAGCAAGTCACAAAGTTCCATGAAAGTGCCCTTACGCATGCGAAAGTTTTGCAGCCACTGGGAATCGTCCCACACCTGCAACACAATGCGGTCCCACCAGTCAGTGCTTGTTTCCCGGGCCCAAAATTGGCATTCAATGGATAGAATCTGCCCCATTACCATCAGGATCTCCAAAGCGCAGGGGCCCGCGGTTTGAGATAATTCTGTGTCTACGTCCTCATCACTGTCATCGCCGCGCTGCCGTATCCGTCTCCTCCTCGCCTCGGTTTGAAGGTCCTGGTTCACCATATACTGCACGAGAGTGCGCGAGGTGTTTAAAACATCCACGATTGCGGTATTGAGCTGAACAGGGTCCATGCTTGCTGTGCTATGGCGTCTGCACAGTTCACCAAGCAAAAAAGGTGCGAAACGGTTGTCTGCTGCTTTCAGGGAGGGAGGGGTGAGGCTGTACCCAGAACCACCCGCGACAATGATTTTTGCCCCATCAGGCACTGGGATATCAACCCGGAAATGCCAAGGGGCGGGGGAGGCTGCGGGAACTATGGGATAGCTACGGGATAGCTACCCACAGTGCAACGCTCCAGAAGTCGATGCTAGCCTCGGACCGTGGACGCACACCACCGATTTAATGTGTTTAGTGTGGCCGCGCGCACTCGATTTTATACAATCTGTTTTACAAAACCGGTTTATGCAAATTCGGAATAGTCCCGTAGTGTAGACGTACCCAAGGAGCAGGGATGCTCGAGTGAACATGGCTACACTGAGAGATGCTGCTAACACACCCATGGAAAGGGCACATGGCAATCTATGCAGAAGAGCACTTACAAAAACATAGATATGCAAGTTCCAAATAACAAGGGCCCAATCATATGTGATGCTGAGTTTTCTCAGTTCAGAACAAAGTTGAGGGATCGCAGCCCTTCCTAAGGAGGCACTCAATACACTGCAGGATTGGACACACGGTGCCCCCGTGAATACGTTTAAATAATTTGTTTTCTTCACTTTGCCTGTATAGGACAATAGGAACAGCCACAGTGGATCAGCAGAAGACCCTCAACTCCAGTATCCAGTACCAGGTGCTTCAGAGATAGATGTAAGAATCCCACAATAGATAGATGTGAAATAATCTGTCCCACACATCAGGTATCATCCTGATCTCTGATTGTCAGAGACTGGCTTAAGCCCTGATGCATGAGGTTTAATATTCCTTCCCAAATTTTTGTTATAATTACGATAACTGATATTATTGTTATCCATATAAATGTTCAATCTGTCTTTGAATTCTGCTAAGTTCTTGACCTCAATGGCTTCCTGTGGCAATGAGTTCCACAGACTAATTATATGTTGTGTGAACAAGTATTTCCTTTTATCTTTTTGAATTTTCACCTTTTAATTTAATTTAGGGCTCAGTCCTGCTCCCTGTGAAGAAAATGGCAAAATCCCATTCACTTCAGTGGTTCAGGATCTGGCCTTTAATCCTCAATCAGATGACACTCCCATTGGTTTCAACTGGAATTCTGCCTGAGCGAAGATTGATTAAAAAATAAGTAATTCCACAGGATTTGCCCTCCATGAGAAAAGAGTTAAAAGTAACATATACAAAGAGGTGTTCGATAAATTACATGCAAAATTCTAATGGACCCACAGGATTTAATAATAGTACTTTGCAAAGGTACAACTGCCAAACATGACTGATATTCATGACCACACAAGCAGTTATTTTACACGTACAGTCTTAATTTAACCTCAGTGATGGAAATATATAGTTCCCTGCCATACAATTACAGACCTCTGACTAATCAATAATAATAGAGAATACTGGAAAATAGTAGGCACAAATGTTGGGTTTCTTAATCTTTTTTTTTAGTGATTTAGTTGAGTGGGAGAGCAAAGATGTGATAGATAGGAAAGGCAAAAGTCATTTGTTTATATTATAGTCATGCAATGCCAAGGTAGGTGCTTGGTCTTTGTCATCCCATTTCTTTCTCTCAATAAACAGAAAACACACTGAGGTAAATTTATTTGTTTATTAGCAATGTAATAGGTAGGTTTGAAAGGTACTCTAAACCCACCATTCTTCTTTTAAAATATCAACTAGCAATAAAGTGCATGTACCTTTGCCCTTATAGCAAAATTATTTGTCTCCTAAATTATCCACAATATTTTTTTCAGACAAAGAATGGAAGCAAGCAGTAAACATTTATATGTATAATTGGTCAAAGTTTGAAGATATTTATGGTATTATTATATCTAAATCTGTCATTCCTCTGTTAGTGTAAAAACAAACGCACACTTAAGTAGAAAACGGATAAGGCCTATTTCAGTAGGACTATATATTATTCATTATTGACAGTCTCTCTCCCTTCTGAGTTTGTTTTCAAAAGTATATTTGAACAGTGTGCTTAGCAAATTTTAATTTTAAGCGATGTTGCCATTTACTGACTCTAGTTAGACTTACTATTCCTAATAATTTTGAGCCTATCTGTAACTTGGCCTATGTACCTGTGCTGGAGATTAACAGGCGTGAGGACCTCCCCTGCTCCCAGACTGCTTCCCCTGCAAGACTTTCCTGCATCACCACTCTGTGCACCAAGATGAGAACAAGCTCAGTGGGATCCCTAATTTCTGCTCAGCTGCCCGCTCATGGTTAGATGGAGAGCGGGAAAGTGGGCATACCTGAGCTCTGGAGGTACAGGGCCGCTGGTCAAGTCAATAACCCCCCTGGGGTGTTCCTGCAGAAGCACAGGTACATTCCACCCACTCCTCAGGGTGAGGCATAAAATCTTAATATTGCCCAAAGAGTTGAGGAGATTCTTGGAAATGAGAGGAGAAGCAGAAGCAAATGAGAACAAAGAGGTAGAGAGGGGTGAGATTATGAGAAGCTCTGCAGGTGATAAAACAAGAAGTTTGATTTGGATGGGGTAAAAAACAAGAAGCCAGTGAAGGAACTGAAGGAGGGGGCAATGGCATGGTCTCAGCAAGAGGACGGGAAGATGATTACAGCAGCAGCATTGTGGAAGGAGTTCATGTTGACACATTTCAGAACATTTGGTCAAAAGCCAAGAAACGGCATAGACCAGGAACTTGTCTGTGTTCTCCCACTCCCACTGTGTCTTATCCATCTTTGTGCTGCAATGCCAAGAAAAGCAGAGTGCCACGCAGTCAGATTTTGAGCTGGTGGTACATCCATAAGGGAAGCTGTTCTTACTGTTGCCAGCTTGGACTCGTCTCCCTTCACACTGACTAATGTAGTGGAAATGCTGCTCCACCTCTGTGACTCTCATGCTAGGCCAGAATTCAGCTTTGGCAGCAAACACTGAAGAAAAGACGTCTTGGCTAACATTAGCAAAAACAAGTTTCCTGGAGAGACATCATTAGCCCTTTGAATTAGTAGTAGATGTAGAAAATCTTCCAACAGCTTTCTCTCCCACTCCCACCCCCCCACACATGGAATGGAGAAAATTCTTCTGTATATTTTTACTGGCTTGCCAACCTGCTAAGTCTTCTTTTCCATAAGATGAACAACACAGAGTATGTCACATTCTTCCAGCTCTTTCCTTCGCTGGGGTTGAACAACCTGCATTTCTGATGAGAAAGCCATCAAACAAAGTGGATCTGATGTTAAAGCACATTGTCATATGGGAAAACTAATCAAAAAATGTTTTCCATTTTAAACAATAGGAGAGTGTGCCACTAATTTTAAATTACATTAAGAAGCCCTTATGACTTCTTATGTAATTTAAAATAGTACTGTAACTTTTGCAGTAATGCATGTGTAAACTGGGCTGTTAAAAGGGGTTGGATTAAGCAGGGCTGCAAGATGAATTGTTCCTTCTAAAATACCACTCGTATTCATTGAGTCAATTACCCTTTCTAATCAGTCTTGAGGGCAGGCCAATCTTACCAGCATGAAGGAATCGTCTGCATAGACATGGTTAGCTTCTTCTACAGCACTGTGTTCCTTGCTTTGCCCCAACAAAGATCCTATGGATGCCCCTCCATAGGGCCAAAGATCTGTGCCAATGGTGGAGGACCAGAGTCATGAGTGGGCCATGCATTGTCCTTCCATGCTGAAGAGCTGGCAGACAGTTAATGTAGAATGGGAGCTCATTAACTCATCTTTGGACACCATGTACTGGGGAAAACCCCCTGAGGCAGTGATAGCTGAGGGAAGTCCAAGATCATTAATCCAGGATAGTCCCACTGTTAGGGAGCTGGTTAGAGCTACCAGGGGCCCTGGAGTTGAGTATGGAGGCGCAGAGCTTCCATGCAGTATCCAATGGATACTGGCAGATCCACGATGTCTGTGGACAAAACCAAAGTCATTCTGTAGGGCCCTATCTTCTTGCTGTGTCTGCAATTGAATGATTCAGGAACATTCCACAAGGGGGACTGACAATATATTTCAGCCCCAGGCTCCATATATCCTGTGAGGCCTTACTTAATAGTCAAGATTATTTGAATTAATTTTCAGATAAATCTTTGGAAAGACATTGTATAAAATACTTTAATAAAATCCAAATCTAATTCATCTCCCGTTTTCCTTTTATCCACTATTAATATAGATATAGATATAGATTGGGGAACAAATGCTAGTAATAATAATAGGGCTCAGCTTTTCCTAGACGTGATAGCTGATGAATTCCTTCATCAAGTAGTAGCTGAACCGACGAGTGGGGATGCCATTTTAGATTTGGTTTTGGTGAGTAGTGAGGACCTTGTTGAGGAAATGGTTGTAGGGGACAACCTTGGCTCGAGTGATCATGAGCTAATTTGGTTCAAAATAAATGGAAGGATAAACAAAATTGCATCTGAGACTAAGGTTTATGATTTCAAAAGGGCTAACTTTACTAAATTAAGGCGACTAGTTAGGGAAGTGGATTGGACTAACATATTTAGGGATCTAAAGGCAGAAGACGCCTGGGATTATTTCAGGTTGAAGTTGCAGGAGCTGTCAGAGGCCTGTATCCCGAGAAAGGGAAAACGGTCCTTAGGTAGCAGTTTTAGACTGAGCTGGATAAGCAAGCGTCTCAGAGAGGTGATTAAGAAAAAACAGAAAGCTTACAAGGAGTGGAAGATGGGAGGGATCAGCAAAGAAATCTACCTTATTGAGGTCAGAGGGTGTAGGGATGCAGTGAGAAAGGCCAAAAGCCGGGTGGAGATGGACCTTGCAAAGGGAATTAAAACCAATAGTAAAAGGTTTGTTAGCCATATAAATAGGAAGAAAATCAAGAAAGAAGAAGTGGGACTGCTTAAAACTGTAAACGGAGTGGAGATTAAGGATAAGCTAGGCATGACACAATATCTAAACGAATATTTTGCCTCGGTCTTTAATGAGGCTAATGAAGGGCTTAGGAATAGTGGCAGAGTGACTGATGGGAATGAAGGTGCGGGGTTGGAAATTACAGTATCCGAAGTAGAAGCCAAACTTGAACAACTTAACGGTAGTAAATCCGGTGGCCCAGATAATCTTCATCCTAGAATATTAAAGGAATTGGCGAGTGAAATTGCAAGCCCGTTAGCGATAATTTTTAACGAATCTCTAAACTCAGGGGTTGTACCGTTTGACTGGAGATTAGCTAATATAGTTCCTATTTTCAAGAAGGGGAAAAAAGTGACCCGGGTAACTACAGGCCTGTTAGTTTAACATCTGTAGTATGTAAAGTCATGGAAAAAATATTAAAGGAGAGAGTAGTTACGGACCTTGAGGTCAATGGCAATTGGGACAAATTACAACATGGTTTTACGAAAGGTAGATCGTGCCAAACCAACCTGATCTCCTTCTTTGAGAAAGTAACAGATTTTTTAGACAAGGGAAATGCGGTGGATCTAATATATCTTGATTTCAGTAAGGTGTTTGATACGGTACCGCATGAAGAATTACTGGTTAAATTGGAAAAGATGGGGATCGAAATGAAAATCCAGAGGTGGATAAGGAACTGGTTAAAGGGGAGACTGCAGCGGATCGTATTGAAAGGTGATCTGTCGGGTTGGAGGGAGGTTACCAGTGGAGTTCCTCAAGGTTCGGTTTTGGGTACGATCTTATTCAATCTATTTATCACTGACCTCGGAACCAAAAGTAGGAGTGGGCTGATAAAATTTGCGGATGACACGAAGTTGGGAGGTATTGCCAATTCAGAGAAGGATCTGGATATCCTCCAGGGAGATTTGGATGACCTTGTAAACTGGAGTATTAGTAACAGGATGAAAATCAATAGTGAGAAGTGTAAGGTTATGCATTTAGGGATGACTAACAGGAATTTTAGTTATAAGCTGGGGACGCACCAGTTGGAAGTAACGGAAGAGGAGAAGGACCTCGGAGTCCTGGTTGATCGCAGGATGACTATGAGTCGGCAATGTGATGTGGCCGTTAAAAAAGCTAATGCGGTCTTGGGATGCACTAGGCGAGGTATTTCTAGTAGAGATAAGGAGGTGCTAGTCCCGTTATACAAGGCGTTGGTGAGACCTCATTTGGAGTACTGTGTGCAGTTTTGGTCTCCCATGTTTAAGAAGGATGAATTCAAACTGGAACGGGTACAAAGAAGGGCCACTAGAATGATCCGAGGAATGGAAAGCCTGTCGTATGAAAGGAGACTTGAGGACCTCGGTTTGTTTTCCTTAACCAAAAGAAGGTTGAGAGGAGATATGATTGCTCTCTTTAAATATATCAGAGGGATAAATACCAGGGAGGGAGAGGAATTATTTCAGCTCAGTACTAATGTGGACACGAGAACAAATGGATATAAATTGGCAGTCGGGAAGTTTAGGCTTGAAATTAGACGAAGGTTTCTAACCATCAGGGGAGTGAAATTCTGGAACAGCCTACCGAGGGAAACAGTGGGGGCGAAGGACCTCTCTGGCTTTAAGATTAAGCTTGATAAGTTTATGGAGGGAATGGTTTGATAGGATAACGTGATTTAGTCAATAGGTCAATAACGTGTGACCACTGGTAATTAGTACCGAGGGTCAATGTTGGGATATTGAAAGTCTTTTTCCTGAGTGTCTGGCTGGAGAGTCTTGCCCGCATGCTCAGGGTTTAGCTGATCGCCATATTTGGGGTTGGGAAGGAATTTTCCTCCAGGGTAGATTGGCAGTGGCCCTGTAGGTTTTTCGCCTTCCTCCGCAGCATGGGGCAGGGGTCGCTTGCTGGAGGATTATCTGCTACTTGAAGTCTTTAAATCAGGATTTGGGGACTTCAACAGCTGAGTCAAGGGAGAGAATTATTTCAGGAGTGGGTGGGTCAGCTTTTGTGGCCTGCATCTTGCGGGAGGTCAGACTAGATGATCATAATGGTCCCTTCTGATCTTCCCATGGAGCCCACAGCCCTCTCCCACCCCCAGCACCTGCCTTCCAGATTTGAACACCTCAAAATTCAGGAGTGCTCAAGCTCGGTTTGGGCAGCTTTTACTTCATTTCTCCCAAATCAGTTTCCCCTGCAAGGTGCCAACTGAAGGTGTTGGAGAACAGAGAGATCGGGTGGCCTCCTAATGCCTGGAAAAGAGACAAAGGCCGGAGGAGGGAGTGTCAGTGCCTGTGCGGACTTCTGGGAAGTGCACGGTGTGGAAGGGAATGTTGTGATGCTTTGGAACAACTCCATACAAAGCCAGTCAGGACTCTGGGGGAGCCTCCTCTCTTGGAGCATACTGTCTCCAGGGCAAGAAGCTTACACCTTCCTGGGTCTGACCTCGGAGCATTCAGCATGCCCTTCCACATGATGCACTTTCCACAGCGAGTCTGCCCAGGCTGGTCCTGGGGCAACCAGAGGTCCCTGCACCCCAACTCCGCAGTCAGATGTGACTCTCAGCCAGACAGTAAAACAGAAGGTTTATTAGATGACGAGAACACAGTTTAAACAGAGCTTGTTGGTACAGAAAACAGAACCCCTCTGTCAGGTCCATCTTGGGGGCTGGGGAGCCCAGAACCAAGTTCTGGGTCTCTCCCCATTTCCCCAGCCAGCTCCAAACTGACACTCCCTCTGGCCTCTGTGTCTCTTCCGGACAGGGAGGCCACCTGATCTCTTTGTCCCCAACACCTTCAGTTGGCATCTTGCAGGGGAAACTGAGGCACCCACACAGTATTCAGAGAAAATATTAAGAACATTCCCACTTCATTACAACAGGTGCAACAAAATATAATACCGTATATTGAAGTAGGCAAGTGCTGCTTCTGACTTTCCACTTTTAATTGACCCTTGTAATCTTGTGGCACTGACACGTTGTAGCTTCATTTTATATCGGCTTACAGGGCGGGAGCGGGGGGGCACCACCATTTTGGGCCCCACCAAAAATTATACAAACCTGCCGCCTATGTGCTCATGGCTCTGTTTCAAACCTGTTCAATATTGGGTAGGCTTTTACTGGGACATATGAGGCTGCTGCAAGTTTTTATCAAGTTATAAAATTTTCAGCATCACAATAAATTGTGAGACAAGGAGAAGAGAGATGCAATTTAACAAGGACCCCATAACTTTTCGTTGAAGGAATGCTCAGTCATGGGACAAGGCAGTAAGAGTGAGAGGTATAGTGAACATCATCAATATCTTATCCTCTTCTTTCTGGGTTGTCCTTGGAGGTTGGTCCATAATTTACCTACCCAAGGGAAATTTAGCACAAGTGCTGCATTTTTTCTTTTCATGCTGATGATGGACTAAAATAGCCCCAGGAAAAAAAATCAGTGGAGATTATTTATACAGCACAGCATGTATTATTTTTACCTTCAGAGGATCACATTTTGGTAGTAATACTAACTGCGCCCGCGCGCGCGCACACACACAGACACACACAAAGCCAGTGTGATCAATGCTAGGGGTCAGTAATCCCATTTCAGAAGCAGTCCTACGTCAAAGTGAAATGAAACAAGATAAAGTCTAAAGTAATAGAATATGACAGAACCACATTCACTGCCCCATCCTCCAACTATGAAAAGAAATACATTTCTACATGAGGAAATCCTAGCTGGCAAGTCAGATATAGTCACACAGTAAACAAGACCACACATAAGTAATGGATGATTCCCACGTTTAGAATTTGCCTGTTTCAATTCACTTTAATAGGTTCTCGGAAGTTCTGACTTTTTGTTGAACTAAAATCTGAAGGATTAACCTTCAGGTTTCTCTGTATTAATAATTAATCTTGTTAGTTCAGTATTAATCAAATAATTTATTCTCTCTTTATATACTTTGTAAAAGCAGCAATATTGCAACCGCTATGTGTATTGTACATTGGTTAACTCAGTGAATAATCTATAAGCAAGCACAGTACCTTTAGAATTGCAATTGTGAATACATGTTATTGGTGATTGCCAGAGGACGTCTCTGATCTGTGGAGAATCACAGACCTCTCTGGAGATGATGAGCAGGCTAGTTGCCCTTTATTTTGGCTAAATTGAAGAATAATTAAGCTCCTTAATGGAAGTAAGATAGCTAAAATAACTGAAGCCACCACCCAAAAGAACTGGCCAAGAGCAAGGCCTGGCCAGAGACTGAGCCATCCAAGCCAAGGAGTTTCTCTGGGACTGATTGCAAATGCAGGGGCTGGGGCATTCATTAGATGGACCTGCGTGTGTCTATGCATTGGAAGCAGAAAGTAGCAATTAAACCAGGGGACGGTGAGAGAAGCAGCTGGTAGTGTGGTCCTAAGAGGAAGCTGAGAAACAGCGTCTTTTGGGCAGAGTGCTTGCAGAAAAGGCAGGCTTGGAAGTAGTCAGCAAAGAAACCACCTCTTTCTGTTTGTTCCTGAAGTGTTCAGGGAAACAGGACTTTGTTCTTTGGAAATAAAGAGGATTGCAGCAGAGAAATACCTGACTCCACCATCACACTCTCCTCCTAAAAGAAACAATCCGCTAACTAGTGGGACCAAAAGGGGCAACACTATTATATTTTTAGCAGGAGAATTCTATGGGTTAGTGGATAAATATTTAAACCACTCGACTGGACTCAGGGAATGCGGATTCCTTGCCCTGCCACATATGTTCTGTGCTCCTGCACCTGATTCCAAGTCTACTTGGTCAGTAGAAAGAGTTCTTTGGTTTCACTGAGCTTTTCAATCAGGCCCCCTAATCTCTCTGTGCCTCAGTTCCCTATCTGTAATCCTTCCCTAATTCACTAATTGTGAAGATAAATTCTGGAACAATTTGACACAATAGGATACTATGGTGATGGGAGCCATGTAAGTATCAAGACAGACAGATTCTGATTGGAGCTTTTGGGTGCTACTGTAATACAAATGTTTAATAATAATGATAATAAAAGTGAAAAATGTATAGCAGTGGCTAGAGAGAAGCAGAGTGAAGGGACAAACTGCATTCTTCTCATTCTTGACCTGCATCATTCTTGCTTTTCCAGTTCTGGGTCTCTCCTAAAGTCAGAATACTAGCTGGGCCAATCTGTGGGATAATTTTGTGATAGAGAAGTACCGACAAACTGGAATAAGACAAACCAACACATTTTCTTTGGTGACTGAAACAGAATTTGACCCTAGCTATCCAATGATCCAAAGTTAATGCACTAAAGTCTGAAGGACTAAAAAGGCTAATGCATTAAAGACTGAAGCGCTTCATTACCTATTGCCGCTTAATATGCTACTTTCTGTTATTGGCACACCAGCCATCAATCCCAGGGAAAATAATGGAACAGTTGATATGGGATTCAATTGATAACGGACCAAAGGATAGGAATATAATTAATGCCAGTCAACATGTTTTTTATTGAAAACAGGTCTTGTCAAACAAACCTGATTTCATTCTTTGATGAGATTAGAAGCTTGGTTGATAAAGGTAATTGCATAGATGTAATTGACTTTTGCAAGGTGTGACTATTTGGGGAAATTAATCTATACAGAACCTATGAATTCTAGTTTGATTTTTATGAACTGCCTGTATTCTTGTATCTTATATCTGTCTTGTATTGTGTACTGCATCCTGTTCCTTGTGCTATGGAGCATGGGAATGGTGCCTACAAAGCTCTGAAAGCAACAGTCATTAAGGGCTATCAACTAGTGAATGGACCTGACCCAGGCAGAAGAATGGGATTGCTGAAAGGGGGGAGGGAGAGAGAGCCAGTTTTTTCCAGTTTCCCTGATGGTGGCTAGGGTCTGGGGCAGTAGCAGAACAGGAGAACCAGGTGTTAGGGGTAAGATTTATAAACTAGAAGCACTCACACAACAAGAGAGAGGAAATATAGAGCAGGGGCCGGGAACAACACGGATATGCTTTTGTACTTCCAAGTCATCCATGAAAATGTTGACTACTGTCAGGCATAGTAGCAATCACTGTAGAACACCACAAGAAACACCCCCCAGGGAATAAATAACTTCATGGGGAGAGAATCCTGGATACTAAAGAGCACTAATCTAGTGGAGAAAGGCATATTGAGAACATGTCAAGGTATATCAGATGCAAGCTAAAGCTAGGCAAATTCAAATCAGAAATTAGGCACAATTTATTTTGACAGTGACCATTGGCACAAACTACCAAGGGAAATTCTGGATTCTCCAAGTCTTGATATCTTCAGACCAACACTGGATGCCTTTCTGGAAGATATGCCTTTGTCATAGGGGTAACTGGGTGAAATTTATAATTCAGGAGGTCAGACACGATATAATTGCCCCTTCTGGCCTTAAACATTATGAATATATGAAGTCTAGAAATAAATTTGTATGGAGGCTGAATTTGTTCTCCTGTAAGCAGGACAGTCTCTACATCTAAAGGTTGATATAATTAGTATGGCTCCAAAGAGAAGGTTTCATTCTGCCTGCACTGCACATGCTCTTCTCTTACACCGAATGCTTATTTTCCAGTAAAATTTATCCCTTAACCTTCCAGAGCTCAAACATATATATATATTCCCTTCAAAACCACAGAAAATTAAAAGAACAATTTCTCTTAACTTTTTTAAGCTGTGCAACATAAAACAGAACATTACAAGTTCTAACAACTTTAGCTTCACCTAAAAAAGCTATGATTTCCCTCTTTGGAATTTCAAGGAAGTCTACGATTTAATCTGTTATTTATTCTATTAAAGTTCTGGCTGTTTTAAGAGCAAAAGGATTAATGGTTTCAAATTCCAGTGTGTTGACCTTTATTCTACATTAAAATGCTTTTTTTTAGCATTCTACTATGGAACCAGTAAGCCTTTCTCTAATGAAAACTGCAAGGGATAGAAAGTTTAACTCCCACATGCCTGCAAAGCACATTATTTTCTAATAAGAGGAGTTTGAGATATTTTCTCCAAAAATATTAACATTTTGCATACATCACTGTCACATCAACATCTGGATGCTGTTCAAATAAAGAGCTAAGCTATATAGGTTTAAAGAAATCCAGTCGTCATGCTTTCCCACCAGTTTATCAATATTACGGTTGATATTGGAGATCTATGTATCATGGGCCAAATTTCATCTGGATTTTACACTGTAGAAACCCTCCTATAGCACCTTGGAGAGCCCATCAGAGTGGAGGTTGTAGCTATGGAAACCACTCCTTCATTAGGGTGGTTGTAGGGGACAGCAAAACGTAATAGTGGAAGGGTAGGGGACTTGGCAGATTCAGAACATCCCCTTAGCAACCTCCATGGAAGTCCTGTCTGCAAACTGAAGCTGCCTTCCACTTGTGGAAAATGTTGAGGGAGGATAGTGGTCACAGCAGCAGCTGTCTTCCCACAAGGTGAACACTAAGTGGAGCACTGGGGAGCAGACAGACATGAGATGGCATGGTTAGGAGCTGCCTGGATCCCAAGCTACTTCCTTGACTGGTTGAAATTGTAAGAGGTAGTGAAAATTGTTAAAGCACAGTGAAAAAAGGACACAATAGTTGCCTCTGTAATAAGATTACTGGACAGAAATCACCTGCTTCCAAGGATAACCATGATACTACATATATAAAGACCAGGTTAAAGGAGGAAAAGGAAGCAGGATTTCACATATTAGGATACATAGATTACTGATGGGACAGCAAAATAAAGCAGGAGAAGAGGTGGGAATGATCGATTAGGGGTGATACTGAGTGTATAGGGAATGCATAATAAATATTTTGGATGACACAGCAGAGACAGTTTGGATAGAAGTTAAGGACAATAAAGAGAGTTGCCTGATTGCTGGAAGATGCTACAGACCTTCAGGGCAGTTACAGAAAGCCGATCAGGACACATCTTTACAGATAAAAAGGGGTCTGTAAGAAAGCCAGAACTTTGATCACAGCAGATTTTAATTACTCAGATACTGATTAAAACAACAACTATGCAAAAAGCTAAGTAGGGGAACATTTTTCTAGAGGCAGATTTCAATTCTTACAGGGTTAGCTGAACAGGCTGCATAGTTAATGGCAATTCAGGATCTAATCAGTACGAAGATGCCACGTATTATAAATTAAATAAGATTGAAGTTAAGAAACATCTAAGATTTTGTGATAGTATCAGTAGATAGGAAATGCTCATGAGACTCATGAAACAGTGCTCAATTTTTCCTATTATTAAAGCAAAGTTGAAAGGAATGTGAAATTCCCTTTTGAAATTTCATCCATGTATAATTATTTTTCTCTTGTTTTTAATTTTAAGCAATCATTGGAAAGACTAATAGAAATTCACTGTGGTTAAGGCTAAACAAAATAAAATCTATGAAGATCAGAATGGTTAAATAAAGGCATAGGACCAGGGTTTTCATCTCAATTCCACCAGTATAAATTTTGGTCTTGCTCCCACTGAAGTCAACAGGATTGTTGCAACTGAATTCAATATTAGCAGGATTGGGCTCTAACTGCTTAGGCTCCAATACGTTTAAGTATTGTCCTGAATAAGGATGGACGTAAGTGCCTGCTTCAGTACCTTCCTAAACTTGGCTTTTTGAATTTAAGAGAGTAACTGCCGATTTGCATCAGTCTAAATGGAATCAAAATCTGGCACAAAAATTGTGTAAGTAATGAACTAAGTGCTTTCAAAATATAGAGTATTTAGCTCAGTAGATTGGGCGGTTGAAACATTTACCTCTAAGTAAATTAACAGGTTAATTGAATGACCTTATAAAAAACTAAACAGTAATGAAACATCTGAAACTTCACAAGACTGGATATTTCCAGTAATTCCTTCTGCAGCATGTACTGGGAATACTGTAACCACAGTCTCTCTTGTGGCAATTTGGCAGTATTGCTTCTGGTCTGTCTATCTATCTATACATCTTATAGGTATTTATATGGCTCCCAACACCAGGGGTGCTGGAACAATTTTTATGGTAGGGGAGCTCTGATGGAAACCATAGCAACCATGTATTTGGTGTTTGTTGTTACTACTGCAAGCCAGAGGGTGCAGTAGCAGCACCCCCAGCATCCCTAGTTGAAGCCCCACCGCCCAGCACTGTACTCTGTGGGTATTTCTACCAGAAAGCGCACAGACAAAAAATTATACACCTCTACCTCGATATAATACTGTCCTTGGGAGCCAAAAAATCTTTCCGCGTTATAGGTGAAACCGTATAATATTGAACTTGCTTTGATCCACCGGAGTGCGCCCTCCCCTCCCCCCGGAGCACTGCTTTACCGCGTTATATCCGAATTCGTGTTATATCGGGTGGCGCTATATCGAGGTAGCGGTGTACATTTTAAAGTTATTCAAACTTTGTTAGCCTTCAGAGTTTCTGGTTCAGTTGGGTTGGAGTGTTGGATAGTAGCCTGGGTTGAGTCTTATATAAAATGCTACAGTCATTTCCAGTGAATATCAACTTGCTTAGAATGTGTCAGCTATCAAGAATACTCTTCATCTTTCATATATATTCACAACAGACAAATGGAAACAGTAACATTGGGCCACTAAAAATTATAATGTGGAACATCAAAATTAGAGTCAGGAAGTGGCACATATATATATTAACAGATATATTTTCTCTTTCCAGCAAAGGAGAAAAATATCATAGCAGTATACATTATATCTTTTTGTGGTGCTCTAAAATATACAAGAAAATGGATTATCAGTCAATTTGAGACTCTGGGTATGCAAAATACTGTATTGGGTCATTCAAATAACTTACACGTGCAATGTTTTTGTAACAATGAGGATAGGAATTTGTAAAAAGTCTATACTGCTATTATTGACAGTTCTGGAACGGTGGGTCGGATTTGCAATGGTACAAAATATAGCACTATTATTCAGAAAACAGCCAAGAGACATAGACAGCAGTTAGTATGTAAAATATTATAAATAATTTTAATCAAAAGCATAATTTCGAGACCGCTAATAATATAGATGCCTAAAGGATGGTCTTACCATCATGGCATTCTCCTAAAATATTTGGATGTATTCCATAGTGGTCAAGCAAAACAAAATTTGATCTTATACATTTAGATTCCTAAAAATATTTTGACGAGGCTTTCTGCACAAAAGATTATTGACCCAGAAGTATATGCACATTGGAGAGCATGTTGGACAACGGTATTTGTTAAAGTAGTTTGTTGAACAGAAAAATGGCTCAGAATTGAGAAACTTCCCTAGCTGAAGGCCATCAATGGCTTACTATAAGGGAGAGTTTTGAGACATCACATTTTCATAAAATGTGGGAATCATTTAGATGAGAACTGAAAGTGTAACATACCTAAATTTATTCATTATAAAGAAATTGGCCATTGGGCAAATAAGGAAAAGCTGCATCAAGTATAGAGGGATTTGGATCTTTTAGGTGACTGGACAGGAAAATGGGAAATTTAATTTACTGACTTATAGACAAACATTAAAAAGGACTGTGCGCAATAGCAAAAGCTTTAAAGGAGAAAGAGCCATTATGTAGCTGAGTGAATAATAGTAATACTTTGGAATTCCACAGACTCTTTCATCCCAGGACTTAAAATCACTTTGCTAATATTAATTAATTAAATCCCACAACGACCCCCTAGGAGTTAAATATCTCATTTTACATACTGGAGAAGTGTTTTGCTAAAAGTCACAAAGCAAGTAAGAGCTGCAAATACAATTCAGAACTCCTGACTCCCAGGAGCCTAACTGCACGCTCTAACCATTCGATAATGCTTTTTCCCTGAATGAAGAATAACTTCCAGGAACACAGCAGACCAGGCTGAAGTAGGTAAGCTGAATTTATCTCCTGCCCCATGGGCAGTTGGAAAAGAAATGGGGGTGAGGTGGGGGCTTAAATAAATAAAAGCTAGCTATAAAAAGAGGCCTCTTGAAACCTTAAATTCAAACGTAAGAATAATTAAAGAGACATGAAAGGAGATCACAAAATAGAGAAAGCAAGGACTGGATGGACTCTGCAGAAGGCATGATGCACAGTTTTTTCAACCCAAAATGCAAGACAAGGCATGCTTACAGTGAATAAAAGCAATGAGCTGTGGCAGTAATAAAAGTGCTTTTAAAGAAATACCAGTCTTGTGTATGGTGTTGAAAATTTTAATTTCTCCTTTTGTGGTTGTTTTAAATTAACATTTAAAAAAAAATCACAAACCCTAAAAAACCATGAAAGCCTAATTTAAAAAAAAAAATCAAACAGGTGCAAAAATAAGGTCACCTGCTGAAAGCATGAAAGTTTAAAGCAAAAATTGAATTACACTGTGGTTAATTGAACAACCCTCCTGAAAGGGACAGAGAAGGAATCAATTAGACCAAAAATAAATTAAATAAATATGAAAGGAAAGAAAAACAAAAAAATATTCAGCAGAGAAACAAAGACCTTAAGGCTGTTCCATCTCTAAGACATCAGCACGCTCTCTGGGCCTGACTCCTCTCTCACTTACATTGCTCCTACACCAGTGCAGCTCCACTGACTTCAACTGAATTGCTCCCAATTTACATTGGTATAAATGATAGGAGAATGAGGCTCTCTGGTCTTCATTCCTTCTTCCACTCCCATTGCCTCCCCATCAAAGGCCTGTTCTGCCCAGAGCTGTGACTGCTGCTGTTCCAAGCCATCATAGCTGCTTCTGTCCATCAGTAATCGCTGTGGTACAGCAGGAAGTGGTTTGTGGCATTATTTATAGGCGGACACTGGCGGACCATGACTCCCACAGTATTATACACATTATCTCCCTACCAGTGGGTGTCACCTACCACAGCAATTACCAGTGGATCCTTCTAATGTGCTAAAGGACCTACAAATAGCTGCCAAGCTTTACACTCTCATTTTACCTAATTTTTTCATTAATAGAATTTTTCTCAAATACAAACATTCCTGAACAGTAGGTTAAAACATCATTTGTATCCCTATGTTGTATCCCATTTCCCACTCAACCCAAATTTTGTGCCGCACAGTCTAGAAATCTAGTTTGAACTTGTCTCTAGATTGTGTGAATTTGCCATATTTTGTCAGAAAGCACATGGAAGACAAGCAGCCTGCCAACACACTTTTTAAAACTGCTGCCATTCATGTATAACCTTTGATGGGACTTGCTATAGCCTTGGCAAGGGTTAAATTCAGCTGAACTTTTTGACCCCTTTCTGGTCATTCCTCCAAACACAGACTAGCAATGCTATCTAAAACAGAGCAATGTATATTTAGCCTGCAGTGTTATATAACCTGTCTGTTAACAAATGCAAGATACAAAGTAAAGTCATGTAACCCAATTGAAACATTTCATATAGGAGGCTGATTTCCCTTGGGAACTGAAACATCAAGTAAGAAACTGAACCAGTTAAAAATAACCTTTTTAAAGGGCAAAAGAATTCAAAGGTAATCAAGGATTTTTCCCCTCAGAAGGGCATTTATAATTATATTCCACTTTTATTTATAACAAGCCTTTTAATGTTGGTGCTACAAAAGAACTCTACAGAAAGCAGGCTTGCTTTCTATAACAGGATTCCATCTCCATGTGTTCTTTATATGCAAAACATCCTTGACACAAACTATACACTGATAGAGGTATATTCCTTTTTAGAACTAGGGGGTATATTTTCAAAGTAGTTCATGAGGATTTAGCCATGTGTCTCTCATGAATGTTGTGGGAGTAAACATAAGAACGGCCATACTGGGTCAGACCATTCATAGGAAGTTGCCCTAGCAGCTCCATAGCAAAGTGGAGAAATATAAAGGATTGCTTATTCTTCAAATTAATGAGAAGGCATTTTTGCAAACACTTCCAAGCAGGCAGACTTCCACTGTGGGCTACAGTGCAAGCCAGACATGATGGGGGCAGCTATTTTTACCTACAATGGGTGACCTGTTGAGACATTAAGAAACTAATATTAGGAGACACACTAGTCAAAATGCTATAGGTTCTTAATCACAGCTTTAGGATTTCTGACAGGATGTTTTGATAAAATAAATCTATTTTAAAATACCGTAATGAAATACTAACCCGTTTCTGAAGGGCTTTTAAGATGTTCTTTAAGGAGTTTCAGACCAAAGACTCAGTTAATGTAACCTCCATGCATTAAATATTTAGTACTTATTCAGTCACTTGAGCACTCAGGCATCTTGACATTGCAAAGGAGGGAAATTGAGTTTAAGTCAGCTTTCCACTGTGGGATATTTTCACTTTTTTATGTTAAAGATACAGACATGCATTTTTAATACAAAGGGGTCTATTCTCTCACTGCTGAGTATGTGCCCTGCCCATTAAGAGAGTTCTTTATGCACCTGCATGGATGGGAAAATAAACCCCTTAACGTGTCATTTCAGTGGAAACTTTATCATGCTGTGATCAACATCATTACTGAAGCTGCTCATGCAGTCAGTGAGCCCCCTGGTGAACTACACCAAATACACATATTTCCATCCTAGATATGCGCTAGGCCTCTGTAAACTTTGTTTGCATGGAGCGCAGAAACTGGACAAAGCAAGGAACATTTAGGCACAAAAGTTTGCTTGGATATTTGGGTTCTTCACATGCCCCCGCCCCCAGCCCCTGGGAACCTCTTTGTTTAGTGTCCCTCTTCCCCAATAGCAGCCCTCTTTTCCAAGCCCTTACCCTTTCGACATCCCCCAATGGCCCCATTCATCCTTCTAGCACCCCCAGGGAATGCCATAATGTGGGAAATAACATGTGGAATGACATCTGCCTAAGTTTGGGGGACCATATTAAGGTTGGATGGAGACTCCCGAAAGTATTTGAATCTGAACCTACTCAAAACTTGGGTGAAGTCTGTGCAAATCTTTTGCACAGATCCACACATACAACTATACAGTACCCATCTAAACAACATGGCATAGGCCTTTGCTTTAATTACACAATTACCTCTTTTATTAACTATTAAGGCAGGAGTGCCCATGGAACAAGAGCTGCTTAGAAACCAATTTACTGATGCTTAAGGAATTCGCAGAAACTTATGCTGCAATGATGACCCAATGCTAAAAAATCCTTCTCCGAGCACAATCATGGAGTGTGCTAGATCCTAGACAAAAGAGCTCTTCTGACTCATTACTGCGATTGTCAATGTGGGTTAGATGTACTCCTGGAGGTTTCATCACATGACAATCTTTAATTCCTGGAGACTCCAGGACAATCCTGGAGGGTTGGTAACCCTAATAATTAGCCAGATAATAAATCCATACTGCCTCCTCTCAACCCCACAAATGTCTCCTGTGTTGAGGAACTTTCCTCCCACCACCAATGAACCCAAGCCAATCCATGACTGTCTCTCAGGCCTCATCATCAGTACACTTATAAAGGAGACTTACACTGTATCCACCTTGTCATAATCGGGACCAGTCTCACAGATGGTGGTAAAAAAAAGCACTAAAAGAATTTCATATCAACACCTGAGATCCATAGTCCGGCCTCACCGAGTATATAGCTCAATGGAGAATGCCTGGCTTCTCTAGGAGACACTTTGAAACAAGTTGTAATGAGGCCCGACTTCAAGAAACCAAACTGTCTTCACTAATGTCTGCCGGGCTGTAAGCCTCTCCCTTCTTGGAGCAGATTGTCAAGAAGGTGGCAAGAATCTGACTCCAGCAACACCTAACCTGTGCAGATATGTTGGACCCCTTCCAGTCTAGCTTCAGGCAGAATGAGGAATGGAAACAGAGCTAATTGCATTGTTGGATGACTTCCTCAGGTGATGGACAGGGATGAGACAATAATATTATCCACTATCTTTGACATTGTTGTTCATGGGGTGTTGTTGACTCACCTGAGTACCCTGGCAAGAGTCAATGGAATTGGGCTAAACTTGTTTCTTTCATTCCTTCCAACAGGTTCACAAACTGTTGCTCCTGTTCAAATACCTTAACATACAGAGTCCCTTCAAGGCTCAAACTGCTTATATTTCACCTCTATGTGCAAACCGTTAAGTATATGAGAAAACTTGGGCTGTAACAAAATATCAAGCTGTGTCTCTTCAGTATATCTTTCATCCACCACAGACATCATTTTCCCATATGTAGATCATGTGTCTAAAGCAAATTCCAGCAAAGACAGAAGTAACACTACTTAGAAGCAGTAAACACTCTGAGGAGGTGGTAAGCACCAGGACCTCGTCATCCATTTGCTGCAAATGCCTTCTGGCAGTTAAGACAGTCCAAAGCCTGTGGATCATGCTGACACTGAAGAATCAAACAGCAATCACTAAAAACATCTTCAAAAAGAACAGGAGTACTTGTGGCACCTTAGAGACTAACAAATTTATTTGAGCATAAGCTTTTGTGGGCTACAGCCCACTTCATCGGATGCATAGACTGAAACATACAGCAAGATATTTATACTTACAGAGAACATGAAAAGGTGGAAGTAGCCATACCAACTGTAAGAGGCAAATCAGTTGAGATGAGCTATCATCAGCAGGAGAAAAAAAACTTTTGAAGTGATAATCGAGATGACCCATAGAAGGTGTGAGGATACTTAACATGGGGAAATAGATTCAATTAGTGTAATGGCCAAACCATTCCCAGTCTCTGTTCAAACCTAAGTTAATTGTATCTAATTTGCATATTAATTCAAGTTCAGCAGTCTCTCTTTGGAGTCTGTTTCTGAAGTTTTTTTGTTGTAAAATTGCCACCTTCAAGTCTGTCACTGAGTGATATATGCCATCATGTGCCAGCAATGCCCCTCTTCCATATACATTGTCCAAACCGGACACAAAGAATAAATGGACACAAATCTGACGTCAGGAATCATAACATTCAAAAACCAGTGGGAGAACATGTCAACCTCTCTAGCCACTCAGTGACAGACTTGAAGGTGGCAATAAATTTGTTAGTCTCTAAGGTGCCACAAGTACTCCTGTTCTTTTTGCAGATACAGACTAACATGGCTGCTACTCTAAAAACATCTTGCATGCGTCTGATGAGCTGGGTATTCACCCACGAAAGCTTATGCTCCAATACTTCTGTTAGTCTATAAGGTGCCACAGGACTCTTTGTCACTTTTTACAGATCCAGACTAACACGGCTACCCCTCTGATACTAAAAATATCTTGTGTTTCCTGAAAACAAGATGATCTCATCTCTTTCTCTGAAAAACCCTGTCACAGAACTTCATGTGTTCATCACCTCCATGCAGGGCTATAGAATTCTCTCTTCCTCCACCTAGAGCAGAAATTCACAAGAAAAGCACAGCTGGGACACAACACAGCAGCCTGTCTCTTAAGTGAAGCAAGCTGTGGAAGACATATTACACCAAGCTATACAACCTGCACTGGCTCTCCATACACCCCCAGATCCAATTCAAGATTTTGTTGTTGAATTACAAAGCCCTGAATGGACATGCTGATATTATCTAAAAAGCCACATGTCTTTCCTCAACATCAGACACCCCTGTCCAGCACACTACCCTTCTTGAACCTTGATACAGACTCAAGGAACCCTTCTAAACAGCAGACCCAACACTTTAGAAGGAACATCTTCTCAAGGAAGATTTGGAAGAGTCTTGCCCTCCCCAGGGTACTTTCATGCTATAAGAGCCAGCTCTTTGCCATAACATTCCTCACAGAACTAGAAGAGAAGAAATAGTCTTTGCACTGATGACTACAAAAAACTTGATAATGGCTAGGCTGGTAGTGTGCAGAGACCACTACCTATCATTCCTGACCAATATATGTCATTGTCTGTGGAGAAAAAGCAAAGTGTTTTTACCCCGCAGCTCTTCCAAAGCAAGAACATTTATTTTTAGGGTAAAAGCATTATGGAGAAAACATAAATATAAACAAACCTACACTCATGCTAAAAGCTTAGCAATGGTCACTCTCAACTCCAACATAGGGCTCTTGTAAGTGTCAGTCTTTCAAATGCCTCAGCTGAGTTTGCTTTCTTGGTTACCAGTTCATGCCAAGTTTCAGATCAAGAACAAGACCCCTTTGGGGCAGTCTACCCCTTTATTAATACTGTGTGGGCCTTTAACTCCGGCCTCCTGTAACAGGTAATCATCAGTCAATGGCCCTGTTCTCCAGGCAAAGCTTCAAAAGGCTGGGTTTTTTGTATAACTGGTTTTGGGGAATTTGCATTAATCACTGCCTGGTGATTACAGATTCAACAGGAAACCTACCCATGGTTTGCTGACAAGCTGGTTCTACAATTATAAAGATATAAGTTTTTACTCATCAAGTTAAGTATATTTTAGTACAGAGAATAATAAGCAGATCTGAGGACAGATTCAGTTCTCCACATAGGACATAGTCCAGAAATGATCTCTTTTACCTGCAAGGAACATTAGAAACATTTTTCAACGATCAGTCACAGGAACTACTAATAGGATGAGATGGCCCGGAGTAAACAGATAGTATGCTACCTGAAACAGGTCAGCTGTGTTTTGTGATTTCTAAGGCAGAAGAAAAATAGCATTTCTTGGCCTCAGAAACAGCTCTTCTGTACATCCACATACATTCCCTACACAATAGGGGATTTGATTCCAGGAACCGCCTCAGCCATCTCCTCTCCAATATAAGGCTCAGAAGTTTCAGTATCTGGAGCTCATCAATAAACCATCCTGGCACAAGAGACAGTGAGAATGTGGTGAGTGACCAGACAACAGAGAGACCTCACTAATAGATGGTAATAGCTGTCAGCTAACTGCCAGACATCCTAGTTGGAAGGGGACATTAGATATGTCTCAGCATGTGTGAGGAAATAGGTCTCAAAGGCTATGGTGAAATACCCATATGTAGTGAGGCGGCCTGGCTCCCGACGGCCCCTGAGAGAGAGGAACCGGAACAGCCACCTCAGTGGGCGGAGCCACCGCCACCTGTTCCCGCCCCCCGGAAGTCAAGGGGCGGGACAGGAAGTATAAAAGCCCGGCCCCAGCGCTCAGTTGGAGCCCAGCGGCCGGAGAGGACAGACGCTCCTGATCGGGCTCCTGCTGGACCGAGCCTGCCCCGAGCCAGGTACCCTGACGTGGACGGACCGAGCCTGCCCCGAGCCAGGTACCCTGACGTGGACGGACCGAGCCTCCCTTGAGCCAGGTACCCCGAGGTGGACTGGCCGAGCCCGGTACCCCGAGGAGCGGCCCGAGCGTCCCCCTGACCCGAGTCCGGAGGAGCAGCCCGACCGAGACAGCCCTCAGCACGCCGAGGAGCCCATGGTGTGGGAGCCCGCTGCCGAGCCCAGCGATGAGCAGGCACCCGAGGAGGGGGAGATGGAATGTAGCCCGGGGGTAGCCGAGCCCTGTCCGGCTGAGGGCACTGCCGTGCCCAGGTCAGTGTGTTGCGGCCAGGATCCCCACTGACTGCAGCGGATCCACGCCGCTGTTAGGGCCCCGGGCTGGGACACAGTGGAGTGGGTGGGCCTGTGTCCCCCCTGCCACCCCACTCACGGGTGGCAGACTCCCCCTCCTACCAGCGTTCAGGCAGAGAAGCCTGCACTTACCTGGGCTGCCTGAACTATTGCTGCAGCTCAGCTCCTGCTACAAGGACCTGAGCCTTGCCTGAACTATTGCTGCAGCTCAGCTCCTGCTACAAGGACCTGAGCCTTGCCTGAACTATTGCCGTAGCTCAGCTCCTGCTACAAGGACCTGAGCCTTGCCTGAACTATTGCCGCAGCTCAGCTCCTGCTACAAGGACCTGAGCCTTGCCTGAACTATTGCCGCAGCTCAGCTCCTGCTACAAGGACCTGAGCCTTGCCTGAACTATTGCTGCAGCTCAGCTCCTGCTACAAGGACCTGAGCCTTGCCTGAACTATTGCTGCAGCTCAGCTCCTGCTACAAGGACCTGAGCCTTGCCTGAACTATTGCTGCAGCTCAGCTCCTGCTACAAGGACCTGAGCCTTGAACTATTGTTTATTGCCCGCCCTGACTAAGGGCCTGGGCTTCCTGAATATTGCTGTAGCTCAGCTCCTGCTACAAGGACCTGAGCCCTGAGACTATCATTACTGCTCAGCTCCTGAGGCAAGGACCTGAGCCCTGAGACTGTTGCTCCTGCTCAGCTCCTGAGGCAAGGACCTGAGCCCTAACCCTAGTACTAAGTGTTTGGTGCCCCGCCCTGACTGAGGGCCTGGGCTTAGCTGGTTAACTTTGGTACTGCTCAGCCTGCAGGAAGGATCTGAGCTCCCTGGACTCTTGTGGCTGCCCCGCCCTGAATGAGGGCCGGGGCTTATTGACTTTATTGGTGCTCAGCCTGCAGGAAGGATCTGAGCCTAGACCTAGTGTTTGCTGCCCCGCCCTGACTGAGGGCTGGGACTCATTGCAGTGACCGTGTGCCTTCTGTCCAGCCCCTGCCTGAGGGGCGGAACCCCGAGACCTTCAGAACCCGAAGACTGATTTGGGCTGTGTAGTGAGGCGGCCTGGCTCCCGACGGCCCCTGAGAGGGCACGGCCCCAACAACAGACTATTACACCATATCAACACCATAGCCAGGTTATAATATAAGCCCTACATTGAAAAGCATGAGGTGACAGTCAGACCGTCTCATAGAGTCTGACCTGAACATCTAAACTATCCAAACCAGACTCAATATGGCCAACTGTGTGGGAACAATCCTCAATCCTCTGGCTAAAAACCAGGGAGTTCATCTCTTCCTTGAAGCCAATAACAAGGAATATTTGACCAACATCAAGTAATGCTCCATTTTTATGTGTGCTGCTCTGTTGCTACACACACCATTCCCTACATTTCATACACTCTCTCCCACAAAACAATGGCTGTTTTTCATGTTGGTTTACTTTCACTTATACATATACTCTGTAAATAAACCATTCATATTAATTACGGTTAGAAATTCAAAAAACTTTTTAAAAAATCACCCACGTGAAACTAGCTATTGTCTCAAAATCCCATTGTTAGTGGTGACATTACTAATCTCAACCCTATGGCTACATCTTCCTTCATTATGTCACAGAATCCCTTAGAAACTACCATCTCTGCCATTTTCCAGTGGGATTTCCAGCACCACTCTTGCTGCAATTATTACCTTTGAGATTTCAAAATATTCACATTCTGGATTCACTTCAATTCTTGTTCCTGGCAGACAGCTTGACGTACCTCTCTGCAGTGCCAACATGGCTCCTGCTTTATTAGCAGAGTACTTCCATCCTCTGTTTCAGTCTTCAGACGTTAATGTCTAAAATGCCCCTAATCAGTCATCTCTGATGTTCCTGTACATTTCCCATCAGACCTAATAACTTATTGCTCACTCTTCAAATGTGGGATGGGGTAGGGGGGTGAGGGGAAGAGACTTGAGCTCTTACATTATGGGAACTATGCAAAAAAGAATATTCCATTTCTAAATATTTTCTTAAACACTATGGGCCAGATTTTCAAATGCTCAGTAACACAATGGGGACCAGATTTTCCAAAGAGCTCAATTTCCTTTCAGTGCGTAACTAGGAGCTAAACTATGAGTGCTGAGTCTTTTTGAAAATTCTGGCCTATATCTTCCTCCTACAGTCAGCTCATTGACATTATGAACTGAAATATTATGTCATAAAATACTAGCTGGCTCCCTCAAAAAGAAGGCAAATAGGCTGCACTGGCTGCAATAGTAAAATATTAGGAATGGGAATAAGGAGTTGGGGTTGAAAGGCTCCAATCCTGCAATGAGACTCCATGCATACACCAGGGTCCACCCGTATGGAAAAGATCATAGCCTCAGGCTCAAAGTCTCAGTCACAGACTTACTGGGTGACCCAACTGCTTTGTGCATCAGTTTCCCTCTCTGGAAAATGGGGACAATGATATTACCTACATGAAAAGATTGTTATGAGACTTAACTGATATTTATACAGCAATCAGACTGTCAGATGAAAGTTCTACATGTTTGGGGTTTTTTTAATTATAAAATTGAGGGGAGGTTGCACTGGAAAACTGTGCAGCTTACATCAATGTGAACAAGACTCATTAATATTTTAATTCTGTCCATCTCAGTTGAAAAATCCTTAACTGCGTGCAAATGTTACTTAATGAACTAAAAAAACTGATTTAAACAGCCATGATGTATATTAATGCATTATTATAATCCACTTTAATTCAGGAAGTCAAAAAGAAAAGGAATTTATGTAATATTAAAAATGTACTACATAAAAACGTAAATAAATACTATTGAATTCTCAGCAACTAATACTCTGCTTTAAACTTAACTAAACAAAGAACCATGTACGTACCACATTAGGATGCAATGAATAGGAAACACAAATCATTTTAAAAATAGGAACAACTTGTTTATGAAAATTATTTTGCTTTTGTGCATATTTATGAAAACAGGAGACTTAATAACAAGGATTATCATTATGTTATGTTCTCCTGCAAGTTACAGGCTTTTAGATTATTTTAAAAAATGGACAATAAATACTTTATCTATAAAATTGTTTTCACAAGTCTAAGATATTCTAGTGCAAACTTTTGACTTTGGGCCTAGGGCTGCTTTTTTCTTTGAAAATGTCAAATTGTAACCAAAACCTTTTCAATCTATGTTCACTTTTCTTAGGATGTTCTCTGTTGCCACAGTATGGTGCTGAACTGCTGTTTGAAAACATGAAAGGGGGGATGAAGCTCTTTCCATACGGCCATATGACTGATTTTCCATTTAAGACCTATTTTAAGTAGCCTCTCCTAAAAAAGCATTTAAACGACACATTACATTTTTTAATTTTTTTCAGTTAACTAGCTATTGTCACTTGTAAACAAGTAACACTTGTAAACTCAGATGTTTATTATATGCTGTTATACTTTTAAAAATCCAAAAGTAATGTTTTGCTTTCAATATTTAGACCCAATATTAGACCCTTGTACAATACTTTGTATTTTCAGGAAACTGACTTGATCTGAATCGGTCTTTTCTAGTTAACTACTATGATGTTGAAATATAAAATACATTTCACTAGAACTGCTTTTTCAGAAATACTGACATCAGCCATGTGTGTGCCAAATGATGTCCCTCTCCATTCAAATCTCTACTTAAGACACATTTCTTTCACTAAGGCTTTCAGTGACAAAGCAGAAAAGGAAATTTCTAAAAGTGCTCACACCTTCCAGAATGGGCCTCAATCCAGATATGTCTGAACTGTATTGCCTGCATCTCATTTAGACTGTAAGCAAGCTGTGTTCCCTTGTATGTTTGCACTGCATCGAGAAACACTGAGCATTCAGTAAATAATACTGCGAGAAATTCTGCAGTTCTCACTCACCCATAACCTGGGCACTCATACTGTGGGCTAATCTAACCCTTCGTGCACACAGATGAGTGTCAGAATCCATCCTGTGATAGGATTTTCTTCTTCTCCCAGATCCTGCATACGGATCTCTACCGATATGGCATTGCCTGTGCAGAGACTCACTAACCCCAAAGACTTCCCCACAGAAAGGTGATAAGGGCACCACAGCAGGGAACCTCCCCTTTAAAAGTAAAATTTGCTGTTCTAGTCTTATATCACTAAGCTATATCTGATGACACTGTTCTGTTTCTCTTTCCACTCACCAAGAATCTGCGGACAGTCCAAAGGAATGAGTTTACAGCTAATAATGCAGAATTAGAGGGAAACAAAAGTCAGTTTTACCAAATTGTTAAGTTTATAAGTGATTTAACTACTGTGAATCTACCTCTTTCCCTCCCCCCACCCCCAACACACACACTTTACATACATTATAATCCTAAAATTTATCTGGTTACAATATTTGTGCCAACATTGTAAAAATAATAATTTTATATATACACATACACCCCATACGTGGGTTTTATTTCTCAGCACTAATCAGTCCCCACTAAATGAAGGCTGAACAATTATTGATGTGTTAGAGAACAAAATTCATTTTTAGTCATGCACTTAGTAAAGCATGTAAAGATTGGATCCTACCCTGATGCCATCATTTTAGTACCTTCAGTTTAAGTTTTCACTGCTTGTAATTTTGAAGAAAAATACTCTCCTTTATTCTCTACTATGGACAAGGATTCCCACATAACTCTAACATTCTCTTGGAAGAAAAGGTGTCCGAGGATATGGAATTCTCATCTCCCTGTTTATTAATGCAAATTTGGTAGCCAATAAGGTAACAACAATGTATGACTTGCTTAAAGGTGAGGTTCCTGGCTTTGCATACATCCCTGAGAACTGGTTGGATGATGCTTCAGGACCCATTTCAGTGAAGTTTTCTGGCTGGATACACAGTGTAGCAAAAAACAAAGAAAGATTGGCAAAGCGGGGATGTACTACAGTCAGTAGAATACAGTGGGTATGTTTACACTGCAAATAACTACAAAACAAAATACCTCGCAGCAGCAAGTCTCAGAGCCCAGGTCAGTTGACTTGGGGTTGCATTACGGACTAAAAATAGAAATATGGACATTCATGCTGGGGCTGGAGCTTGGGCTCTGAGACCCAGTGAGTTTCTCATAACGTCCACTCTGCTATTTTTAAGCCCATAGAATGAGCCCCAGGAGAAAACCCTGGAAGGTTGTTCAACTCATAGCTGGACAAACTCTGGATCTAGTATTCAAGATGGTAGTGGATGTGGGGAAACTTGAAATCAAATATTGTCATGGACTTACCTTTACTTCCTTAAAATTTTAAGTTGGGTCTCACCTCTTCTAACAAGATGAGAGACTTATTTTGATGATATGCCCTCAGAAGCGGTTGGAACCAGAGCAGGTCTGTTAGGAAGAATATTGTTGCTCTGAATGACCACTCTATCAGTGGTTTGGTGGAATATTATAAAACTCTTTCATCCTCAAAACTGGTCTCAAGCCATCCTCTTTGTTGGCTTCTGCTTCATAAGCCTATGGCCATCTTGGTTTATAGAAGACCTGTGTCAGCTGAAGCAAGAGGGAAGATGACTTGAGCATATGGGGAAGAAATCTTAGCTCAGATCTGATTCATATGACAAGGAATTTTAAAATATATTTATAGCATGGTTAGTAGGGAGGCAAATAAATGGTTCTTCCCTTCCACCACAACATCCATAAAATGTCTATCAGTGAATCTATTATGGTGTTGCACAGTTAGATTAAACAAAGTTGCTTCTACTTGGTTGCAGATTTGATTTACTTCCACACTGTAAGGAGTAAATTTGGTTAGAAACAACTGATGCCATGAGCTGTCAATGCTCTGCCCGCCACCCCCTCTCTTCTATAGCAGTAAGTCTGTAGCTCAGTTGCCTCTGTTAACCTCAGTTATGGCAATATCCCATGGGAAGAAGCAAATTCTTAGGCCCGGTCTACACCACAAAGTTATGTTGACTTGCATCTTCACATAAATTTGTCTCCCGCTGATGAAAATGCCTTTCTACGCGGATTTAGTAACTGCATCCCACCCCCGAGCAGCATAGAGTCATTGCTGATGTAATTAGGTTGACACATTGTCATTGCAGATACTGCGTTGCTTACACTGACTGTTACCAGTTTTCAGGAGCCATCCCACAAAGCCCCACACTGACAGTACAAGCACTCCTGGTGAGGATGCGTACCGCTGACACAAGGAACCAAGTGTGCACACACAAGAGACTTAATAACTGTGGTGGCTGTATGCTGACATAAGCTAGATTGACATAATTTTGTAGTGTAGACATGGTTTTGGATAGGCAATACTGTGGCATTTAGGCTTTATAGAACAAAACTAACATCTTAAAAGCAACCGAGAATCCAACACATAGCCCAGACAGACGAAATCCATTTTCCTTCAAGGCACTTTGCAATGCCTAACTTTCCGCCTTGGCCTGCAGGGTGCTGGGAGATGGGTTTGTTGGGGACTCTGATGGCAGTTTGGTAGGTGGGGTTTATTGCATTTTTGCTATATTCACGGTGCCCCAGTGTGGTGCTATCAGTTGGTAATTGCCAGAATTTCTTTGTGTTGAGCCCGCAAGGTGCTGAGTACTCTGGCCCTGATCTATCAAAGTACTTCAGTACATGCTTTACTTTTAGCAGATGAGTAGTACCACTGATGTCCATGGGACCATTCACATGCTTAAAAGTTAAGCATGTGCTCAAGCGCTTTGCTGGATCAGGTCCAGCGTGCCCAGCACCTTGTAGGATCTAGCTCTTTATATATGAACTCTGCAGATAAGAGCTTGTCAAAGGTGCCCAGAGGATCAGATAGGCATACTTTTATGTAGTGAATACAAAGCTAAATAAGTGAATAACCTCCCTGTGTGTGCAGTATATCCAATCCTCTGGTACGAGCAGACTTTAAATCTTTTAGACAAGCCTTCAATCCCAAACCACAGCCTTGCAGCTAAAGTATGCCAGGATCACCATCTTTTGGGTCAGTAATCAGAGATTACAAAATAAAATAAAAAATATAGCTTTGCACTAGCTTTATACAGTCACCATCCAGGAGAGCCAAACATAAACCAATTCAAACACTGCCAAAATCCCAGCAGAGTGGAAGCAGTAAAGTGCTACTGGGCAAATGGAGCTAATCACTCCATATAGCATTACAGGACCCCTCCCCCACCTTTGCAAGTATGGTCAATAGCACTGTCAACAAAGTAATTATTGTTTAATGCTCTGCTACAAAAGACGGAAAACAAAGCTTCTGGAAATGAAAGTGAAAGCAGTATCAATTCAATCTAGGATATTGCACTGGTTTGCTGGCGTTACACATTCCTTAAAAATCTCATTCTGTTCTTATGTCCTTGAGTGCAGTTACGTAAATATTAAGTGACAGAAAGATGTAGTTAACAATCTTCACGCTAATGTAGATATGGCATCACAGACTGGTTATTTTAATAGGATTATATGAAAATGGCTTGTATAGGTTGACAGTAAACAACATAGCACACAGTTCATTTATCACTATTCCCTGCAGCAGGTTTTCCTTCTATAAAATGGATCATAACAATCTGCAGCTGATTCTGTTTTCTTATCCCAACAGAGTCATTAAGCTCAAAGTTCCTTTCTTCTGAAGTTCCAACCACTGTCTTTTTATTTTTAAATGTTTTTTGGATGGACAAGAGTTGATGTCACAAGTGAGCTGCAAAGCTGACTGAAGATTTTAATTGTTTTTTCTGATTTATGATCTGTTCCTCTAAGAATGGAGTACACTCTTGGAGTGAGTTTCCTATATAAACCAATGCTATTTCTAGCACTTAGGAATTGAGAGCTTACATATGTGATAGACACAGGCGATATTCATTACAAAGCAATGTTTAGAGTTATGTTTACATTTTTCATAAAACTAGATGTTGCTGGTGACCTAAAGCCCTTTCTTTTTATCATGATTATGCAATTTCTGCATTATGAAATCTTTATAACTGTGTCTATCAGAACCACAAAAGGCAGACCGCAATGGTAATACAGCAAAGAGTCTTGTGGCACCTTATAGACTAACAGACATTTTGGAGCATGAGCTTTCGTGGGTGAATACCCACTTCGTCGGATGCATGTACATGTATTCACCCACAAAAGCACATGCTCCAAAACGTCTGTTTGTCTATAAGGTGCCACAAGACTCTTTGCTGCTTTTACAGATCCAGACTAAGACGGCTACCCCTCTGAATGGTAATACAGTTTGCCATACAACAAAAGCTTCTCTGATCTTAGTTTGTGAGCATTTCAGTTTGCACATCTGGAAAGAGCATAGCACATTGTGGGCGCTGCCACAAAGAACAAACTTTTAAGTGTCCAGTGCCAAGTTTTATTCTTTGTAACCATTAGATTAGAACATTGCACTGACAGGTGATAATTTTGATGGTAATAAGAATGGACCATAATGTGCCATACATTTTAAAGCAGAACTCACTAATTCAAATTGGGATGCAAAGGTGCTGGAACTGAGGGTGCTGGAGCACCCCCTGGCTTGAAGTGGTTTCCATTATATACAGGGTTTACAGTTTGGTTCAATGGCTCTCAGCACCCCCACTATGAAAATTGTTCCAGCATCCCTGTTGGGAAGTCTTACTAAAAACTGATGACATAATATGGCTCAATATTGTTTTCCTCTGGTAACACACAAAAGCACCTGGAAACCCACTAAACTAAAATATATATACTTAGAGTATAACTCCATTAAAGAAAAGGAAGAAAATATTATTTCTGATATTTGTTATTTTCAGGTCCAACTCTGCTCATGCTGATATCCAATCTGGCAGAGAAATAGCTATAGCAGAGTTTAAAGTTGGCATTTGGTTTTGGAATGGTGTTTATATTATCAATGCTAGGGAAATAGCAGCAGTAGCTGCTATTTATGTGTGAGTAAACACATATACAGATGAATAAAGTGAATGTGCCCCTAACACATATGTAGGAACACCCCTACTTCCTAGAAAAATGAGTAAGTTGGGTTTACTTTTCGTTACTGTTGTTTCTGTGGATGTTGTCACACTGAGTAAACTGTCACAAATTGCATTTTAGATGGCATTTTAAACTAGTTGCAGTTAGGTCCATTGGAAACTACAAAATCTGACATTTAAAAAGTATGGTGCCTCATCACACAGAGACCTGTAGCTTCCATTTTTTCAAAGAAGAAGAGTATAGCTTTATTATAGATGACTGTTATTGCATAACCTAACACTGAACACAGAAATGGAAAATTTAACCTTTGAAAAATTGACTATTTTCTTTGTTTCATGCCTTAAACCAGTCATAACTGATCAGTTAAAATGGGTGAGGGAATATCCATACAACTCATTAGCTATTTTTACTGGTGTACCCAGCCATTTGTACAGTGAACAAAGGATATTTGATCAGCGAGCCAGCAATGTAACATCTGGTAAGTAGTTTCACAAGTCCAAGGCCTGATTCTGATCTCATTTACGCTGGTGTAAATCAGAAGTAACTCCAGTGAAACAAAGAAACCAACACCAAACCAGTGTGGGATCAGAATCAAGCCCCCAGCATCCGCGTTCTGGTCTATTTTAGTCTGCATCACATGTCTCTTTTAAGAGGTGGTGGCTCACTTACACAGCTCCACATCAGACATATTGCCTTCTTGTTTTAAAATATGTATGTTTAATATTTAATTTAACACAATTCCATATTCCAGTCTCTGTGTACTGAGCAAGTTCCTTTGAGGCTTGCAGTTTGTATGTGCAGTCACAATGCACCTCAAGTATAATTTGGAAGCACTACTGCCTAATGGGGTGAGAGGAAGTGTCTGTGTCCAATTAATCTTGGCTCTCTTTTGAGTGAATAATGAAAATACTGCCAAGTGAGTGGTGATTTGTAAAGTGGACCATACGAGCTGCGCCAAGCTGACTGAGCTCATTTAATTTAGAGTGAGTGATCAGTGCAATGGTTGGTGGGGGTCTGGGTATATTGAAAAGCCAAGAGTCTTGCACTATATACAGATAGTTTAGATTACCAACTTTGAACATTATCCACTTTAAAACTGGCCACTGTGAAATATTATGTATGACTAGACATACCTGGAGCTATCCGAACATCATACAATATATCTATACATTTACATAGTTTGTGTTTGTTTATATTTTCAAACACATATAGAAATCATCTTTCACTGTATTATGTTGTTCAATGTTGTATAATATATTCCAGTATGACAAAAACTTACTGTGCAATATAAATAAAGGCACAATCTAAAAAAAAAAAATCAACTTTTACATGTGTTATCTGTTTGGACAGTATGTATACAGTCTAAAGTTATTTGAAGCCAGTGATGTCGGAATGAAAATAGCAAGATAAATGGTACCCAGGACACCATGTTACCAAGCTTGTAGGACAGACTATTTTCAAGATCATGTGGCACATCTAGAATGTTTGATAGCTCTCTGAAGTAAAGCGCATAAATATTAAAGGTCAGAACAGAACCACTAAGTTATCCATTCACGTTAGCAATAGGAATTGTTGCCTTTTGGCTCTGTTCCTTTTTGCTATTCTGTGATCTAATGACAGTTAAATGTCCCATATTGATGTTTCACTTTCAGGTTTCATAGAACTGTTGAAAGTATTTAAGGTGTTAACTGAGGCAGAGTATCTTTTCATAGAGGAAAATATGAAATTAGATTACTTTGAAAACACTAAATGCAGCGAAATGAGTGGCTCAAAAAGTCTTTAGAAACAATAACCTAAATATGGCTTCTTGAGACTTGAATTTCACTATTATCCTACAGAAAAGATCCATGGTGAAATTCTGTTCTGTCCCTCTTAAAGGCACAGTACAGAACTCATAGCCTAGGGGAGCTAACTAAGGTAGCTCCAAATCACCTTTGTGCCCTCCCAGTCTAAGGCTGGAGAGACTCCCCCCCACCCCCACAGAAAACAGACAACCCTGGGGCCCTGTCTCAATTACAGCAGCCTCCCTAAGCAGCCCCATGGGCCACAGGGCTGCTCAGAAGCTCAGCAGTCCTGCTGCAACCAACCCCACAGCTGGACCCAGCACTTTTAGGGCCCCTTTATGACACATAAAAGAGGCAGAGTGGGGTTGAGGATCTCACCCTTGATTTCTAAAACTATCCCGTGTGCCATTTGATCCTCTCAAGTACAGTCAACTTCTGTTTTCATGCAGCATGGTACAGAGCCCCCCCAAAAATCCTGTTTTAAAGTCATATGCTAAGCAACAAAACACTACATTAAATATTTAAGTGAACTTACAGAAATTGCCTATTCAAGCCCTGCAAAACCATTAAGTATCCAAGCTGCTCTAGGATGTTCTTATGTGGAGAAAAGCCAGAAATCCATTACGATTGCAATGTTTTGTACAAAGATAACATCGTGAGCTGGATTCCAAAGCTTTTTATACAGATCGTCATGGTGAGCTGCAAAATGTTGTTATATCAAGTTCTGGAAAACATACTATGTGTGTACATTTAGATATAAAATCTGGAGTTATACACAGATAAATTCCATGCCATATTTTGAATGGCATGTTTAATTTTCTGAAATATGAAAAATATTTAGTGGCGACAGGTAATGCAGTGTTAACAAGATTTAAAGACTACATCTGTCTGTCAAAATGCAGATAAAAGACAAATGCCTCATAGCTCAATGTTTTAATCAGTTAATCGTGGTTTTGATGAGCATGCAAATGTGACCGTTTTATTCTCTGTTTTCACAGAGAGTGAAAGTTAACAAAAACCAGTTTTACGTTACAATTAATGACAGTTGTGTCCTCTGATATTAATAATGAAACCCCACAACATCAAAATGATTAAGTTTCCTACTCCCAACTCCCTTTGGATTTTGTGTTTTCCTTTTAACTATTTTCACCTTCCCCATGTAATTGTTGGGCCTCCTAATTGGGGTGATTAGTATCAGCCAGGGATGTGTACTGGGCTTCTCTTAACGAAGAATTTGCTTCACCAATAAAAAGGTTTTAAATGGTGGGCCTCTTTGTTAATTCTTTTCTTAATTTCCTATTTTATTTCATTTTTATATAAATTTGGAACTAGTAAAGGGAACCAGACAGGCCTAGTGAATGAAGTCCTCTATTTATCCCAGTGTTTCTAAGTCTCACAATTTTGTTACGAATCTTATGATATTTTGTAGATTTTTTCTATAAAACTCCATCTGCTGGAGATTGCATAAGAATTTCAGCTCTCATAAAAAACAAAAAGACAGAAAAAAGAAAAAAAGTTTCTAGCCTTTATGGTTGTGGAGAAAAGCTTGTGAAGCAAGTGCACCCTAAAGACTCAGAAACCAAGGCAAATAAAAAAGAACCAACATTTATGATTTTTAAAAACACTCATGATTTTTAAGCCAAACTTATTATTTTGGGGCCTGAGGGCTTGTCTACACATTAGATGCAGCGAGTTTGATTTAGCGGGTCTGGTGAAGACATGCTAAATCGATGGCAGAGCATTCTCCCATCAATTTGTGTCCTCCACCTCCCCGAGAAGCGTAAAGGATGTTGATGGGAGACACTCTCCTGTCGACACAGTGTGGTGTAGCCACTGTGGTAAGTGGATCTAACTACGTCATGTAACTGAAGTTGCATAAGTTAGATTGATTTACTGTAGTAGTGTAGACCACCCCTGAGTCAGGATTCTGGAATGTCTGGGTTTGGCAATACTTTCATTCACAGAAAAGTTACATCAAGGTGAGTAGAAGTTCAAGTTTTTCCCACAATCCTTAGATTCAAGCCTGACCAGGAAGGACCATCTCTTGGGGAGAAAGAATAGGCTTAGTCTCCAGCCTCATTTTATTCTTTGATAAGAAGTGTGTCAGTTAGAACCAACTGTGGTGACATTTTATTTTTGAGGTGGACATTAGAGGTGGGACTAAAACAGCTAAACCCATTTTACATGAGCCACCAAAATATTCAACCATTTTTAGGGGTAAGCTATCTACCCACTTTTCTTTTTGCATATGGTAGTAAAGGCTATAACCCCATTCTGAAGAAATCTCACAGAAATACAAGACAGGATGCCAAGTATCAAACTTCCCTTGTAAAGCTGTTTCAGTTTTCCCATTTAATATCTTTGGAGGTGAACTGGTCCTACATGGTAATCTTAGTGTTGCACTACATGTTGCAGAAGAGATATTTTATATGAAATTAAATGACCATTTGTCTATATTTCACCATGCAAGTAAGCTGCCTCATGTGTCATTGATAGCAGTAAAACAAATACGTGCATATGTACTTTAGCAAGGATGATGAATTATACTGTATAAGTATTTAAGGGCAGACATCCATAATGAAGCATGCTAGTTGGCAAACATGCTTATTACTTACCACACTGAGTCCCAGCAATTCTCTGTAAAAGTAGTCCATGTTCCTCCTTTGTAAGTTGTCGAGATAGTGTCGGAGCCGAGTATATGTGTACGGATAGCAATAGGCAAATTGGTAAATGTCATCCTCCCGGTCAAAGCAGAAAGCAAATGACATGACATAGTTCTTTCTGTGGTCTGGACAGCGATAGTAATATACATTTTTAGGTGGCAGCCTTTGCCTAAAAAACAAAACACATACAAATGTGTGGACATAAGAATCTTGATAAATTCAAACCTTACAATAAAACTAACTGAAATTCATATTCTAGGTAGAACTAATTAAGTGAACCAACTGGGAGCCCCAATGGCTCAGAGGTTGGTAACTGGATGACAAACCTTTCAAGGACATTATTGGACTATATGGAATGAGTCTGTGCCTGGAGATGTCTCTTTTGAGGTCGGGGTTAGGCATATTTAATGCAACAGTGTCCTGACAAGACATACATTGAACTTAGGGAAGATTCTGTATTGCAATCCAGTTTAATGGTGAGGAGATATATAGAAACATAGCACAAGTATCAGGAAAAATCAGTTCTTGAGAAACAAAAACCTCTTGTTTAATGAGGTTGTAGAACGACCCCAGAAATTCTCTCTTCTGAAACAGCCACCTGGTCCTGATTTAGAAAGAGAGAGGGATGGGAGTTTAGTCTAGAATTACTGTATCCTTTGGAAATCCCAAGCTAAATGCATATGGGACCCAGTTACTATGATGCTGGGTATATTAAACATGCAAATACAATATAATGACTCACTATAGCGGAAATGCTTACATGACTATGTCAATACCTGTATCAATTTAAGGGATGATGAATGCCAATATCTAGTCTTGTCAGATGTCTTTCACAACCATCCAAATTAAATACGATTCTCTTATTTCACATTTGTGTTGTGAAGTACTTCAGAGATATGAGCAAAGACCCTTTATATGGACAGATGCTGTTCAATGTCTCTCTTCACATCCTCTCTGGGTGTTGGATACAGGTTTTCTGCCTGCATCTAGACAGTCAGATTCTCTAGTTATACCATGTTCCTGTAATTTAATGCAACTAATTTACCAATCATGTTTGGCAACAGCACACTGTAGTCCTGCAGACTCCAACTAATTCAATTATATAGTATTATAAACAGGTCTCATCTAATGGTCATAGCTGATCTCAGCTAAACCAGGATCATGGTGAGGGAAAACATAATATGATTTGCAGACGTAGCAATGGTAATGTGTCCTTTCTGAGAAGCTAGACTACTGCAGAGCATCAACTTTGGCCTTTCGTTGCTAATAAGAAATGGAGAACAAAACCCTCTCATTGTGCACATGCTTGCCAATTGACAGCCATTAAGGAATATGATCGGCAAAACTCAGGAGCTACAAAGAGAACAACAAAGGAATTGAGATGCTGTTGGATAAATACAATAGACAGTGATGCAGTTATTTAGAGTTGAAATAAAATTATTTGCCCCTCTTATTGCTGTGGTTCTTGAACACAGATAGTTTTGAAGGTTTCCTTCAGTATTTGTGGTTTTCTAAGACCTTTACTTACTGCTGACGATTTATCCTAACAAAGTGGAAATGATTTTTAAGGCCACACATGTGAAGGACACAAAAATACTTTTCAATTTTTTTTAGAAGTACCATTGGGGGAAACATTGTCACCAGCCGTCTGCATAAAGTACCTTCACCTAATAGGTTCATTGAGTATCTTAACATATTTCTATCACTCACTCTTACTCTGGAGTGCTATAGGACATCCCTCATTTGCTCTCAAATCAAGCAGATGATGTGGCAGTGGGTAAATGTATTCTAGCTCCCAGTTCTCAAACCGTAATGCAAGTTTAAACGGTATGTTGCTGAGTTGTTGAACTTTATTTGTTTCCAAATTAGCAGAGGGGGAAATAACAAAGGGCAGGCCTTACTTTATGCAATAATAACTGCATGTAAAATGGGACCGATGGGGAAATTCAGAATTCCAGAAAGGGTAATGCTAATTGAAATTCATCTGCTGATAGTTAATGTTTAAATGACGAATGGTTCAATAATTTTGTACTTTGAAGTAAGTTAAAGATAACTTTTGTTAATGTATGAAATACACTTTTGATATTTCATTCCCTTTCCCCTTCATTATAGAAGCTAAGCATCTGTTTTATTATCCACTTTGACACACCGTTTTATGGCTGCATTTGGCTATTATGGCTAATCTCGATGTCTAGGACATCTGGTATTGACATTTCACTATCTGGTGTCTGACACAGCAGTAGAAACCATCCTCAATTCCTAGGTTTAAATTCACCCTCTCAGGGCAGAAATGGTTTGAATTAAGAGTTTGGGCACTATCTTCCAAAAATAATTATAATAGTACTCCTGTCACTGCTAATCTATTCTTATCTCTCCCACCACTTTGTCACTGTTAATCTATTTGTGAGTCATATGGAGAAAGAGAGTCAGTGTTTAGATACCAACAACACATCTTTACATACAGGAGCCTAATCAGATTCAGATCTTATCTTGGAATTTAAAAAGAAAAGAAAAAAAGATAGAAAGAAAAAGAAAAGAGACACAGTGCTAGATATCACCAACTGAGTTTTTGATAACGAAAAGACATTGCTCAGTTCTTGAATTAACCTTTGTGTCCTAGACACACTATTGTTTACTCTTTCCCTTTTTTGTTCTATGCCTTCTGGAAAAGGACACCCACACACTGTGGCAGCAGCTGCTCCTATTAATTTAAAGCTATTACAAAAATTAAAATTAAACCCAATTACTGTGGCTGGTTTATAGTCGGGGAACGGCTTAGTCTGATTGTTCCCTCTGGTTATGGACAAAAACAATATTCCTACCTACAGGCAGCTGCCAGTGGAATACTAATGCATCCAGGGCCTGGCGGGGACAGATTCAGAATGCAGAGTTTAACTGCATTTCTGAGTAGAGAAAAATATCTTATCACGGATCTGCAGAAATGCACCGACTTCCTATACGGTAGGTCACAATGCAGTCATTTCATGGTTTAGCACTAGGACAGCAAAGTTATGGAAGAACCTTGATACTTTTATTTGTCATTCTGCATTTCCAAGCAGTGAACACCAATTAACAGGGCACATTTATGGATACACAAGTGCCTGAATCTCATCACTTCAGAATGGTTATTTAAAGGAAAACCCCATGAATTCCAAGCACAGCTGCAGCACGTAGCATCTTCCAGGAAACTTATTTTCAGTTTGTTTTTAGAAATGTATTACAGAAATATGGTTTAATATTTTACCTGTTTTGAAACAAATTTGGGCTGCCGAGTTTGCAAAGTTACATGCCAAAATCATCCAGGTGATTGGGGAGTGCAGACAGAAAGCTTTCCATTCCACTTCTGGCTCTCCTCATAATCCTAGGAGAAGTGCTGCAGCTAGAGAAGGGCATTCCAAGGCAATGCTCAAGGGTCCAAGTTTTTGAGTGCATTCACTTCCTGCCCTAGCAAACCACTACCTCTAATCCTTGTACTCATTTGCTACTCTAGGTAAGGATGGGGCGTGATTGACACATTGTTCCCCAGAATACAGACACATATCAACACAGTATGATGAGATTTTCAAAACCATCAAGGGGATTGGGTGGCAAAAATCCCATTGACTTCAGTGTGGGCCAGGAATTCTCCCCATCTCTTATGATGGGAAGCAAGTATCTAAATTCTGTGTTTATGTAGCATCCAGCAGCGACTCCAGGCACCAGCACTCCAAGCACGTGCCTGGGGCAGCGAGCCTCAGGGGGTGCCCTGCCGGTCCCTGCGAGGGCAGCAGTCAGGCAGCCTTTGGCGGCTTGCCTGCAGAAGGTCCGCTGGTCCTGCGGATTAGGCAGCAATTCGTCGCGGGTATGCCGAAACAGCGGGACTGGCGGACGTCCCGCAGGCATGCAGCCGAATCTGCGAGACCGGGGTCCTCCCGCAGGCGCGCCACCGAAGGCAGCCTGCCTGTCGTGCTTGGGGTGGCAAAAAAGCTAGAGCCGCCCCTGGTAGCATCCAGAGCAAATGGGCTCCTGGTCCATGGTGGGGCTCATAGGTGCAGTCACAATGCAAACAATAAATAATAATCATTACTTTTGAGGTTTTTCCTAACATGGGAGTAAATCTGGAAGTTTTTACCAAGACAAAACTCCCAATGGCTTTAAAGAGCAACCTAAACTGTATTTGGCTCATTTTTAATATGGCACTCAGACACAAATTAAACAATAGCCACTATCTTCAGGATTGGCCAAATCTATCACCGTCAGCAGACAGCAAAGAAATGATGATGATCTTTGGAGAAAAAACAAAAAGTGATAGGTGCTGTAAGAGACTAATGGATGGAAAATAATAAGTGATATTACTTGTAGAGAAGCGATTAAATGAGTATGCTTGCAAAGTAGGGTTAGCAGTGGTGACACACTGTGGTGATCATTTCCAGCTGCCATCAGTGTGCAGCAACAGAGATGTAAGTTTACTAAATCACTGAACTACAGGTTATTTTAGGCCATTGCAAGAGATGGGCCTGAGTCAAAACCTTAAAGCCAAAAACCTACAAACTTTTGTGGTGTTTGAAGTCCAAACGCAAATCCAGACCTTAATTTTGCAAATGATGTCAGCCTTTCAATGGACCTATCCCAAACTCCAGATCTGAGCATCCCTCAAATTTTAGACATCCAAATCTAAATCTGACAACTTGACTCCAATCTATTAATTAAAGAGTTCTACAATGTTGGAGAAAATATGAGCAAGTTTGTCATCCACTAAAAACTTTTTTTTCCTTTTGTGAGTCAGCCCTTTCAAATGGAGGTTCTTACGGTTCGATTTTTCTTTTAGTCTGAAGCATTATTTTTCTCTTCACTTATTACTGTTGTCAACTAGAGCTGCCATCTTCAAAATTCCAAACTTAAGGTGACAGCATAAATTCCTAGGATTTTCACTGCACAGGACTCTACACTTGATTCATGTAGCAATAGTGGGTGTTACAAGTGGAGTTAAGTGCTCTTTGCAGAAAGCAGAATCTGTTTTGGCACAGCTGACTCAGGCAGTTTCAGACACTGAGAAATAACAATCTTGCTTTTGTATTTGCTAACATTAATTAGAATGGCCACTAAATAGATTCCTCATCCTTAACAACCCAGCTGTGCAGCTCAAGGTCTTCTACCTCGACAAGTATCTGGTTTCTTCTCACTGAGTAGGAAAATCAAAGTTGCATGTACATCAATGGGTTTCTTAAGATTGGAAAGTCTACAGTCTCAGTATATCACAAAGCACACAGCTTCTAAGGGTTAATGCATTAATTGAAAGAATTAAATGAACTCTATGAGGAGTGCTTGGTAATTGAAATAATTAAATGAACTTTGCAAAGATTGCTTGTTAATGGTTTGTATTCTTTACAACTTCAAGGGAAAGAGGGAAAAGGAATTTTTTTTTCAGATTTATTACAATACACAGTGAACAGAGAAAAGATTAATTTGATTTTTGGAGGATTCCTTCATTTAAAATGCTTGTAATGAATCTGGAAAACTGTAAATATTTCACTGGTATAATAAAACCTTTTGGCAGGGCAGGCTTCTTACAAGGCCCAGTCCTGCTCTATTTAAGTCAGTGGGAGGAGGACTGGTCCCCTAGACAAACACCACCATAATAAGGGCAGGAAACACATTCCAGGATAAATTTACGTACTTTAGAAAGCTTGATAGCTTAATACTGGGGTCAGATTTTCTAAAGTGGTCACCTAAATTGTACCCACAAACTCTGTGCATGCAATTATCTACTTTGCACTGCAAACATGTGCATGGGCACATTTTTCAGAAAAACTGTAGGAAGCCACTTTGGAAAAATCATCCCTTCAACTCAGAAAAATTCACTGGTGAGGGGAATCAGTGGAAAATGACAATAAGGACCCTCTGTTGTTCTGTGTTTGTACAGCACCTACCTCAATGGAATCCTTGTCTATGACCAGGGCTTCTAGGCACTACGGAAATACAAATAATGTAACTACTCCAAGTCTAGTCAGAGGGGTCTGGTTGGAGACATCACTGATGAGAAGGATGTGAAATGCTAAGGAAAGGGCCTGCTGTGTAGAAAGTATAATGAAGCAGTGTGGAGTACTCAGAAAACCACTCTCTAACAGCAGATCAGGATTAGGAGATGTAACGCAGAATTAATCACTTGCTACTTAATATTGCTGGCAAAAATGCAAACAGAAAAAATTACTCCATATGTTGTTACCTCTCTGTATTCCTAATCCCTTCTGCTGCCACATCTAGCTACCATTCACCAAGATAAATGTAACGAGTTTTGTATGTGCTAGCTAGCTACAGACAGATGCTTGGATGAGTGAAACACCCAGCTCAGCAGTCTTTGTAAAGGCAAAAAAAAAAAATGGTTACTCGCCTGCTCGTAACCATTGCTATTTGAGATGCGTTGTTCATGTCCATTCCAACCAGGTGTGTGTGCACCACGTTCATGGTAGCCAGAAGATTTTTCCCATAGTAGCATCCATCAGGTCAGTCTGGGCGCCCCTGGGAGTTTTGCCTTCATGGCACTCAATATAGAGCCCTGCCGACCTGCCACGCCCTCAGTTCCTTCTTGCCCGTTACTCCGACAGAGGGGTAGGAGGGTGGGTATTGGAATGGACATGAACAATGCATCTCAAATAGCAATGGTTACGAGAAAGTGAGTAACCATTTTTTCTTCTTCGGGTGATTGTTCATGTCAATGCCAGTCAGGTGACTCACAAGCCCAAGTTCAGGAGGTGGGGTCAGAGTCTTCCACTGATTGGAGTACTGCTCATCCGAAGGCCGCATCGTCTCTGGCCTGCTGGGTAATTGCATAGTGCATGGCGAAAGTATGGATAGGGGACCACGTCGCCACTCTGCAGATTTCCTGAGTGGGGACCTGCACCAGGAACGCTGTTGATAAAGCCTGCGCCCTGGTGGAGTGCACAGTAATTGGAGGTGCAGGAACCCCCGCCAGGTTATAGCACTCACGAATACAGGACGCGCTCCATGATTAAATGCATTGTGACGACACAGGCAGTCCTTTCATTCTGTCCGCCACTAACACAAATAACTGGATCAATTTTCTGAATGGTTTCGTTCTCTCGATGTAAAAGGCTAGCACCCTGTGGACATCCAGAGAGTGGAGTCTCTGCTCCCTGCCGGTGAAATGCCAGGGTAGAATACCAGGAGAAAGATGTCCTGGTTGATGTGAAACTGCGACACAACCTTCAGGAAGAAAGCAGGATGAGGCCGGAGTTGAACCTTGTCCTTATACGGTGTAGGGAGGCTCTGATGTTAGGACCCTGAGCTCAGACACCCTCCTGGCCGAGGTTATCGCTACCAGGAACACCACCTTGTAAGAGAGGCAGAGCAGGAAGCACGTCACCAATGGTTCAAAGGGGGGGTGTCCCATGAGCCTTGAAAGGAGCAGGTTGAGGTCCCAAGCAGGGACAGGCTGATGGACGTTAGGGTATAGCCTGTCGAGCCCTTTTAAGAATCGGCTGACCATGGGGTTAGCAAACACAGAGCAGATTTCCGTGCCCAGGTAGAAGGCCATGATGGCATCTAAGTCCACTCTTATTGATAACAAAAGCCCCTGCTGCTTCAGATGGAGGAAGTAGTCCAGAATAAGCAGCACTGAGGCTAGCATAGGGGACAAATGGTACTGCGCCAAACAGACTGAAAATCTCTTCCACGTGGCAAGGTATGTGGCTCTCATAGAGAGTTTTCTGCTGCCAAGGAGGACCTGTCTAACTTGCTGAATCCAGTGAGGGGATGATGGCGGCCAAAGAGACCATACGGAACCTGAGTTTCTTCACAAACTTGTTGAGATCTCGTAGGTCCAAGATAGGCCTGAGGAAGCCTTTGACTTTTGGTATTAAGAAATACCAGGAATAAATGCCCTCACACCTGTGCTCCTGAGGAACCTCCTCCACTGTGCCTAGTGATAGGAGTGACTGCACCTCCTGGATAAGGAGCTGCTCATGAGAAGGGTCCCTGAAAAGGGATGGAGAAGGAGGGTGGAAGGGCACAGAATTGGATGGAGTTTCCCCTCTCTGCTGTGCGGAACATCCAGCAGTCTGAAGTGATATGGGACTATGCATGGTAGAAAGGGGACAGTCGGGAGGAAAAGTAAGGTGGGGTAGATCCAGTTTTTGTTCTGGTGTGCCATCCTCGACTGCACCTTCAAAAAGCTGGTTTGGGGCCGGAAGGTGGTTTGGGTTGGCCAGAGTTCTCACCTAAGGACGGGTATTGTTTTTTATTGCCACTCCTGTTCCTCCTCTGAGAACTGTCCTGGCGGTTCTGCTCATAGAACCTCAGAGGAGGTTGCGTCCCAAAGACCTGACTGTGGCTCATTAATCTTTCAGGCTATGCAGCCTCTTGTCTGTCTTTTCAGAGAAAAGAGTCAAACCCTCAAATGGGAGGTCCTGAATGGTCTGTTGGACCTCATAAGGGAGCCTCGAGACTTGGAACCAGGAGCCCCTTCTCATGGCCACCCCAGTAGCCATGACCCTAGTGGCAGCATCAGCACTGTCCAACGTGGCCTGGAGGGAAGCCCTTGAGACTAGCTTCCTCTCCTCCACCAAGGCTGAGAACTCAGCTCGGGAGTCTGAAGGGAGGAGCTTTGTAAATTTGGCCATTGCCACACAGTGTTATAAGAGTACCTGCTGGTTCAAAATATGGAGCTGCAGACCCCCTGTAGAATAGATCATAGAATATCAGGGTTAGAAAGGACCTCAGGAGGTCATCTAGTCCAACCCCCTGCTCAAAGCAGGATCAATCCCTAACTAAACCCCCAAATGGCTCCTCAAGGATTGAACTCATATGCCTGCATTTAGCAGGCCAATGCTCAAACCACTGAGCTATCCCTCCCCTATCTTTCTTCTGACAAGGTCAAGTCACTTAGCCTCCCTGTTTTTAGGGGAGGGCCCCTAGAAACCCTGCCACTCATGCTTATTAGCAGCGTCCACGACAAGAGAGTTGGGAGATGGGTGGGAATACAACTGTTCATACCCCTTGGATTGCACAAAATAACGCCTCTCGTTGTGTTTGGCAGTGGGTGGCAAGGAAGCTGGGGTCTGCCACAGGGTCTTGGTGGTATCCACAATAGTCTTAATAAGTGGCAAGGCAATATGAGAAGGACCTGAGGGGGTGAGGAAATCCACCATGGGATCAGCCTGCTCGACCACCTCCTCAGCCTTAATGCCCAGACCCTGAGCAGCTCTTTGCAGCAACTTTTGTAGCACCCAGTTGTCCTCAAGCGCCGGGGCTACGGCTGCTCCCTGCCATCAGCTCCCAAGGGGTCCCGCGACTCTTGGGGATCTCAGGGGAATGTTGGTGCTGATGGAGTGCCCATCAGCACCGGGGTTGTCATCACCGAACTCGGCATTGGTATAGGAACCGGAGACACTGATGGTGCTGCCGGTGGAGCCGGTGCCAAACCAGCTGGCTGAGCTGAAGATGATGGCGGGGCTGATGTCTGCGCCACTGTTGGTACCGAGGTCGTCATGAGTGCTGAAAATGCTGTCAGGACTGGAGCGGGAGTTGGTGCCGAGATCACTGTCGGTGCCGAGGTCGAAAGAGTCGCTGGTGCTGAGGCTGGTGCCAGTGATGGTGCCGCAGTCGATGGTGTTGGCATGCAGGTAGGCGCCAAGGCACGCTGCGTGGTTGATGGTGGGACGAATGTGGCTAAGGCCACCAAAGACGCTGCGGAGCAATATCCTTGGATCCCTCCCTGACTCTGGTGAAAGGCCCAGTGGGTCCAGAATGGCCAGTATGGTGGATTCTGCCACTGCGGTGGCTGTGCCTGGAGCTCTCTCGCCTTGCCCTCGATCATCGGCTCCTACTCCTCTGAGAGCGGCAGGAGTCAGAGTCTGACTCCAAGGTCTCCGAGGCTGAAGACCACAGAGGTGCCAAGCTTCGATGCATCGAGCATCAAGAGCTTGGGAAGCAACTAGGCTCTCTGTCTGAGTGGGCCGGTGCCAAAGGATGTGGAGAGGGGGAATGCCTAGACATCATTGCCGGCTTCCCTCTTGACTGCACCTGGGGGTGGGATGGGACCGCCAGCACAGGAGGTTCCTTCCTCCTAGGGGGCAAGAATGGTGCCACAAGGTGCAGAAGATCTCGAGCAGCTTCAAAAGCTTCTGGCATCAAAGGAAGTGGTAGCTGCTGGTCCGTAGTGACCGGTGAATGTGCGGGGCCTGGACACAATAGAGTCCACGCAGCCCTAATGGGGGATCTCGAGCTGTGGCCCTCCTGGGGTCTCACTTATTTAGATTTAGCTGGAGGTGACCGACTGTCCAGCTTCTTTTTCTTCTGAGGCACTGGTGAGTGCTCTCTGCTGGGCCTCGGGAGGTGCCATGCCAGTGCCAAACATCCCGGGACGAGTCCTTTCTCAGCACCGAACTCAATGATAGTACCGAGGTGCTCTGTGTCGCCGAGGAAGTGTTAGGAGCCAGATCCCCTGAGCCTGGGTCCGAATGGGGGTGTAGAGCTGCCTCCAGGAGGATCACTTTAAGCTGCTGCTCCATTTCTGTAAGAGTTCTAGGGCGGGACTTGCGGCAGATCTTACAGAGATCCTTTTAGTGACCCTCCCCTAGGCATCATCAGCATGAGGAGTATGGATCACTCTTTGGCATGTGCTTCGTGCAGGCCACACAGATTTTAAATCTCAGGGACAGCTCCGGGGAGTCAAAAGGTGGGGTTGAGACCCCCAACAACTCTAATTACTAACTAAAACTACGAAGATAAACTAACTACATACAAAGAACTGGAGTTGAACACGCTTGCTAAAGCAAGGACTATGGGAAGTTCCAGCCTACCGTCACTGGCAGTAAGAAGGAACTGAGAGGGTGGCAGGTCGGCAGGGCTCTATATTGAGCACCATGAAGGTGCGACTCCAGGGGGTGCCCGGACTGATCCGATGGATGCTGCTAGGAGAAAAAAAACTCCCGGCTATAGTGCACGTGTGCACTCGCACACACCTGACTGGAATCAACAAGAACTCAACGAAGAACCCGACTTTGCTACAGACTTCAGTGGTAGTTTTGACTGCACAGGACTGTAGGATCAGTGCCAAAGAGGAGATAATCAATTTCTACTAATCTTTACTTCACAATGGGTTTTGTGGTACAATCAGAGCCGCTGTTCTCATTTTACTTCTGACTGTGAGCAACTATTAGATTTTCTATCCTTATTCACTCCTGAAAAAGATACGGTTTGAACTGGAGTTAGGTGAGAAATGGCCATGATGCAGATAGTTCGTGTCAAACCTGCATCATATTGCTTAAATTCTCTAAACCTCAGCACAGCATTTTTGTCCTTTTTCTTTTTCATAGCTTGTTTACTGATCCTCATTGTCAGTGTGTCAGGCGGGGTCCAGGCTTGCCATAGCCTGCCATAGGCCTCGTCTTGCAAAGATGCTACAGCAAATATCTTAGGGTAGTTGTCAGATACGAATGGCATTCCAAAATCCCTTACCACCAGCATGTGCAATAACCCTTTCCACTGGACAGGCAGCAGGTTTAATTTATCTTCTCCTTCTCAAATATTTCCTTGCCACTGCAACCAAACCGATATACCTTCCTTCATCTTTGTTTGTCCTGGCCCTTGCGGTAGTGGCTTCCCTCCATAGCTACAGTAGCAATAAGTCTCCAGTACTGTACTTATTTTATAAAAACTGTCTAAAACTGCAGGAATAATGAATGGTGCTGACTTTTGTGGTTGTTGAAGCATGCTTTGTCTACTGACCATGAGGGTTCCAGACAGTTATTCCTAGTTAAAGATATCCTCTAGGTAATCATTTAAAAAAAAAAAAAGGTTTTCCAGAATATGCCAATGTGGTTCTGAGCTTTATATCTACAGTTAGGGTTCTCAATCTGGGGATCACAAACAGGTGTCAGAGGGGTAGGTCACAACCATCTTACCCATCCCATATTGCTAAGTGGTAGGGTACCAGTGGTGGAAAAGGGGGTTGACGTATAGAAATTGTTGAGAGTCATGGACAGAGGCATCACACCATGGATCAGGGAGGACCATCTTACTCAGTCTGCAGCATGGTTACCGTTCTGAAGACTGTGACACCAAGAGGATATAAATAAACTAGAGGCAATTCAAAGAGCAATAAATATAATGAAGACTTATTTGAAAAAAAGTAAAAGAACTAAATACAGTATGAGTATCTTGTCACACAAAATGTCTAAGGGCTAAATCTGCCTCTGACTCATCTGTGCATGAAAAGCTGAAAGCCACTAGTTTCTCTGCATGTTGTTCTCTCCACACCTAGATTTTTAGCCATGCAGAAGTTGGAGCCATGCCCAAGAACCCTGCCATTAAAGAGCAAGACTCCCCTGATATCTGCCGGGAGACTGGATGATCAGAAGACAGCTAGAAGGTGCCAACAGGAAAGAAAGAGTAAACATCCAACCAGAAGAGAAAGGTGTTTTAGCAGTTGGACCTGGGAACAAGGGAAGCTGACATGTGGAAACTGAAGCAGGGAGGTGGCAGATCAGAAGGCTGAGAGAGGCAAACAGGAGAGATCTATTTTAGGGTGCACGGAATTGGGACGCAGCCAGCATGCAGAAAGGAACAGAACAGATGACCTTGAATGCCTTTCCCACTTCTAACTTCCATGGCTCTGATTGAGAATAATTCTGAAAATTTGAACTGGACAAATTCCATGGGTGTTTAGATTAATATGGGAGAGAGGGGAGAATGTAATTAAAATTGTCATCAGTTCTGAGAATACACACACACACACGGGAACAAGCTGCTATGTAAGATGTTCCTATTCAGAACCAGAATATACTCAGTCCAGTTAACTTTTACTGGGACATCTGATTCTGAGAATGCCCAAGATATTTCAATCTATCCCATGATATCTCTTCACTAACAATTTACTATTATCTTGGTAGCATTTTACACACACCCAACCCTTCCCCCACATACACACCATTTTCTTCCTTTATTCCCTCCTGTGCCTCAGAATAACCTGACGCAACTTATCAGCAGAGGAAGGCTGATAATGCTTCTGTGCTGGCTGGAGGATGTCTTGCCAGGGTGAGGTGGAACATACGGAGCACCCTACCTCTGCAGTGTATCAAGTGCAAGCAGGCCTGGGAATGAGGGACCAACCCAAATCCCAAACTCCGGTCCCTATACTACACTGCCAGTAGACTACTGGGTCAGCTCTAATAGCCTCTTAGCCTCAATTACCTAATTAGCCTTTTCCTCACTTTCCCCATCTCCCTTTCCCATCTGTTCATCTATTCCCACACCCCTTTCTTCCGCAAGAATAATTTTTTAAAATCCATGTGAACTTCATTTAGGTTATTCTCAGATGACTTCTCTTTCATGCAAGAATAATTTATGTCTCACAAGAGCTCAAAGTTGCAGCAGGATTTTGGTAATGTCTGAATGCTATATTTATGTTAGATACTGATGAGTTCACAGACACACAAATACTACCATAGTGGAGATTTCTAACGCATCACATACATTTGGTACCAGATTCAGATAACTACTGGAGAAACAAGGAGGAAAGTGGCTCTGAGGATGTTTTTTCCAGTCCTTTCTTGGTTTAGACTGAGCAATCCACGAGGAATCCAAGGGTAATTTGGATCATAAGGCTGGTTTTCACCTTATTTTTATTGCTGATAAGTATCAAAATATTTTTTAAATTAGAAAATATAAATGCACAGGAAGATATAGGAATACAAGAACTGCCATAATGGATCAGACTCGAGGTCCAACTAGTCCAGTATCCTGTCTCTCACGGTGGCCAGTACCAGAAGCTTCAGAAGATTTAGAATCCTGCAGTAGACCCCCCACATTAGGACTTATTCTGGTCTCTGCAGCATGAAGTTTAACATGCCTTTCAAAACATTTGTCATCATTAATTAACAACCCTAGATATAATTTTAGCATTATTCCTGATCTCATTCCTTATGCATCCAAACCTCTTAGCTTTTTTCACCACAGCTGCACATTGATCAGACGTTGTCACTGAATTGTTTACAATGATGCCAGATTCTTCTCCTGAATAATTTACTTTACTTTAAAACCCTATAAGGTGTATGAATAGTTTAAATATTTCCCTCCAGTGTGCATACTTTGCATTTATCGACATCGAACGTTACCATTGTGTTGTCCATTTGTGCATCTTGTTTAGGTGTCGAAGTTCCTCAGAGTCTTGTTCAGTCCTGAATAATCTAAATAATCGTGTGTCATTTTCTACCTTACTACTCATCTCCTTCTCTACATCATTAATAAATATATTAAACATTTGACCTAGTACAGAACCTTGAGGCACCCAGTTATTAACCTTTTACCATAATGAAAATCGACCATTTAATCCTACTGGTCTGTAATTTCCCAGAGCACCCTTAGAGCCTATTTGAAATATAGATACAACATCTGGTACCCTCCAATTCTCTGAAACAGTTGCTGTTTTTAAAGAGAAAGTGCATATTTTTTGTTAGCACTTAGCCACTTCATACCTAAGTTCCTTCAGAACTCTTGGATGTATGTCATCTGCGCCTCATGACTTACTGCTTTTTAATTAATCAATCATCTCTTCTGATATCTCAGTCTCTGATAGTACCTCATCTTTATTTACAGAAAAGAGCAGGTCCAGAGTAGGTATCTCCCCAACATCCTCTGTGGTGAAGAATGATGCAAAGAAATCATGTAGCTTCTCAGCAATGTCTTCATCTCCCTTGATTGCTCCCTTTATCCCCTGGTGATCCAGCAGACCCACCAATTCTTTTATAAGCCTCCTGCTTCTCCTATACTTAAGGAATCTCTTGGGTGTTTGTTTTTTTTTAAATACATATAGCTATTTGCACCTCAAAATCCATTTTTGGCCCTTCTGATTTCCATTGCCTGGTGGAATTTATGTTTCTGTGTATTGGCTTCACTAAAATCAGCTTTCCAGATTTTGAAGGATTTCTGTTTGATTTGAATACTCTCAGATTTTTTTTCAGTTACCCATACTGGTTGGCTCTTTGACTTGTGTTAGGGGCTTTCCCTTCACCTCTTCCCCTGGTTCTTTTCATGGAGACAGAAAGCAGAAGACCCAAAGTCCAAAGTGCAAGCAATGCAATGCAATGCAATTATTGAGGTTAGTTTCAAACAAACACATCCATAACTCTGATGCCGCAGAGCCTTTCCCCCAGTGTCTCAGTTTCCTTAGTAGGCATAATTATATCTGTAGTGTACGCCCTTGGTCTCACCCTTGCAATTCATGGTCATGTTCCATTTTGGAGGGTCTGGAGGCTGGAGGCTATGGTACCACCTCTTTTGTATCCCCTGGGAGGGGTAAGGAGTGAGGTTGTACTTCAGTCAGGGACAGGCATTTCTTTGGCCTTTTAGTGTTTCTTATGCCTCCCCCAAACCCCTTCTCCCTCCCGACGGGTTGCTTGACCTTGGCTCGAGATAGGAGGCGAGGCAGTCTTTAAGTGTGCACTCGTATATTACACTTCCACTAGACCCAGCAACACTTTTAGCTCTATTCCTTATCTTTTCTCAGTGTAGTAAAAGCCCCATCTGATTGTGGGAAATGCAACACACGGTGTCTTTGTTCACACATATTAATAAGGATATAAGAGTATCAAAAAAATCAAACCCAAAATCCTATCTCAGGCTAACAAACAGGCCTATATTCTAACACCCTGCAGATTCTCTTTTTGTTCAGTGACACACATGCCTTCTGAGGTTTTCACCAAAACCAACACTAAAGATTTTACTTCATTTGTTAATTTTAGAGTTTTTTGACCAAACTTTCATTTTACTGAAATCTTCCTTTCTAAGGATGAGTGTCACTGTGTCACTTTTAGGATATCAATTATTTGCTCTCACATTTCTCTTCCCCCCGACCTCCCAGTTTCTATAGTACTGGGATCTTACCATTTCTTGTTGTTTTAGCTACGGCACCCATCAAAAGCCTTCTACATGCACAAGAGCACGACAGCTCCAAACACTTAGTGAAGTGACAATTCAAACTTGCATAATTGAAACGAGAAGGCCACATACATTGTTGCTTCTGTAGCTCCAGCACATTGCATTCCTCCATTCTTGCCCCCTGCCCAAGCTTCCGGTACGCTACCCTCCCAATTTCAGAAACTCTCTGCAACACCCCCACCCCTCCCTCATATTACAGCTATGTGCCCCCATGTTCCTCTTCCCCCATACTCTTGTCCCCCATTCTCTCTTCCATGCCAGGGGTTCTGTGTGCCCCCTCATTGCTCCCTTGACAGTTCTATTGGGGCTCTTAGGGTACGTCTACACCGCGAAAGAAAACCCACCACAGCAAGTCTCAGAGCCCCGGTCAACTGACTTGGGATCATGCTGCAGGGTTAAAAATAGCAATGTGGACATTTGGGCTCAGGCTGGAAGGAGAAGGGTCTCAGAATCCAGCCTCCAGCCCTGGCTGCTGCAGGCTTTCTTTTTTTTTTTTTTCTGTCTAGAGCTACCCTTATTATCATCTCTAAGCCCTCATTCAGGGCTTTTCCTCACAGAGGTCTCCTGTGAGTTCTTCCAGCCAGAGGGCTGAGTGAGAGAGAGAGAGAGAGAGACTCCCTTTCTCAACCTCTCCCTTCAAAGCAGCATTCTCTTTATATGGATCTACCAGCGTGTTTTTAGCTCAGCTGCTCCATTACTAATTAGCTAAAGGGCACCACTGGAGCATCTGATTGCTCCCAGGTGTAGCCCACAGGATTGTCATGAGCCCAAAATGTCCTGTAGGGCCACTGGCCCCATGGCACCTGGGCTCAAAAGTTATCCAACTACATATAGATTCACATACAAAGAAATGCCATTGAATTAAGAGTATAAGGCCTTGCTCTGCTTGGTCAAAAAGGTGTGAAAAAGAATTAAAACCCCCAAACCCATCTCCTCAAAAAAGTGCTAAGTAAACAAATAGACCTTTCAATATACCCAGAATGTCAACCAATGTAGACTCTGTCAGATCAAGAAAGCAGGGCCGGCTCTGGCTTTTTTGCCGCCTCAAGCAAAAAAAGACCAAAAAACCTACGGGGCGGCCGGAGCCAGGGTGCAAACTTTCGGCTAATGGGACTCCCTGCGCTGCAGACGTGCCCCGGGCAGTGGAGTGCAAGCCTCGGCTAGCAGGGGGGAGGGGGAGGGAGCGGGGGGGAGAGAGAGAAGGGGGATGGCAAGGGCTTCCTTCAGCCAGGGCGCTCACCACTCGGCCCCTACCGGGAGGGCTCCACACCACTCCGGTCGGCGGGGAGGGAAGGACGTGGGCTGCCCGGCTTCCTGCAGACCTGGCACCGGCTGGGGCAGACGGAGCGCACAGCCCGCTCCCAGCAGGGCACTCCCCTCCTCCGCGCCGCCGCCCCCTACAGGGCAGCCAGAGTGGCAAACAAAAAAAAAACAAAGAAAAAAATTCCTAGGATTGGCCGGAAGCCGCCCCTTAGAATCTGCCGCCCCAAGCACGAGCTTGCTCGGCTGGTGCCTGGAGCCGGCCCTGCAAGAGAGGAAACAATATCAGAGTCAATCCACTGAGCACCCTGCTCCCAGATCCAAGGTGTTCACATCAAGACACAGCTCTCCCAGCTGAGCTCAGCCATGAGGATTAAGCACGAAGACAGCCGCCAGACCTTCTCTGTCACCAGACTGCGATATTAATGAGGAACTTGAAAACTTTTTTCTAGGTCTTGATGCTCTGCAAGACTCTTCACAATGCCCTTTCTGGCAGCTGGAGATGGTTCAGAAATAACCTTAGCAGGCTTGCTTCCCCAGATAATAGACAATGAATGCACTGCAGAGGGGGTGCCCTCAGTCTTTAGGGGAAATAAAAAACAATTTTCTCCCTTTCTCTTTTCCAACATCCCTAGTTGCTGACCCATGAAGTAGTATTGATCTAAGAAGAGATTAAGTATCCTGCCCTCTCAGACACTTGTTATTTACAATACACATGGATGCATGTTGGCTGAGGGAGAGTCAGAGAGAAGAGGGACCCAGGCATCCAGAAGCAATAACACTCCTGGTATTCCTTACCCAAAACACAAAGCTAAAAACTAAGATGCTGCAATGGTGTGTTGCTGGAGAGAGGGGGACATGAAAAATGGTTTGTGTAGCACTAATCTTGTTTTTTCAAGCTGCATGTGCGTTATCAACCAGGCCTCTTCCATTTTTCACAATAGTGCTAACATCATTTTTCTTGATAGCCATTTAAAAATATATATATTCATTTTAGTAGGGAAAAAATGTTTTTTTCCTATCTGACAATATCACAGCAATGGAGAAACTGCATGTTGACTGTATATATAAAATACAGCCTGGTCCACAGTGCAGTTTCTTTCGTAGCATGCAAGACAGTCTCTGTCTCCTCGCATAGTTATCAAACATAGCATGGGAAGGAAGGAAATGGAAGCTACAATTCACTGCCGTTTTGTAAAAAGTTTTTTTTTTGCATTTTCTTGCCATTCAGAACGACACTCAACCCTCTCTTACCACTGAAGATATGACATGACTAAACTCTAGATATTTCTCCTCCCCTTTACATTCTTGTATAAATGCAGAGATAGACAGTGTGTAGCAAATCACTGGCATGTAAGGGGGTGGAAAGGATGCACGGAGCCTACTGCTCCGCTTCCATCCTTGTGCAGCAGAAAGGCACATGCTGGTCCGCAGTAGCTCTGGAAAAGGAGCTGTTCTAAGTAAAGGAATGCAGCTCTGCCACTTTAGTGCCTGCTAACTTCAGTGCCTGTGATGACACACAAGGTAGAACGTGGGGAGATAATGTCTATTATACTCCGTCAAAGAGTCTGCACAGCCTCTAGTCAAACTCCTGCCCTAAAACCGAATTCAGGCAGAAGCTTATCCACAGTCTAGCTCTTAGTATATTAAACTCCATTGCAACATGGTTGCTATATCCTCCGCACTTTGTTCCCCAGTGCCTCAGTTTTCTGTTTCTAGCAATCAATAGCCACATAACTAGTGTTTTAAATTACATCGCCCCTCTGGGGTCTGGTTTATTAACATAAACTTACAGTCCAACTCAAAGAAAAGTTTTCCAATGCTCTCCCCAGGGCTTAATGGTCCTGTTAAAAGTGATAGTCCTTTGGGCCCTGCCCCGGGGCTTCACAATCCTTTTCCCTCCGAGTGCAAGGAGAATGCTTGTCACCATCAGTCTGGGACAGGAACACAGACCACACTTCGGAGTTCTGCTGCCCTGGAAGTGTCCTACTCTGTCTTTCATACTAAATCCTCACAGGCTCCCTTCCCAGGCCATCCCCTTAGCTACTGTGGAGGGCCATAGCCTCACAGGTCTTATTAAAGCTCAGTAGAATGAGTCGAGGCAACAGGTTGTCTTAAATATCTCACCAGCAGGCCTAGCTCTTGGTCACATGATCAGTTATGTGACATCTGTCAAGAACTACATTCCTATCAGTGCCTCCAGATGTTTCCCAGATTTTCCAATTTCAAAGGGCAGTGGCCCTGTAACAGGAATTGAGGGCCATGCATGTGCTGTTAGAGACACTGTACTTCTTGTATTCAGATAACCAAATGCTATTTTTATTACAGTGCTTTTTAGCACCCAATCCTGCCAGCTGCTGAACATCAATGGGAATTGTGGGTGCAAATCACAATCTGCAACATTGGGACCCTTGTACTCAATCATCTCAGAAGCATGGCAGCAATAAATCTCTCCCCCCAATGTTGCTCCTGCCACCTTTATCTATCATATTCAAGTGCTGCTTGTACAATATATCCAATGTTGCCAACTCTATTTTTTCCTTGAGTCTTGTAATATTTGCTGTTTTATTAATCTCCAGCTGTTGGAATCAAGAGATTGCATGTGAATCTCAGCTTTTTTTTTTTTTTACAGTAAGTTTCTAGCCCTTTTGGTTGCAGAGGAAAGCCTGAAAATTCAAAGGGATTGTATCCTTAAGGTTCAGAAATGAGAAGGCAAAGAAAAGAACTCAAAATATTTTTTTAAATCTCCTGATTTTTAAGCAACTTTCCAGATTTTTGAGAGGGGCCCTTACTTGTGATTTTTGAAGACTTGGGTAGGCAATAGCATGTATTATAGCCTGAATTTATATATGGTTGCATGTATAAACTGCATTCCTCTAGGGAGAAATCTGTAATAGTTTGTGTGAATAATGCTAGGCAAAAATAAAGTATATTGTAAAAGAATGGTCTGAACTTTTAATAAAAAAACCCAAATAGTCATCTAGGCACAAATTGTGAGGCTCAATGGAGGCCATTTTAAAAATCAGTTTTAGTATTTGCACTTGTGATCTGCTGAGCTATTTAAACACATGTTGAAATAGTTTCAGGATCAGGCCTATAATCCTCTACCCATGACATCACAATTGATTGCTGGGGAAATTATGATGTCATTAGCAGATTATGATTTCAGATAAGGAAAAAGCAGGCAGAGGAGACAAACTCCTCGAAAAGATTCTTATGACAATGTCTGTAATGATAAAAAGGGGGAGGACATATAGACTAGACATATTTGCACAGGTTTTTAAAAAAAAATTCAGGGTTTTCCATAATAGAATCATAGGACTGGAAGGGACCTTGAGAGGTCATCTAGTCCAGTCCCCTGCACTCATGGCAGGACTATATTAAATAATAATAAAGCATTAGGCATTCTAAGAAACAATTCAAATATGTGAAACATCTAGAAGGCTTCAATGAAATCCTATTAAAATTATATTCTCCATACACTTTAATTGAAGGTCCTGAGCGTTCATATTTTCTTTTAATTCTTTTCCAGTTTTCCAACTCAAAAACTAGAAGGCAATAGGACTGTACATCTATCTATCTATCTATGTTAAGGTTTTATACTGTTCCCCATCACGATAGTATCTGCACACCTTCCACATAAAGTCAACAGCATAAGTGAGGTTGCTGGGGAATGCATGGAGTCTTGCACACCTCTCTTTGATGGAAAAACTTTGCTTGGGGTAGGATTTTTCATTTTTCTTTTTAACACCTGTCATAGGAAATCATACTCCACTCCTATTTACAAAGTATAGCCCAAATCAGCAAACTCCCATTCACATGAGTAAACTCTGCAGGATTGGGCCCCAAGTTAGAAATCATGAAACTATATTGAGGCGAAGCTGAAGTTTTTAAAAGAGAAATGTCTAAAAATCCTCTCAACAGTATCAAGAGGGATTGTGGGAAAGATTCATATATGTTTATGTTTAAATAAATAAAAAGGCAGATGCAATTAAGAGAAAGCAACATATGGGATGGAAAAAAACTATAAGCAAATTGTCTACAAAATGCTGTAATACTACTATGCACTTCTTGAAGAATGACAGGACATTTGTCAATACACTTATAGAAAATGTTTGGAAAAATACTCGATGTATAATTTATACAGCTATCAAGTTAAATACACAAGTGTCTAAAATGTGGGTTGTAATAACTTAAATATTTAAAAGCTTTCAGCAATGTTCCGAGTTTCACAGTTGTTGCTGTTTCAGGCTTCACTATGCAGCAAACATTCCCCCTCTAGGCTCTTAAGACAGAAGAATTTACTGATATACACTGGGTTAACTACTTAGGGTGAGATTTCAACAACTTCAGCTATGTGATACAAAGTTTGCTGTTGCTGTTTTATCATAGTAAAAAGAGAGGGTAACAGACACACACACACACACACACACACACACACAAATTGAGATTCCAGCCACACAAAGGAAACAATTTTAGAGAATAAAATATACAACCAAAAGTATCATGGGAAAAGCCACATCACTCATTAGCTATAGCATTGTATCTGCACTATTAGACGTCTAGTCTGTTTTATGTAGGTTAGAAGTCATGAGCCATTTCCAATGCAAGAGCATTAAAAATGTGTTTTGAATTCAGAAATTTTACATCAAGATAAAATTTAGCAAAGTTGATCACATAAGGTTATAGTGTGATTTAAACTCTGGTTCCGCATACAATTATGCATATGCTTACCTTTATCATGTTAGTAGTTCCACTGAAGTCCCATTGACTTAAATGGGATTACTCACGTGAATTAAAATAAAGCACATGCATAACTGTTTGCAGGATTAGGAGCCAGGGGAGAGGGAGAAAGGCAGAGGGGTATTGGAAACCAATACTATCGGATGTCATACCCAGTTCTGCCGATGGCTACGTGAATTCAATGGCAGAAAAAGAAAGATAGTCATTTAAATCCTTTTAAAAATCAATAGAAAACTTTTCCCCCAATTATTTGATTTTTAATTACATACTACCCCAAAACACAAAAGAAAATTAAATTTAAAAAACAAAAAGGATCTCTTATTTCAATATATTGTTCATAATCTTTAAAAGATTCTCATTTTAATAATCTGGCCAACCTGAAAATGAAATATTGATTTCTCTCTCACTTGCACACTTGTATTTTTCTAGGGGTCTTCATGAATTTTGAAATGCTGCCGTTGAGGTTTTCCTGATTTTTATTTTAATGAAAGAGAGCTTTGAAGCACTACATCCCCACAGCTAAATCAAGCTTTGCACAAGTGGACTACTGCATTCAGTGGGCCTCAGGGTAGGAAATACTATGTGCTAAGGCAGAGCTCTTTACAGGATTGGACTCCTAATTTGTAAAAAAAACCCACCACATTAAACTTATTTACGTAGACTCAGACAGAAGTAAAAACTAAATGTATATAACTTTAGTTCTACTAATATTTTCAAACAGAGTTAAACAAGGATTACTGAGTAAAAGTCATCACAATAACCCTATATCTTCATTGTACATACCATCATACAGTGTTCCAAGTCTCTCTCTGGGCATTTATCTCACAGAAGGAAAATTGAACTTGATGCTCATTAAACTTAAGGTACCAGCTAGTTAAGCCATTTAGTGCAGACCCAAGGCAGGTTCCATGCCTTGTTCTGCTAATGCACCATAATGGGGCCTTGTAATATTCCTGCTAGTAGTAACAGTCCACCACACTGGATTCTTTTGTCATGAGCAGAGACTGTCTATTGTGCTGTACTCTGTGGCAATTATATGAGGTGGACAAGTGAATTCAAGGGATTCGGGTAAAAGGCCAATCTCATTTTCATAAGTGAAGTAAACTGAATTGAAACACAATCTCAATAAGTGAGAGATCAGTCCATTCACTTTTGTTGGTTTAAACCAGTCCCTAATGTTAATTTATTTATTAGAATACAGTACAGTTTCTAAATGTCAATGAACAGTTACTTCACATGAAGCTGAGACAAAAACTGTCTTTTAAAATGACTCATTTCATTTAACAAGGATTAACTTCAAAATAGATAATGTCAACTAGACGCAAAAACACCCAGAATTTAAAAATTTAGCTTGAAATATATATATTGATATAGAAATGAAATGATCTCAGCCAGAAGCAAAGATACTGCATGTCAGCGACTCACTTGTTTCAATTAGCTGTGCTACGAATGGCTGAGAGGATCTGATTTGTAGATGAACTAGAATGCTATTTCTCAACACCCATACAGACTGTTTAAGTATCAATAAAATGCTGATCAGCTGAGGGTCAGTAGGAGCCAGAGCCCCAGGAATTGCCTAATCAGGGGAAAATATGTAAGTGTGTGCATGCAAAAGTCACACAGTGATTTTTTGCCAGCAGCAGATATAGACATTGCAAGCCTCAAAGTGCAGACTCAGATAGGGGTTTGGACATGCCAAAGCTTTGAAGGTTTGGCACAGACTGAACAGTGATCACACAAATCCCTCCACTCTGACTACTGTCCTCTAATGCCCCTACATATATATCTACACAAACCAGACAGAACCTCTCCCCGTCTCTGATATTAAATGCAATCAATATTTACCTACGCAGTATGAGGGGTGAGGGAGAAGGGAAGAAGAAACACAAGTAGATTCAAGGGAGAGATACGGAGAAGACATAGATTTGATGACAGGGTATGGATCTAAAGTTGAGGCATTTGTGAGCAGATGGAGAGTTCTGAATTCCTTAGCCAATCAGATCATAGGGATTCATGTTAGCCAGAGTACAGGAGTGAAAGGACAATATAATATCAGTTATTCAAAGGCGCTTTCTGGTAACTTGGCAATAATATATTTGTCACAGTTAGAGAGTAAACTATACCTTGGACCCTTCGCAGTCTTTCCTGAGTGCAGCCTATCAAGTGACTGGCCCAGCAACTTCACTTCTCATATTTCCTCAGCAGATCTAACTGGGTTTAGCCCCTGCAAAAGACTTCCCTCCGGGAGCTGTGACTAGAAGGTAACTGCAGTGACTCTCAACAGCATCTTCAAAACAACGTTATTTATTTACCCATAGCACCGTATCATTCAGAGAAAAAGATTAAAACCAACAAAAGGCCTACATGCAAATGTCTTACCTAAAGTGTAGCCTTTCCCTCAAAATTTAGGCAGTCCCAACTCATCCCAGGTACCCCTACTTCTGGGGACCAAAGTTCCATCTGCTTTCCTGCAAACCTTCCTCTTCTGTGTCTCCCCTGAGTTTCAGGGAGAATGCTTTTATCCTATGCCAAGTTCTTGGTTTCATTTCCCCCGCTTGGATCCCCCCACAACTCGTGCAGAAGTGGGCAAGGAGTGATGTTATCAATCAGCCTATTCATCAGAGCATGATCAGGGTGGGGAAGTAAAACTTTAAAGGAGTCAACACATGTATTGTTTATTAAGTACCTGTGATTGGGTTATCTGAACCTATTGACTTAAGTTCCTGCAAAAAACCTAGTTATTCTTTAGCAAGCAACAAAATAGTTGTGCAAATCTTAGTCCTGCCACAGGGTTTAAAAGAGAACTAGATAAATTCATGGAGGCTAAGTCCATTAATGGCCATTAGCCATGATGGGTAAGGAATGGTGTCCCTAGCCTCTGTTTGTCAGAGGGTGGAGATGGATGGCAGGAGAGAGATCACTTGATCATTACCTGTTAGGTTCACTCCCTCTGTATAAACATACAGTGGCATTGGCCACTGTTGGTAGACAGGATACTCGGCTGGATGGACCTTTTTTCTGACCCAGTATGGTCGTTCTTATGTTCTTATGAGTGCAGGGGACCGGACAAGATGACCTCTCGAGGTCTCTTCCAGGCCTATGATTCTATGATATTCTATGATAACATAACCAAACCAATATTCTGAAAAATAATAGACATCTCCCACATTTGTCACAAGATCTTTCACTGATAACCCTAGTGGCATTAGGATTTTGAGTTTATTAACCATAGCTACAGTTATTACCTTGGAAACTAGAAATACACTCATGCTATCATTTAAATATTTTTAGTACAATCTCAGAGAATGATGTTGCCTACATTAATATATCTCATAAGTCTTTTAAGAATGGTTTCAGGCATGCAAAGAATAATGAAAAGTTCAGAAATTTATTTTGATTTCCTGCAATATGCTACCCAACAGTTTTCTGTTGTGTTATATGACCTTTCTGCCTAGCTAGTGTTTAGCTATTGATTTTAATTACTCAGTTTAATTTACTGCATGCCAACACAAAGCTGTTTACTCCTACTTGCCAAAATGTTGTTGCAGTCTCCCAGAGGAAGGCAAAATGAGAAAACTGTATATGTGTTACAGTTACATGCTATTCATTACAAAGACTTTAATGGATTCACTTCATATAAATGTCACTGCTCTTGCATGTAGCCACTAAACACACCAAAATATCATATAGGAATGAAAATGCTACACCAGCCAGGAGAGAAGGAGAATATAAAAAGCCTTAATTTATGAAAGGCTATGACTTGAAACAGCTTAGATTTTCTTCTTTACCATTCTTCTTCAAACAGGTGGGAGAGTTAAGACAATGTGTTCCATTCTGAATAAAAAATCACGGAGAGAAAAAAATGAGTCTTAGAACTACACAGTTTTTAGAGCTGCAGTTAAAGGGAATTGCATCTCTCCCCCAACAGTCCTTGGGACAAGAAGGATTGCAATATGGCCAGGAGAAGGATAGCATCAGAACATGTGGAGAGATGGGACTCTCTCGCCAACCCTCCTCTGTTCTCTTCTCCACCCCAACAGTCAGACCAATAGCCAGGATGCTAATACCTGGCCTACTGCTGTTCTGTGTGATCTCAACCAAGGGAATATTTACACTACAAGCAAGGATGTGATTGTACCACAGGTTGACATACCATGCTATCCTCAATATAGCAGGTAACAATGGTAGTGTAGATGCAGTGGACACAAATTCCATCTCTGGAGACAGCACGGTCTAATGGTTAAGGTAGGGTAATGAATGTAGGGAAGAGGCTGTACAGAACATATGGGTACAAAAACCCACCCCTGAAGACCTAAACATAATGTTATTGTAGAGTAAGACAGCTTCTTATAAGGACCAAAAGGTTGTGTGTATTGTCTGTGTGCTGGGAGGACAACTTCCTAGTGACAGCCAAGACTATTGTGTACGTTGGGGGGAAGGAAGTGACCCTAACTTGCTCCACAACAGAGAGTGAAAGAGAATACATGATGCCATGCTGTGGCATAAAGATTTTATCAGCATGGGTGAGAGGGATGCATTACTTATTTGTGTTTATAAAGCATCTTCTCTCTCCATGGTGCCTAGGCACTAGGGTATCTGTTAGTTCTTATCTGTGAATTCCATATAAACAAGCAAGCAAGCAAGCAACAGGATCATCTGCTGGTGGTGTTGTGTTGTATAAGTCTTAGTCATTTTTGCAATGTTCTTCTTGGAGAGTTAAAAGATGTTTTTTGACCAACTTGGATATCAAGATGATTATTTTTAAGAGCTTGCAAATCCTCTACTTAAGCATATATTGTTTGCTGTGTGATCATTACCCTCCGTCAGTACCTTTCAGGACTGTCTTTTGAATTACCAATAGCTTCTTTAGATTGGAAACCATTATATTTGCATGTTGTTTTATCATTTTTCCATCATGGTTTTAATGTTTACCATAGTATCCTTCCCAAACCAGAGATTTTAACCTTTGAATCTCAGTATTACAGAACATTTGTTTTAAATGTTTTCACTGCATCATTTAAGCAGATCTGTATAAAGTTCGGTGGGTTTCCTTCACAAGAAGTTCATGTAAAATATTTTATTTTATTTCAGTCCTCATGGGGTTCATTGTTCCCAAGTTGAGCCTTGAGTTTCAGGTTTAAACAAACCCAAATTCTCAAAGCAATACTTCGTCAGAACTATCATGATTCATGTGGAGAACCTGAAGATTTCACACAACCTTGATGCAAAGCCATAAATTGAATTAGGTTTCCTCAAAATTCATCCCGGGGTTTGCTCAATAGTGCAGCCATGTTTGTTTGAAGGGTTCAGAAACCTGATCTGAGTTTCAAGTAGGTAATGCAACTGGCAACTTTCCAGAGGTTTCAAGTTTTTACACAAACATTTTGCACAGCTCTGCTACTAAGGTCAACGATAAATTTGCAGTGCTGGGTGAAGGACTTGGGTCAGAAAATTTAGAAAATATTAAACGAACAATACAGTATATTATAAACAATGTTGAACCAGAGTCAAGCTAGAGGAGGCTCATTAACAGTTCTGAAAAGTAGTTTACATAGACAAAAAGAACAGGAGTACTTATGGCACCGTAGAGACTAACAAATTTATTTCAGCATGAGCTTTCGTGAGCTACAGCTCACTTCTTCAGATGCATAGAATGGAACACACAGACAGGAGATATTTATACATACAGAGAACATGAAAAGGTGGAAGTATGCATACCAACAGGAAGAGTCTAATCATCTCCTGCTGATGATAGCTCATCTCAATTGATGAGACTCTTCCTGTTGGTAGGCATACTTCCACCTTTTCATGTTCTCTGTATGTATAAATATCTCCTGTCTGTGTGTTCCATTCTATACATCCGAAGAAGTGAGCTGTAGCTCACGAAAGCTCATGCTGAAATAAATTTGTTAGTTTCTAAGGTGCCACAAGTACTCCTGTTCTTTTGCATCCAACGAAGTGGGTATTCACCCACGAAAGCTCATGCTCCAAAACGTCTGTTAGTCTATAAGGTGCCACAAGACTCTTTGCTGCTTTTACAAATCTAGACTAACATGGCTACCCCTCTGATACCTGTTCTTTTTGCAGATACAGACTAACATGGCTGCTATTCTGAAACCTTACATAGACAAAGAATACCAAAAATGGACCAAAAATAATCCCACTTGCAACACCTTATTCTCAAATTCTCCAGGTGTCAGTGTGCATAAAATTATACATATTAAGTTAACATTTAATATTACAAAATATAATAGTGCTACAAGGTCCAAACCTGCAAATGTTTACTACCAGATGTAGGGCTTGCTACCATGATTACTCCCACTGACCCATAGGATACTACTCATAGTAGCAAATCTGAGGAATTGCTCATGATAATAAATAGTACGCCTAGTAATAAGATTTGGCAATCTTGAGCACATTCGTATCTGCACCAATGAGAAAACACCAAGTTTTACTATGAAAATTATTGCAGATTCTGTAAAATCCACTAGTTTTATTTTGTTTATTGTTTGTTTGTTTTTACAATAAGCGTGTGCTCCATGAAGATTTAATGAGGAACTGGAACTTCGTTTTCAATAGCACTCACTAGCCTACGTAATTTACAGAGATATTGGGCCTATTTCTTATTTTGTTCACACAAGTGTAAAAAAGGAGTTACTCCACTGAACTTAATGGAGTTAAACTAGCCTTAAATGGGTGTTAAGTGGGCTCATATTCAGGCCCAATAAGTATTAAAGATACTGTAGGAAATAAATCATACTTATAAATAACCATGGTGCAGAGCAGATCTTACTTTTTGCAGACCTTTTATTATTAATTAGTACACAATCACCAAGTCTAATCTATCATGTGCTTTCTGTAGTTTAGCCCCAGGATCAGCCTATCAGGTGACAGCTCTGACTAACAACCATTTTTTCAACCCTATTGATGAAGGTAGAGCAATACCAAAAAAAAATCCCCAAACAATGATAATATTATTAATAACCAATGTTATAATAACACAATAGATAAGGTAAGTCCCAGCCATCCTTTGTCAGGGTCAGATTTGCATATTAGCTTATTTTGTTTTCAGTCCTAGAAGTGGTACCTATTGGGGAAATTTGCTAGAGTATTTTTGTTTACCATCTGATTATATATAAGAATGCCACTGATGCATTTTCTGAAATGTAAGAGAGCAAACACTTGCTTTTGGAGTATGAAACCTGAGACAGCTGAACATGGAATTTCCTTCTGCCCAAGAAAATCAGCGAGACACAATATCTCTAGTGCAACAAGGTCACTTCTAATAATCCTCAAGCATTTGTAAGACTCTCCTATTCAACTGAGTTCACTCACTTCTCCCCTTCAGCTGAGTATGGAGTTCCTAGGGTATCAGGACAGAAAGGAAGAGAGCTGGGGTATGTCTACACTACATACTTCTTTAGGTGGTGTGTTGTATACAGACCTATGTAGCCCCCTTCACCTGCGTATAAATAGCAGTGTAGCTAGGGAGGCACAGCTTCAACGAGTAACGACACAGCTCAAGGGTACAGGTATGAATGCATGTACATGGCGTGGGCAAGTAGAGAGCCATGTAGGATACCCTTGAGGCGTGTCTTTACGTCCCCAGGCCATGCCAAGGAAGGACTCCAGCCGCATGGAAAGACTCCACCAGCTCCCTGTTTCTGGAGTATTTCCCCACAACAGGGAAAGACTCCAGCAGTAGGGAAAGGCTTTTTTTTTTTTTTTGATAGGGGGTTTCTCCACTGCCTCCACCTGCCAGAGTCTTTCCTCCCCACAGTGAAAGGCTCTAGCAGCATGGAGCATCTGAAGCCTTTCCCAGCTGCTGGAGTCTTTCACGGACACGTGGCTACAGGCTGCAGTGTAGATGCAGCTTATTTTTCACTGCAGCATGTAGCTACACATACACTCCACTCCACCAGCACTGCTGTGGAGAATAGACGTAGTGGACACACTTTGCAGTACTGTATCAATCTAGCCAGAGAGCAGAAAACTGATACACGATACCTCAGATAGGTGCACATGCACCAAACGGTTAGTGTGACTGGGGGTCCTGGGGAGAGGAAGGGAGATCAACCATGTGATTTAATTTTTAAAGGCTGAAAATAATGTATTCAAAGCAGAAAAACAACTTTCCTATGATGAGATTTCTGAGAGTGTTTGGGGCAGCTGATTCTGGTGAGGAGGCAACATGGCCCAGTGGATGGTACACTAGACTGGGACCAGGGAGACCTCAGTCCTATTTCCAACTGTGCCAGGGTCCTGCTGGGTTGGCTTTTGGTATGTAATTTCACTGCTCTGTGTCAGTTTCCTCCCTTTAAATACGGATAATGATACTACCACCTTTGTAAGGTGCTTTGAGGCAGGCTATTATTTTCATGCACTATAATTAAAGCCGTAAGTTTGTCAGACATAATTTCTGTGACAAACTCAACTGTAGAGTTTTTTCCATAAGAAGTCATAGTCTTTTTCAAATTCTCCTGCCCAGTTCTGAAGAAGACTCTTACATTAGTTGTTACACATATTGGACTTGATCCAATGCCCATTGAAGTCAGTGGAAAGGTGCACTGGATCAGTCCCATACAGCTTTTTGGGTGGTAAATTTTGGAGTTTCTAATGATAAATACACTAATGTGCCATGCCACTGACATTTTTCCAATATTATTTATTTTCCTATATCATAACTTCCCTCGTTATTTGCCATGATAAACCAGCCTTTACCTGTAACCATCTTGGTGACCTTTAGAACTTCTGAGCCCAGAATTTCCATATGCATGCTAGGCCACAATTTTTCTCACAATAATCCCAATTCTCCCACCTTGTTAATATGATTGCCCCTAGTGTATCACTAGCTAATCCTCTCAAGAAACTACCCAGCGGCCCCTGTATTGGAGGTTCAAAGGTCACTCCCAAACTGAGATCGCCCAAATGACAACACATGGTGAGTAATATGTATGAACAAAATAATTTTAATGGCATTTAATGTTCTCTGGTACTCACAAAATTACACTTTGTCACCTTATAGCAGGTAAACTTTATACTGTATTAGTTGATATTTTGCCAGAAACCTTGAATTTAAGATTTATATTCCTGGTTGTACTGCATTTAAAAATATATTGGACTTTTCCGTTTATTTATTCCTCTTCCCTTCCTCCCACATAATAATACCCTAGGTACTTAGAAATGGTATCACTTTTCTTATATGAAAGTAGGCTTCCTGCCAATTTCTTGAATTTAAATCTCTAGCCTGACCTTCTGGTCTTCTTTAGTATTTAATATTTAGCTGATATGGATTTGTTATTTAAAATGGAATGCATTTTACTAGATACAGATTCTTAGGGCACCGGTATCAGAAGTGCAATTACATACAATATATTGCTTAACTTGATTTAAACAGCTACACTTCTCTGACAGGATAGAGCTGCTTTTAAAAACCTTCCGGAAATCAAAACAAAAATGATACAAAGAAATAACTATAGCTATGGAGCATTGTCAGCCTCTCCCCCCGCCAAAGATCAAAGACTTTTAAAATATCCGATATATTATGTATATTTAGTCCATCAAACACATAGGAAACTGCAGAGCAGAATATTCTGTTAAAAGACAAAAAAACCTTGTTTTGAGGTTCTTGATGCAATTTCTGTCTGAATAAAAACAATGTCTTCTCCCACTGCAAAACATTTTAAATACATTATGTTCATTCTGGTTTTGAAAAGAAAAAAATGGTCATTTAATTTATAATATCCTAATTCAGAATAAGACACATATGTAAATGGACGTATTATCATCACACATCGAGTGTGTGTGTATATATATATATAAGCAAGTGAATAAGATTGGCACTTTTTTACTTCATGTCTAAATAGTAATTACACTGTTTCCTGTTCTTGCTAAATTGTCTTAAAAACTAAATGTTAATCTATGTTTTCTCAATATATAGACTCTACAGTTATGAGCTGTTTTACAAAGATCTCTCCTGAGATTATTTGACTTTGAGGTCTGTACTATGAAGACAGCTTTAGTTAAAATAAAAAAGAAAGCTTATCTTTAAAAGAATGTATCTATGAAAATATTTAAAATCAGATTTCCTTTACACAGTTGTTCTTTCATTTATATTAATCAATTTGCCTTTTTTTAATATGCTATAACTATCTTACTGTTCAAAATACTTTGAATTAGATAATTTTGGGAAGGAAGGTAGGAAGGAAAGAAAAAGGTTCTTTATAATAAATTACAAAGGTGAAAGTACACACTTATGTTACTTTTTCCATTGCAATATCATAGCTTTGCTAATGGCAGCCTGCTGTGCAGTAAAAAAACCCTGTTTAATTAGAGTGCAGTTGTTGCTTTATTGTAGCATTACTGCTAAGTGCACTGAGATGCCTTCCCATAGGCAGGTGCAGGTGGTTTGTACAGCTCATTTAGCCTGGGTGAGTAATGTCAGTTCAGGAGGAGAGAGAGGCTTGTGTCTTCAAACTTTCAATCTGCCTCCATTATCTGTGATCAAGGTGGAACCACAGGGGAGTGGAATTACTGGCAGGTCTAGGACAAGTGAAGAGGCAGTGAATCTATAAGACGTATTAATCATCTTTCCCTTCTCTTCACTGGCGCCAGCCTGTGCCTCCGACTCCCCGGCGCCAGGCAAATGGATTCTCTGTCCCCACAGGTACAAGCTAGTGCCTTTCAGGGGCAAGTAATCAGAATAATAATTACTGACACTGCTGAGATCAGCCCTAACCAATCCAGAAGGGACAAGAAAAGTATTATGGAGGGATGTATTTCCGGGACTTTCATGTTAGTATTTATAGCATTATTCTTCAGACTTTCTACAATTTAATTAAAGATTTTAGAATATCATCCTAAATCTATGCTATTGAATAGTGTAATAGCATCATTAGCATAATATAAATATTTAATCTTCACAGTTTTGCCTTAAAAAAATTATTTGTCTCAATTGCTGAGGTGTGACTATAAGAAAGTGCATATTACATCATTTATGTTACAACTACTCTTAAAACTCACTTGATGGTACAAAACAATGGTTCTCAACCTTACTGGACTCTTGCACCCCTTTCAGGAGTTTTATTTGTCATGTGCACCCTAAGTTTCACCTCACTTAAAAACTACTTGCTTACAAAATCAGACACAAAAAAGTGGCACAGCTCACTATGACTGAAAAGCTGCTCCCCCCCCCTCATTTTTACCATATAATTATAAAATAAATTGACTGGAATATAAATATTGTACTTATATTTCAGTGTGATACTTGAGCCTGTTTTTCATTTGTGAGCCTTGTCTGAAGCCAGAGCCCTGGATGGCAGGGCTGAAGCCCCATGTAACTTGGCTTCACAGGGCTCCCTGTGGCGTGAGACCCTGGACAACTGCCCTGCTTGCCACCCCCTAATGCCAGCCCTGCACTTGCAACCCCCCTAAATCCATCCAGCAACCCCCCTGAGAATTGCAACCCCCAGGTTCAGAAGTACTGATCTAAATGAGTTGAGTACCTCCTAGAAAACCTCTGTGCACCTCAGGGATATGCATATCCCTGGTTGAGAATCACTGCTATAAACACAATATTTGCATTTCTAGCTTACAGAACACAGCACACTACTTTGATATGGCCTTTCCTGACTGCATAGTTATTAGACAGATCTAACATATAATGGATACACACTATAGACATATATATATTAGCACTCACACAAGCACACAAGAATATGTATATACAAATATGATATATATACATATAAACAGGTGTGGCTATTGATTTAAGTGTTATATCAAGTATCTTTAAGGATATTACATTCTAAGCTTTATTAACATTTAGCAGTTATATAGCTCTTTTCCTCCTCAAAGCAATATACACACATTAAATAATTAATCTAATTAATGAAAATAGAATAGATTATGAGCTCTAATGAAAGGATTTTCAATCCAGTAATAGCATCGATATTATTTAAGGCATTTCTCCAGGGAAAAATACAATATGATATATTTTACATTATAGTACAACATATTTTACATCACATTATATTGTACACCATAGCATAAAATATTTAATTTTTTTTGGCATTGAATAGAGTCAATTTAGCATCTGACTATCAGTGGTACTCAACTCACTGTAGGATTAATTCAGTAAAATGTCAAATTACTTGCCAGAACTGCATGACAAAATTGGTGGATTAACATACACTGATTGATGCACCATTCATGTAAACACAAATCTTGACTGCAAGAGAGTTATCATAAAGTCTCTGACCTTGAGTTCAGCTTGGAGTTCGCCACACACCTGCAGTCATCTAAACAATAATAATGCTAATGTATGTGTATGCCATTTTGTGTTAAGTGCCAAAAGAAGAAAAAGAAACACATTCAAACCAGAGCATGTGCTCATTTATTTTTAAATCACCAATTTCAAAGTTTACCTACACACAGTACAAAGCAGTGGCATACATTGAAAATGCAAAATCAAATCAAATCGTTGCTTTCTTTGTGATCAGCTGCAGTGACTAGCAGCGAAGTCAGCCAATCAGAGTTCTCTATTGATTTTTCCACTGGTTCTAAGCGACTTTGGACAGTGATCAATGATTTAAAAGAGAAATATTAAATCTTATAGGGAGAAATGCACATCAGATTAAAAAGCAGCAATTAAAGTGAAAGTTTTTCAAAAAGATAAAAGAGAAGGAACTATATTTTTAATAATTTCCAGACTGAATACAAATGGCCAGTGTAAGAGGAAAATCAAGCCTATTTTTTCTTTGTTTTTCTGGAAAAAAAATAGGAATACAATTTTCTTTCATATGTTTTAAGTCTATTTATGGGTTTGACAGAATAAATAAATCCTAAATAGATGTAAGACTGCATTGGGAGACAATCCTTAAAACTTTGGAACAAAAAGATATTTCTAAAAAGATAGACTATTACTATCAGGTCATTGTAACTCACATTTATGTATTGTGATTTTTCCTGTCTATGTAAATTGACAATGATGCATTTTTCACTATAGCGGGTATTAAGAAACTGATCTTTAAATTTTATTAATTCATTTTTTCAACTCAGACATGTAGAATGGGGAACCTTAATATAAGAAAAACAGCGTATTCAGATATCAGCTAGCGTGACAATGCCTAATCCTGAGTAACATGCCCAAGAGCCAAGGGAACACTATTTCTCTCCGTTGTTCCAAACAACAGATGCTGTCAATTAACTTTAAGCAGCGTCCAAGAAAACCCTTTTGTTACATTTTGCAGTATTATGCAGAAAGTGTCACCTCTGGAAATGAGGGAACAAGCTGTTTTTCATTATCATTCAATTGTCCCAATCAATCTGACAATTACAAAGAGAAAAAGTCTTAATCACTAGACACATGCTAGTTGCTGCTAGTTTTACCAGCTGCAAATAAATAAATAAATAAATAAAAATCCAAAACTTAAAAAGAGTCCCACTTAAAGATGCCATAACCCAAAAAAGCACCCACAGTGGGGATAAGAGAGAATTAAACATACAATATTATGGTAGGCATGGGAATAACCATTGGAATGAACTGGTAATTAAATCAGCTTCCGCTGTTGGTGCAGTGTGATTTTTATTTCCGCAGCATTTGCTGTATATAAAGAAACAGCCATCAGCATCTTATTCATTTAAGTATGGGAAAAGTTGTTCATTAAAGTGGTGACTGGAGATTTTCTGTATAAAGTACTGTCTATGTGTAAAATACAAGATCTTACTGAGAACTGGTTAGAGAACGTGTATAAATACAGATGTCCGGATTCACTCATTCTGTGAGCCAGAATCGGCTGACATGGGCCAGCCACTCATTTTTCTTTGCTGCGTAGACATACCCTGTAAAGTCCCCCTGCTTCCCTATATCCTGGTCACCTGCATAGTGAAAATACCACAGTTTGATCCTTTCATTGCCACCAAGAGCCTGGAGGATTTGGCTCACAGGGAATTTCTACAGAGGGAATTACCAGCTGTCTTTTTCAGCTGCATTAAAAACAGCTACCTGTTTCTTACCAGTGCCCAGCACAGAGAAGCAGGGAGCAGTGTTCTGGAATGGACTGACATATAGTCCACCACAATGAAACATCTGCCAAGTATGAGTGACATGCATTAGAATAGATTTTCCAGTACATGATATGCCAGATACTTGACATTGAAAGTATCTGTCTGATGTAAGTCTTTCACTCTATGCCAGTTACATTTTGTCATCTCCCCTCAAACAGCTACCATCCTCTTTGCCACCAAAATGTAGCAAAAGGACTAAGAATTTTCACTACCACATTGCTGTAGAAGTACATTCTCAGCAACAGGCCAGACAAGAGAAGAATCACAAAAAAGGAAGTATGCAGGGGCTACTAGTAGTGGCAACCTCGCCATACATTTCTCTTTTTAGCCATTCACGTAGGAAAATAAAATGTGTTTATCTACTTCCCTTCCCCCTCCCCTTTAACAAGTAAGATCTGAGCTGGGTACATGTCTCCCTGTAATTTTGTACAGCATCTAGCAAAAAGCAAGAAGTTCTCATATGGTGTTTCAAGCCCTATTGAATTTCAAATATATAATAGGTTTTTGCCTGATCATGCAGCTAGGGGGCAGGGTCAGATCTTTGTCACAAACCAAGGATTAGCTCTTCCTCCTTGGGAAATCTCCAGACAGGATTCTTCCATCGCTACAACACCCTTGAAATAAGATCAATGCACAGAAGGAATAGACAATGCCAAGTAATAAAATTATCCACATATTTAAAAAAAAATCTTTAAGACTTAGACAAGGAACAGCTAAGTGCATCAGAAGAGTGGAACATCACACAAAAAGGGGCTGAAATTAGCCATGCTGCTTAAGAAAAAGGAAACTGTCAGGTGCCAGGTTCACTAATCCTCATATTAGGATTTTAGCAGCAAAGAAGGCCTGAGGACAGATCATTTTATGAATACACACAAGAATTTTAAAATGGAAGGATACAGCGTTTCAGAGCCAGGAAGAGCAGTCTGAGAAGATGGAGCTGGAGCTAGCACAGAAGGTAGCCAGTCTGTGTCCTCTTAACAGTCTGCTTTTTAATAAGATCGTTCTCACAGGTCCGAACACTTTACTTCCCCTTCACATGATAAGTCAGTGGATCCAAGAACTCAAGGTTCTGACTTAGAAGATCTGGAGTCCACAAAGCTTGAATGGGGAACAGTTGCTTTGAGGGAGAACAAATGAGGCTAGATGAGGTTGATAACTGATCCAAGTCTCCATTCCAATACCTGTAATGAAGTAGAGGATAGGCCCAGGACAGATCATTGATCCAAAAGCCCAAACTGAGTAGATGGGGCTGTCCAGGATATGAAGAGGCCTTTTATTCTTGGGATCCTTAGAATCTGAGGAAGCTGCTGACGCGAGGGCATGACTGAATCAGATACTCTTCTCAGGAGGAGGTAACTTCATACCTGACTTGCTCATTCTTTGAGTTCTTCTTCCTTCTGTTTCATCTGAGGGCCTATATTTTTTTTTAAACTTGATCACAGATAGCCTCAGGGTTCTCTGAGGAAAATGGAGAACCCTCCTATGACCTTTTCTGAGTCAAGAGCTCCAAGCAGCTCATATCTGACTTTGGATCTCCTCTCCCCTCTCAGAAGATTCCTTGAACCTGGGATCCAAAGTCTCCAAATTAGACAAGATTTCAATGTAAATGACTAAAAGCCACTGACTATAAAGTCTCAGGGGACAGGGACTGCCTTTTTGTCTTGTGTGTATACACTACCAAAGAAATACAACAATGTAAATTAATTAATAGACACTATTACTACTACTATTAATAATAATAATAATAATAATAATAATAATAATAATGACATGAAGAAAACAAGCAAAGACTGTTCTATAACCATGCAGCTGGAAAATGACAGAAGTTGGAGGTCTTGACTTTTTTATATTCAGGTCTTAAACATGTGGATCTATAGTTGATCTGCAGTCTCGCTAATGGATTTTACTGTTATCATTACCTTTGTGGTTTGTGTGAGAAGACACACATTTTCTAGAGAGGGGATGTACAAAGGCAATTTCATGGTTTAAGAGGAGTCATGGAGGATGAGGAGAGTCTGCTGAAGACATATGCAGATCTGTTCTACTGTTCTCAGTTTTAGTTAGCATCCCTTCTTGGATATCTGTAGCTAATATAATCGCAAGGGGTCTGATTGTTAGAGTACTATGACTCATGATCCTTTTGGATTGCTTGGAAGAAGAAAGGGATCCCATATATGTCTGCTATTGCCTTATCAGGATGTTCACCAAATAGTTTGCCTCCTGAAAGTTCAGAGTTTAGCAATGGTTCTTTAGCCTGCAGATCAATAGTGTAGTGAGGGCCAGATTTAGGGGCAGGCGATTCTGCCGGACGCCTGGGGTACTGAGTTTGGGATGCTGTTTTTGTTGTTAGTGACAAAAGGGAAAATAGAATGTTTGAAGTAAAATGTTTCAAATACTCCATATGTGGATTCATTTTCCACTAACTTCCTAGAATGTTCTGGACCTTTGTAGAATCTCGTGGAACCTTCCAGACTTTCTGAGAACTACATTTTCCTGGAACTTCCTAGAATGTTGTCTGCCATTCATTGTGAGTATATAAGGGGCGGGATATCGCCAGTCAGTCAGTGAGATATAAGAACGAAGTGAAGTGTGAGGCCAGCTGCGATATTTTAAACTTTGTTTTATTGTGTAATTCTGAAAGTGCATTTGGGTTTTAAGACTTGAAGAGTGTAAGTAGCAACTAATGAAGGACATATTTAATGAGATGCCAGAGATATCTATCAAACCCCTATCTACGCAACAATATAAAAGAAATACTGTTACAACTTTTGCCATGCTTAACATGTAATGTTTGATGACTCTCTAAAACTGCAGAACACAAACTTTTCTCTCCCTCATACTGAGTGTTTTCCCCATAAAAGATGTCCCTGGTGATGGCTTCAGGAGCTCAGTATAGAAAGTGAAAAGTTCAATTGCAATCTAGTTTGCAACAAGGGGCAAATTTGATGGGAAAATATCTGAAAACAGAACAACATAGACTGGGCTTTAGGTAGTAGCGATCGTTCTAGTGCAGAAGAAATTGAGGAGTGAAATGTAAATGATAGAAGTCCTATTACTAAGGAATTAGCAGATTTACCTGAAGATAAGGATGGAAATGTGAGGAAAGTTATGGAGAATCGTCCAGTTTTCCTGGCGGCACAAAGGAGAGTGATAATAAAGAAGAGTGTAGCTCACATGAAAAGGAGAGTGATGACGAAGAAAAATCTGGTTTACGTGAAAAGGAGAGAAATGATAAAGAAGAATCAGCCTCGCATGATGTCAGAAACAGCAGTAAGAAAAATTGCACACCACAGATTAGTACATCAGATCCTGCTTTATGTCTGGCAATCCTAAACTCTGCTGATATTGATCGTACAATTTTGAGCAGGCCAGGCAAAATTGAGAATATGACGTTTCCATTAAATGAGTAAAAGCGTCACTTCTCAAAGTCATACTACGAAAGAGTGCTCAAGAATGGTGAGAAACTGAATTGGTGTTGGCGGGTTTACTCGAAATCAACTGACAACGTGTTACATTTGTTGTTTTTGTTGCAAAATATTTGACAAAAATGCAAAATCGTTGCTTGCACTTTCCGGGCACAATTCCTGGCATAGCTTAGCTGATGCTCTGAAGCAACATGAAAAGTCATCTGGCCATTTTATGGCCTACTTCAAACGGATGGAGGTCGAGTCCAGGCTCAAACTGAATAAATGCATAGATGCAGAAAGCCAGCATATTATTAATGTAGAAACCCAGTATTGGCGGAACATGCTCAAGCATCTGATCTCAATTACCCTCTTCCTTGCAAAGAATAATTTGGCTTCCAGGTGTCGTCGGATAAGTTGTTCACTGAACATACCGGTAATTTCCTCAATTTGGTAGAGCGCCTTGGGAAATACGATGATGTCATGCAGTAACACCTACGTCAAGTAGTTTGTAAAGAAGCTATGGACTACTATTGCAGCAAAGTGAAGCACTCTGATGTAGTAATGGACAGCACTCCCAACACTGATCACAGTGAAAAGATGTAATTTACAGTAAGATTTGTTGACAACGAAGATACTTGTATCCAAGTAAAGGAACATTTTATCTGTTTCCAATCTGTAGATGATTCTCGTGGAAAAGACTTAACAGAACTGTTTATGAATGTTTTGAATGAGAATAAAATAAAGGTTCAGTACTGATGCGGCCAAGGTTATGACAACAGCACGAACATGAAGGGAAGAAACAGTAGCATCCAGACAAGGATCCATGTGCTGAAACCATGAGCTTTCTTCATGTCTTGTGTCTGCAATTCCCTCAACCTGGTTGTGTCAGATGCATCGTCATCTTCTTTACATTCCGTCTCTCTCTCCAGAGTACTGCAAAGGATATACATACTGTTTTCAGCATCAAGTATCAGGTGGAAGATCTTCATGGACAATGTTACAAATCTGACCATGAAGCCTCTCAGTGAAACTCACTGGGAAAGCAACATTGAAAACATCAGGCCAGTGAGGTACCAAGTAACTGAGGTTTATAATGCCCTGATGGAACTGGCATAGTTGAATAAAGCCGAGTTTGGAATCTAACACGAGGCACAAAGCCTGGCAAACCAGATCACTGACTTCAAACTTCTGGTCTCAGTTGTGGTTTAGCACAATATCCTGTTCCAAGTAAATATTGTAAGAAAGCCATTACAAACTCAGTCTATGGATATTGCACCACTACTACTTTGATGAGAAGCTGCCTTGATTTCATTGTGGCCTACAGAGACAATGGATTTGAAGATGCCATCACTGCTGCCAAAGAAATGGCGAAAAACTTAAGAGTTGAGCCTGTCTTCAAGGAAAATCATATTAATTGGAAGAAGAGAGAGTTTGGTAACAAGGGAAGAGATGAGGTGATGGGAAGCTCGGAAGAAGTAGTCAAGAGGGAGTTTTTTTGCTCACTCGTTGACACCGCTCAAGTGTCCATTCAAGAAAGGTTCGGACAAATGAAAAGACCTGGGTTTTTTTTGTACGACCTTAGTAATCTGTCAGCAGACTAGAAAACACCTACAACACTTGTGTGGACATTCACCAGATGCGGACACATTGGGAATGTTCAGACGTCAATGATAAAAACCTCTGTGTCAAATTGGACACCATCCATCATATTTTGAAACATGGGAATCGCTTTCCACTCCAAGTTCTCCAATTAATTCATAATGAAGAGCTGAAGGACACTTTTCCTAATGTGTGTCTAGCTTTGAGGATTCTGCTCACACTGCCAGTCACAGTCATGAGCGGTGAGCACAGCTTTTCGAAGCTCAGGCTCATCAAAATATACCTTCAATCGAAACTGGCCGAGACACTGACATCACTTGCTATTTTATCGCTTGAAAATGCTGTTGGCCAGTCTTTGGATCTCTCTGATGCTGTGCTTCAGTTCATGAGAGCAAAAGCAAGAAAAGCAACCTTTTGAACTAAAGGATTAGTGTTGACATTCTAAGGCTCTCACCTATGGTAACACTTTTAATACTGGTCCACCCAATGTTGGTGCACAGTTCAATTTCTTAATGTTAGTACATTTCAGTTATTCTTAAAATTAAAAGGCTTCTATAAGCTTAGAGGAAATGAATTTTTTATATTTGGGTTTATATAGCTTAAATAAATACAGATTTACAGATCCTAATGTGCAAATTTATCGTCTTACATGAGAGGGATAAATGATGCATGCAAATCATGCATCAAAGTCGTGAACTGAGTTACAAAGGCAATAAAAATAAGGTATTCAAAAGTTTAATAAATAGAGAGGGGGCACTAAAGACATTCCTCGCCTGGGGCGCCATTTGGTCTAAGGCCAGTCCTAAGTGTAGTCAGGGGTAATTACCTACTTCTCATTGGGGGAATATGGAATTTAGTATAGGTTAGTTTAACCACTTCTTTTTTTAAACTACACCATTGCTCAAGATCCACCTTTTAAGTCCCATGCTATTCAAACCTACCAGCTATTATGTTTGATCTAGAAGCAAAGTGCAGGATGTCTAAAGATTGACCTGATTCAGAAGCTGCTTCCAGGCAAGTCATAGAATCACAGAAGATTAGGGTTGGAAGAGACCTCAGGAGGTCATCCAGTCCAGCCCCCTGCTCAAAGCAGGACCAACCCCAACTAAATCATCCCAGCCAGAGCTTTGTCAAGCTGGGCCTTAAAAACCTCTAAGGATGGAGATTCCACAACTTCCCTAGGTAACCCATTCCAGTGCTTCACCATCCTTCTCACAACCTAGACCTCCCACACTGCAATGTGAAACCCTTGTTCCTTTTTTGGTCATCTGCTACCATTGAGAACAACCAAGTTCCATCCTCTTTGGAACCCACCCTCAGGTAGTTGAAGGCTGCTATCAAATCCCCCTTCACTCTTCTCTTCTGCAGACTAAATAAGCCCAGTTCCCTCAGCCGCTCCTCATATGTCATGTGCCCCAGTTCCCTTATAATTTTTGTTGCCCTCCACTGGACTCTCTCCAATTTGTTCACATTCTTTCTGTAGTGGGGGCCCAAAACTGGATGCAAGACTCCAGATGTAGCCTCACCAGTGCTGAATAGAGGGGAATAATCACTTCAGTCGATCTGCTGGCAATGCTCCTACTAATGCAGCCCAATACTCCATTAGCCTTTTTGGCAACAATGGCACACTGTTGACTCATATCCATCCCATCATCCAGATCATTAATGAAGATGTTGAACAAAACCAGCCTCAAGACCAACCTCTGGGGCACTCCGCTTGATACCAGCTGCCAACTAGACATTGAGCCATTGATCACTACCCATTGAGTCTGATGATCTAGCCAGCTTTCTATCCACCTTATAGTCCATTCATCCAATCCATAGTTTTTTTAACTTGAGGGCAAGAACACTGTGGGAGATCGTACCAAAGTCTTTGCTAAAGTCAATATATATCAAGTCCACTGCTTTTCCCATAGCCACAGAGCAAGTTATCTCATCATAGAAGGCAATCAGGTTGGTCAGGCATGACTTGCCCTTGGTGAATCCATGTTGACTGTTCCTGATCACCTTCCTCTCCTCCAAGTGCTTCAAAATGGATTCCTTGAGGACCTGCTCCATGATTTTTCCAGGGACTGAGGTGACGCTGACCGGTCTGTAGTTCCCCGGATTCTCCTTCTTCCCTTTTTTAAAGATGGGCACTATACTTGCCTTTTTCCAATCATCCAGGACCTCCCCCCAATCACCACAAGTTTTCAAAGATAGCGGCCAATGCCTGTGCAATCACATCAGCCAACTCCTCAGCACTCTCGAATGCATTAGATCCGGCCCCATGACTTGTGCATGTACAGCTTTTCTAAATAGTCCTTAACCTGTTATTTCACCACTGAGGGCTGCCCACCTCCTCCCCATACTGTGCTGCCCAGTGCAGCAGTCTGGGAGCTGACCTTGTCTGTGAAGACTAAGGCCTAGTCTACCCTGGGGGGGGCGGAGAATTGACCTAAGATACGCAAATCCACCTACGAGAATAGCGTAGCTGAAGTCGATGTATCTTAGGTCGACTTACCCCGCATCCTCACGACACAAGGTAGACTGCCGCCGCTCCCCCGTTGACTCTGCTTCCACCTCTCTCCACGGTGGAGTACAGGAGTCGACGGCGGAGCAATCGGGGATTGATTTATCGCTCCTAGTGTAGATGTACCCTAAGGCAAAAAAAAAGCATTGAGTACTTCAGCTTTTTCCACATCTTCTGTCACTAGGTTGCCTCCCCCATTCAGTAAGGGTCCCACACTTTCCCTGACCACCTTCTTGTTGCTAACATACCTGAAGAAACCCTTCTTGTTACCCTTCACATCCCTTGCTAGCTGCAACTCCAATTGTGCCTTGGCCTTCCCGATTACACCCCTGCATGCCTGAGCAATATTTTTATACTCCTCCCTAATCATCTGTCCAAGTTTCCACTTCTTGTAAGCTTTCTTTTTGTGTTTAGGCTCACCGAAGATTTCTCTGTTAAGCCAAGCTGGCCACCTGCCATATTTGCTATTCTTTCTGCACATCGTGATGGTTTGTTCCTGCAGCCTCAATAAGGCTTCATTAAAATACAACCAGCTCTCCTGGACTCTTTTTCCCCTCATATTAGCCTCCGAGGGCATCCTGCCCATCATTTCCCTGAGGGAGTCAAAATCTGCTTTTCTGAAGTCCAGGATCCATATTCTGCTGCTCTCCTTTCTTCCTTTTGTCAGGAACCTGAACTCGACCATCTACTTCCCCTACCAATTCTTCCCTGTTTGTGAGCATCAGGTCAAGAGGAGCATGGCCCCTAGTTGGTTCCTCCAGCACTTGCACCAGGAAGTCTTCCCCAACAGTCTCCAAAAACTTCCTGGATTGTCTGTGCACTTCTGTATTGCTCTCCCAGCAGATGTCAGGGTGGTTGAAGTCCCCCATGAGAACTAGGGCCTGTGATTTGGAAACTTCTGTTACTTGTCTGAAGAAAGCCTCATCTACCTCATCCTCCTGGTCTGGTGGTCTATAGCAAATGCCCACCATGACATCACACTTGTTGCTCTCGCCTCTAAACTTAACCCAAAGACTCTCAACAGTCTTTTCCCAGTTTCATATTGGAGCTCTGAGCAATCATACTGCTCCCTTACATACAGTGCAACCCCTCCACCCTTTTTCCCTGCCTGTCCTTCCTGAACAGTTTATATCCATCCATGACAGTGCTCCAGTCATGTGAGTTACCCCACCAAGTCTCTGTTATTCCAGTCACATCATAGTTCCTTGACTGTGCCAGGACTTGCAATTCTTCCTGCTTGTTTCCCAGGCTTCTTGTGTTCATGTACAGACACCTAAGATAACTAGCCAATTGCCCTACTTTCTCAGTCTGAATCAGGAGGCCTCCCCTGTTGCACCCTCCTTCTTGTGTTTCCTCCCGGTATCCCACTTCCTCCAGGCTTAGGTCACCATCCCCCAGCGAACCTAGTTTAACACTCTCCTCACTAGGTTAGCAAGCCTGCCTGCAAAGATACTCTTCCCTCACTTCATTAGCTGGATTCCATCTCTTCCTAGCAATCCTTCTTCCTGGAACAACATCCCATGGTCGAAGAATCCAAAGCCCGCTCTCCGACAACACCTGAACAACCATGCATTTACCTCCACAATTCGATGGTCCCTACCTAGGCCTTTTCCTTCAACAGGGAGGATGGATGAGAACACGACTTGTGCCTCAAACTCCTTTATCCTTCTTCCAAGAGCCATGTAGTCTGTAGTGACCTACTCAAGGTCATTCTTGGCAGTATCATTGGTGCCCACATAGAGAAGTAGGAAGGGGTAGCGGTCCAAGGGCCAGATCAGTCTTGGCGAACACTCCATCACATCCTGAATTCTAGCTCCAGGTAAGCAGCACACTTCTCAAGTTCTGGAGAAGTCTTCTGGAGTATAGATTTCATCTTTGTATCCTGAGAATAAAGATTAACTTGAATGGAAATCCATCCAGGCTAGGAGTGCCCAAACCAGGGTGCAACCAAAGATTTGCCATGACTTCATAAGTCGTTCTCTGTGAGAGATACCACTCTTTTTTGTAGGTTCCTTAGATAAAGCTCCCTTTTGACTTGTGTAACATTTCTTTCAGTATGATGACTATTGATGCATACAGATTAGGGAGTAAAGCAGCCATTAGATTCCTGAAATGAGTAAGCTTCTGGACTTTACTTTCACCAATTTGGGAATTCCCATTTATTTCATTATATCTTTTCAGCTGAGTGCTATCTTGGAAGAAGCAAATAATATCTTCTTGTTGTCTTGAACTCTTTTGGCTTTGCTGGCCTCCTAGATGTCCTATGCAGTGTTGTCATAGCCATGTTGATTCCAAAATATTAGAGAGACAAGATGGGTGAGGTAATATCTTTCATTGGATGAACTTCTGTTAGTGAGGGAGACAAGCTTTTGAGCTTCAGGTCAAGAAGAGTTTTCTGTAAGCTTGAAAGGTTGTCTCTCTCACTAACAGAAGTTGGTCCAATGAAAGATATTACCTCACCCAACTTGTCTCTCTTAGATGGTCACTTTAAAACTATAAAATATCAGGATATTTACGGTATTTATTACAAGTGTGATCACATAGAACTCAGTTGAAAAGATACTATTTTGGATGTCCATAACTGATCCCTATGTCTCAGAGTCAAGAGTTTGCCATTCATTCCTTTAAAAGGAAGTACTAGAAAACTAACAAAGTATTGTTCTTGTTTTTTCATGCATCTTGATTTGATTTCTTCTTATGTTTGTCATTAGAGTCAGAAAATGAGGAGATAAGAAATGGGGATATTTCCTGCTCTTTGTTTCCTTTTCAGAAGTAAATTGAATGAGTCATCATCGGAGAAAATAGGGATATGAGGACTCAGCATCAGAGGCAGAGCTAGCGTATTTTCTTTTATATTTTATCTTCATGGTGGGAGAAAAGAGGAGTTGCCTTTTCTTAGAATTACATTTACCATGGACATGTTCTTGATCAGTTCATCAATTTTCTCTCTATTTTAACCTTTGTTTTGATGTTGTTCTCTTGAACATTATCACATACTTGATTCACTCTCCCTCCATCTTCTTTCTGCTTTTAGTGAAAGGACTTACAGGATGTGCAAGGTGAAGTGCAGCTAGGAGTTATCTCCATGCCTGCTTACTAAGTATGAGGCAGTTGTAAGCCATAAGATGGACAGTCTCAGTCCATTGCCAGGGAGAGCCCACAAGGGAGTGAAGGCCAGCTTTTCCTCTGATAGAATCCCCTTATTTGGCTCTTTCTGGAAGAGAGAGGTAGAGGACCAGACAGTGAGGGAGTGAATCTTGCTTAATTTCCCAGGGAGGGATAAAGTCATTTTAAGTATTTGTATTCATGCCTGTGGAGAAGGTTGAGGCAAAAAAGGTTGCAAAACAAGAGTGTGTTTATTCCATTTTCACCCGAGTTTCTTCCAGAAGTAGTGGAGGTGACTGCAGGCTGCATGGGGTTCTTTGGCCCCAGACGGCATGTAGTCCAAGAGGCTGAGACAGCAACTGACTTCTGAAGGAAGGCAATCTCAGAAAAACCCTTCTAACATCAGTTAGTTTATGGTTAGCTACCCCCACTCTATTGCCTCACCTGTGTGCTAGCCTGAGATGGGAAAAAGAGCATGAGGGTCATTTCAGTGAAAACTAAATTTTCCCTCTGTGTCAGGATCTAGATGGCCTGGGGAGGGCATCGCCCTGGGAATATAAATGCAAGAGGTTGAGGAGAAGGAGCTTCATTTTCTAGCCTTATACTGCTTCTTGGCTTCTGCCACAACTTCACTGCTGTCACCGGGGAAGAGATGCTGCTATAATACCTCAGAGGAGGTATTAAAGAACTTCCAGAAACCAATTAAAATGTAGGCCAAATGCTTAGGGAAAATTTTCTGTAAATACATATGGAGAGTGCCAATTTTTTTGAGAAGATGATGTTTTAAAAAGCATGGTAGGAGGAGGGCTGGAAAACAGCCACATTGCTGCTTAGAGTCAGAACAAGATGATGGTTTTTCTGAGGAGGAAGTACGAAGGCTCAGTCAGAGCACAATGGGTAAGAGATTTGTCCCCAGGCTTCATGAATACAAGAAACACGGGATTAGAGACTTTGGCTGTCAGAGAACAGAAAGATTTTCTTCATGACAGAGGAAGGATGATCAGGTGGTGGTTAGGATGTTTGCATGGGCATTAGGAAACCTAAACTCAATTTCCAGTTTGGGGAAGAAAAATAAGTTATTTTGAACATTCACCCACCCACTAGCCCAGTGGTTCTCAACCAGGGGTACATGTCCCCCTGGGGGTATGCAGAAGTCTTCTAGGGAGTACAATAACTCATCTAGATATTTGCCTAGTTTTACAACAGGCTACATAAAAAGCACTAGCGAAGTTAATACAAACTAAAATTTCATACAATGACTTATTTGTACTGCTCTATATATTATACACTGAAATGTAAGTACAATATTTATATTCCAGTTGATTTATTTTATAATTATATGGTAAAAATGAGACTCAGAAATTTGTCAGTAACAGTGTGCTGTGACACTTGTATTTTCATGTCTGATTTTGTAAGAAAGTAGTTTGAAGTGAGGTGAAACTTGGGGTGCATAAGACAAATCAGACCCCTGAAAGGGGGGCACAGTAGTCTGGAAAGGTTGAGAGACATTGCTTTAGCCAATCTCTCCCAAAGCATTTCAGTTTCATACAAGAAGGGCCATGCTCCAGTGGTTTCACCAAAGTAACTTCAGTGTTCTCCCTCCTATCCTGAGACTCTCCAACAGAATACTTACATTACACATTGGTTAGTTGTGAAACTGGACTTACCATTGGTGGAGATGAAATAAGGCTTAGCTCTGAGATACTGCCTACCCTTTTCCTGTAACTATTGGCACTAATCAGAGTACTAATGAGAGCCCTCAGAGCCAGTAGTAATAAAACTGATTGCTTTTGTTAATGATAATACATGGGCTGATTGTTGATTTATTAGTAATGATAGGTTCCTGTAATAGTAAGAAGTTGTTACAGCAGAGATCTGTTCCAGACTAACACACAGTTTTAAGTCCATTTATCCTGATCATCTGGACTGGTTTTTTACTGTTTCGATGTCAGGGCTTTGTGCTATTGTGGGAGAAAAAGGTCCTTATGGAACAGCACATGTTAGTATATAGAGTACATGTCTGCAATAAGGAGGTTAAAAAAGAAAACAAAATAAAGCACACACAACATACCCTTAACTAATTCAGATCTCTGTGTGATAACAAGGCAAGACAGATGGCAAAGATCAGATGCAAGTTGTTATGACTTTTTTACTTTATATCAAGTATTTCCTTTCCAAAATTAAATCAGTACTTTTTATTCTTAATAACTAAGTGTAATGTATTGTATTTTATGCTATTATAGGATTGTGTAAATGTCTATTTTGCTGCATATTTTCATATGCAAATGGCACAAATTAAATTATCTCAAACAGTAGCAGAAATTCTAGAATAGTATTTTTAATATAAATCATTATCCCCTCAAGTCATATTATAGATAGAGCACTGCTTCTGTATTTATATTTTTTCATTAAAAATAAAATGATTAATTTCACAAGTTAATTTACTTTCCCCATCATAACACCAGAATGGAATTTAATATCTCTAAGCATTAGAATATTTAAAGATGCATTTACTGAAAGAAGCTTATTGTTTTAGGTACATTTTCTTGATAAGTGCATGTTGCTGCTATACTACTGCAATATTTTTAATGGATGTTACTGGACAAATTGTGCCTCATTGCTTGGGTTTTGCCAAGCCTAACAGACGTCCCATTTGATGGCTCAGGAATTTAATGCACATCTCTATTGTGAACATCTTGCCTACTTTGAAAATCTGAATGATGTACTCCACAACTCTTGGTCACACCGTTTTAAAAAGGCCCTAAAACTGTACAATCAATGTCCCTTCAATACATACAGGGTGCATCTAGGTAGTGGTGTTCCATTGTTGTATGCAAGATATGCATTACGTGCCCCAGGAACACCTGTGTCCCTGGGATGATTCCCTCTGTCCTTGAATGTGCAAACAAAATGGCGTCCTCTGCACAACATCACCCTGCACGCATAGTGCATGTGAGGTCAGGCTGTGCGGAGGACTCCATTTTGCATGCAAGTGTATAATTGCATGTTTGGCTAAATATGTTACAGGACACCACTATGTCTAAGGTAGTTAAGGATAGATGAAGACTAATCACAAGATTTCTCCCATATACTTCTCTGTGTTGGGTGAGGTAATGGCCATATAGGGGTCTTTGCACCTCTCATGTGAATTGGAGCTGGGCTCTGTAATGACTCCAAACATACCAATATGGAGGAGAGCATTGTGGGGCTGGTGGAAGAGCCATTCGATACATAAGGGGCATTGATGGGGAGCAACCACTACGACAGCCCATGGGGAAGGGGTGGATTCTATGCCCACAACCCTAAGAGGATAGAAGCATAAAGCCTGATACACATTGTCTGAATGTACAATTCAGGAATTAAAGGCTGTATGTCTGATTCCCAGTTGCACAAGGCCCCTTTAGTCTGCACTGGCAGTATACCCTGGCCAACAGAGTAGTGTAAATGGCCCTATATGTCTCAAATTGAGACGATCCCCCTTTTTCCATGTGCTGACTCGTTTTTCATTTACATGTGGTGATCTTGCTATTATAGTAATATGATTTTAATGAGGTTTAAGATGATTATCTCTGCAGATGTAGTGAGTCCTAATGGTAGACTCTTAAGTCAGAGATGGAAAGGATCTTCTATATTAAACAATCTATTCTTCGGTCACTTGCAGGAGTCTTCCCATTGTTTAACAATACAATTTATCCCTTTTATCTACAGAAATAAGATTTCTATATTTTAGATTTCACACACACACACACTTCACAAAACTAACATCAGGCAATGTTGGGGCAGGAATTAGGCATGCATCTCCTTGGAATAATTCTTGAATGGTTCAACAAAGGAAAACACACAGCAGAGGAATTATCCCACCAGCCAGATGATAATCTATGAGTTTAGTGACTAAACCACTTGTAGGTTAATCAGATCTTCAACCAATACCATCAATGAAGGTGTGATGAACACCTTATTCAGACTAATAACTACGCGAATCCAGCTATTGTGAAGCTATCTGGAACTCCTTGGACAGTAAATAGATATGAATATGTAGTATGCATTACATTCCAAAAAATTATCACACTGCCTCCTGGGTCATCTTCACATCCCCAAAAGACTTGCAGTTGTGAATAACAATTATGTGATTGAAAGATATTGTTACCCCTTCTTCCAACACCAGTGAGCTGTTCTGACAGCACCATCATCACCCCTCCACCAAGAAGGAATAAATGTCTGGGGCCTTGCAAGTCTACATCCCAGTGGAAGAAAAATCAGTGAGACAGAGTCTGGGTTTATTCTTGTTTTATTTGCATATATATATACACACACCAGTCCTGAAACATGATGGTTAAACAGCATGCAGGAAAATCTCTCTCTCGGGAATCTTAGGCCAACACCAAAGCCTGGCTCCCAGAGAGCAACTCTGCTCCCAAGAAATTACTCTAGTCAGACATCAATGCAGAAAGGAAACTTTTCTGCTGCCCACACAGCTCCCTCTCCAAAAACCACTACCTCTGCATAGGACCTTGTATAACACAGATGCTAACATCAGAATATTTCTTTCCAAGACAGAGCATTTGCTTGCATGCTAGGAAAAATAACTTGAAAAACTGTAATAGCGCCTTCAGATGAAGCCAGCCATAATAATGTGATTGGAGTAAAACTGTAGTTTTTGTCCATGTCCTCAAACAGGTATTCTCCTCCTTCCCCTCCCAACCCTCAGAATTTATCTCAATTCCTCTTTATTGATGGTGTTCAACGGAATTGACAAAGGTGTCCCAATACAGGGTAAAATACTGACCCCATTGAAATCAATGGCAAAATTCTTACTGACTTCATTAGGGACAGAATTTCACCTATACTCCACTCTAATTTATGCCCATGACCCTGGGGTTGGGGTGACTGAAAATTGCTGGAGGACAGAAATACTCCGGCCACACCCCTTCTTGGGCAAAGAACTATCCCAATTTGGGAATATGAGACAGGGGTTTCACAGCACTGCTACAACAACTCTACAACCTTCCAGATTTCTTTAATGCTGATTTGCACTGCTTAAGCAGGGCAAGGCAGAACCAGATACAGCTGTATAGAAAACAGAATTTTCATTGCACAAGAAATGTCACCATTTTGAAATGACTTTGTTACCAATTGGAACAAAAAGTTCAAATATTGAAAAATGTTGCAGAACAAAAAAATTCCAGAGTTTCAAATTGGAAATGTCAAAATAAAAAATGTTGATATTGTCCATCAACACAATTCATCATTTTAAATTGTAAATCAACAAAAATTGACATTTTTAATTGTAAATCAACATTTCAAAATGAAAAATATTTCACTTCAAAATATTGACGAAGTTTTTTCATTTCAGTTCTCCTGATCAGCAAATCAAAACTGGTAAACAAAATCAACATTTTCTCGACAGAAGTTTTTATTTCAACTAAACCATATCTTCTGATGCGAAAAATTTTCATGCAAAGAAAATTCAACCAGCTCTACAGCCAACAGAGGTAACTAAGAAAGAATACAAAAGTAAATGGGTAGGTGTGATCATCATATAAAGGATCCAAGCTTGAAAGGTGCTAAACTTCCTCAATTCCCACTGACTTCAAAGAGAGTTGAGAGCAACTCAGCATTTTGCATGATCAAGTGTATTTCAATATACCTAGTGAATCACAGTTTTAAGCTTAGATGATGGATTTCCACATTTAATGAATAATTGGAAAAACACTTCCCCCACCCTCAATGCATTTCCTACAAATCAGATTATCAAGGGATCATTATATATGTGACTATACAGTGGTTGAAATTTAAAAAAATCCCAAAGACATTAGAATTTCCTAAGCTACAATAACTGCAATGTTTTAGATACCATCTTAACATTTTATGCCTATCAGTGTATTTAGAAAAGTATTTTTCTTTTTTAAAAAATTGTGAGTCATTAATGAGTTAGTTAAAAAGTAACCCCCCGAAAATTTATAGTAACCAAATGCATAAAAGAAAAAGAGTAATTTAATTAATACAAAATGAAATGCATCATATAACAAATACAGAACAAAGTATCTGATTATAGCTGATATATATTATTATAAGAATACCTTATCTTTGTTTCACTAACACATTCTCACTCAGATAATAAATCATTTCTTGCAGGAGAGAGTTCCTCAAATTAGATTTATCTCACATAGTGCAAGTAAATAAAAAAAAGACAGCCAAAATCTGCCTATATGTTTCTTGACTACCTGATGTGTTATCTTGTGTCCTGAAAGAGTAATGAAAAGGGGGCATTTTAAAAATAAATAAATAACCCTTCTTTCAAATGAGCAAATATTTCAGAGGGATAATGTATGACAAACTATATCAGAATAAGTATAAAAGGAATTTGGAGAAAATAACTGTTCATAGTTTATGCTAAAGAGCAATTCAATGTCACAGCATGACTAAAAATAACTTTTTACTCATTCATTTTCTTCCTGGCTACACAGATTTTGGTTGTTTATATGAAAAAGAAGAGGATGTTGTTAGACTCTGTTAACAGAGTGAAATACTGGAAAGGAGCATGCAACCGGAGTACACAAGCTGGATACTTGGCCACAACAGATGTGGAGTGGAGGGATGAATCCTCAGACCTAAGCTGCACTAGCATCTATTGCAAAGTTGGCCATAGCAGCAGGATATTGGCAGGATTAGCATCTACAGGCCACTACTCCTTTATTCATGTCTTTATCTTTGAGAAGTCATGGAAGATCGGAGAGATTCCAGAAGACTGGAAAAGGGAAAATCTAGTGCCAATCTATACAAAGGGTAATAAGGACAACCTGGGGAATTACAGACCAGTCATCTGAACTTCTGTACCCAGAAAGATAATGGAGCAAATAATTAAGCAATCAATTTGCAAACACCTAGAAGATAATAAGTTGATAAGTAACAGTCAGCATGGCTTTGTCAAAAACAAATCCTGTCAAACCAACCTAAAAGCTTTCTTTGACAGGGTAACAAGCCTTGTAGGTGGGGGGAAGTGGTAGATGTGGTATATCTTGACTTTAGTAAAGCTTTTGAGACTGTCTCACATGACCGTTTCATAAACAAACTAGGGAAATGCAACCTAGATGGAGCTACTATAAGGTGGGTGCAAAATTGGTTGGAAAACCATTCCCAGAGAGTAGTTATCAGTGGTTCACATTCATGCTGGAAGGGCAGAACAAATGGGGTCCCGCAGGGATCAATTCTGGGTCTGGTTTCATACAATCTCTTCATCAATGATTTAGATAATGGCATAGAGAGTATACTTATAAAGTCTGCGGATGATTCCAAGTTGGGAGGGGTTGCAAGTGCTTTGGATTTAAGATTAAAATTCAAAATGATTTGGACAAACTGAAGAAATGATCTGAAGCAGATAGGATGAAATTCAATAAAGACAAATGCAAAGCACTCCATTTAGGAAGGAACAACCAGTTACACACATACAAAATGGGAAATGACTGCCTAGGAAAGAGTACTGTGGAACGGGATCTGGGGGTCATAGTGGACCACAAGCTAAATATGAGTCAACAGTGTAACGCCATTGCAAAAAATGTGAACATCCTTCCGGTATGTATTATCAGGAGTGTTGTAATCAAGACATGAGAAATAATTCTTCCGCTCTACTCCGTGCTGATTAGGCTTCAACTGGAGTATTGTGTCCAGTTTTGGGTGCCACATTTCAGGAAAGATGTGGACAAACTGGAGAGAGTCCAGAGAAGAGCAACAAAAATGATTAAAGGTCTAGAAAACATGACCTATGAGGGAAGATTGAAAACATTGGGTTTGTTTGGTCTGGAAAAGAGAAAACTGAGAGGGGACATGATAACAGTTTTCCAGTATGTAAAAGGTTGTTACAAGGAGGAGGAAGAAAAATTGTTCTTGTTAACTTCCGAGGATAGGACAAGAAGCCATGGGCTTAAATTGCAGCAAGGGAGGTTTAGGTTGGACATTAGGAAAAACTTCCTGTCAGGGTGGTTAAGCACTGGAATAAATTGCCTAGGGAGGTGGTGGAATCTCCATCATTGGAGATTTTTAAGAGCAGGTCAGACAAACACCTGTCAGTGATGGTCTAAATAATACTTAGTCCCATAGGCGCCAACTTCGTGTGTGGTCCGGGGCTGGAGCACCTATGGGGAAAAATTAGCAGGTGATCCGCACTCACTGGAAGCCAAGCTCCCCCCTCCTCGCCTCTTTCTCCACCCCTGAGCGCGCCATGTCCCCGCTCCTCCCCGTCCCTCCCAGCATTTCCCACCCCACCACCACCTAACAGCTGTTTGGCGGTGCTTAGGACTTTCCGGGAGGGAGGGGGAAGAGCAGGTACGCAGCACACTCAGGGAAGAAGGCAGAGAAGAGGCGGGGCAGGGGTGGGGACTTTGGGAAAGGGGTGGAATGGGGGCAAGGTGAGGGTGGTGCCAGGGTGGGAAGAGGTGGGGCAGATGTAGGGCTGGGGGGGGGGCGTGTCGAGCACCCACCGGGCAGAGGGGAATTCGGCGCCTATGCTTAGTCCTGCCATGAGTGCAAGGGACTGGACTAGATGACCTCTCCAGGTCCCTTCCAGTTCTATGATTCTATGTCTTTATGGTTAAACTTTAGTGGGTCTATGTAGTTCACTGAGCCACAAGCCAAGATATCTCATCCCTTTTTGCACACCCACAGAGTGGAACAACATGTAGCTAAGCTCCATGGCATACACAGGGTTGCAGAACCATCCATATTTCCCTTTATCATCTCACTGGTTAAGTTACACTGAGGGCCTTTCCAAGACTCCAGGGGTGAAATTCCAGCCCCACTAAAATCAAAGGGAATCTTGCCATCAGTGCCAAGCTTTAACCCCAAGCTCTTAGCCATAGTGCAAGTATGAGTTCAGGTTAAAGAGGAAAAGTATGTTAATGAACAACAGGGGCCCATTAATGTACAGCTAAGGACACAAAAATTCCCTGAATTTGTTAGCAATCTGTATAGACCGCACATATTTTTGGGGATATGAAGAGCACAATCCTGTGAGATGCTGAGTACCCTCAGGACAACACTTCAACTCTTCACAGAATCAGGATCTGCAATTAGGTTCAAAGATTGGTCAGTGTAAGTCCCCTATTTTCATTTGCACTAACACTTTACTCTTCAGAACAGGATTATATTTGTTTTAAAGTGCAGTTTGGCAAATCATTGACCCCAGTTGTTCATCCAAAATACACTATGAAAATTCAGCCTGTAAGTATCAATAGAAGAAGATTTAGGCAAGTGCATGTAATTGCAGTCAAAATCCAAATAAAAGCATGGATTGTTCATTGAATGAATCATCATAAGCTCATGGCCAGAATTTGCATGAATCTTATAAGTGCATAATGGGTTAGGAAATGTGTAGCTAGTTAACTGGGCCAAATATTGCATGGTGTGAATCACAGGAAAGAAGATTGTGACGTTATGCAAAATAATACAACTAATAAGAGTCTGAGAAATCATTATAATCAAGTGCAGAAGTAGAGGGAAACGACAGCAGGGTGCCCTTTCACCCCATCCCACCACCAGCCACATACACAGGCAACAGGAAAAAAATCAATGATGATGTAAAGGATGGCAGTATGTAGACAAGCCTTTGATGTACTGATGTAAAAGCACACAACACTCAGGCAAATTTGCAGGAAAGCTCTCTCTTGAAACTAGTTTATGCTTAAAAGTGGAGCTCAGACTCTTATCAAATGGTGAGAATCAGTAGATATGATTAAGGCTGCGAGTTTGTCACGGATTCCGTGACTCTCCGTGACCTTCATGACTTCTGCAGCAGCCGGCGTGCCTTGCTCAGGGGCAGCTCAGGCAGCCCCTGCACCAGACCCACCAGCTACTGCTGGGGCAGTCTCAGGCCACAATGCCCCCCCGCTGCCCCCAGCAGCAGGGTTTGGGTGTGGGAGGGGGCAGGGGGTTGGGGCACCAGACGGGGTGAAGCGGGCTCTGGGAGGCACTTACCTATGGGGCTCCTGAGAAGCGGCGACATTTCCCTCACTCAGCTGCTAGGCGGAGGCGTGGCCAGGCATCTTTGCACACTGCCTCCGCCCAGAGTGATACGGGACAATGTCTTAACTTGCTGGTACTTTTCCACTGTAGGAGGATGGGGATCAAACAAAGGATTTCCGCTTTAGGTAAATCCTTTTTAAGGCTGGGGAGGGGGTTAATTTTGACTCTCCTCCATTGTCTGCCCAGGAAGGAAGACTGCTATAAATACCTGGAGGGAAAGGCAGGATTGAATCCAGACTGAGACAGAGGTCTAGTCTGTACAGAGAAATAACTGGAAATCTAAGATATAGAAACGCTGCATCTTGCCCAAAAGAACATTGAGGGTGAGAAATTACATTTTGTAACCTGTTTCTTGAGTGTATTAATTCTAGTTTGCGTGTTTTGTTTTATTTGCTCAGTAATCTGCTTTGTTCTGTTTGCTAGCCCTTATAATCACTTAAAATTTACCTTTTGTAGTTAATAAACTTATTTCTTGTTCATTTCAAAACCCAGTTTGTGCAATTCATACCGGGGGGGGTGGGGGAGGGAGAAGAGTGGAAGAAGGCTGTGCATATCTTTCTCCACATTGAGGGAGAGGGTGAATTTTTATGAGCTTGCATTGTGAGTACTGAGTAAACCCCTGAGCTGATTCTTCCCACATAGTGCTGATTTCTGTCTGTGTCTACAGCGGGGTGTGGCCTTACCTGTGTGTGTGAGCGCTAGAGAAGGCTTGAGTGCCTGGCACAGCAAAGGCAGGATGAGGAAGCCCAGGCTGGTGGAACAGGCAGGCTCAGTAAGACCCCAGCACATCAGGTGGTATCTCGGATGGGGGATCCAATCAGTCACAGTCTGCTTTATTTTTTTTTTAATTACAAATTTAATTAAGACTTGTGCTTATCCACTGCACGGTATAAGGCCAAAACACATATAAAGTCACTTCATAAATTCTCTTAACCCAAGGAACAGATGGTTTGAAAAGCAAGTCCTTCTGAGCCTGTCAAAACCCAGTATCTAGCCATTCCCATTGTTCAGACTCTTGACTTTGTTCCCTACTGCATACTCTTCAGTGCTCTATGCAGTCAAATTTGAATGTGCTCAAACGATGGGGCTTCTACTACTTCCCTTGGGAGACTACTTCACACACTAATATTGCATATCACTGCTAGGGAGTTTTTCCAGTATTTGTTTTTTGGGCAGCCTAAATTTCAACAACTTAATTTTGTTCATTATACTCCCAGTTATACTGTGGGATTCAAAATCAGTCACAAAAGATGGGAGAATGGAAACGAGGGACAGCAGTCACCAGGAAAGGGGACATGGGAAAGGCAGGAAGGAGAAAAGAAATAGCTGCTAGAAGTCCAGTAAAGCAGTGGGCTTAATGACTGGACCATAAGGAAAGTTCCTGCCCTCTTCCCCCACTCCGCCCCCATGTTTAAATGCCGAATTCAGGTGTATCTTTTATATCCTTAAATACCAAAACAATCTCTTCCCCCATCTACATACAGTTTGTTCTAATTTGAAAGCTGAGTAAAGCTCCAATAAAATGACCAAAAGAAGAGTCCTATTCGACCAAACAAATGGTTTGCAAAATTATTTTTTTAAAAGAGTGATTGCACACTGCAGCAATTGTCAGACAAGTTAAAATTCCAAAGGACAGTTTCCCAACATCTCTCATTGGATTAAAAACAGCTCGGCAAAACCTTCAGTGAAGTAGATAATATTCCATCATAGAATCGATAAAACTGAGTATTGGCAGCACAGCACTGGCAGTTCCAGCTAAACTGATTTATAATTTGTAAGAAGAAATATTGTATAGAAAAAATAAAATGGAGCAAAAGGCAGAAGCTTCTGGAAAGCCACATCACCTAAGCAGAATCAGTGAGGCAAACCTCTTGCTGTTTGTTTACTTTTGACAACCCCCCAAAACCCCACCATCATGACCTCATAGATCGCATAGATGGAGTGTAATGCACAATGGTGAAAGCAGGCAAGGGGGCAGTCCAGAGTAGTAGTGAAGTGTGCATGGATGGTTAGGTCAGTCAGTATCAGGGGCAGCCCAGGGCAATGGTTGGAGTCCTCACAGCGGTCAGTAGCCAGAAGGTCGAATCCAAAGGAGGTGAGGTGAAACAGCTAGGTAAGGTAGCAGTGCAACAAGGTAGGGTCAGGCAAAGCAGCAAGGCAAGGCAGTCTTGGGAGCAACCAGCAGGCAATGGACTGTTACTCCGCTTCCTGTTGGGGCCTTTACATAATGCAGGTATCCAGTAAGCGTGCTACCTGTCCATCCAATCAGGGCCCTGGGGCATGATTGCTGTGGGTCTTTAGGCCTTTAGAACTGAGGCTGTTGGTCAGAAGCAGTAATTCAGTGCACCATCATGGTACAGCAGCTAAAGATATTACCTGAGGACAAGGAGGAACTGTGCCAAATATGGGGGTCCTGACATGGAGTCTGCCATCTGCAAAATCTCTTATGCTGGTGCAGCATACTCCCTTAACTGTACTTGGCCAGCTGTGCTGGCTGGTACAGAGGGATTGGTGGTGGGGCCATTGTCCTTCCCTTCCCTGTCCCCTCTGAGATACCTTGTGTCCTAGAAGTGCTAGGAGGGAACAGTCTCTAGGCTGAGAAGAATGCAAGGACTGTAATTATAATAGATTAATAGATTTTAAGGCCAGAAGGGAATATTAGCATCATCTGGTCTGACCTGCACAACACAAGGGCATAGAACCTCATCCACTCACTTATGCATAAGGCCCATAATATCTGTTTGATCTATAGCTTATCTTTTAGGAAGACATCCAGTCTTGATTTAAGACTTCAAGTGATAGAGATCCCATGATCTCCCTCAGTAAGTTTATCAGCAATGAGAATACATTTTCTTCCAGATCATTGATAAAGATATTGGAGAGCATCTGTACCACACACAGATCCCTGTAGGACACCACTACAACCACCACCATAGAATGATAATTCACCAATTGCAATTACTTTCTGAGGTCTATGACTTAACCAGTTTTAGTCTATTTGATACACGGGCTACACTGGTTTTGTATAGTGCTAGTTTGAGAAGCAGGGGTTTGAAGCAAAATGTCAGGCAGGACTAAGTCAAATGCCTTACCGAAGATTAAGTTTAGCGCATCAAACTTTATCAATCAAACCTGTAATCTCAAACTGAGAAATAACAAAGAAAAATAGAAGAAACTCAAGGAATTTCTAGCCAATTGAGCATTGTACCAGTATTTTTAAACAACTTAGAAAAAATGTTGATGTACAAAATCCTTCTTCTTCAGCTCTATCTCCATCTAAGAGCATAAAGCTGACTGTCAATAAAAGCAAGCTCTATGGGGAAGCAATCAAAAAACTTCACAAACATTAAATAAAATACCATACGGTACTTTGCCAGAAATACCATAGCATAAGGCACCATAAATATCAGAATATATTGTGTGTCAAACTGAGTTAACAAATATGCTTCACTAACACTCACCAGGGAACAGGGACAAACAGTCTCGCTCTACCTAATTCTTAGAGGAGAAAACATTCTATAAATACACCTACAAATGAATGCAATAGATCAACTTTTTCCCAACAATTTTGCTCAGATGGTCATTTATGATGTCTGACTCGGCTTCCAAATAGTTTGTGTACTGTAGGTTATATTTAGAACAGTGTAAACTGTTTTACTTGAACGGAAAACTTATTTAAAATCAGCCTGAGTTCAAGGTTGAACCCTGTCTGGAATAGTAGTGGTCGGTTCAAACACTGTCCATGCCCACAAATCTACTGAAAGTATATGGTATGCTCGGATAAGTTACATGGGAAACATTGTATGATGGAGCTACATGACATTTCTCCCATGTCTCTATCCTATTTGATGAGAAGCAACAGCCACATTCAGGACACTATATTTTCATTTGGTTCCTCAGAGAAAGACTGCATTTTAGTTGTGACTTCTCAGATCTAGCTGGAAAAGCTGCCATGGGGAAATTTCTCCTACTGCCAGTCCACCTATGCCTATCTGACAAGCAGGCAGTGGAATAGCTCCTAAAAACATTTGTAGTTCACAGTTACTGGGGAACTGTGTTATGTTACATTTTGTCCACATCATTATATTCTGATTTTAGATTATTTTTAGATCAGGGTGTTGTTTGTTTGTTTTAGCTGTGTATTTTTAGCAGATGCTTATACACCTCTCCAATTAGTCTCCCAACTTTTGGGAACTCTCTCAGTAGCATTTAATATTTTGTCTCTCAAAAGTTAAAAACATTTTACATGGGAAAATTTGTATCCCTGAGATCAGAATTCTGTTCTTCCATCAGTGTTGGACACAGGATGGCCCCGTAGCTTCAGAATGAGATTTCAACCATGGAAGAAACAAGATAATCAAATGTAAATCTTATTTGAAACTGCAGATGCAAATAAATTGGATTGCACAGGGACCAATATTAAACAAAATTTGGAAAGGATCTTACAGCCCTACTCACAGTTCTTCCTTACCTATTTTCTATGGGTGAAATCTTAACCCTCCTAAGCAGCCAGGACCAAATCACTTAAACGTCTTCAAAACTCTCTGCATCATGGAGTTCTGCTTCCCGGAAGCTCCCTACACCTAGCCACAAAAGGTAGAATGGATCCATTTATGATTGCAGATCCTCAATCCATTCTCCTCTGCAGAGAGAAACTGCACCAACATGGCATCCTGCTTCAGTCCTGATCCACACTATGGCCTTTAAGGAAGGATTCCTTCCCTTTCCCAATGCAGTGTCCAACATATAGTCCAGGCACTGAGGCTGCATGTCTGTGTACAGGTTTTGTCCTTCTATAAACTGGATTCACATTGGAGTATATTTAGTAACATAGAAGTCAATCTGCCATGCTGATTTTTCAGAATACTCGTAAAAACAACTGCCTTTAGGAAACTCGTGTCAAACAGATATGGAGATTCCAAAACCTCCTGCTAATATCCTCATTAAACAATTATATTTGAATATTTAACAGCAATGGTAAAATTTCTGTTGGATTTTTAGGATTCCTTTCAAAGCAGGCATTATTTTGTTTCTTTAACGTTGGTGGTTCCCTGACAGCCTACATAAATACTCCAAAGGATACAAAGGATTTAAAAGTAACTTTCAGGCATTGATTTAAAATGGAACAATAGTGGGAAAACATCAACTTGTATGTGCAAGGTTTGAATCATCTGACATATATTTTCTCGCATTTGCAAGCAGTTTGAATACACAATAGCTTCCATTAGCTTTTTGGTGAAAGCACTACTGTCTTCCACAGATTACTAACAGTCTAACAAGGCTACTTCTACCTCTGATTATTACATGACCAATGTCTTTATCCCTCATTAAAGTGGGATTTGCGAATTAGAAAAATGTGTCAAACTTTAAAGTCACAAGGCTTGTTCAGTGATGCTGAACTCTACTTCTTATTGAATCACTGCTACCAATTTTCAGGAGTAGGTATAGGTAGGTATACCTGATATAGGTAGGCTGAGGATTGTCTTTAACGTATGCTGTCGTGCTGTGTGGAGTGCTCACGACCATGAGTGGCAACCTCAGGGCAGACTGTCAAGAAGCAAGACAGAGACCCCAAACTGGTTGTATGTTCTATCATTAGATTTTTACCAACCCAGTCACAAGCGTGAACTCTTAAAACACTATAACAATATTACCATAGAGTCATAGACAGTGACTTGGGCATTCCAGCCTATCTTGCCACCAAAGCAAGCTGGACTGTGTGATAAATGGTTGTTATACAACAAAGAGCACAAAAAAATCGGGTTACTCTCAGTCCTAAAGGACCAATCACTTACCCCAGGTCAATTTGTACCTTAGATCTCATGGCAAAGACAACACTTGTAGGCCATTCTATAGTAAACTATCTAAGTATTGAATTAACGAAGAAAAGAAATTAGAGTTATTAAAAGGGTGAAGCAGGCAAGCATATATACACAAATAAGTTATAGTCTATGGTTCCAAAAGGTGACATAGGTGTAGTAATCTGTCAGCTCTGAATGTCTTTCAGGGCTAACCCAGGTCCTGGGGCTGGGGGTGCAGACTTTGGGGTAGGGCTGGGGATGAGGAGTTTGGTGTGTAGGAGGGTACTCCAGGCTGGTACTGAGGGGTTCGGAGGGCGGGAGGGAGATTAGGGCTGGGGTAGGGAGTTGGGGCACGGGAGGGAGTCAGAAGTGCAGGCTCTGGGCAGCGCTTACCTCAGGCAGCTCCCAGAAGCAGCAGCATGTCTCCCCTCCATCCCCTATGCAGATGCACGGCCAGGCAGCTCTGCGCACTGCTCTGTCTGCAGGCACGGCCCCCACAGCTCTGATTGGCTGTGTTTACCAGCCACTGGGAGTTGCACTTGGGGCGGGGGCAGTGTGTGGAGCCCCCTGCTGTCCCTATGCATAGGAGCCGGAGGGGGGACATGCTGTTGCTTCCGGGAGACGCGTGGAGTCACGGCAGGTAGGGAGCCTGCCTTAGCCCTGCTGCTCCGCCAACCAGACTTTTAAAGGCCCAGTCAGTGATGCTGACCAGAGCCACCAATGTCCCTTTTCGACTGGGCGTTCTGGTCAAAAACCGGACACCTGGCAACCCTACTGTGTCACCACATCTTGCCACTGGGGGTCCTCAAAGCCCAGTAGCTTGACATTCCATGTGCTGCAAGTGTAAAACGTTCCTCCACGATGGTCTCCTCACAACATATCATGGAAAGGTGCCCAAGAGCTGAGCAATGCAACTGTACTTCCTGTGGGCCAATGAAGCAGAAGAGAGAACCAATGCAGATTGCTAACCTACATGGACTGTCCTCCCTATCACCTCTTCCCGTCTCTCACCTTGCCCCTCCTTGTCCCTTTCCCCACCTCCTCTAGCTTCCTCTTCCCCATCCCCTCCCTCCATGCCCTGGCTCCTTGTACTCCCTCCTCTACTTCCCTAGTCCCGCTCTCATTGTTGTCTCATCTCCTACCACCAGTATTCCTCCCCTTCAACATCTTCAGCCCCTTTCCCCACCCTGACACCTTCGATAAGCTCAGTTCCTGCATACATGAACATGGAATATGAACTTTGTACAGAAGAGTCACTTGCTGAATTGGATTGTTTGTTGTGCTCTTTGGTGCAGAAATTTACAATTTGTGGGAGCAGTTTTCTCCCTTCAGTTACATGTTCATTTAATATGGGGAAGGGAAACAATGTTTGGCTGTAAACCAAAAGGGAGGGGGCATGTGGCCCTGGGAAAATAATTCCCACAACAGAGTGTCTCACTCAGGGCACCAAGCTGCATTATCAGTACTCTGGTGTTCAGTCTGGCAAACTCAAAAATTACAAATGAGGGGATAATACACAGCCCATCCTAGACATAGCAGAAGAAGAAATGTCATGTTTGTGGTGTGGCCTCCCTTTCTGTCTCCTTAGAATGTGGTGTGTTTTTTTTCTTTGAGGTACAGGGAAATACAGGAAGAATGTAATTTAAATAGTGAGTATGGGTGGAGCTCACAGCTGGATGGTGTATCTTCCCAGCCTGGCCTCTCCAGAACTTATGGCCTGGTCTACACTACGCGTTTAAACCGGTTTAAGGAGTGTAAAACTGATTTAACGCCCCACCCATCCACACTAAGAGGCCTTTTATATCGATATAAAGGGCTCTTTAAACCGGTTTCTGTACTCCTCCCTAACGAGAGGAGTAGTGCTAGTATCGGAATTACCATATCGGATTAGGGTTAGTGTGGCAGCAGATCGACGGTATTGGCCTCCGGGTGGTATCCCACAGTGCACCACTGACCGCTCTGGACAGCAATCTGAACTCGGATGCAGTGGCCAGCTAGACAGGAAAAGCCCCGCGAACTTTTGAATATTTCCTGTTTGCCCAGCGTGGAGCTCCGATCAGGACGTGTGGCGATGCAGTTAAAAATCAAAATAAAAAAAGAGCTCCAGCATGGACCATGTGGATGTGATCGCAGTAAGGGCAGGCAAATCTGTTCTATCAGCGCTCCGTTACAGAAGACGAAATTCAAAATCATTTTTAAAAATTCTCCACACAGACACCATAGCAGGGACTCAGCGCACTGCTGCGTGACAAGCGTAACGGAAAGCCAAAGAATCAAATGGACGCTCATGGAGGGAGGGAGTGGGGACTGGAGGACTCAAGCAATCCCATAGTTCCTGCAGTCTCCTAAAAGCATTTGCATTCCTGGCTGAGCTCCAAATGCTTCTAGGGTCAAACACATTGTCCGCGGTGGTTCAGGGCATAGCTCGGCAATTTATGCCACCCCACCACCCACCCCCAGAAGTGAAAGGGAAAACAATCCTCTCTTGACTCTTTTACATGTCACCCTATCTTTACTGAATGCTGCAGATAGACACGATGCTGCAGCAGTCAACACCAATATCCTCACGACCCCCCCCGCCATGGGTGGCTGATGGTACAATATGGCTGATATCCATCGTCATCATCAGCCTTTTGGCACATGGGGCAGTGCAAAAGGACTGGTAACCATGCCGACTAGCATCCAGTGAGGTCAATCATGGGCGCCTGTGTAAAAAACTCCTAATTTTTTCTCGTAGATGGTGCAGTATGGCTGGTAACCGTCTTCATCATAGCAACAGGGGGCTGAGCTCCATCAGCCCCCGCCCTTCATGTGTAAAGAAAAGATTCAATTGTCCCTGGACTAGCAGCGGGATGCTGGGCTCCCCTCCCCCACACTGCTTAATGTCCTGTCTGGAGTATCATAGCAGCTAGAGGCTGCCTTCCACTCATTTCTCACTAACAAGTAACTGTGTCTTATTCCTGCATTCTTTATTACTTCATCACACAAGTGGGGGGACACTGCTACGGTAGCCCAGGAAGGCTGGGGGAGAATGGAATCAACAGGTGGGGTTGTTGCAGGAGCACCCCCTGTGAATAGCATACAGCTCATAATTTCTGCGGAATCTGGCACAGATCAGCTGTGCTCTCTGGTTCTATGATACACTGGTTCTCTAGTACACTTGCCCCATATTCTAGGAGGACTGATTCTATTTTTAGATACCAAAAAGGAGGGATTGACTCAGGCAGTCATTCCCAAGTTTGGCTTTTGCGCCCCCGGCTGATCTCAGCCAGGGGCACTTATGACAGCAGCAAATGGTGCAGTGCAAAAGGACTGGAAACCACGATCATCTTATTGCCAATTTATGGCATGGTAGATGGTACAGTATGGCTGATAACCATCTCTGCTGTCATGCAAAAGCAAATGCATGCTGCTGTGTAGAGCTGCTGAATCGCCTCTGTCAGCGGCATCTAGTACACATACGGTGACAGTCACTAAAGGCAAAACAGGCTCCATGATTGCCATGCTATGGCGTCTGCCAGGGCAATCCAGGGAAAAAAGGCGCGAAATGCTTGTCTGCTGTTGCTTTCCCAGAGGAAGGAGTGACTGACAGCATTTACCCAGAACCACCCGCGACAATGATTTTTGCCCCATCAGGCACTGGGATCTCAACCCGGAAATTCCAAGGGGCGGGGGAGGCTGCGGGAACTATGGGATAGCTACGGAATAGCTACCCACAGTGCAACGCTCCAGAAATCGACGCTAGCCTCGGACCGTGGACACACACCACCAATTTAATGTGTTTACTGTGGCCGCGCGCACTCGATTTTATACTATCTGTTTTGCTAAACCGGTTTATGTAAATTCGGAATAATCCCGTAGTGTAGACGTACCCTATGATTGGTTTAGTGTTGTTTATCGTGTTAAGTGATTGACAGTCGCTGATTTTTCATTGAGATTTACTTTTCAGCGGTGGATGGGGAGACACCACATACCATAGAGTGGGCCTGTGATGCCCAGACCATACACTAAAGACAGCAAGTCATGCTTGGTAATAGGTCAAGTTGTTATGCATATGGGATGGGTTTTTGTGTTTTTGCTTTAACTTGTCCCTCCCCTTCTCCGATATCCCCTTTCCTTCCACTCTTCCCACTTCACTCTAGACCAGCATCATTCAGCAAAATCATACCCTACACAACTAGGATTTGCATCAAGCTTCTGCAGGTGGCTGCAGCTAAAGCTGATGCCTCCCCCTAAGACTGCTGCACCTACCCTATTCCCTCCAAGTCTGGCAAGTGGAAAGCATCTGGCAAGATCATTCAAAATCTGTGGAATAAGTGTTTGAGGCATTTAATCCATAGACTCTCCCCACCCGCACTCCATGGGATTCTGTGTGGGGAGTAGAATGGGATGTATAGAGCGAATAACACAAACATTCCATCAACCTTGTTTGTAACAAAAATAATTCATAACGCATTCAAATGGGCCTGAATCCCAATTTTTTTTTCTGGACTCTAAAGGGACTCAATGCTCCAATTAAAAGAAAAAAACAAATATACTCATTATTAAAGAGAGCAAAAAGGCAGATGCAATGCTTTTGCAGGAGATACGCTTGATCACAAATAAGGGCTACTAAATTAGAGTGTGACTGGTAAGGAAAAGCAGCACATTGATCCTACAAATCCAGAGGGGTAGCCATACTCTTCCACAAAACACTGACAGTGACAGTCTGAGTCAATTGCAGATGATCAGGGCAGATTTTTAATCCATAAAGTCACATATTACAGGGATGACTGACCAGAGGCATCAGCTAGTAGTCAGGCCAGGACATAGCTGGCTCTCCTTTCTTGGCACCCGCTATTGACAGCTGTTCCAGCCCTGCAGTGGTCTGCCCCTTTTGTGATTCAGATCTCCCACCAGGCCACAAACTGCATCCACTCTTTTTGAGGCTATACAAAGAGTGCCACAAAGGACAGCCCCATTGTCAAAGCAAGGGGTTCCAGGCATCACTGGGCCAAGGTCCCAGATTAAATGACCTCAAGGTTATAGGGTCTTCCCAGTCCAGATTTCCCTGTATCCAGGGGATGCTTTCTGCCTTCAGCACCACCCAGAGGTTGATAGGGGAACCTGGCCCACCCTTTTTAGTGGGTTCCAATCCAGAGCCCTGTGTCGGGCAGCAAGTTCTGCACCCCTACAACATGCTGACCTGCTGCTTCCTACCAGTCTCCTTATACAAAAGGGCAAAAGCAAAGACAACTAAACAAAATACACCAAAGGCCAAATTCCAGACCTGGCAAGTGTCCAGCATTTCCTTCCCTTAGCAGGTCGGGTAGATTCCCAATAATGAGGAGGGCCCAGGCAGCTGGACACCTACAGTGCTCCCTCTGAGGAGCTGCGTGTAGTTCTGCTCATCTCCACTGGCAGACTGCTACTGAGTTGTTCTGCTCCCCTTTTAAGCTCCTCCTTCAGCCCAGGCATGCTTTGCAGCTGTGGCAGAGTGGTGCTCAGGGCCGAAGTAGGTCTTTAACCCCTTTCCAGTGTGGGGGGTTTTATACCACATCACGACACCATAAATGGATCTGAAATAATCACTGCCAATATGTATGGACCTAACTCTGATGATCCTGAAACCCTTTTAGCACACCTGTTTGGGGAGCCTCAGACTCCTTTCAGAGGTATCCTGATCAGACAGACCTCAATGTACTGTATGCTGGCTTTGAAGGGCTGCAAGTCCCATGAAGCAGTGGTGGGTGCCCTCTGGGACTGGACTGAGCTTCTTGGATTAGAGACTGTGGCAGGCGGTCAGCAGCAACCGTTTTGCAGGCAGGGAGCTGGAACAGATTGCTGCTGCTTCCCTTTGCGTCTGGGCTGAGAAGCAGCTGCGACAGAGCTCTGTTGAGGTGCTGTGGTTGAAGACACCACCACAGTTAAGACAACATTACAGCTGACAATTTGTTAGTGCTGAGCCCTAGCTCATGGACTCCTTCTCCACAGCTAGGCACTGAGAGCAGAAGCTGGAGACTGGTAGTTGTCCAGCAGATCTGCATTTGGCTTACAAACAATTGAGAAAAGAGTGAGTTGGCTCTGGGCTATTGCTCTGTAATATAACAACCATTCCTGCCAGCTAGTACTGTGCAGCCTAAGCTGGTCACAATACAAAATTGCCTGACTCCTTGTTTCACCTGGACTGCCTTTGCCAGACTTCCAAAGTGCTGGCCGGAACTCCTGCTCACTCAGAACACCAAAGCAAGAGAGGGCCCAGGAGTATAAGGGTAAGGGAGAGTGTGCACTCAGGGATGGGGTGGATCCTTGTATAATGCCAAGAGTGCTGATTAGGTCTACCATGCAATTTGCTGTTGAAAGCCACAGCCATTAGCTGAGCAATTGCAGCACCACCTATTGATCTGTTATAGATATAACCATCTATATGAATCTCTTGTATTTTCTATTGTATGTTGTTAGGATAATTTTTAAATACAATTGTGGAGGTTTTATTTTGGGTGTGTATTGCCTGCTTAAGATCTATTATTTATCTTTTGGTTCCTGGAGGCAACCGAGGTACAACCCCAGCACATGAGTCCTATTGAATATAGATTTATTTTTAATCACCAGGGACTTGGTTAATTCTGTAATTGACTCCTCCATTGATACGATTGCTGTCTCTGATCATACCCCTGTAACTCGTCCAATAGCAACAAATCTGCCTAAGGAACAGCCATGTAGATGGTGATTTACTTATTCACTTTTATTAAATCCCATTTCAAATGTTTTATTGAGAAAGAAATTAGCCTGGAGACAAATGAGCGCTCAACACCATCTAGCAGGCTATTGTGGGAAACGCTCAAGGCCTATTTGAGGGGTGGAATCATCAGTTTTGCATCTGCCAAGAAGAGGGAAGGTGGAAAAAATCTGATGGCCCTTGAAAGAAAAGAGAAAGAGCTTCATTTGTCTGACACAGCCCCTATTCATATTTGTTGTGATCCCTGATCAGTTGTAAATATGAACTCAACAAGCTGCACTCGGCGCTGGCTGAATTTGCCCTAATTTGACTCAGACAGCATTTCTGGGAATTGGGTGGAAAAGCTGGCAATTTGCTAGCATACTGGTGAAGACAAAAGGCCTCTCCCTGTAAAAATCATAGCCATCAGTGATAAACATGGTGAATTATGTACATCATCTAAAGAGTTTCCATCTCTATCCAGATCTGTATAAATTAGACACAAACCCCTTTGCATCAGTTATTCAAAAAAATGTACATTACCTCAAATTACTGCTGTTCAGTGTGAAAACCGCGAGCCTCCTTAACAGAGGCTGAGTTAATTGTGGGGCTGAAGAATACAGAAATGGGGAAAGCACCCAGGCTGGATGGTTTCCCTCCCAAATTCTATAGACATTTTCGTGAACTCCTGTCTGACAAGATGCTTGAAATGTTTAATGAATCACTTCTAAAGGGAACCCTTCCGCCTGCACTGAGGGAAACCATACTAGTATTTATTCCTAAACCAGAAAGAGATACCACACTATGTTCCAATTATATATGCCAATTTCACTTAACAGTGAGGTCAAAGTACTGGCAAAAGTTCTGGCAATGAGACTGGAGAAGGTTTTGGGCTCTGTCATACATCCAAATCAAGCCGGGTTTGTCAGAGGCCATCATGGCTCTGAACCTTCGACAACACTGACATTATACCAGTGAAATATGATGACCCTAAACCACCAGCCATTTTAGCCTCAGATGAAGAAAAGGCTTTTGATAGGGGGCACTGGAGATATGTTTTATACTGTACAAAAGTACAGTGTGTTTAGTTTCAGAATCTAATTGTTACATTCTTACCAAAGCTCTCGCATGATAACCAACAATGTGATAACCAACAGTGTGATAACCAACAGTGTGACCAGAGATAACGTCAGCCTTTCCAGAGGCACTAGGCAAGGATGCCCATTGTGCTCATTACGTTTTGATTTGGCTCTTGAGCCCATAGGCATAACTCTGTGGGCTCATCTAGATAGCCAGGGCATACAGCTCGACTGCCTGGGGTGTACATTGATGTTATATACAGATGATTCCCCTTTTTTGTATAGCCAAGCCAGAAACCACAATTCCCTCTTATCATTAATTCAAAAATTTGAATCAATATCTGGTTACAAAATAAACTGGGGAAAAAGTGGAACTATTGGAAATCTCCCAGTTTTCAAGTACTGGGCTTTCTTTCAATGGAATTTCCATAGGCAAATTGATGCAATTAAGTACCAAGGTACAAATGTACCAAGAAACATTAACCTAGTGAAGATAAATTTAGATCCTGTACTCTCTCTCAAAGAACAAGTGGCAGAAATAGGTGGCATCTTCTCTCCCTGAGCCTGTTGGAAAGGGTTAACGCAATAAAAATGAAAATTCTGCCTAAGTTCCTTTGATTCTGTCTTGTTTTAGAAAATGTAATAGCATTATCAGAGCCTTCCTGTGGGGCTCTGGCCAATGCCCATGACTATCATTTAAAAAACTCCATCTCCCTATAGGAAAGGGGTGATTTGGGCTCCCAGACCTACAAAATTACCATTATGTTTGTATGCAGTCACAGATGTCAAACTGATTCCAGCATGCTAGCACCCTTATACTCATTGCTGTTAGTGCTGCTGTTCTTGGAGAGCTGGCATTAGCTGCATTAGCAGAGAGTGCAGCATGTTGATTCGGCAGACCTCGATGTTACTCATAAAGAAAGACCTCGGGCTTGGTTCAATGGCAAAGGTGCTTGGCCAGGTTTATTACTGACAAAGCACGATACTAGTGCCCTGGCTCAATGGTTACAAGTATGCTAACACATGTATGCCCACAACAAGGTAGCAGCTTAATCAACATAACATAATGTTGTTTCCTAGACTAGTACAAAGATGCCTCTCTTATAACTTTTCCTTTTATATACTGATACAAACAAGTTCACTATTACACTCCAGATGTTATTAGTTACCACACTTACACCTTGTACCTGCTAGTTTGAACAAAACATGTTCAACCATTATCCTGTCATCCCCTTTTTATCTTTATGAGGGGTTGGTGTGTTTTTGTACCATCTCTTAGGAATTTTTCAAGTAATTGTGTAAACAACTGTGAACGTAAGAACATAAGAACAGCCACATTGGATCAGACCAAAGGTCCATCTAGCCCAGTATCCTGTCTTCTGACAGTGACCAATGCCAGGAGCCCCAGAGGGAATGAACAGAACAGGTAATCATCAAGTGATCCATCCCGTCACCCATTCCCAGCTTCTGGCAGAGGCTAGGGACACCATCCCTGCCCATCCTGGCTAATAGCCATTAATGGACCTATCCTCCATGAATTTACATAGTTCTTTTTTGAACCCTGTTATAGTGTTGACCTTCACAACATCCTCTGGCAAGGAGTTCCATAGGTTGACTGTGCATTGTGTGAAAAAATACTTCCTTTTGTTTGTTTTAAATCTGCTGCCTATTAATTTCATTTGGTGATCCCTAGTTCTTGTGTTACGAGAAGGAGTAAATAACACTTCCTTATTTACTTTCTCCACACCAGTCATGATTTTATGTCAAGTATGTGTGTCTCTGTACCATCCTCTCAGGTCAGGAATGTGCTTACTTGGTTAGCTGACACCCAGTATTACTAGTTTAACAAGGCCTACCTTAATTCATAGCCTTTGGTTCATACCATTAGCCATGTCTAGGGCTCTAGCAAGGCCTACACCCAAGTGGGTGGAAACTGAATGTGTATTAATGCATCCAATTCTCCCTGTGAGTCTCCTTGGTTGCTCTTTTCATCCAACAGAGAACAACAAGGTAACTACAGTGGTAGCTGTGCAAAGGGTCTGTTCTGTTCTAGCAAATCTCATCCTCACCATCATACAAAAGCACCTATTTTGGGCAACCCAGACTTGCAAAAATTGGAAACAAACCTGTGATTTGGAAGAACTAGCTGAGCAGGGGTATCATATAGATTTCCCAACTAGTCAGTGATGTCCCTTTCTAATGCTAAAGCAATGTTCTGACCTGCCTCTCTCAGCGGAGTGCAGTACTTATAATTAAAACACTTGCTATTATATCAATTAGGTCTAGATGCTCTAGGATTGCCAAAGGCCCCAACATTACTAGGAACCATCAAAATGCTTCATAAACTCCCCAGGCCCATCTGCCCTATGTATAACTGATTAATGAAGAGGGACATTTTTAGTCTTGAGTTTTTTGTGAAAGCATTGGAAGGGGATTTATCAACACCCTTAAAATAACCCCAATGGCAGCACATATAATGTTAAAAATCCTTCTGAGGATCTCAGGCTATGCTTGATACAACAAAATAATGTGTTTAAAAATGTACTGGGCACTGCAGAGGTTGCCCAAGATAAAGGCCTTATCCTTTGACATTTGTTGGTGCTGTAACAAAGAAAAAGGAACCCCGGTCCATACGCATATGCTATGGGACTGTCCAACTGCCAGGCAGCTGTGGATAAAGGTGAGCAAGAGTTAAAACAGTGCTTGGCTTGAGGACCTCATCTGAACATTATATCCTAGGTTATTTACTGGCTCAGATGCGTTTAACTCCAGCTTTGGTTCTTGAGAGCTGCAATGATCATCAAGTGCATCATTTTACAAAAATAGAAGAGCTCAGACTACAGCTGTAGTCTTTTGGACCTGTCTGAATTAGCAGACAAAGAAAGACAATCTTATCGCCATAGAGAACAATTATATGAATTCAAATACATTTGTACCCTGTTTCTAGATACATTTGGATAAAAAATGTTGAGATGGCTTAGAGAACGCCAGACCTCCATTCCACCTAACTCCTCCACTTTTTCTGTCCCCACTGGTCTCCTCCTTTCCTCCCCTCCCTATGCATGCATATTTTCTCCTATTTTATTTCCTTTACAGTATTATTTCCTTGACCCTAACATGTCATGTCTATGTTGTATTGTCTAGTTTTGTATTGTCTGGTCTTGTAGTTTTGTCACGTTCTAAAATTGTATAACTGCATAATTCTATTGGAGAGCCCATGAAACATGTAGTATATGGAAACATAAAAGATCTAAGACATTTTTTTTGTACTTTTCACTGCCTGTTTCTTTATGAAATCAATAAAAAATTAATCACAAAAAAGAACAATACATTCTTTGTTTTTCAGATTTTGTGTCCTTGATTAAATCCTGAAGAAGAAAGTGATTGTGGAGCATCAGCATATTTCTTTGTTAAACCTAAAGGGAATCCTGAATATATCCATATGCTTTACTTCTGCCTGGCTAGACATTGGAATCAGCATTATCTATAACTAGCATAACCTTGACCACTGCCATGCACAGGCAACCGGGAATTGAATTCCACATTTTTTTCCTCAAGTTGTCTGCCAGTTTCTCCATATTTAGCTGTGTTTAGAATGCTAACCAGACAACTTAATCCTTACAAATAAGTTATTGCTTTCAAAACAGTAAATTTCCAGTGGGAAAACAGAAACATAAATCTTTCAGAAGAAGTCAGCATAATTGCAAACAATGAAACTCAGAAACTTAAGATTTAACAACTGATGCCAGATTAGTGAAGTTCAGTCATAACCCACAACCATCTCACTGGAGATGCAAAACAAGGATTCCATGCTGGTCAGTTGCAGGATCAGATAGGCATTGGATCTGAAGGAAGATAGATTCCTGCCCTCTATATATCACCACTACGGGACAATAATATTCAGTAGCAAGAGGAAGATCTCCATTATCTATTCACCTCTGAAGAAAACAGACAGCTAAGGAACACTACAAAGAAAGGACCAAGCACAGTTTTGCAGTAGCAGATGTAAACAAGAACTCTCTCCTAGACATTCCTCGGGTCAAAAAGAAAAATGTTGTAATAACTTTAACCTCAACATGAAATAAATGATTCAGAAGACTCCCAACTGCAAACATGGGCTTTACTGTATTTTTTAAAGTGCCACAGTTACAAATGGTGCTTTATAGAACCAATACACATGGATACCCTGCCCAGAAGAGCTTACAATATAAGTCAAGATGAGAAAACCAGAAGAGATAAATATCACTATATATATAGGAAACACCTAGACTCATACACCAGTCTCCCAGATGACCACATAGTCTTATTGTCCTTCACCTTACCCTACACCTCTTCCCCTGAGCCTGTAACTCTTTTCTTCTTTTATTATAGCTATAAGCTATAATCCTGGCCCCACTGGAGCCAGGTGAAGTTGCGTACCTTAGATCGAACCCCACCCCCAGTGTAGACCAGGCCTAAGGAGAGGAGAAAAGGAGACAACAATGACGACAAGGTTACCAGATGAACTATAACACAACCGTTTGAAGACACTTCAGTTGTACTTTTGTCTGAACTGGAGAACCTTCCATTTTTATTTCTTTACAATTAATATATTTGGAATGGTTAAACTAACTAGCAGTTAATGATGTAGGTATCTTTTCTGGCTATGTTTTCATTGTAAAAAGAGGCATGTTTTTACTTCAAGATAGCTACCTTGATGTTAATCCTAGTGGAGACAAGGCACAGGAAGTTTTTCCCTCAATGTAGTCGAGGTCAGCCCGATATGCCACACCTGGCCTTTACTTTGACTAGCTACATCAAGGTAAAAACTCCAATGCCTTTTCTCCACTAGGATTTTACATCAAATAGCTATCCTGAGTAATCCAGTATATCAAGTTAGCTGTCTCAATGTAAAACCACATCTTTTGCCATGCAGTAAAGACAAAACCTCCCATTTATCTTGATCTCCAAAAACGTTCTGTTTGGTTGCTCAGATATAGTCGGATTTGTGACTATGTAAAGATGACACATTCTTACACAACATTGTCTGGGTCTTTGTATCATGTATGTTTAACTTACTGACAAAGAGAAGATTTTGCTAATGTTTCCACTGCCCGGCCTGCACACCTTTGGTGGCACAAACTGGATCCTATTTTGCCTCATGCATCATCAGCAAAATTGTCAGCTGAATTTTGATTGCATAATCTTTGCTACTAGTGATAACATAAGAGGCAAAGAATACATTGCTTGCTTTTCAGTATCAGGTGGAATCAGCAGAATCTGCCAGTAACAATCTGTACTTCCCAGCTGTCTCCTTTGCCTACTTATTCTATTTTGCACTGATGACAAAGAAATACAAGTGTGCAAAAGAAGAGAACAGACACTCACACCAAATGCTGACCCACTACTTAAAAGTTCATGCTCTGTACTGTTATTTACATTTAAAAAAAGGAAAGGAGCAGATCCTCAGCTGCTATAGCTTGTCATAGCTGCGCAGTGGAGATATGACAAGTTATATCAGCTGAGGAGCTGTCCAAAGGAATCTGTTATACTGTTGGTTTTTTTAAATCAACACACCACTGTGGCAAAAGAAACACACCAACTCACACAAATTATGGTATATTGAAAACAAACAAAGTTATTTGATAGAAAATCAGAGCAAAACAATTCATGATTAATCCTGATGCACCATATGTCCTGCAACACCTAGGCACAACAGGGTGCCCTTTTCATTATCCTTTAATGTGCTCCTTTGTATCTAACTGCTGGAGGACATATGGTGCATCAGGATTCTAGTGTTTTCAGTCACAATTCTAATGTCCTTTTAACACATTGGTGTGCATGTAAATGTATATATTGTTTTTCTCATGTAGAAGATCCCTACTTGTACACTGTGTATCATGCTCTTACATATTGACACTCAATAGTATCAAGGAAAACTCTGACAAAGAGTAAAATATACTAGATTCTCATTGCCCAAGTGTATACTTAAGAAAAAAAAACAGAAATAACCACCTGCAAAATGACACGTTAACAGAAACAAGAATTTCACTTTCAACTTTTAATAGGCTGAAACTACACAGAGAAAACAAAATAATTATATCAACTCTGCTTTGTCTAGATTAATGCTACCAGATTATGTCACAAAGCAGCTTTGTGAATTATTGCCACATGCTACTGTGTGGACAATAACATTTTTTATCTCAGATTAAAAAAAAATAAGGTAATGGTAGTCTCAATTTTTTCTACAAGTGACTCTTTAGATAGGAACCAATGAATTAAAATTCCGTTCCAATGAGCATAACGTACTGGAGACAGCTACCAGATCTTTTGAAAAAAACATGGTGTCATACAGGTTTCAGTCTTTCTGATGAGCATGGTATCCCTCACTTCAAAAATTTCAGTGTCTAGACAAAGGATGACATCCTTTAAAGTGCGTTTGGAAATTAGCACAGTGATTCAATGCACCACAGTCTCAGATGGTGGGGATGTGCCTGATGTACACACAGTCAGGACAATTAAGTTACATTAATCACATTTTGAGTCAATTACATTTCCAGAGAGATTTGGGATTTGTTTTATGAAGGAAGAAGGTTCACTTTGTGGACCAGTTACGATAAAGAAATTCTCAAGTATCTCCTGTGATGATCAGGGGTTTAAATCAGATCAGAGACAGCCAATATTCAGCCCACTAAGTTCTACAATTTAATACTTCTACGTTTAATAGAAGGTTGCAGCCCACAGACTACAAACGCCAACATGCAGACAGATCAGATCCACATGAAACATTGCATTCTGGGACATGTAGTCTTCACATACTACGCATCCATATTAAAGATTAAGGCAGTTGCAGCATGTGGTTTCTGAGAAGCTGGTGATGGGGCTCTATGAAGGGCCATGTTTGGCTCCCTTGAGTAAAATGCTACCTTTCATATCTCTAACCAAATCTCATATTGATATCTCTCTTTAATGTGCAACCAAATATGAAAGTGAGTGTTTTCATTACTGTGAAACCAATATGACATTTGCAAACCATCACTCTGTTCACTCTGCTTCTGTGTTACATCTCTTTCCCATACCCTTTGTCAGTTTTGCCTGTTTAGATTGTAAACTCTTCAGAGCCGGGACTGTCTACTGCTCCATGTTTGTATAGTGCCGAACACAATGGGGCGCCAATCTTGGCTAGTCGCTAGGCATTATCATAGTAAACATTTGAAATAATAATTAGCAATGAGAAGGAAACTTCAGTCTCTGAGATACATCCATTCTTCCCTTCTGTTGATTAAATGTTTCTATTTCTAACCCTATGTCAGTGATTGAATTCTGTTACAGGGGAACTTGTCCTTTCTACCACTTTCCCCAGTATATTACTGTCATTCAGAATGAAGGAACAGAGGCTACTAAAGCAGGAGGATATTAAGCTAATGGAGATTATGTGGGTAAATTCCATACATTCTGACTGGAAACTAGAACACTATTACAGTTTCATATTTTTAATGATTCTGGCTGATTGAAACAATGTCTGCTGAATTACAGTGATTTGATACAATTGTCTGCTGAAGTCCACAGAACAAAACAACATGCTCATATGGCACAGTATTTCCAGCCTACAAAATGGCAAATTGCAAACACACAAGTAAAGGTTTATACCTATTTGAAAAAAAGGTACTAGAAAGTGGAGTAAACCATGTTCATGCAACAGCTGTCTATAATATTGTTCAAGGGACGAGAAACTTATTGAGCTTGTGAAATATTGCTCGAAGCTGAAAGAGCACCACAATTTCAGTAACCTTTCCATCTGCTGACCAATATTTCACAGCCATTGCTTTATAAAAGTAAGAGGTACAGGAAGCTCAGTTTTCATACTTATGTGACTTAGACTGTCCAAAGATCTTATTTCGATTAAATCATCATATAGGTGAGTACACTACAATGTCAGCCTGAAAGTCCAAATCCATTACTTCAATGTCCTACTAAAGCTTCCAAATTTGAAAACTGTACCTACTATAAACTCACCCCCGCTGTAATAAAAATGTGATTTAAAGTAGACTGGGAAAGAATCAGCTATACTGTGGTCTGTTAGGAAATATATAAAAAACTCAACAGATGAAGAAACACAAAACTCTGGGTCCAAGTCTCCTTAATAAAAAGAAAGGATTAGACTTATCTAAACTGTGGGAAATTGAGTCAGATTACTTCAGCTGAGAATGAGCAGCAAAACCAAAATATAAAGGAAAACTTTAATCATGCTCAGCCTCTTGTTTAATTTTACCTATAGCTGATGCATATAAAAAGTTTGGTTAAAAAACACAGTCATCAACAGGTCATAAAATGATTCCAAATAATGATGTTTGACTAGACCAACAGGAATGAAGTATTAGTTCCTCACTGAGGTGCAGTGTTTAAAAATAAACAGGGTTTTAAATTTTGCAGATCTCCTTGAATTATTTCAGTAAAAGATGAGGGCCGCAGAAAAAATAATAATATGCATGTATTTATTAAAATACATCTAAATAGTTACATCTACATACACACATCAGATATACACAAGGACCATTTTTCAAACCATTTTTGATAATCAAATGTCATGTTAGCAAGGGACCTGGACTACCAAGTGATGAAAAATTTTCACTAGGTTACCAGCTTGAATTCAAGCCAGCTTAGTAATGACCCAAAATGGTTACAGCCATTGATACTTATTTGTTGGTCTCAGTCCAACCCCCATCTGACAACTCTCCCTAACAAAAAAACGATCATCACAAGTGTCCATGTTGTTGGCAGATTCTGCAGAGAGGGCAAGTATGGAATGGATGTGGGCAGTGTACCTGATTGTCCTCTTGCCATTACAGATTCATAGATTCCAAGGCCAGAAGGGACCACTGTGAACATCTAGTCTGACATCCTGTACAGAACAGGCCATAAAACTTCCCCCTACCAAAAATCCCTGGAGCAGATCTTTTAGAAAAAAACATCTAATTTTAATTTAATAATTGCCAGTGATGAGTCCACCATGACCCCTAGTAAATTGGTCCAATCCTCAGTTAAAATGTTATGCCTTATTCCCAGTCGGAATCTGACCAGCTTCAACTTCCAGCCATTGGATCATGCTGTACCTTTCTCTGCTAACTCCTTAGAAATGATTTTTCCAGGTTAGCAAGAAAGCATAGAGGTGCTGGGGCATTGTTCACAAAGCTTCCATTTTTGTACCTTTTCTGCAAATAAAGGGGATTTCACACTGTCAATTCAGTTCCTTCCACCACTTCTAAATTGAATCATTTTTTTAAAAGAAAGAAAATAAGATTAATAGAATAGTGACTTCTGTGAAGACAGCAAGGAGACAGAGCATGTTAAACTATCCAAAATCTCATCATTAGTAGTGATACTAAAGAGATTTCAAAACTTTTATGTACGTGTCTCCTAAACAGGCCTCCAAAACACTCTTTTCTACCAGCTTCGTAGCTCCTGATTTCTGAAATAGATGTCTGGTGAAAGTTTACAAGTCTAAAACTTTGGCCAGAAAGAGCGCCTTTCTGCTTAAGTAATATACCTGACTTCATGATGTAAACTACTGAGCCACAACTAAAAAACTTTAGCTAATCAAACACCTGATGGCTCACATCTGTGTAGGCAGAAATAAACAGAGTGATATTTAGGAATCAGGATACTCTCAGCTGTCAGCCTATTTCACGGAGCCAGGAGTTTGGACTAGCTGTTAGCATCAGCAAATCCTGGCTTATGGCATTAGAGAGTTAAATTAGCTACTATGGCTGCAAGTCTGGGTTGTGGGGTTTTTGTTTGTGTTTGTTCTGGATTTTGTTTGTTTTTAAGTGTTCAAGCTGGTAAGAAAAAAATAAAAATAAATTCCTGCATGGTTAATTTTAGTCCAGTTGCTCCATGATAGAGCTATCAAAGAATATCTAGGATATATATTACATTTCACTTCAAAAGGATTTTTGCAATCCCTAAACTTCCAATGGTATCTTTCTGACAACCTAATTGCTTTGTAGTGGTAGCTAAATTAAACCAAATCATCATCAATGAAAACTCTCTACTGTAACTCTAGGAGATTCAACACGTGATCTATTAAAAGTACAGTAACCAATCTTGTAAAAGCAGCAAAGAGTCCTGTGGCACCTTATAGACTAACAGATGCATTGGAGCATGAGCTTTCGTGGGTGAATACCCACTTCGTCGGATGCATGTATTCACCCACGAAAGCTGCTCTGAATCTTGTAAAAAAATCACAAACACATAAATTAGGAATTCTAGTTTTCACTTGATATGTGTATTTAATTTTATTGTTTTTCTTTGGCTATGTTAGGGCCTATAACTTCCTAGAAAAATTGAGTTTCATGTTTATTTGAATTGTAAATACAAAAATTAGAGCAGAAATAATTTTTCATTAGGAAAGAAACACATAAAAGGTTCTTAAAACATACTGATTTTTTAAAAGTGTATAACTTATTTTTGATTTAGTGTGCAAAACTGAAACTTAAAATGAAAACTAGAACACAGGACCACAAAACACATTTCCAAAATATCAAAGTAGTCCCTAATCTAAGGCCCAAATCCTGCAAACACAATAGGAGAGTTAATCATGCGTGTGGCCCTATTGATTCCAATGGAATTACTCACTGTAGTGAAGTTAAGAACATGTTTATATGTTTCCAGGATCCGGGTCCAAGTGTCCTTCTTTTCCTGACATGGCTCATGTACCATTAACTGCAGACGACACATTTTACTGTGGTCTACTAGTTATGAGATTTCATTACATCCTTTCCAAAGAAGACCTGGCCTCAGTCAGACAGACGGTCAGTGCCACCAAATGGGATTATCGCAATGCAACATACCTTTGCTTCCAGGTATCATCAAAAGCTACAACTGATGCAGACAAAGCTTTCAGCAACACACATTTCCAAAAGCACGTCATGCTTGTATGCTGCTCATTACATAAGTTGCCGATTAACAACAAATCAAGTTTAACAGCTCAGCTCAAGGCCCTCACTGAACTAGGCCCAGGATAACTAAAGGGTTGACTCACCCTCTGCGACATCTTGCCCTCAACTGCTACATTCATAAAGAATAAAGCAATTGTCTACACCTAGCTTGTGTGTGCAGAAGACAGGGCTTTCTCATCAGCTGGGCCAAGACCAGGTATCTCATTGCTGTGCACAGGAAGACCAACCTAAAAGCTCAACTTTCTGTACGGCATGATGGGACTAGAATGCTGGCCTGTGGAGTTTCGGATAGCTGACGTGCCCACTTTGCCACCAGGAAGCCCTGCAAATACTGTGGAATACTTTGCAAATACTGCAGGAAGAACTGTCCAAAGCAGACATGCCAAACCTGCAAAAAAAAAAAAAAAAAAAAAAAAAGAAACCAACCCACAGAAATTGGGCTTGTTTTTGTCTTAATTAGCTTGTGGGTTGCTTGCTGGCCAGTTTTTGGCTTGTAGCTTGTTGCTTCTTTTTTTTGATCGGCTCCCAGCAAGCAGGGGCAAGGGGCAAGCAGGGCCAAGGGGGGGAGAGAGTCAGGGGTGTACAGCGGGACCCCCACAGTCCCAGACTGCATGCCAGGGGAATCTAGTCACCTACAGTGTTGGGATTCTTGGGTTTGGCTTGTTTTAGCCTTGTTTTGATATGGGGTTAGCTTGATTTTTGGCTTATTGTGAAAGTCGGGGTGCTTATTTACCGCATAAAAGTTGGCAACTATGGTCCACAGCGCCCTGTGGCCTTCTGATTAGCCCACGCTCACTATTTAACCCCAGAGGATGCCCCAGTTATCTGGACAAGTTCCCTAGACAAGCATGCAGATTTCTGGCTTGCTGTGGCTGCAGACCTCACCTTGCTTTCTGATCTCCCATCTGTGATGCCAGCCTGACTCTGACTTGTGGCTGTTGATTCTGGCTCTGGCGATTACTCTTACCCCTTTTCACTGACTACTGCCCTGTGGCTGTCCTTGACTTGTGGACACCAGCCCATCTGTGACCATTAGACCAGACTGCCTATCCCCAGTCTCTTACGCTTGTGTGTGCAAATGCAAAACTCCATTATTTGAGCTTACTTTACCATAAAAGCATCTCTGTGAGCCAGGGAAGGAGTTGGAGAAGACACATACATGCACTGTATTTTCCATGGACTGGGAATCATGTTAAGGTTATTTTGACCATGAATGTCACTTTACAGGCTTTTTTGCTGTGGAAAGAATTCAAATACCTGGTAATGCAAGTGATATAAAAACCTGGACAAGATAGACTAATCTATAAGAAAAACCCCACCCATGACTTCAGCAGAAATCCTGACACTCTCCTTTACTTAAGTTTAACGAGATACTGCGAAACAGTGCACTCCACCCGGAGAACAAAACCCTGAATTCTGCAGTGAAAATTTTGCCAGTACTGTGTATTTTCCATTATGCTGAATGACTGTGGGTGCCATTAAAATGTCAACATTATTTGACTTTACCAAGTTGTAAATAGTATTTGCTCTACTTATTATGGCAAAAAGCACAAATGCTGTGGTAAAATTCAGTATTGAAAAAGTCGCCTCCTTATATATTGAAATGTCACCCACTGTAACAAGGAAAATCAATAATACAGATAAAGCTGTAATATGAGTCAGCTACATAAGATTAATGACAAAGCTTCAGTGCTGCAGGCATTTTCAAACTTGGTTGCCTAAGATTAGATACATAAAACCACTTTAAAGCACCTAAATAAGCAGCTTGATTTTCAGAAGTGCTGGAGACTGACTCCAATGGAGGCTGTGGGTACCTCTCTCTCAAAAATCAAACCATTTATTTGTATATAAGTACATAACTTTAGAAACCCGCTTTGAAATTTTTAACCTCTGCTTTCAAGTAGGAAATGGATAGTAATATCATGCAATTTGGACAGCACTAAACAAGTCAATAGAAGAGAAACCACAGACATAACACTATGTGTAATGAGAAGTGTGTGTGGGGGGTGGGGTCACTTTTATATGTCCAGGACATAAAACAAATTTGCAGTGTTATTATCTACGCATATCCATTTTTTAATCAATAGAAGAGACTTTGGTGTGCCACACCAAAAGCTATATGTAATCTTCTTTGCTTTGCAAAAGCAGCAAATAGAACCCTTCCCAGAGATGTGGACATGATTATCATCATCAAAAGAAGGATTAGAATTTTGATGATTTTGAAGCACAATCAAATACGTTTGTCAAACTGAGTGGGATAAAATTAAGAGGGAAAAGACATTTTATTTTCAATTTCTGAAGAAGGTAATTCAAAGGATGGAAGGAAAATAGAGTGCAAACCATAAAAAGGTAGCTGGCAGCACTCTTCCACTGTGCATGTCTGTCTGCCAAAAGATATAATATGGTCGTGCAATTTGCTGAGAACCTCTGTGTGACATAGGACTCTTTGCAAAAGGCCCCTTATTCTTTGCAAATCTCTTACCACAGACCTGAGAAACTCACTACTCCCAACACATTTCACAGGGTTTTTATCCATAAGGAGTAATACATAAGGTATCTACAGGAAGCTCGTATATTGTTAAGATTTGTAATCATTGTGAGAGGCATGGAGGGGTAATATGTAAGAAACAATGTAGTTATATTGAAAGCATGTTTTATGGACTTGGGGTAGAAATTAATTACCAAGAGGTAATGTGTCTCGCTGATGAAAAGCAAGAGGGAGTTGTAGCCCTTCCTAATCAACCTGCAGGGTAATAGTTCTGCTTCATACCCTTGCCACATCCAGAACAGTTAATGGAAAACCATCACAGAGAACTGCAAAGGATCAAAACTACTTGGAGGTGAAAAGGAACATTATAGCAGGCAGGAGATTGTCCTGGTTATGAATAAAGACAAAAAACTGTTCCAGTATAACAGAGTGTAGGGAAAGACACTCTGTATCCATTCGCTGAGGAAATGCCTTAAGAAGCAGGGGGCTTTCATGAACATTTGGATCCTGGTTCTCATGAAACCAGCCAGCTCTGCAACGGACTGAACTTGGAGTGCAGGATGTCTACTTTGTTATATAAGAAGGCTAACTATTGATAAGTGTAGACCCAAGTTCACATTCTATGATTTTATTTTGTGTTACCAGTTATTTCCATTTCTTTCTCTCATTTATAGTTAAATCTTTATTCTTAAACCTTTTGTTTTATTATAAGTGCTCATGAGAGCTATGTGGATTACAGGAGTGGGGGTTTATGGTAAAACTGGTAAACTAGTGTACACCACTTTTGGGTGCAGAGAATCTTGAATTTTTTTGTGAAAAGTCAGTGTCAGGGGCTCGATACCACAGGGGAATGATTCATATGGACTCAGGCATTGTGGTGCACCTATTGCGAACCTACAAGTTAGGGTTCCATAGCTGTGTTTAAGGGTCTGAGAAGCTGGTGGTGTTAGAGAGCTGACATCCAGTTACCACAAAGAAATAATCCCTCTAGCTGGTGGCAGGAGGTAACAGGTGACTCTCAGTCCTAGGGGCCCAAGAATCATCACACCCTGGAATATTTAGCCATGGTTTCAGTTAGGAGAAAATGACACTCTGAATACCTTTTGTCAGTAGATATCTGAATTTCAACTTTACTTAGCTATTTTGTTATCTAGGTGACAGCTACCTAATGAAACAGCATTTTAAAAGCATAAAGTGAAAAGTCCATACTGGATGTTATTAGTGCATCATTTCTTTCATGTGACTGATAGAAAGCAATAACTGCTAAATGACATCAATCAAATGTAATGATTTGTTATTGGTTCTGTCACTTGCATTTAAGTGTTAGTCTCTCTCCCAGTGTTCTGCTATTCACAACTGGGGACCACATAGCCAGTGTCTGTCATTTTGAGGTTATCTTTGAACTGTCATTATCTGAAGTCATATTTATAGAGTATAGCTCATAAAATACCTTTTTCTCAGTCATCAACGCTTTCCAGTGCCATGTCAGTGCTGGACAGGATATTGTACAAAGGATTCTGACTAGTTAAATTGGTTGGGGAGATGTCAAAGTCATCTTGTGGAAATCAAATGGATGTATTTATCTGCAGACAAAACAACTGAACATATATTTATTGTTGTTTTGATTCAGGCTTTTTAGATTTTTTTCAGGAATGGAATGAACAAAGCACATTTATTCAAGACAGCAATGCATACACTAAAAGCAATATTATCAGTATACTACAATAGAAAAAAATACTTAAAATTAAATCCAGATGTTACATGATAAAAATATACAAGTGCAAAAAGAATGTTATCATACTAATCTCTAGGTTATAAAGCAGCCACAGTATAACTTTATATTTAATAAAAGAGATACTATAAAAGTTAAATGCTTTTTAAAAATATCTTCAGGATTTAGTAATTGGAAGGCTCCCAAAGCACTTTTTGTATTTCATGCTGAGATGCACAGAGAGTTGTACATATTTAATTGAAAATGTGTTAACATTACAATTTCAAAGGGATCCAGAGTAATGGGAGTTTTCCTGAAAATTCAAACCCTGGCTTTCAATGTTTCCTGTTGTGCAGGAGAAAGATCTCATTTTAATGGAATAAATTGCAGAAAGGGACCTAAAGAGGACAATTTCTTCATTCTTCAGTGAAACTGGTGGGAAGTAAAGTGGGGTATAATTAATATTTTTCCTTCATTTTTTAAAGCTTTTAAAGATTAATGCTCTCATCCTGCTGCATTTCACTGTACACTTGATCAAAAGCGAAGATTACTCACCCTGTGCAGTAACTGAGGTTCTTCAAGATGTATGTCCCTGTGGGTGCTCCACTGTAGGTGCAGCAGTACCCCCTGTGCCTGGGATTGGAGATCTTTATCAGCAGTGCCCATTGGACCGCACATGCACATCCCCCTCACCTCACACCGTGAGCGGGATGTATCTAAAGTGCTGTGCAGTCCGACCACCCTCCAGTTCCTTCTCTGCCGCAGAGCTTATGTTTGAGCTCTGAAGCAGAAGGTAGGAGGGCAGGCCGCGGTGCACCCACAGGGACACACATCTCGAAGAACCTCAGTTACTGCACAGGGTGCATAATCTTCTCTTCTTCGAGTGACGACCCTGTGGATGACTAGAAAGCAGTGCCCCAGTTGGAAAGCTGGGGCTTCAGAGCAGCATTTACTGCAGATGATAGGACAGTATGTTTTAGGAGATTATTTGCAGCATGAGTAATGGAGTACTGATGGGGAAGAGTGTCCACTGATGCCCATGTGGCCACTTTGCAAATGTCAGCAATTGGGACATTATTGAGAAAAGCAATGGAGGTGCAGAGTGAGTGGGTGGAATGTGCTCTAATTCCAGGAAGAGGTTGTCAATTGTGTAGTTGGTAGAACAGCTGTATACACTGAAAGATTCACTTGGAAAGGCATTGCTTAGAGATGGCTGCACCCTTGGCTCTTTCAGCCATTGAAAGGAATAAGCATGGCAATTTTTGAAAAGGTTTAGTTCTGTCCAGATAGAAGCTAATGCTCATCTGATGTCCAGGGTGTGCAGGGCTGCCTCTTGTTGGTTTCTGTGAGGGACTGTTTCTATGGTTCCCAGTTGCAGAAGATGATTTATTTCTTCTTGTAGAATGAGAGGGGTCCCTGAAAGAGGACAGGAAGGGATGGTGTCGGGGTGGGATAGATAGGAAAGGGACGGAGTATCCTTCCGTGATGATCTCTAGGACCCACTGCATGGGCGGTGGGTATAATAGGCCAGGGGAGGCTCCTGGTGCTGCCACAGGACCCCCAGTTGTGGGGTTTTGGGGGGAAACTTTTGCTTTATTATGCCCTATGCATTCATGGGTTCATCAGTGATCTCCCTAGACTCCAGAGAGATTACTGATGAACCCATGAAGCTGAGTAGCAAATACCACCTCCTCAGCCACCCTGGAACCTGCATGGGCATATCAAAAGCTTCTTCTGGATGAGATGCTTTTCCCCAGGGTGGCTTGGGGTCTGGGGAGGGGAGGGGAGGCGTGGCATGTCTGCTACTGGCTCGAGGCACATCCAGGCAGGTGGAGGGGGGGGCACACTTGGGCCTCTGACCACCCCAGGGCTCCCTGGCCAAGGGGGAGTGCTTGGGGTTCTGGCCGCAGAGGGGAGGGCAGGGGGTCTCGAGGCTCCACCTGCTGCCCATGACCCACTGGTCTGAGGTAATTAGCCTACACGATGGAAAAAACAAAGAGAATAGGTCCCCAAACTGGTGGGATATCAAAGATGGTTGGTAGGGCTGGAATAGAGAGAGGCTTCTTAGGGCCTCAACCACACTTTCAAAATTATTGTTTGGCTGAAGATGCATGAAAGGCAGCCCCTTGAGGAGTTGCCTCTCTGCATTTGGTAGGGGGCTTCTGTTGCCAGCATCATAGCACCACTGGGAAGTGTATTGTGGTGGTCGGGATCGCAGGAGAAGATAGAATTTCCCTGGGTGCCTCTTTGGTGCTGCTGTGTAAATGCTGAGAGAGTAGAGTAGCAGCTTGGCAGACTTTAAGGGAGTATAGCGATTCATCCGTACGCTCCACAAATAATTTGGGGCCGTCAAAGGGACTGTGGTTTGTACCTCGAGGCCAGAGAGGTGCAGCCATGATGCCCGTCTCATGACTATGGCCGTTGCGATGCAGTGGGCAGCGGAATCTGCAGTCTAAAGGGGCTTGTAAGGCTGTACAGGCCAAGAGGTGTCCCTCAGATATGAGCACCTGGAGTTGTTCTTTATTATCCTTAGGACGGTCTTGGCAGATTTTCTGTATTTTAGAATAGTTGAGGGGTAGTATTTGGCCTTAAGAGCCTCATAATTAAATATGTAAAATTGGAGCATGGTGGGAAAATAAATCCAATCATTTTCAGTTTCTCTCCCAGACAGTGAATATACTCTGGGTGGCCATCCGTTGCCAGCAAGGCGACCTGGCAAGAGATGCTCCTCTTAAACCTGGGAGATCCAGGCATAAAGGTGAGAGGAAAAGCTTCCCGGTTGGGAAGGGTGGGAAGTGGGGAAATGAAAACCTAAGCTACAAAGTAACGAGTAGGGTAAAGTGAAAACAATTATTTTTGAAGACAGAGGAAAGAAAAAGAAAGTACTAAACTACACTAAAACTGACAGGTGAGGCACTATCTAAGCAGGCAAAGGGAGAAATGGGCTCTGATGTGGATTCCATCCCAGACCAAAAGGCAGTAGAAAAGGAACTAGGGGATGGTCAGACCACCCAGTGCTATATATACGTCCTGCTCACAGCGCAAGATGGCGGAAGTGGGCATGTGCGGTCCGATGGGCACTGCTGATGAATATCTCCATTTCCAGGAACGGGGGCACCACTGCACCTACCGTGGAGCACCCAAAGGGACATCACTCCGAGAAAAAAGCATTGATTTCACTAAATTTTAGATCCTAATAATTAGATCAAGACAATTTACAAATACTTAGCAATGCCATTCTCCTTTGAAATCCTAAAGAAAAGTAACATTTTTCCCCCTATGTTTTACAATTCTTGCCTGTGACAGAATTGCACATACCTCTAACGCTAAAATTCTTCCCCTTTCCTTAACAGACCACTTTAGGAAGCATGGTTTATTCCTGTAACCAGAACAAGAAGGATATCATACAACATCACTGCAAGGAACTTCACTAAATATTCATATATGTAATGGGGAATACAAACAAAGGCCCTGATTCTGCAAAGGAATCCACCCACATAGATGCTTATAACTGCACATAATACCATTGTGACCATGGTAAGAGAATTCCTGTGTAGAATCAGGATCAAAGCTCCCAACATTGATCACTGACTCCTATTTAAGTATAGCTGATTATTACACCACAAGAAATCCATTATAGATAATCATACTTTATGGCATCTAGCTATTATTCACTTAATATTTTTTAAAGTTTAAAGTTTCGCTAAGTCTGAGATAAGCTTATTCATAGAAAATTATACTTACCAATATATACTTTAGCAGTAAAATTGGTCCTCCAATTGGCTGAAACACTAATAGGTCTGTTCCCTAAGCCAATCAGAATGCCTTAGATCAATAAGACTACTGGGAGCAATTGACACTCAGCAGCAACACCATCCATAAATTAAATGATTACATCTGTGCCATTTATTCTTTATAATGTAAACAAAGTTATGGTAACGGAACATTGTTGCAGGATCAATGTCCCTTGCTTAGGAAATAAATTCCTCAACACTTATGCAGCAGTAGGAGATCAGTATTGTACACCAACATTTTACTCCATTCTCTCCTAATTACAGCCATGTCGGTTAGCGATGCTATGGTGAAGAATTGCCGAGTTTCCTTTATAACACATTTCCCTACCTTTAATGCTTTACTGGAGGCAGGTGCTGTTTTATCAGAGCACAGAATGACAGTGAAACATTCGTATGAGGTGAAATTCACCCAGGATGCAGAGTGCCAGCAGAGGACACCCCATACCTCTTAAGCCAAACCTTGGTGCTGCATGGTGAACAGCAAGGGAGAGGTCATAAGGTTACACATGAGTAGTATTCACACCTTCTGCATGTCACAGGAAAGGCTTCCACATCTATGACACTTAGACTAGTTAGAAGGTCAGTAATTGTGGCAGGTCATTTATGTGAATCCAATGTCATCAGTATAATGTGGCCATGTCATGTTGGTCCAAGCCTTGGGCAGTGATTTCTATTGTTTCACCTATCACTAAACAAAGGGGCATTTAATAATTCCTTCATTCAGACCTGACTGAAAGGTAGCAAGCAGACCATCAGCTGCAGTGAAGTCTGTGATTGTCAACAAATTAAAGACAACACTTGTTGCACCTCCAACACAATATTAACATTTCAATCTCTCCACTGCAAATATTCAGAGCATACAAGATTTCACGCCAAAACTGATTCTTTAAGCTGATGCATTACAGCTTACAGCTGTAATGGCCTTTAGAATAATTAATACACATTTTCATCTCAGCTAAATTCATATTAACTCAAAAAATAAGTTAAAGGTTACAAAGTCAAGCACTCAAAAGTTAGGAAATGTCAGAATTTCCCGTGGAACCTTAATTCACCCCCCTCTGTGCACTATGATATGGTCTTTAATTACATGATCACACATTTTTTTCTAGGAACCCCATGCAGGACTATTACCATCTTACACATTTTATATCAACTGCAACATTCACGTTTTCCTCAAAGAACAAAAAGATAGTAGTCATTTAATCTAGGAGATGTAAAAACAAATAAATCCAAAACCTCTCTTTTGATACACTATGTTAATTTTATCTTTTCCCTCTGCTTGATCTTAAAAAAAAAGTCAAATAGGTTCAATTCCCATACATCATAGTGGATTGTAAAAATGATCTGATCTATGAAATGTCTAAAATTGGTGACGTGATATATTCCTTCCTAATTTCAGATTTATGTTCAGTATATTTTGTAATTTCACAGATCTAATGGTCTCTCTGACGTGTGAATAGCCATAAGGACATTTAAGCATATAAATTAGATATCAGTAAATTTTCATATCAAAAGAGCTTCCTATGTGTTAATACTTGATCAAAGTAGATATCTTACATCATACTGTTACAATTATTACATATATTAAGCAAAACTCCCAAGTGTAGATAAAATATGTTCTCTTTTTCTATAATCAATAGAATCAGAATAGATCAACCAGTCCTATACATTCTTAGTTCTCTTCCGGGAAATCAATGGCAGTTCCTCAAATAAACAAATTGTTCATCCAGGTGTCATGCTCCAGAAAAGGAGGTCAAGTTCAATCAGACAGATACATTAAAGCAAGTGAAACAAAATATTTTGATTACATTCAGGATACCAAATCTGACCCTGCAAGAGTGGCAGCATGACACCTTGGGAGAATAATGTTGAGCTATAAAAAAGATATTAGTGAAGGTGGTTAACATTGTCAAGTTTGTGTCACACTGTAACAAGACCCAGGCTTTGGCGTGTGCTACAGAAACTCTCTAGCAGTTCTTTACAGAGCATGTCCCAGCACACCTGTTACGGCCCTTGGACACTTTAAAACCAGGACCAGTAGTTGTAGGGCATATGACTAGGAACACACATGTGACCTCCAGGAAGCCAGATATAAGACTTCTTGCTTTCTAAGCAAGGGCAGCAAACAGGCAGTCAGGGAAGTCCTGGAAGGGTTACATAGTGGGGGAACGAAGAGTCCTACACCGCCCAGCTAGCAGAAAGCAAGGAAGTCTCAGTTGCTAAGCTTCTCATATTACCATGAGCCTTCTGCATCTTCTGATACTTAATAACATGTAAAAATTCACCCTGAAGAAGAGGGATTTAGAACTTAACTCGAGCACTGGGGCTTTATTTGGACTGTCCCAGAGTATGAATCTGTCCACCTGCTTGCATGCAATTCCCTTTCTCGCTCACACACACTCACAAATGTTTTGCAATTACAACATCTCCTAAAGTAGGGCTAGATTTTGCAGTGACATGACCAATGAGACCTTAAAAATTCATCATCTAACAGAAGTGAAGGCACTTTGGCATACTAGGATATAAACGAAGAGGATGCACCCAAGTGAGGAGTTGGGACTGAATCACTGGAAGAAGGGAAACAAGTGGTTTATGTATCCACGTCACAGAAATGCATGCATTTGTGTTTTGATTGTGGGAACTTCCATCGATGGATGTATGGGAGAAAAGTTATAGTAGAGTCAAACCACAACTCTTAAGGGACAATCAAGGAAAAAGTCTGCTGCAGAAACACCAAGGTTGCACAGAAAGATATTGCACCTGAAGCAATATAATATTGTATTTAAACGCAAACCAGGAATGGATACACCAGCTGCTAGCTTTAATCATATTATTTCTGGCAGGGTTTTAGCCACGTCCAGTTTATCTGTGACACAAAGAAGTTGACAGAAGTAAGGGTCGCAACAAGCCTATTCTCCACTTATTATTTATTAGTGTTACCGTAGCACCTTGGAGCTCCTGTCATGGACCAGAACCCCATTGTGCTAAATGCTATACAAATACTGAACAAAAGGACAGTGTCTGCCCCAAGGAGCTTAACCACAGTGCTGGAGATTTTCATTCCTAGTTGTCCAAAAGAAAAACATTTGTGTCTGCCACAAGTGAGAGTTCTGGGCATTCCATTATGAACTAACAGTTATGAATAATCCAGTCTTTAAAAGATTAAATACATGAAGCTCACTGATATTTGATATGATTTAAGAACATAAGAATGGCCATACTGGGTCAGACCAATGGTCCATCTAGCCCAATATCCTGTCTTCCGACAGTGGCCAGTGCCAAATGCTTCAAAAGGAATGAAACAAACATGGAGTTAAGGCAGTCACCAGGAGGTGACATACCTCAGAAATGTTCCTCTCAGGCAGGAGGTAACAGACACCTATCTCCCTGTTTGGCCATTTGGGTATTGTGTATTGTATACCTCACATAGAAGGCCTATTTGCACACCCAGACAAAGAATGGGACTGGTATATCTTGGCAGGGGGGAAGAATTACTCTGGATCCTTCTCCTAGGATGCAAGCTGCCAGTGGGCTTGTCTCGTGAAAGAAGGGTCACAGCCAGCCTGGCTGTAAAGCTCTGCATGGATTTGGGGTGAGCAATACTCTACAAGGCAAGAGAATATCGTGTGAATTAAATCTAGGCTCTAGAATATCTTATAATTGTATTTTATATGTGACCATTTGTTTCCAACACTACTACTTGCTATTACTTAAATCTCTATGCTTTGTTAAATACACGTACGCTTGATTTCACTATAAACATATCTCTGCCGCGTGGTAAGCTCCGTAGTGATCTGATGTGGAACTGGTAAGCTGGGGTGCACTGCTTCTTTGAAAGCAGTGAATCTGTGAATACTGCAATTTTCCAGTGGACCAAGGCAGGACATTCCAAAGAGACACTCAGAAAGCTCAAGAGTTGGGCTATGCCAATTGCTAACCTGTAAAGTAACAGCGGGGTCTGTGAGGCCTAGAGGGGAACACTTGTATTGCATGTGGAGTAGGGGAGCTGACCCATAGCGGGCACAGACAAGGCTTCCTCATGCTAAGGTCAGGTAGTAGCAAGGGGCCTCACAACCCTGGGTACATCTGGGAAGCATCAGACACTCAGATTTAATAAAGCACTTAAGCACACATTTAACCTTAAACAAATGCTTAAATCTCGTTGGAATGAATGGGATTTAAATATGCTTTATGTAAAGTATGTGACTAAGTGTTTTGCTGATATGGGGCCTGCATGTACAAATAAAGAGAGATTTTAGTGTCCAATTTACTTACAGAAGTGCTTGTCAAACTCTGAGGCGCCTACAGTCCCTCATGCTATGCCATCTCACCCATGCCCAAAGGTGACATCAATTTTTTACATTAGATAATGGAAACTGTCTGTTTCCCGTGGATGATTAAAGTTGTTAGTTTGAGCTGGAGAGACAGAGAAACATTTAAACTTTCTGCAATTGGTAAACAAAGGCATTTTTCACTTTTTTCTAGTGATTGGCCCACAGAGGATGAAAGTTCTAATGCTGCTACAGAGTCTCATTTAGTTCAAGTGCAAGGGGCCTATATTTCTGGAGCTGAAGGTAATGGGTCCTATTCTTGCATGTGTTGCCTGCCATGGGAAGAGATCAAGGAATGGGATGTTGTGTGGATGCATCACATTGAGTTCAACATTACTCTAATGCTGGAAGTTTCAGTACAGATGTCATTCAGCTGTAATGGTAACACTCCAACTCTGTATCCTGTATTCAAACTATTCCACTTCTTTGGCCTTGTTACAATTATTCTCTATTGTGGCTGAAACCATTAAGGATACACACATTTTAATCCTAGACTGAAGATATAATAATCATATCATGCCACCTGGAGTGAACATACTTCAAGATGACTGACAAGGGGCCACCACTCATAACAGCCTTGAATTGGTAAGAATCTGCTGTAACCCAACACTGTCACAACATAATTGTGAGTGTAATGGGTACCCAAAATAAACAGGAACACAGAAAACTCATCTGCAAATGAGAAATGAGCAAAATCTGTGTTTGAGGCAGTCTTAAACAGAGCACCATTGTGCAGTATATTTTAGCAGACACTAAGGAATTAGGTGCAATACCCATTACTGTGATGAAAATGTACCTTGAAAATACAGGTCACATACTAAAGCAGATTCTGTCCCTCTCTTTCAGACTGATACAGCCCTTTCCAGAGCTCCCTCTCTGTGTTTCACCCCTCCTGGCAGCCCTTACCGTTGACAAGAGTTTTACAGTCATTAATAATAACAACACTACTTAACCATAATGTTAACAACAATGATGAATTCTGGCCTCAGCACTCCCTTCCCCTGTTATTCTGCTGCCGCTATAGTGTTCCATAATTGGCCTGTCTGCAGGGGGTCCCATAGCTTCCCTCTCAAATGATTTCCCTAGAAAGTCTTGTTTTTTGCTAATAGTTCCTGACATATAACTCCCACTGCTCCAAGATTCTTATTTCCCATTCTTATTAGGAATTGAAAAACAAATATTCCTGCCTGCTAACAAACTAAAGAACATTTCAAATACAGGTCACAAATTCAAAGCAGTCAATCCATCTCCCTTCTGGGCAACTTCTATCCCATCCACAGTCCCCCTGCTGGCAGCCCCCTCAAACATTTCCCTTGACCCTACTATTTTGAAAGCAGCTGTGGCTGCCAGCATCCCTCTTATCTTCAAAGTAATCTAGGCCCAAAGGGGATGACAAATCTCAGAAGTTAACCCTTTCCTTGGATCAGCCCCATATAAGTTTAAACTTGAAAAAGAAGAGTGCACGTCAAGTGTAAGCATCTGTATTGCCAGGAATACCATTGACTTCAACACCAGCAGTGAATTTGGCCCTCTGATTCTATGGAGCATACACCCATACTCTTCACACTCAGGAATTCCACTGTGAAGATTAACTTTTTGCAAAAGTCATTTTTGCCAAAGCTAGCCTGGATTCATTACTTAATTGATCATTTTCATCAGTCTTTTCATTTTAAGTCTCTAAGTCTATATAGTAGAATTTGAACAAAACCTGCACATCAAGTGCAGTACACAGCATGACCATTAGTTCAGTTAGCTTTCCTGCATCAATATACTAAAATGGTATTTCCCAGCTGATTGATGCATTCCTTTTTCATCACTGCCAGTTGGGATTAAATTATTTGCAACCATTGCCTGTAGCTGCAGGATATAACCTAAAGGTGGTAGCATATTAGCCAACTTATTGTTTTGTTTCCACACTTTTTCTTTGCTTCAGCTTAGTAGTAAGCAAGTATGCAAAAGAAATGGCATATCTATAATAAAAGGAGCAAATCTGAAGTGTCATTCGCTGACAAGAGGGTGTAAATCACCTCCTGCTAAAAGCTGTGTGTGCGCACGCATGGTTATATTGTCTACATTTCTGGAGACAAAAAATATGCCTACCATGCCTTTGAAACAAGATATGCTAATCTGACATGCTCCTTTCCCCTTTGACTGGATTGACTCACTCTCCAGTTTCCAGCTCATTTAAGTGAACACTGCAATAAATAGGATTTTTTAGAGCAAAGTCTACTTGCTTTCACAACTGCAGTATTTCAAAATATGAAATATATGTAGTATAATGGACATGAGAACATATGGTATAACGGACAAATTAACAATGCAGCCTGGACACAGTATCGCTATGGCATATGAACAAACATACGAATTAACCAGAAACACTATTACATATTTCAAGGGATGTACATTTGTTACAGCAGATATTATGTACATCTAAATGGAAATTAGATTCAGTTGACACAGTTATAGTGTATAAAGACAAATGCTTAACACATGGATGTATGAATCGATGAAAAATTATGTAAAGCGCTTTGTCTGCCACTGCCATTCTCTGCATGTAACCAATAATAGAAGCTGGCAAAACTCCAGCAGTCATAATTCAGTCTCTCTAGTTTGGTTCATATATATGCACAGCAATGTAACTGGACAGTACATGCAGTATAGACAGCGCACAGACAGGACAACATATAACACGTCCCTACAAGATATAAATACACAAAGAGTGTTTACAGAACAGGTCTCCATCATCCTGTCCCCGTCCTGTCTCTTGCCCACCTCTGGCTTCTCGCCTACCCAGTCCCAGTCTTCACTCCACAGGCTTCCCATTCTAGTCCCTGTCCCAGTCTCTTCCTCTGGATGTCTCCCTGAGTCCCAGTCCCTCACATACTCCCAGTCTCTCCCCCTCTCAACACCCAATCCCACCCTCCTTGCTCAGCCAGGCTCAGTTCCCCTCACTTCCAGTTCCTAGTCAGATCTCTCTCTCCCCTCACTACCCACTGGCTCACAGTCCCAGTCTTACTCCCCGGGCTCCTTCCCAGCTCCTTGCCCTAGTCTCTTCCTTCCCTAGCTCCTGATCCCAGTCTCCTCCTCCTATAGCTTCTTGTCCAATATCAATCTTCTCCCCACAACCCAGATGGGTCCCAGTCTCCCCATCTCCCTGCCCAGCAGCCAGTCCCAGTCCATCTTCCTTTCATTCTCCCATCCCTGTCTCACTAGGCTTCTTGTCCCAATCTACTCCTTTCACTCTCTTCAGGTCCAACTTTTCTCCCCTCCGCATTCTAATCTGATGGCTTCCTCCTCCATGTTACCAGGGAGTCAGCAAGGTGTGGGGGGACATGTGTGGGGGGGTGTCACTGAGAGCACAGGAGAGACAGGATCACTGCTCTCACTTCCTCTGCTTGGACCGACCCTGACCCACTACAGCTGGGAGCAGCCATTAAAGTGAAAGTCCAGCTTTGCCGCTGTAGCCATGGGCTGGACAGAGCATGCTCAGTTGCTCTGTGGGCATACTGCATGCACTGTCTGGTCAGTATTAAGAGTGATAAATAGGGCCCTACCAAATTCGCTGTTAATTTTCATAAATTTCACAGTCGTAGCATTTTAAAAGTCTTGAATTTCACAGTTTCAGATATTTAAATCTTAAATTTCACGGTGTTGTAACAAAACATTAATATGCATCTAAAAATGGCAAAACATAAACATGTAAAGCCCTTAAGACTTGGTGTTTCTCAAAATGGGGGTCCCGATGCAAAAGGGGTAACAAATCTATTGTAGGGGGATCATGATATTGCCACTCTTCCTTCTGCGCTGCCTTCAGAGCTGGCTGGCCGGAGAGCAGTGGCTGCTGGCTGGATGCCCAGCTCTGAAGGCAGCACTGCCGCCAGCAGCCCAGAAGTAAGGGTGGCAATACTGTGACCACCCTACAATAACCTAGTGATCCCCTTTAGGGTTGGGTCCCCCAGTTTGAGAAACACTGTGTACTTCTGTATACTTTTACCCTATGTATAGAGTAAAAGTACACACCAAAAAAACCCAACCAGATTTCATGGGGAGACCAGATTTCACAGTCCATGACGCCCTTTTCCTGGCAGTGAATTTGGTAAGGCCCTAGTGATGAAGGTATAAAACATTCTCGGACATTCTGTGGGGATGCCACATGCGCAGTCCAGTCACATGTAGGAGCTGTAAGGGGATGAAGCACATTTAGTCACTCTGTAGGGATGGCGCATTCACAGTCTCAGTGCTTGGTGAGTACGTAATCCACAGAAGTCTCTATTGAGCGTGTGTGAATTGTGATTATCCAAAGGCACATAACTTGGCCAAAAATGAGTGGATTTTCACAAGAACATCAAAAGACACATCCCTGACACAAAGGCTACTCCCCAATCAAATTTCAAATCACTGTTCCAATGCATGGGGACAATAGAGCTGTTCAAAAGAAACGTTGCCAGAATTTAAAATGGGAAAAACATTTTTCACTAGCCTCATTCTTGGAAACAGCTGAGCCATTTTGGCTGACAATTCCAAAACAATTCAGCCTGAGGCGGACACTAGATATGTAAAATTTCAGCCTAAGATTAAAGTCTCACAAAATTATAAGCTACCGAAAATTCAGTCATGTAGTGGGAGGTGTCAGGCAACCTTAATAGGCAGTACTACAACCCCACTTATAATTCATGCATTGTATAACACAAAACACATGCATATAGAAATTAGTACTACATATAGAAATGAACAGTTTCCTATTGAATTGGACATAGTGTATATCTAATAGCATTTTAGAATAGAAGATTTAATATTATTCTATAGTAGCTTGTAAAATATGAAGACAACAAAAATGACATCTTCCTTTCTCCCTTCTGGGCTTCCCAGTGCACCCTGGGTTTTTTGTGTCTGCCTTCTAGATCCCATGCTCTTTGGGGCAGGGACTTGTACTTTGTTATTTATTTGTACAGTGTCTTGCACAATGGGGCCGTGGCCTCTAAGGGAATGTCTACATTGCAGCTGGAAACGTGCCTCCCCGCCCAGATAGACAGTTCACACTAGCTTGAGCCAAGCTAGTGAGCTTAAAAAAAAAAAAAAAAAAAAAGGCAGCATAGCTGTTGCAGCACTGGTGGCAGATTGGCATAGCCACCCCAGCTCAAACTCATGGACTCGGATGGGTCCGAGCTCAGGCGGCTAGTCCAAGCCGCCACCACTGGTGCCGCAACATCCACACTACCAGTTTTAGCTCGTTAGCTTGAGCTGAGCCAGCACAAACCTGTCTGCCTGGGCTGGGAGGCATGCTCCCAGCTGCAGTGTAGACACATCCTGCTACTGAATGGCAATAATTAACAACTGAACTGTGTCAGACACACTGTTGACACTTAAATAATAACTAGTAACCGTTATATCTAAAAGTTATTTAATATAAAACACTTACATTAATACTTAAAGTGTTGTCTGGTGCTGCTGGTACTGGACATTGTCACAGACAGGAAAGTGGACTAAATGGGCCACTAGTGTGACCCAGTCTGGTAGTTTCTATGTTTACTATTTCTCACAGAATGGTGTTGTTTATAATAAATATAAGCATGAACATTCTTAATATTTTTGCAGTGTTGCCATCTTTCATAACATTATTATGAGCCTCACAATGTTTGGTGTGTTTTTAACACACGACCTCCTCAATTCCTGTGAGTACATAAGAATCTCAGCTCTCCTTTTTAAAGAAGTAAGTTTCCAGCCCCATGGCTCTTAAGAATATCTTGAAAATGTTAACTCCTAAGGGCTCATCAACCAGAAGGCCACTAAAATAACCTAAAACGGATTGTTTTAAAAACTCCATTTTGGGGCCCATATTCATGATTTTTAAACATCTGTGTTTGGCAATACTGGATTTGTCTACTCTTGTGGTGACTACTGTATCTACTAATGAGTATAGCTCATTGATACTGACCATCAATAATGGAATCAGTGAAAACTGAAGTCAGTTAATTTCAATTAAGATCCTGCTAATAGTCCAGGTACTATGGACTCAATATATTCATGTGTTTCAGGCAACAGATCAGAATCTGATCTGTTACACTCTTGTAAGTCTAGTAACTTCACTGAAGAAGACTGAATTAATTTGGATTTACACCTGTGTAAATGAGTTTAGCATCTGGTTATATGTGTGTTTTCATTCATAATCTGATTCTAGAATTGATCACCATTATCTGAAGCAAATTCAAATGAGTTCTCTTTTTACAACCCTAAGGTATAGTTGCATGCAAATGAACAAGATGATTAGATAGCAAAGGTAAAAAAAATGCAATGTAGTGACACTATTGCAGATGATACAGTACGTATTACATTGTGTCAACTTACTTTCAGATAAGTATGTTGTAATTTGGTGTGTCATTCTGATTGTTTCTTTATTTGAGCCTTCAGCCAATGTCAAAACAGCTTTTGCAATGTTAGGTGACACCAGCAACTGAATCTCAGCCTCATTTGAAACTAGGCAGAAATACCTGGCAAAAGCCTTGATGTTAAGTTTCCCCCCTCAAACTGACATTGTATGAATAAGACACAAGAGGCTGTCAAAGAATGATGCATCTGTTCTTTCAAGTTGTGTGTTACAGCTTCATAACTCACTCATGACTTTCTATGTCTCAGATAAAGAAGCTAATAATTGAGGGATAAAACATCAGAAGCAATTAAACCAAATGGTAAAGTAAATCTTAATACTAACATTACTGTTTCATGAATAAGCTCTACAAAGTAGCTTTGATCTCCTACAAAAGTACTTTAAAAATTGTAATTCAGGCGAGTTACTACCCTCTTCTGTGGCTAATTTTCACCTGCAGTCATAGCAAAGTACCTGAATTAATGGCCATCACTTGCTTAGGTGTTACATACCTAAAAATATAACACTTTCATACTGCACAACTCCCTGGCTCCAAAGGCTTTTACTGTATGTAGCCATTCTCACTGATTGTTATCCCACTGCTGCTATGGTACTTTGCACACATTTATCTTTATGGGCCCCTACTGTAAATGAGTCAGAAGAACATGAAACGGCATAAGAAAAGGAAAGACCACTTGGCCCAACAGGCTCGCTCCAGATGTAGCGACTCACTTTCTGAGTACTTATCTTGACATACACACTAACAAAACAGACTGAACATTTTGAACCGATGTCCTAGTTGCTGTAGAACTGAATAGATGGAAGATGAAACAACAGAAAATGTCAAGTATCAGAGGGGTAGCCGTGTTAGTCTGGATCTGTGAAAGCAACAAAGAATCCTGTGGCACCTTATAGACTAACAGACGTTCTGCAGCATGAGCTTTCGTGGGTGAAATCTTGCATCTGAAGAAGTGGGTATTCACCCACGAAAGCTCATGCTGCAGAACGTCTGTTAGTCTATAAGGTGCCACAGGATTCTTTGTTGCTTTAACAGAAAATGTGTCAATTTTGAGGCAGGTTGCTTCATACAGTGGGGTTCCTGTCACTGACTGTTGGCTTTTGGCTAAAAGGGACTGTCCTTAGTAGAAACCTTAGAGGAGGGTTAAGGAAATCCATAATGTAATACAATGGGCTAAATTCAGCTCTCATTTGATGAGTGTAATTCCAGAGGAACTACACTTATTTAAGTGGGACTGTTTTGGATTTACACCCTTGTTAATCAGAGCAGAATGTGACTGAACATGTTACTTTACAGCATCATTAAAACATTGTACTGTATCATAAAAATAATTCTCAGCTGACTGCAGTGCATACACATAAATACAAGCAACTCATTCTATAGAGTATGATATATTTTTCTTTTTATATCTGCATTTAAAGTACGATGGCATGTGGGAAAAGAAAGGATAGAAATGCAAAATTCAGGAGGGAAAGAATTGACCATGAAGAAAATGGGATGCTCAGGTAATAGTATTTTATTAATTTACTGGAGAGGGTTAGAAATTATAGATGGGGAGATTTGGAGATGAGAAGTGAAGAATACTAAGGAGTCAGTTACAGTCAAACAGATGCTATTTCAGAGGATCTGGAGAGCGAAAATGATGGGACAGATACAAGTCTGATATAAAAGGAGCATAAGAATCCAGTTGGACAGAAAGAGTTAAGACTGGAGATGAAGGAGAGCAATTCTACAGAGGATCATGGAAACTAAGAGAAATTATGCACTCCAGAATGGACAGATAATTAGTTTCCACTAGCATGAAACACAGTAGTATTCTAGTGCTTTGCAATGGTAACTGGTATTATATACACTGCATATTTGTTTCAACAGCATGAAAAGGATTCTTTGGCATTTATGTTAACTAATTGTATATTAAAATATGATCAATCATTTTTATCTAATTCTTGTTTTTACTTGAATGTCTCAACTGTGATAATATATTTCAATTATTTTATGAACCCACAAACCATAGCCTAGGGCAGGGGTAGGCAACCTATGGCATGGGTGCCAAAGGCGGCACGCTAGCTGATTTTCAGTGGCACTCACATTGCCCTGGTCCTGGCCACTGGTCCAGGGGGCTCTGCATTTTAATTTAATTTTAAATGAAACTTCTTAAACATTTTAAAAACCTTATTTACTTTACATATGACAATAGTTCAGTTATATATTATAGACTTATAGAAAGAGACCTAAAAACGTTCAAATGTATTACTGGCATGCAAAATCTTAAATTAGAGTGAATAAATGAAGACTCAGCACACCATTTCTGAAAGGTTGCCAACCCCTGGCCTAGGGGAACATGACAAAAGCAAGAAATATTAATTTAAACTACCATATTGCACCATTCCAATCCATTATTCTAAAAACTTTCAATGTGATGAGTCATAGACAAGTGCCTAACCATAGAGAAGTGCCTAACCAAAACGATGCATCGTGCATTGTGGTCTGACTTTGGCAGAACCCCAGAAGGTATGAGCTCCATAATAGTAGGGAATGCTCCACTGAAAGTTCCTTGCCTCCTCAGAAGTGCACATCCTGCTAACAGAAGCACCTCCTCCTCCTCATCACTACCATAAGTATACATGAAGAGACAGGTGACCTCTAATGTAGCTATTTCCCAAAACACAGAGACCCAGATTTTTATCCTGGCTGCCTACAGTTGGGCATTTAATGCCATGACCTTTTTCCCCGGAAGTAGCTAATACTCAACAGCAACCATTAATTTTAATGGAAGCTGTGGGTGCTCAACAGCTCCAAATATCGGGCCATTTGCTTTAGTGTCTAAATATGGATTTAAAAGCCTAATTTTAGGTACACAAAGTTGAAAATTGTGGGCAATGGCTATAAAAATGGTAACCAATCCTTTGAATTTCACAAAGGGGGTGATGTGTTCTTGTGAACCCACTCCATCATGCCAGGGCCACCACAGTCGACAGGAGCTGAAGGTTCAGCGTTATCTTCCAATGGTAGACTCAAGCAGAGCATATTACAACAGTCCAACGAGGGTGTGAAAAGCTTATCATCAGTGATCACTTGGTTCAGTCTCTCTCTCAGCCTATTCCAGGGAGCAACAATCCTGACATTTTAGAAGTTACCAGCATCTATTTAATTACTTGGAAAATGGTTATTCTCAGCATAATGACCACTCTAACTGAAATTCCCAAGGTAACTGGATTTTTTCTATATTCCAAAAGAATTAGGGGATCAAGGATTGATATGCTGTTGGAAATGAAGGATACATAGATACAGCACAAGTCAAAAGGATATCATCAGGCTTACAAAAAGTGCATACAGTTCTAATGTTTCCTAATAATTAATCAGTCAGAAAAAATATCACAGCAACTACTGTACATGCATGATTGATGCAGGCTTTTCCAGATTTTTAAATTAAATGACAGTTTCATGGCAATTCCAGAATGTGGCTAGTCTCTTTTCCATCAAATTAATCTCCAAAATAAATAATGGACTGGGGGTAAAAAACACAACCAAATCATTTCCTTAAATAGATAATGCAAGACACAGGAATTATTCAGGCTTTTAATGAGACTTAAACCAGAAAAGGAACAACAACAATCCAAAGGCAAAACCTCAGCAATTAGGAAACTTTTTATCTTGCATTCATTTAATTTAGAAATATTTGCATCCCTAGAGTCTACAGGCAAAATATTCTTTGCATAGCAGGGGTTCAAAGATTGCCTAACAATCAATATTTGGGAAGAACTACATGAGAAATTTCCCATGTGATTTAACACTGACTCTGATTCCCCAAGGTCTATAGTTACTGACATTGCTGCAAATGTAGTGCAGGCAATGAAAAATGGAGGCTGTGTGTATTTTGCTTTCCCCACTGCCTTTACCAAAATCATAACTCACTCTTGCATATACTATAATTTAACCTGTGGAGATGCCAGAGGGCAATGTATAAATATTGTGTAAAAATTTAACCCAATCACTGAAGACCTCTCATATGTTTTGCAGATCATCAAAAGTCTTCTGGAAGGCCACTTAAATCAGGAGAGCTCTGCTAAATAGGGATTTACTTGCTTTATAAATTAAAGTTTTCATACCCGGCAAATCATCATGATATCTTGGAACTATATCTGAACCAGTAGCTAATAAAGGAAAGCCGAAAAAGTTAAATTTATGCATCTTTCTGACAAACCTTAATCTTTACTCTTAAGGTAACATAAGACACTTACACTGGTTATATGAAATTGAAATGGGCAGGTGGTAAAATTACCCGTTGTAGGAAACTATTCATAGATACAAAAGACATCTTCTTTCTCACACAAAAGCCTTCAGCTAAAAATCTGGCACACATTCAGATCAGATATCCACTACTCAAAATCGTTAGCAGGTATTAGCTGCCATGTTACATTAGCCCCTCATCATACTATCTTGCATCATGCCAGCATATAATGTGATTTAATGGAATATGGCATGACATATATGATGTGACGTGATGTGATGTGACAGCTACCATTTAAAGGGAAACACACCTATTTTCAGATCAGATGCCCATTATCAATTAAACTGCTCTGGTGATTGTCAGCCATTATATGTCAAACCCAAACAAAACTAACCTGCATGTGTTCTCTATGCTATTGAATGGATGAGCATGGGAATCTGCCAGCTACCCAAATTATCCGTGGGTAATTTGACAGATCTGTAATACAAGGTCTGTGTATCACTTCCATGTCATATTTGCTCAGTACTACTGAAATCGTGCTTTTTCCATTTTTCTTCTTCATCCATCATAATTAAAATCACCTAAAATGTTGATTACCAAGCTGCACCTTCATTTTTGTTATTATCAGCTGCGGTGCCTGGTTTATGAAAGGAAAGAAGACACAGAATACCTTTCTTTAGCTGCAGTGAACATAAAGTGCAGAGAGCATCACAAATATGCTATTGCCATTAAACTGACCAGATACTAACTTTTCCTATTAGTTCCACACTGTAAGAGTAAGCATATAACGTGACTATTTTTGTACTTATTTCTGCACACTATTCCCCTCCCCCCGCGCCCACAGAAAAAGACATTAATCTTAAAACTAAAAACGATTTGCATAGGTATAGGGAGATTGTCATAAATCTACTGTAGGCAACAGGCTGTGTAATATATGCACAGTTCAAAAGCAAAGAGCCTGTGGACAAGCATAAGTGCATATGTGTGGAAGTGAAATTCAAACACACTGTAGTACAGATATTTTACCCTAGATAAGGAATGTAAATGATCCCTTATGCAAAATAGCGTGCAGGGCATGATTCGCCATGACTCTGCACTTTGGTCATTTACACGTGGGCAAAATGAGTGTAATATACTATCAGATCAGGATGGTTACATGACTACACAACGTGTAAGGCAAAAGAGAAAAAGGTCCACTGTGTTTTGGAGCCTTTGTGCGGAGGTGCTACTCTACAAATCACAGTTATATGGCCTCCTGCAAGTGATGTGCCTGCAGTTGCTGCTCAATTGACTGTTTCTGATGATCCCACTACTTAACAACCAAAAAGAAAAAGAAAAAAAAAACCTGCTGCCTCCAGATTTTCTGATGCAAAAATTGTACTTCAAGGCTGATGGCAGCTTGAAGGTCACACACACTTAAGCCTCACATGCCAAAAAAGGAAGGAAGCCTAATTTTAACCCACAGGAAACGTAAGTGCTGATTGGAAAAAAATAAAATAAAAAGACAGAGGAGCTTCAAAGAGAGAAACCATACTTAACACAAGATACCACATTGTACCTGTGCTCTGCAATACTACAGGGATGTTTTTAAAAAAAGAAAAGAAAAGAAAAATAGAAGAATTTCCAGCTAAATCCACAGTGGGACTTAGGTGTTCAATGCTGAAGCAAGGCCAAGCCTAACTTTTTGGTGCCTAGCCATAGAGCGGAATTCACAAATACTGGGTTAGGTGCTTAGACGCCCTATACAATGCACGGGGAGAGATAGGTGTCTGAGAATGTGATTCACAAAAGCCAGCACTCTAGGTGGGAAATCATTTCATCTAGCCAATAGTAGATGCCAAAGAGAGGTGTGGGTCCTCAGTTCTACTCCTCTTTGGGAGTTAGGTGTCTAAGTGTGGGCTGGAGGGAGGAATTGGAATCCACAGCTGGGAACCTTTCCCTGAGTCATGTGCTGGTTGGGAGGTAGGGAAGAAAAAGAGGAGGCCAACTCCTGAATAATCTTTAGTCCACGCTGCCCTGGCTACATACTTATTTTTATCTCGAGCTAGCATGGGTGGTTGGGGTGCACTGGCAGAGCTTTGGGGTGCAGCAAGCATGGAGTACAAGGAATTGGGGTGTGCTTGCAGAGCTGGGGGTCCTGGGAGGTTGCAGTGCACTGGCAGAGCTGGGGGGTTCTATGCCTCGCTCAACTGAGCACCCAACCTCTCTCATCTCCCCAACTATCCACTCCCTCCCCATAACCTCCCAGCAGTCCCCCTATTCCTCCACTCCTCTGCAGTCCTCCCACAGAGCATTCATATCTCAGTTATTCCCCCCAAACACTGATTATATTCCCCCCACAATGAAATTGCCATCCATGACTCACAAACTGTAGCAACCTCCAGCAACTCCTTTTCCCTCAGGCTACGGGGGGCAGGGTGGTTGTGATTAATTCATCCTTGGACATGATCATTGAAGGGTGAGTTCACAGCCATTGATAGGTCTGTGATTCATCCTGTACTTCTCAGTTTAACAGTACAAGGCAGCAGAAGGAAACTATGTTTTTGGGAGCACTAATAACTTGAGAACCCCTCAGACAATAGATACAGTTTTGGAACACTACCCCACGCCCCCCATTAGGGAACCAAATGGCAAGCAATCTGAATAGCCATTTGTGTTTAGAGCATCTACAGGAGTTGAGTTTAAAGCATATAAAACAGCAAGAACGGATACTCCCTGGCCGTTTGTCTGTGTTGTTGCCTGTCCAGTGTAAAATATGTACATTTTCTTAAACATTGTTCTCAATTTGGGTCCCTCATAGTTTTAGTGGGTGCTGTGAACTACCTTGGGTAAAACTTGACAGATTGGGACCATTTTGACCCACAGCTCACCAATATTTTGATCTCTAGCTCTGAGAGGGAAAAACAACAACAAAAAAACCCAGCTAGGAATATATATTTTTTAAATAGCCATTTTTTCCAGGGCTAATATCTCTGGAACCCTTAACTCAACTGACTCCAAATTTGGTCATTAACCTTGCCCTGCACCCTCCTGATGTACTGCAAATTTCAAGAGATGCAACTGAGCATGTCAATTTTAGAGGACTTGTAAAGTCAACCTTTCAACAGCTGTCATGACACAACTGTAACTATAACAGAACTCCCATGTCACTATAATTATTTATTCAAAGTGAACAGCCTCAACAGGAGAGAGATACATATCAAAATATCCCCACATCCAGTAGTTAAAGAGGCACTTGCCTGAAAGGTGGGAAATCTCTTCTCATCAGGCAGAAGGAGCAACTGAACCGAGATGTCCTATATTCTAGGTGAGTGCCCTGACCTTTAGGCTACACTTGTAGGAAGGCAGCCTCCTCCGACCCAGATGGTGTATGGGGAGCTAGATGTGCTTTGAGAATGCCCACTGGATTAGGCCCCTCAGGTGAGATAGGTGGCACAATGCCTAGTTTTGTCTGCTTTGAAGATCCCATTGAGGTTTAGGCATGAGATAGGTGCTGGCCATCAGGACTGAGGCTGCAGTGTGCATGTCCAAGGGCAGAAACTCAGCACTATGGGAACTTTAACAGTGGAAATGGAGGTGCCAATGGACGTTAGGTGCCTGCAGAGTTAGCAGGTATTTTGAGGATCCTGGTGGTGCTTCAATTTTGCATTTAAGTGCCTAAAGTGGAAGTTAGGTGCCAAAGTCCTCTTGGGGATCTGGGCCTTCATGATTATAGATGGCAGAGGTGGACACAATTGTCTAAAACAATGTATTACAAACAACCAGACACAGAACAACATGCCAGTTTCTCTCTGTGTACTTATGAGGCAACTTCCAAATTTCACTTGGCCAATGGAATGAGAGAAAAATCATTATTGTGCTGCTGAAAACTGAAACTAGTTATGGATTTAAGATGGGTGAAATATTTGTAACATTTTTCCATAATAATTTCTGCGCTTGTGAAACTCCTATGAAATTGGATAATTTTATTAAATTAATATATGAAATTTCATGCATTTTTTTCTCTGAATATTTGTGAGAACTCAAAACAACACTTACGAATTTGGAACCAGGACAAAAAGGCGGCATAATCTCTTCCCCCCGCCCTCCCCCGCAAAATACTATAATATCTAGTGGAGGGGTTATCATGTTAACAATGAGTGTCTTATAGATACAACTCCTCCCATTCATGATCATACAGACCATCTCTCCTCCTACTCACAATCACAACACCCCTGTGGCAATTGCATCAATTGTTTACATGGAAAAGGAATATTAGGATTTAAAAGATGCAACAGCTAAAATTTTAGCCTATCCTACAAGTACCTGCCCAACAAAACACACTGAATATGTACATATGTACAGAGATATATGCCTTTAGATGTACACTGTGCACTGCACATTATTAAGGACACAATGTGGAATACATAATAAATAATACTTTATCTATTCATTAATCAATGGGATACTTTTAGGATTAAGTTAAGCTTCCTCTAAAGCAAAAAGTGGGCATAAATCTGCATGACCCAAGAAGGACACACTTCACTTTTTCTAACCTATTAGAAGGTCTGCTTAAACTATTCTAACACAACTCTGAGTTTCCACACACTATAGTAATTATTATATATGAAAAACATCCCCAAAATACATTGTAACTGTATGGGTGAGGCAGGCAGGAGAATATCTAAATGGGAACCATTTTGAGGCAATGCTCCTATTTTGTGCCATTTAAAGGCACTGTTTTGATAAGATCATAGTGACAGCGTTTGCACCACCGAAGAGAGTTTCCAGTCCAACCCATATATTCAGAAGTTCATTTCAGGGACAGAAAATTATATTTTGGGTTTAAATTTGTCATTCAAAGTCTCAGACAAATTATTCAAAAACAATAACAAGTAGAGCATAATTCTCATTCACTAACTTCAGATGAACTTTAAATGTACAGAACCCTTTTCCCTTCCTATGTGAAAACAAGCAGATGATCACTGCACTGTGTCAACCACCTTTTGGGGGAATGTTATCCAAACTGGGCCTGATTCATCCTGCTGGCACAGGATGCATCCCTTTGTGCTGGGTGGCACAACTATACTATCAAGGTCATTCACTCCTGGGGTAAGGCACCATCTGTCCATATCAGTGGTTCCATCAATGGAAGCTCGCTTTAATGCACAGCTGGGATCCATAGGAGATGTGCTAATGGATGCTGCCCAGGATATACACTGCAACCCACCTCCCAAGCTTTTGGTGTGCATTATGCCACTGAGGGCCTGCAACTAGAGGATATACTTCAAATTCTCCAAATACATAAATCTACATCTTTACCATTGTTGATTGTTGTTTTAGTACACCAGTAAAAAAGTCCATCTCAAAGCTCTGTATCAGTAAAATTTGCGTGTGTGTGTGTGAGAGAGAGAGAATGTGTTAACTGGGAAATATAACATTTTGTTGAAAGCCACAAATAAATGTTTCCCAGCCCTACCAGAGCATAGTAGAAGCACTCCAGAAGTCAAAGGGTTTTTATAAACTATGTTGCCAGAAAGTCTTCATCTTCAAGGGCCTGTATCTGCTCTTACTGAAGTTAGTGCAAAAATCTAACTGGCTTGAATGGGAACAAGAAATAGCCTGAGGCCTTATTCCAGGGACTTTCTGAAGGAAGTAGTAGGAAAATACTTGAAAGCGTTACCCTCTTTTTTGTTTTGATGGAAAGAAAAATTATTCCTGTATTTTTTATTTTAAAAATATTTTGCAGTTTGTGATGGGGCTAGGAAAAAAACGCTAAATGAGAAGTTTATTCCATTGATATCTATTCCTCAGAAACATTTGGAACATCTAACTCCCAGAGGATACTAGTGTAGCTTGGCCACTGTTCTGATCCCAGATGTCAATTTCCATGTTAAAAAGGTGTACTTCATTTAAAAAATGGATTACAGCATTATCTTTACTCTTAACATTACACTCACCTGTTAATATTTGTAAAGCAGTTTGAAGAGGTTATGTGTTACATAAATCATTATGATGTCCCGCATCCTCAGGGCCGGTGCAAGGATGTTTGGCGCCCTAGGTGAAACTTCCACCTTGCGCCCTCCCCGGTCCCCGAACTCCTGCCCTGAGGCGCCCCCCACAGCGGCAGCTGCCCCCTCCACCCTGAGGCGCCCCCCCCACGGAAGCTGCCCCCCCGCCCTGAGGTGCCCCCCTGCAGCAGCTCCCCACTCCCCACCCTCCGCCCTAGGCACCCCCCCTGCTCCAGCTCACGCCTGCCCTGCCTCCTCCCCGGCTGTTTCACTTATCCCGCCTCCCAGGCTTGCGGTGCCAATCAGCTTAAGCTCCGCAAGCCTGGGAGGCGGGAGAAGTGAAGTGGCCACGGCATGCTCAGGGAGGAGGCGGGGCAGGCATGAGCTGGGGCGCGGAGTTCCCCTGTGTGCCGCCCCCTCCCTTACTTGCTTCAGGCAGCCCTCCCCGCGCTCCCCTACCCCAGCTCCCTCCGCCTAAATGCCGGTGGCGACCAGGGCGGCCGAAGATCCAGCCACCGCGGTCACTGCCGAAGAAAATGCCACCCCCCAAATGCCAGCGCCCTAGGTGACCGCCTAGGTCGCCTAAATGGTTGCACCGGCCCTGACGTCTTGCAAGTAGATGTGCTACTGAGGATTTGTGCATCCATTCAAAGAACCACTGAAGTCAATTTGCAGAATGGGGATGTATTAATGTACAGCTACAACTTAGGGATTTCCAGAGTCAGGGCCAAATTTGGGGCTGAATGCCCTCAATTCCAAATGACTTCAGCAGTAATTGTGTGTGTTCAGAATTATAGGCCCAGATCCTCAAAGCTACTTAGACACTTAACACCCACTGAAATTGAGGATCCCAATGAGGATCTGGGCCTCAATGTCCATAAAGGTCAATGGGAATTTTGCGGCCACAAACTATGCAGGAGTAGGTCCTAATTATTTTGTATTATTTTTAATAAAGTGCCATTCACGTGTATAGCAGTTTGCAGACAAGTAGAAAGCCTGCCCTAAGAAGCTTACAGTTCAAGGTCCCAATCCTTGTTCCATGTGGCTAGGCCTCTGGACTGCCAGCATGTGCAACAGTTTTCCATGCTGAGAAATCTGCAGGCCCCAAAGGCCAGGTCTAAGTTGGAGCACTGATTCAAAATAAGTTGTATGTGCTCACCATGACAACAAAAGGAGAAAGTGGAAAAAAAGGAAACAGGGGAAGGGAAAACGGCTCTTTGGACAAAATTAATGCAATTTATTTTGTTTGTGTATCACGTTTTTCACTGTTGTTTTATTTCCATATGTTCACATAAAAGAGGGGAGCAGGCAACACCATAGGTGAGACTGACGATGGAAAGCTAGCCAACTGAAATGAGATTTGAGGTTGACTTGAAGGAAGATATGGAGGACATGTGGGTTGCACAGGAGGAGGAAAGCAAGGCCAAGTTTAGGAGCCAATATGTAAAAAAGATGCAGAGTCTACATTGATCAATCTAGCATTGTGAATCTTCACCTGAGAAATAAAGGAAATAATTGACAGTTATTGTTTGTTGTATTCCTCTCCTAAAGGCCTTTCTTGCCATCAAGTCCATAACTGGTACAAAATAGAATATTGTATATCTTTATAAGAATAGCTACTGCACAGAATGCATTATCCACTCAAGCAAAATATTTCCATATGGCTAGAAAAACCCAATTTGGTAAAAGGACCAATTACAATCCAGACACATGCAAATATTACTGGGCTTCTCTGTAAGGCACATTATTTACATCATAGATTTACTATTGTTTTCTGTTTTGTTGACATGAAATAATCTTTCATTTCCTTCTCTGTCCAAAGTAGTCCAGGCATCTTTTGAGCAATAAATAATTCAAAGATATATAAATATTTTAAGAACAATAAGCAGTATATTTTGGACCAGTAGAAGAGGAGTGAAATTAGTTATTTCTAGTGGAGATTTTGATTGCAACAGCATAATTATTTTTCAGTTTTCATTAGCCTACAGTGAACCAAATCTCTCTCTACTTTCAAAAACTGTTTAGTTTCATCTGCAAGAGTAATTTTTATGAAAAAGCAAAAGCATTCAACCATGAATTTTCAATGCATTCAAAATTCACATATTAAATTCACATACAGGAAATTTTTAGTCATCTTGTAACGATTTTTTTGTCCTGCATACATCATTTTAAAAATACAGTATAATAATCTTTTTTCATAAATATTGTGTTTATGAGTTAGATGTAACCTTGTTGAACACCTGAATATAATGAACTAATAAGGAATATTCTGTCAATATATTTGTTTTTACATTGTGGGTTGAAGAGAAATGGAAGAAAAATACTTTTTTTTTAATTCAAAGTTGTTTCACTACATCGAGACTGAACTACAGTCAAAACTACCATAAACTGTAAAAGCTGAAGTAAGAATACACTATTAGCAAATGGATCATAATCTGTATTATACATCCTATAATTAATAAAACGTTAGTAACTAAATTGTAAAGAAACAGAATCGTTGACAATATACAATATTCTCCTATTTAAATATTAAAAGAGAATTACAGATGTAAGATTAAGGGGCAGTAGAGTATCAGTTAATATGCATATTTTTATTTAAAATGTTAGGGTAAAGAATTGATTTTTATCCCACTGGGTCCAATTTTCCTCAAAATTTTAGCTAATCTAATACAGTCAGTAAATCATTTTGTTCCTCTCCCTTCTGTCATTCTGGCCAATGCCATTTCTGTAGATGGGAATTTACTGTGGCTGCCATAGGGCTAGCTTGTGCTTTAACATCTAGTCCTGAGTAAACAGAGGCACATAGCTGTGCTGATCTAGCAGGAGTCTCAAGGAGAGAATTATGTATCAGAGGGGTAGCCGTGTTAGTCTGGTTCTGTAGAAGCAGCAAAGAATCCTGTGGCACCTTATAGACTAACAGACGTTTTGCAGCATGAGCTTTCGTGGGTGAATACCCACTTCTTCGGATGCAAGAACTTGCATCCGAAGAAGTGGGTATTCACCCACGAAAGCTCATGCTGCAAAACGTCTGTTAGTCTATAAGGTGCCACAGGATTCTTTGCTGCTTCAAGGAGAGAATTGTACTTCAGAGAGAGATGGTTCCTTCCCTGACCAACAGCTCTGCTGGCTGGCACACTGTAGGATGAAGCTTACTTGCCTCTTGTCTCCACACTCACCTAGGTGAGGGAATGTATCAAACACACAGATCTTGCTCTATCTCCAATACCTGCATGTCATAGGATACAGGGAGGCCAGCCAGCGGATAGCAATGCTGATAGAAAGATGGGCCTCATTCCCTCTTATGCTCTTGCACATTTACTCTCCTTTACACCCTTGCATGGCTGTGCAGGGCTGGGTCACAAACTGACCAACAGTGATGAATCAAGTATCAGAGGGGTAGCCGTGTTAGTCTGGATCTGTAAAAGCAGCAAAGAATCCTGTGGCACCTTATAGACTAAGAGACGTATTGGAGCATGAGCTTTCGTGGGTGAATACCCACTTCGTCAAATGCATGTCATTCCCTATCATCATATTTACAGGAAATGTGGGGGAGGGGCTACGTCCCTGACATAATTTTCTAGGATCGGAATAGTAGCCTTTCAAAGTTGGAATACCTTAAAAGGTATGAAGAGGATTTCCTACACAATGGTATTTCTTGTAGCATTTTGCTGTGAATTGGGGGTCTGTTCTGTTTCTCAAGACACGTGTGAAAATACCTAATAAGAATTTTTCACAGGTATCCTCTCCATGAGGGAGAACTCCTACCACTCCTAGTGGTTGACATTGTACCTTTACAGTCCTCCGGAAAAAGAGTACTTGTACATTTCGTTTCCCCAACCGAACTGTGCAATGGTCAGTATTGCCCTGTAGTTAGAATCACACATTTTTATGGCTTCCGATCCACAATGCAAGTCTCCAGTATGGCCACTAAGATGAGTTGGAAGGGCTGCCAGGAGCCTTACACTAAACTGCTGTACACACTGATTCTCCCTTCCTGCAAAAAGAGTGTAGTACCTGATCTGCATCTCCTTCACATTTGTGATGGTGGATCTCTAAAGAGGACTTGGTTGATGGGTATGTCATAGGAACCTGAACAGAACAGCCATCTGAGAAAGGTCAATCTAGAGCCCATATGCAGTAGTGATTTAAGACACAGTTGATCTGTAGCTGATTTCAAAACATGCAGTACAAAAGGCATAGGAGGAGGATATCAAGTAATATATTATTTTGGCACATGGCACAGTAACTCTTGTATGTGAGTCAACCTATATATACATTCAAAAGGGAAATTCCAGGTGCAGTCCTTCAACAAGGCTTTGGCCCTCCAGTTGTCTATAGTGGTAAGGATTTGAATAGGCCAATATGGGTAGTAATGACTTTGAAATTTACAACCAGTTTTTCTTATAACTCCATGACATTTTTAGTGTATACATTGGACTGTGGGTATTTTCTCTTGCAAAATACAGAGTGCGATCATCAGGTGTTTAAGAGTTCTCTTTAACCATCTTTATCTTGCATGCAAACAAGTCCTTTAGGCTAGAAGATTTTTTTTAGTTACTTGTATGTTACAGAACAGGAAACATGCCCCCCATGCTGCGAACAAAAATTGGTGAGATCACCACCCTCCCAGTATTAGCTATGTATTACAATAAATATGGAAGCCTTTAGAAATGGGATTTGGAGTCAAAGGGTAGTCTTTGTCCAGTGGTAAAGGGACTAGAGGATGAGAAGTGAATATACTTTGTATGAAACATACTTTGAGGAAATGCACTTTCTCAAAGTCTCTGGTTTTATGTAAAAAGGGAACACATTTTCAGTAATATATTTTTAGCATTCTGCTGATATCTTGTTTCCTTGATTCCTTTCTCATATTCTGCCTCTCCGCCTCTGCTTGTCACTTCCCCACAGCCTGCAGAAACTGAGAGTTATGCAATGGAAATGCCACAGACTCTAAATGCCTGTGGCACTTCAACAGCCACCCCTGTAATCTTGATAAGGATCAAGGGTAGAATGGACATAAAATTGCTTAAGGACAGCAGAAGACGACGGAAGTATTCCCATGGAAAGGACAGGAAAAATAACTCAATTGGTCATCAGACTTTCAAACACATCTGAGATAAATCTGATACATTTGCTTACTTCAGAACATAAGCTAGTTGCAGTAATGCCAATACCTTTTACAATCTATTTCTGGCATTGTGCAGAAAGGAGATTGTAAGCCAGCGTGAAGACTCACCAGTTGGGGGAAGGTAAAATAAAGGCCCAAATACATGTCTCCTCACAGGCCTTGTTTTATTTTCCAAAAAACACAAATTCAAGCCCAGAAGAAATCAACAACTACTGGGTAATATCCACACATGGTCTTTCCAATTACAGGCGACTGGGAGAAAACACATCCTTCCCCTCTCACAGCCTCCTTTACATTCCCTTTCCCTTTATAGCCCCACCCAGGTCAATCTAGGCAGGAACCTGGTAACCCTTTGCTCCCTGCACTGTTTTACATCTTATCAGAGAAATCTTTGCTGAATTCCCAGATTATCATGAATCTCCTTCTTCTTAAGATTTATATATCTTTTGCCTTGGCATTTTGTGATGGAAACCACATTTTAAGTGAGCTGTATCACAACCAGACTGGCCACCAAGTTTGAAGGTACACCTATTGCAGGAGAAGATTTGGAAAGATTACCAAGGGCTACCAAGGGATAGAAATTATCAATATAGCTATAGGTTTTGTTTAGCTTACTTTATGAGGAAAAAAATAACATAACAAGACACCCTAATTGACTGCATCTCATGGACTTAAAAGTGACAGAGCAATTTAGCCTTTAAAGGACTACATAAAATATTTTATCACATCTCTGCCTCAGTAACTTTAATAAACTACACAGCCTTCAGGGACCAAGCTCCTTATAAATTAACTGCCTTCAACTTGCGGCACAAGGGTCTTTATCTCTTGTCAGCTTAATTATGTGTTTAATTTTATTTTTAACGTTTTTTAAAAATGACCCACACCAACAGAAGCCTTGATTGTTTAATTAAACAAATGAATATGGTTATATCTAGCATGATCAAAGCACTAATTTGTCATACTAATGTTTTATACAGAGCTGATAGTTCCATTGTAGTGCTAATACACCAGTCTAGTCTAAAGTTTATCTGCCCACCTTTCCAGCAATAATTTAGTGTTTTAACTTTGTTCCACAGCCCTCTTAGAACTAATTGGCTGCAGATTCTTCCCAGTGCCTCAAGAGCTGCTGTACTCTAATAAGTTATTAAGCAATTACAAATGTATTATTGCATATGTATACACCCGTGCATGTTCTAAGCATATGCTGTACAACCCAAAAAGGGAAGTTAGGCTAAGATGAATGTTTCTTCTTTACAGAATGTGATTGTAGAAGACTTTTCCTTTAGGCAACAAAAGCTCCAGTAGAAATCTGGTCAGGAGTCTAACTAATTATAGGTGAACTTCTGAAGGAGTGGAAGTTCAGTTTGGTTTGGTAAGGGTAAAAAATGTTGGACATTTACCCGAGCTCATTCAAACTACAGTATAAGGTATTTAAGACTCCCTTCTCCTCCATTTCACTTTCTTGAATATTCTAATAGGTCATCAAGTCCCTCTTGTGTCCTCATGCATACATCTTAATGTCCTACAGACAGACTGCCATGACTGATCCCTTTCTGCTGGTTTGCCACCCTCTGATGTAGATACCTTTCCTCTCCTTCCCTCTGGCCTTTGCCATGATTTTTGAAGATCTTATTGCAGAGACCAACAGCATCTCTCTAGGACCACAGCTGCCACTAAAATCAAATTTTGTGCACTCTGGAGCTAAGTACCTCTGAGAGCATTGTACTACCCACAATTGCAAACAAAATTAGCAGACACCAGAAAGCGGTTGCCATACTTGTCAAACCATGTTACAGGACATCCAAAAAGTAAGGAATGTTGGGAAGGGGCTGATGCAAGTGCTTATATCTGGAATCAGAGAAAGGAAAGAAAAGAAGCAGGTTTTCACTAAACCTAATCTAAGCTTTGTGATCAGCTAGGCAAATGGTCTAATCTTTGGTCTAGGATTGTTTTTATTCTGAACCAGTTTAACTGTACCACCAGGATTCTTTGGCTCTCCCACTCTAGATTAGAAATGAATTGGGTATGCATCCATAGGGTAGCCATATTAGCTCATTTCCATTACTTATTTTTTTAAGGGGAAAAATAGTTTCTCGGCTCATATTAAGCTAGATTGTCTTCAGCTATCCTGTTTAAAAATCTAAGTGTAAACCTGGTTCACAATCTTTAAAGAACCAAATGTAGCTGGTTTCAAAACAGCAAGGGCAGGCACAAAGAAATTACGTGAGGATGATATCAAGTCACATTCCTTTGCATGTAGATCATAGAAAACACACGAATTGAGAAAAAATTGTGTAATGGGGATTTCAGCAGAGGAGTACACATTGGTTCACATGCAGCAAAAACACATACGAAGGGCCGGCTCTAGGCACCAGTGTTCCAAGCATGTGCTTGGGGCGGCCCTTTGAGGGTGGCTCTTTTCAAGGGGCAGCACTTTGGCTTTTTTTTTTTTTTTTGGCGTGGGGCAGCAAAAAACCTGGAGCCGGTCCTGCACATACGGAATATGGATCTGAAACCTAATTCTTCAGAGATCTGTAGAAGCCAAAGGTGTGTCATTTGGAATGCGCATTGTAAGAAAGATGTTGGTTAGTAGATAGGAAGAATGGCTGGTGACACACTTGGAATTACTGAATGCTGGTCTCTGTACAGTAACAGTGTTTGCTCAGTAAGCTCAGAGAGTGGTGGACGCAAGTGAGAAAAATCCACATCAAAAGTCAAAGCTGAGGCGAAAGAACTACTGTATAACTTTCAGGTAAGCTATAAGAGGTAAAAACTGGAAAGTACAATTGCAAAGTCTTGTAGAATTTATGGCTCACTTAGTTAATATGTCTGTCTGTCTGACTGACTGATAGTTCCATTGTGGTAGTAATACAATAGTCTAAAGTACAGTTCAATTGCCCATCTTTCTAGAAATAATGTAGAATTTTCACTGTTTTAAAGCATCTCTGAGACCAACAATAAATGGCTGCCAGTTTTCCCCAAACACATTGGAGAGGTCAGACTTTCTAATAAGTTATTAGCCAATGACTAATCTGCTATATGCATCCATGAATATCATAGGAATACAGTTAGATTTAAAAAGACACTCATTCTTAATGGAAAAGTTTGAAGAACATTCTAGTTATAGACAATTCTCTTCATATAGCCTAGATTTTAGTATTTCCCTTTCAATGTGCTTTATTTCTACGTACTTTTGCACGGAAGTAAGGTCTTTGTTTTTAGGGGTTTCATCTGTTGACAATGCTTAATCTTCATTCAATACCATAATGTTTTACTTGTTACATCACATAGAAATTAATTATGTTGCCAAAAAAGCATGATGGCATTAGGAAGAGAACAAGTAACAAAAGCATGTCAACCCTTAAAGACAATATCTTGTTTTTATGCAAGTGTCAAAGTTTTTATGTATGACATACAAATAGATGATCTCCTGAGGTCCCTTCCAACCCTGATATTCTATGAAAGCCAGAACCACCGGTGGCATCAACAGATTAAAAAGGAGTTGCACCAATTTACCCTAATTGAGGATCTAGCTGGATTATACACTAAAGCCCTGCTGCTTATAACTTTGTCAAGTTTTAACTGGGCTGAAATTTTGCATGCCAAGTGTGTGCTTCAGGCTGAATTTTTTTTGGAAAACCTCAGCCAAAATGATTCAGTTGTTTCAGAGAATGAGACTAGGGAAAAATAGGTTTTTACTCATGTTAAATTCTGGTGACCTTTTCTCTGGGAAGCTCTAGTGCCCCATATTTTGGAAAAGGGATTTGAAATTTGGCAGAGTGGAGCCTTTGTGCCTTTTGTCATCCCTGTGAAAATCTGCCCAAATTTGGCCAGGTTACAAGCCTTTGAAAAACTCACTGCTTGTGGCACATGTGCAGCAGAGACTTGCTAGAGCTTCTCAGCATAAGTCCCTGAAGATTCCATCTGCACTGAGCATATTCCATTCCAGGGCTGAGCAGAACTTTCCTTGCAGTTGCAGTTCCAGCTGCTCCAGGCTATCCTAGGTCCTGGTCTGATCACTGGAAACTGAGAACAGGGAGACTGTCTGTCTTGCTCTTGCAAAAAAGAAACCAGGGCCAGCTCCAGGCACCAGCCCAGCAAGCAGGTGCTTCGGGCAGCCAATGGAGAGGGGCGGCACGTCCAGCTCTTCAGCGGCGGGTCCCTCACTCCCTCTCAGACGGAAGGACCAGCCACTGAATTGCCGCCGAAGACTGAAGTGATGGCGGTAGAGCTGATCGCGGCTTTTTTTTTTTTCCTGCTTGGGGTGGCAAAAACCCTGGAGCCGGCCCTGATAGAAACCACCCCCACTGAGGACCAAGCAGTGTGGAGAAGGAAGTCATCTGAATTGACGGCAGAGTGGACAAGAGCCAGAGAAGAATGGGTGAGGTGAGTAGACAAGGAAAAGGGGTTTGGGGAAGAGGGAAACTGGGACTGGCTGGACAAGGTGTCAGATGAGGAACCCGGGGGGCAGGGAGAAGGAGGTTTGGCGGAGGGGCGATAGATCTGACAAAGAGATGGTGTTCTGTAGGAGAACTAGGACTGGCTGGGCAAAGAGATTGGACTTGCAACTGAAGTCAATGGGAGCTCTACTTGGAACATATAAAGTGCTACATAATACTACATACTCTGAAAAATAAGGTTCTTGGCATCTGAAATTGGGCACCCAAAATTAGTGGAAACTTTTCACCTTAGTCTCGCCATGCCTCTGTTGCCCAGCTATAAAATGTGGACAATAATATCCACTTTCCTAACAGGGGGGTTGTGAAACTAGATTAACTAACACTTGTGAAGCACTCAGATACTACAGTGATGAGGCCTGTAAAAAGCCTGTGAAGAAAACAATAATCTTGTCTGAAGAGCAGGGTTTAAATAGTGAATAGAAGAAATAAGGCCTGGGGACACACACTGAACACTGAAAAGAAAACAAAATATTCAATAGCTCCTCACTAAGTGCGTACCATCCATTTTGTGCACTGAATGATTCAGGGGTCCCATGGAAAGAATAGTTTGTGATCATGTAATTAAAGACCATATCATAACAAATATGCACAAGGGAAGCAAATGAAGGTTGCACAAGCAACTTTAATTCTGGCATTTCCTAACTTTTGAGTTCTTGACTTTGATATATAAGCAAATACATATATATGGTTATTAGATTAAATGTGTATTTCCACTTAAATATGTATGTCCGTGGGGAACAAGTGATCTTAATTTACTGCAGTTGGTAGAAATTGAAATTATAAATGGGAGGTACTAGATCCTTAATCCACCTCTTAAACACATTATTGTATCAATTAAAGGGGATACATACCATAATTATAAGCTTTCAGAAATTAAGAGTTCTATATAAATAAGGTCTTCACTACAGACTTAATTCAACACAGTACCAGGCAAATACTCATTTCATGCATTATATTCTTTCATTCTCTGGAAGCTTGGGCAACTGCACACTTTAGGTGAATCCCAACATTTTAAATAGGTCAGAGCTGACAACTATTTGTACTTTCAGTGGTAAATTGTTAGAGTCACACTGGGAACTAGATTAGTCTTTATTTTAGGAAAGCTTGCTAAGGTATTTCACTTCTGTATAAAAGCTACAACATTCAACAGATTAGTGCTCTAGTATGTAATGCAATCTTTGCTCTTACTGGCACATATCCATTCTTGGTGTCATTAGCCAGGGTGAATACTGAATTATTGGTAACAAGTTAAAAAAAACCCCACTCTTTTTATAGGTAGGAAACTATTTCCTTAATAATCATATTGTATTCAGAGATACCAAAGGTTTTACAAACTGATTTGACCTATATAAATAGTATTCTTTGCTGCTGATGGCCTGCTCTGTTATGATGACCTATGCAGGCCACTGTGTTTACAAGCAAATTAACTTGGGTTTCCCACCTTTCATGTCCCTATCCATTTATCTAGGCTAGCTCTCTGTACACATTTCTAAAGCACCTACAATGTCACCATTTACGTTCATCACAGGCCATGTGCCTGACATTTATGACAGGAAGAAAACTAGTCTACTCATAGACGAGGTCTTATAGAAGGGTTTTATTATGAGGGAGGAATATGGTACTTAAAGTAAAGGAAATGTTCCTGGTGGTTTGACAGGGTCAGGTCAGATTTTGCAAAGACGTAAAATTATGCACCAGTCACCATTCTATAATATATAATCTGGTAAGGGAAACAGAAATGAAAGGCTGTTCCAGACTATAAAAATCTTCATCTGTGGTGATTCTAGGTGGTAAACTACAAACCTGAAATTCTTTCAGCTCCCATCAATATTAAGTGACGGTTGTCACTTCAACTGAAAAATGCAGGTTTTGTGACTTTACAAATCCATTCATGGCTATATCATCTGATTTGAAACTTACATGTTCTACCACAGATATAGCACAAATGCTGTTACTGTTGGTGAGGCCAAGATGCTGGAAATGACCTAAGGCAATAGGCCTAGTTGGTATTTTATTTCATGATCATGTCAATGGTTATTTTCTTTTATTCCATCATTTTTTGTTCATTGCCAACTATTTTAATTTGCAAATGCAGTTTTACAATGCTCTGTAACCATACCCGGCAATGTTACACAGCTGAAAGTTCTTTCTGAGAGTATCTTTATATGTTTCCTATGTCCACTGCATGTTTGTTTTCCACCAGCTGTTTCCTTGTAGGATAATTCCATTATAGGATGATTTTCGGCTACTTATAGAACATGACTTCGTTATGTAAGTATACTTGGAACAAGTGCACTATGCTCCCCACTTGGCTCCTGGCTGGCTCAGCCCAAAAATATATTATGCAAGAGCAGAGACTAATCTCCTCAGCAAGATGCTGGCCAACCCCTTTTCAGAGGTTTTTACAACACCCACCACCACGAGCCCTTGCACACTTACACAGGACGGCTGGCCAAAATATGACCCATTATAAGTCAAACACAACTTTTCTGACCCTGTGTTTGTTCCTTGAATTGGTTGTTCTCCTTTTCTGTCTCTTCTCCCAAGGGAATGAGAGTAGGAAAGAACCTCATTAATGTAGAATATCCTGGATATCAGGTAGTGGTCAGTAAAGTCAGATCTAGCTATAAATACTATACTTATTTATTAATTCTACCTTGAATGATCCTGATGTGCTAACTACTTATGCTAAACAATCAGTTCCACCTCGCATTTTGCTGTGAGAGTTCCTTTCTCAGTCCTCAAAAAGAGCTCTGTATGGCTTGAAAGCTTGTCTCATCAACAGAAGTTGGACCAATACAAGATATCATAGAATCATAGAATCTCAGGGTTGGAAGGGACCTCAGGAGGTCATCTAGTCCAACCCCCTGCTCAAAGCAGGACCAAACCCAACTAAATCATCCCAGCCAGGGCTTTGTCAAGCCTGACCTTAAAAACCTCTAAGGAAGGAGATTCCACCACCTCCCTAGGTAACCCATTCCAGTGCTTCACCACCCTACTAGTGAAAAAGTTTTTCCTAATGTCCAACCTAAACCTCCCCCTCTGCAACTTGAGACCATTACTCCTTGTTCTGTCATCTTCTACCACTGAGAACAGTCTAGATCCATCCTCTTTGGAACCCCCTTTCAGGTAGTTGAAAGCAGCTATCAAATCCCCCCTCAATCTTCTCTTCTGCAGGCTAAACAATCTCAGTTCCCTCAGCCTCTCCTCGTAAGTCATGTGCTCCAGCCCCCTAATCATTTTTGTTGCCCTCCGCTGGACTCTCTCCAATTTATCCACATCCTTCTTGTAGTGTGGGGCCCAAAATTGGACACAGTACTCCAAATGAGGCCTCACCGGTGCTGAATAGAGGGGAATGATCACATCCCTCGATCTGCTGGAAATGCCCCTACTTATACAACCCAAAATGCCATTAGCCTTCTTGGCAACAAGGGCACACTGTTGATTCATATTCAGCTTTTCGTCCACTGTAACCCCTAGGTCCCTTTCTGCAGAACTGCTGCCCAGCCATTCGGTCCCTAGTCTATAGCAGTGCATGGGATTCTTCCATCCTAAATGCAGGACTCTGCACTTGTCCTTGTTGAACCTCATCATATTTCTTTTGGCCCAATCCTCTAATTTGTCTAGGTCCCTCTGTATCCTATCCCTACCATCCAGCGTATCAACCACTCCTCCCAGTTTAGTGTCATCTGCAAACTTGCTAAGGGTGCAGTCCACACCATCCTCCAGATCGTTAATGAAGATATTGAACAAAACCGGCCCCAGCACCGACCCTTGGGGCACTCCACTTGATACCGGCTGCCAACTAGACATGGAACCATTGATCACTACCCGTTGAGCCCGACCATCTAGCCAGTTTTCTATCCACCTTACCGTCCATTCATCCAGCCCATACTTCTTTAACTTTCTGGCAAGAATACTGTGGGAGACTGTATCAAAAGCTTTACTAAAGTCCAGAAATAGCACATCCACTGCTTTCCCCTCATCCACAGAGCCGGTTATCTCATCATAGAAGGCAATTAGGTTAGTCAGGTATGACTTGCCCTTGGTGAATCCATGCTGACTGTTCCTGATCACTTTCCCCTCCTTTAAGTGGTTCAGAATTGATTCCTTGAGGACCTGTTCCATGATTTTTCCAGGGACTGAGGTGAGACTGACTGGCCTGTAGTTCCCTGGATCTTCCTTCTTCCCTTTTTTAAAGATGGGCACTACATTAGCTTTTTTCCAGTCATCTGGGACCTCCCCCGATCGCCATGATTTTTCAAAGATAATGGCCAATGGCTCTGCAATCTCATCAGCCAACTCCTTTAGCACCCTCGGATGCAGTGCATCCGGCCCCATGGACTTGTGCTCGTCCAGCTTTTCTAAATAGTCCCGAACTACTTCTTTCTCCACATCTCACCCACCTTGTTTCTCTAATAAGTATTGTGAGAAATGTGTCAAATACTTTGAATGTGAGCATATACTAGTAGGACATTATGCTTGTTGCAGCTGATCCAGTTATTCATGCTACATAATTTTTCTTCAAATTAATTATTTTATCTTCATTTTTCACCTTACTCTGTAGATGATCAAATACTGTTTAATTAAAAAATAACTTTTCTCCCCCTCCCCCATCAAATATTGAATAAATTGTTTGTGGATAAATGTTTTCAGTCAACCAGCTATGGCAATAATGAAAAGACCAAGTTCATGTTGCTAACAGTATTACTAAACCCCACCAGAATAGGGTACATGCAGACACTGCAAGTGAGTGTAAGTAAGTGCTGTAAGTATAACAAAGTACTATTAAAATCTGGACGTTGCTAAAACTCTTATTTGATCTCTCAGTTGTATTAGGATCTCATCTGCTCCCTCAATGGCATCTTATTAAATCAATTTCAAAGAAAGATATAAGGATCTGACTACAGCTCAGCACCACAGCTCAGCTGGTAGCAGAACACATATCCAATGAGGTTAAAGAGTAACATCAGTTAGAGAGAACTGGGATTATTGCAGAATCTCCACATTCATGTGGTAATTTCTGCCCCAATTCAGGATGTCAACGGATCCCCCATTTGGTGCTGTTTTTCCATATAGAACATAGGCCCATATGCCGCATGATATGCAGCCATACAAGTTAGAACTCTAATTAAGCTGGCTGTGCCAGGATAAAATATTGATGGAAAACTTCCCAGAAACACCTATCTGGAAGTCAGCAGCACTACTTTTTGCAGCTCTCTGAGTTTGCAGTAGCTCTCTGAGTCAGCATGGTGCAAGAGATCCAGCATAGTAGAGCCCTGCTGTGATGCTGGAGATGGTCTTTCCAGCAAAGCCTAAACTCAGGTTCTGACCATTTTTGACCATTACAAACCTTGTAACACTTTTTCTAAGACTATAGATGATTATCTCAGTGTCCTGGCCACATTCCAATTTTGGTTATTATTTACTGCCCTTTTAACCTCCCTCCCTGAAGTTTTACATGGATACTATATTCTTCTTCACTTCCCAGAGTTGGCTCGATTTCTATACTGGACATATATATTCCATTCACACCACTATGATAGAAATGCCAAAGTGATGTTTGCTCAAGCAGACTTAACTCTGCCCCCTTATGCACATCCATCACAATTCAATCTTTAATTACATAGTCTCTTTTCCATCCCCCCCGACGAGATCCCAACTCATTCACCTTAGATAGAGTGCAGGAAGTAATGCAGTTGTTCAATATTTATTTTTATCCTCTTTGATCAATATGCAACTCCATCTCTCATCCCCTGAGTATCATTCAGACACTTTACCCAATAAGACCAATGTGTTTTGATTAAGCTATTTGCAACTTACATTAAGATTCCAAATTCTAATCTAGATTTAAAGAGGAGCAAGAACTTCTTTATTCTTTGTGTATGATCTCTAAAGGATGTTATCAGTTCACAAAACAATCATAAAGAATGATAATAACTAGAGCTGATGAGATTTTTTTTTCCAGTTTCTACTAAAAATTTCAAAATTGTTTTCATTTTGCCAAGTTTGAAATATTTCCAACTTCATTTTTTCCAAACTTTATCATAAACATTATTGAAAGTGTTACAGACAATTTTCAGTTAATGAAAATGGGTAACCATTTTTATTAAAACTTTGATTAAAACTGCCATGAAAAATTGTAAAAAATGAGAAGTGAACAATCTGAAATGTTTCATTTTTGAAAAAAGGCTGGTTTTCAACTGAAACAACAAAAAAAAACCTCTCTGCTAAATAATTTGGACCAGCTCTAGTAACCCATTCTTAAAACAGTGATTTTGCAGTCTGTCATTCAAAGAAACTAATGCACTGAACCGTACTAAAACCAGTTGCCCATGTCAGGGCAGCATTTGGGCTGAATTGTACATGGCAAAGGATAACTTCCTAGGATTTCTCCTGTCAAACAGTTGGAAAGAGTAGAAGGAGAACAGTATAACAGTATCCAGGTTGGGTAGTACAAATATGCACTGACATTTGGAAAAGCCACCCAACAGTGCCTTTACAACAGAGACAAGTAGTATAACCTACTTTTAAATCCTCTAATCAGTTGGCGCTGTCAAGTGGCACCATGTACTCCACTGATGTGAAACCCTCAAGAATGTCCAACAGTTGGGTGCTGCCAACAATGTCCCTGAAATCTGAAGTCCTTAAGCAAGGAAGCCTAATAGAATATGTATGAAAATCATGCAAAGTATTATTAAGTGTGTGGCAAATCACAGGATAGGAATATCTTCAAAGCCCAGCAGCATGTGCCAGTCTGCTCACTGATTAACTTTCAGAAACAATTCAGAGGGAAGTCTGACTCTAGACAGACTAGGGAGTGATGTACCTTATGGTGAGAGGTATTTTCATAAATGACTCTTCACAGATATTAGATGGTTCCCAGAGGGAATTCCTCTCTAATGATTTTAAAATGTTCAGGGATCAAGGCACCTAGAATTCATGGACAGCAAGATACTGCCCCCTTCATATCTGACAGCCTAAGGACAAAGAAACTATCAAAGATTGGCAGTAGTAACAAAACCAAGAATTATTAGACTATAGCAGTGTCGTCACAATCATTGAGCTTCTTCAGGTCTAGGAAAGGTACTCAGAGCATCACAGCTAAACACAAGGTAGAACAGATTGTTTAGCATAAGTAGTTAACACATATGGTAAGAGAACATTCAAAGTGAAGTGTCCTGTTAACACCTTCAGAACCACAGATCAAAAAAAGGGGGGTAGTGGGTTACAGATTGTTGTAATAAGCCACAAATCAAGTGTCTTTATTTAGCAAAGTTATGAATTTAAGCTCCCACGCTCATCTTTTGAAGGGGTTGTGCAGGTTTCCCTTGAGCATGAGGACTGAGAGGTCAGTTATGGAGTGATCCTTTGTGAAACGTGTTTGGCCACAGATGATATGGTGTTTTTGCCTTATTTTTCTGTGTGAATTTATTCATGAGCGTAGTGACTATTACCACAAAGTCCCCATAAAATAAGGTATTTGAAATAATCCTTGACATCCCTATAAACAAACAGACGAATTCCCCTCCCCGCCCAATATTGGTACTTCAGGTAACACTAGTGTCACACCACTAATGTAACTATAGAATAGGTTACTTGCACTGCTATTGCTTGATACTTTATAGTATTTCACAGGTCATTGAAGGCAGTGTACACTTTGTCTACCTTGTTGGAAGTCAGACATAGTACAACCTATTCCTGTTGCTGTAAATTGCCTACAAGAACAGCTGTGTGTCTATTTTGCCTACCCATTTTCAGATGTCACTGGCTTTGGTTGCTTTGAGTTACATTCACTCTGACAACGCATAGCATAGCCTCATGTAATGGGAGAGAAAGAGAGAAAACTAGGTTGTATCAACCAAGTTCAGTGTCTCAGAATGCTGTAGAAAGGAGTTTAATGCTGCATCCAGTGAAGCTTTCCACTGCGATTCTTTTAACAAAATACACCAGCAGAAGTCATAGTTGAAGTGTTTTCTACTTCCAAAGAACTTTCCCTAGTACTATAGACGTAAACATACAGGAAGCAAAAACTTGTACAAAGAGCAGGAAAGGCACAAGGAGGTCAAGAAGACAGTAGCTGCAGAAGGATGACACTGCACGAATCTTGTGAGAACAAGTAAAGACACAGACATGAAGGAAAAACATAAACCATCCAGGGATCCTAAAATTCATATGACAACCTGAGAAAAATTCCTCCTAGAGATCAGCATCTGGGCTCTGCAAATTCCAGATTTGCCTAATGATAGGCCACAGTATTGCAAATAGATTGAGCGTTGAGCACCACCTGCCCTAGGAAAATGTATTACTCTGTGGGGAATGCAATTGCCAGAATGGATAAAAATGCTAGGTGTCTTACTTATTTTAAAAAATTAAAGTGCAAGATATATCAAGATAAAAATTCTGCTTATTTTATTTGTCAAAATAACATTATAACCAGGGGGGAGCTCTGGCTGCTTCAGGGCTAATAGTGGGAGCACAAGTGGGCTACCATTAATGTTCCCTGCATTGCTGGGCTGCCATTATTTTTTCCACACAGAAATCACAAATTCTGCATGAAAAAAATTACATTCTGCAGGGAACATTAATTCTGCGCAAATTCTACATTGCGCAGTGGTGCAGAATTCCAGCAGGAGTAATGGTAATAAGGAACTGAGTGTTGGTTGGGGCTGCCCCTCCCTCTATGCCCTTATGTGGGAGGCATGAGGATATTCAATGTTAGCCATGGCCCCAACAGACACAGCTGGTCAAAATAATACAAAGAATGGAATATATATGGACATGCACTCAAACAAGAATCAAACTTTACCAGCTCAATATCACAAAATAACTAACAGAACCACAAAGAAAAGCAAAAGGCTTAGAACTACGGAAATCAGGGGAAATAAAAGCAGCAAAGCAGTACAAAAATTAACAGCAGTGGGATTTTAAATAAATAAATCATTTTATTGTTCAAGGCACTTTTGGTGAATAGTTATTCTTAAATGATGAAGCCCAAGAGTCCTATTCACAAGCTAACTCAGACAAAAGAAAAATATTTTTTACTTAGTATGTGGTATCCATCCCCTAAACCAGTTACTGAAGAGTCAAAACAGATGCTGCATACTACAATAGAGTTACAGTAAAGTTGTTATCATTGTATAATATAGTACTTCTTTTTACGTGGCATATGAAATAAGAGAAGAAGGCTAATGGCAACAAAAATGGAACTAGACTTAATTTATTATGCGGGTATTACTGAGTAACAGTGCATCTACTTTTACTGCCCATATATTTGCTTTCCCTGAAATGTATATGAAAGTTTCAAAGAAATGCTTTAGTATGGTAAACTCATTTATTTTACAGCTCATAAACTTCCAAAGTGTATGATGGAATAGGCAATGCTTTCAATGTATCTCCCAACTTGTATGACTGATGGGTGACTTTTTGTCTCTTTTTTCAACTGTTTCTTACTCATAAAGCATAAAAGTATAATTAGTATATCATTCAGCACTCTATGGTATGTTCTTGATGTTTGTGTAATTTATTTCCAGCTTGTCAAAGCGCCTGTCAAATTGTGTGTTGCTACATGGTGCCTTATCCCATGTCTGTTCATTGATATGAAAGTCTTGAAATCAGGCAAATGGTTTTGTGAAGTAAAGGTTGTTTTGCCTCAAGCAAGAAGTATGTAGATTAAAGAAGAGGTTAATATGAAAATAATTCACAGTAAAAATAACATTTTCACATGTGTATACAGTTCTTTTGCCAGTTCCTTTCCATCACATGTGACCATAGTATGTAAATATTCTGGATCACATATATGTGAAACTATGGATTCTATGATGGAGGGGAGGAAAATAAATTATTTTCTGAGCAGCAAACAACATACTGGCACCATTATCAATTTAAATCTTCTCAGCCTCTAGGACAGGATTGCCCAGCCAACTCTACTATTCTGAAAGTCTCCTGAGCGGCACTTTGGGGATTTGATGACGAAAACTAATGTCCACCACAGACTAGTTTGACACCATCACATCCACCTGATGTGAGTCCTCAGGGTAGGTTTGCACAATGACCTTAAAAGCTAATTTTCTAGAATGATTTTATCTACTTAGAAAAAATGTAGTTCTGTTGCTATATGGAACACCATGACATCTGTTGGTTTAAAAAGTGCACAAGTAGAGAAATAATCTCTTTGTTAATCTTTCTGATAGTTCATTTGTATTTTTGGTTCCAGAGTTTTACCATTATATGCAAGCCTGAAAAACTGCATACAGATAACAAAGGAACTGTAAATTAATCACTGAAAGAAGGGGGTGGCAGGAATCTCAGTTTGTGAACAATCAAGTGGTACTCTTCATATATCACAGTTTTGCATTTAAACTTTAGATCTACTTGCTAAATTATTTTCAAAATATATCAGTTCCAGAAAGCTTGGATCTGAGTTCTAACATTTACTTAGAATTGAAATATTTTTTATAAAATTTATGCACATAAATAATAATAGGAGATATGCCTATCTCCTAGAACTGGAAGAAACCTTGAAAGGTCAGTGAGTCCAGCCCCCTGCCTTCACTAGCAGGACCAAGTACTGATTTTTGCCCCAGATCCCTAAGTGGCCCCCTCAAGGACTGAACTGACAACCTTGGGTTTAAGCAGGCTAGTGCTTAAACCACTGAGCTATCCCTCCTCGCAATAATTAGCAAAAGACAGTGAAAACATCTTGCATCTATTCATTCTTTGTGGGGGAAGGGAATAGAGGCCCTCAAAAGAACTGTCAGAAATGGCATTACTCCAAGTAAAGATTAGGATTTCACCTACTGAAGTGTATTCTACCTGTATAATGGTCAAGTCCAAAGGATGGTATAAACAGCAATGTTTTACAAGCATAGCTTATTCCATTACTTGTTTTATACTGAATGAATGTTAAATGAAAAGTCTAATGGACTAGTGAAGAATGAATCTCAAATAAGTTTTAATATTCAGATAAATACCCCAAATAAGCCTGCTTTCTGAGACTATATGAACATTCTGGCTGGACATCTAACAAGAACTGGCTTTCTCCAGAGCTTACTTAAAGCGCTTTGAGGTGCCTGGATCTTGGATCCTCAAAAGAGAGAAAGAATTCCACTACATCTTGCTTTTAGGGGGGATGGAAATGTCTTAAGCACAGCCTTTCCCATGGTATCTTGGCACTATTTTAGAAATGTTTTACATGTCTATAGTTCTATTTTAGAATTGTCTTAAATAAACCAAACAACACTTCAAAACAAGATAATTTGTGACATATGTTCTTCGTGATTATGCCTGAGATGTAACTAAAACAATCTTAACACATTAAAAACAAAGTTTCTGATAATGCTTTTTCCCATTATGTCTCAGGTTTTATACTTTACTTGCTTAGGGAAAAAAAGAGATAATCAGCTCTTTAAAAAGTTCTTTCGGTACAAGTTGTTCCATCAAGTCACAGTACCAGAATCCTATAACTGTGAAGCACTCAGGCCCAGATTTTTAAATGTATATAGGAATTGATCCACTCAGAATTGCAAGGCCTAAGGCCCAGATTGTTAAAGGTATTTAGGTGTTGCTGCTCTCAACGTTGCAATACCTAACTGATTTAGGAGCCTACATCTCATTTTCAAAAAGGATGTAGGCACTTATGAGCCAAAGTTCCATTGACAGTCAATGGGATTTAGGCTTCTAAATACCTAAATTCCTTTCTGGATGTGAGATTTAGGCTCCTAAGTCCATTAGGTGTTGCAACGCTGAACACAGCAATGACTAAATAGCTTTAAAAATCTTAGCTAAGTCCCATTTTCAAAACTGATGTAGGTACTTAGGCCCAGATCCTCAAATATAGTTAGGCACCCAACTCCCTTCAAAATCAATAGGAGTTAAGGCCTATATCCTCAAAGATATTTAGGCACCTAAGTCTCATTGTCTTTCTATGACATTTAAGCTTCTACGTGCCTAAGTCACTTTTGGAAATGGGACTTAGCCTTCTAAGTCACTTGGGCCCAGAGTCTCAAAGGTAATTAGGCACCTAACTTTTGAGGTTCTGGACCGTAGGGCTTGCAGTGATGGATTGGAGCATTGCCTAAAACCTTTACAAATCTGGGCCTCACAAACCTAAACAGGTGCAAGGCTTATGTCTGGATGTCTAGACCTACAAATGATGCTGAACCACAAATCCTTTTCTTTCCTTTTGCATTTTGGATTTGCATTTGCAGACCATTCCCAGAGAATATCAGTGGTTCACAGTCAAGCTGGAAGGGCATATCAAGTGGGGACCCACAGGGATCAATTCTGGGTCCGGTTTTGTACAATCTCTTCATCAATGATTTAGATAATGACACAGAAAGTACACTTATAAAATTTGCAGATGAACACAAGATGCAAGTGCTTTGGAGAATAGGATTAACTTTCAAAATGATCCGGACAAACTGGAAAAATGGTCTGAAGTAAATAGGATGAAATTCAATAAGGACAAATGCAAAGTATTCCACTTAGGAAGGAACAATCAGTTGCACACATACAAAATGGGAAATGGCTGCCTAAAAAGGAGTACTACAGAAAAGGATCTGGGAGTCATAGTGGACCACAAACTAAATATGAGTCAATAGTGTAACGCTGTTGCAAAAAAAGCAAACATCATTCTGGGATGTATAATCAGGAGTGTTGTAAGAAAGACACAAGAAGTAATTCTTCTTTTCTACTCTATGCTGATTAGGCCACAATTAGTATTCTGTCCAGTTCTGGGCATCACATTTCAGGAAAGATGTGGACAAATGTGAGAAAGTCCAGAACAGAGCAACAAAAATGATTAAAGGTCTAGAAAACATGACCTGTGAGGGAAGATTGAAAAAATTGGTTTTGTTCAGTCTGGAGAAGAAAAGACTGAGAGGGGACATGATAACAGTCTTCAAGTACATAAAAGGTTGCTACAAGAAGGAGAGAGAAAAATTATTCTCCTTAACCGCTGAGGATAGGACAAGAAGCAACGGGCTTAAATTGCAGCAAGGCAGTTTTGGTTGATTATTAGGAAAAACATCCTAATTGGAATAAATTGGCCAGGGAGGTTGTGGAATCTCTGTCATTGGAGATTTTTAAGAGCAGGTTAGACAAACACCTGTCAGGGATGATCTAGATAATACTTAGTCCTGCCATGAGTGCAGGGAACTGGACTAGATGATCTCTCGAGGTCCCTTCCAATCCTATGATTCTCTGGCTTAATACTAGGAGAATTATCTTCTGGCCTTGTAAATTAACATCTCTATGCCAGTGTTTCCCAAACTTGGGATGCTGCTTGTATAGGGAAAGCCCCTGGAGGGCCAGGCCAGTTTGTTTACCTGCCGCGTCCGCAGGTCTGGCCAATCACTGCTCCCACTGGCTGCAGTTCGCTGCTCCAGGCCAATGGGAGCTGCTGGAAGCAGTGGCCAGCATGTCCCTCAGCGAACCGCAGCCAGTGGGAGCCACAATTGGCCGGACCTGCAGACGCGGCAGGTAAACAAACCGGCCCGGACCACCAGGGGCTTTCCCTACACAAGCAGCGTCCCAAGTTTGGAAAACACCGCTCTATGCAATCGTGACACTTTGAAAATCCTCTCCTTGTCTCTCAGTTTCAATAGTATCACTTTTATCATGTTGCTAGATGAGGATTTCCTTGATCAGAGTTTAAAAGCAGTCTTGAGGATTCAGATATATCTTCTATTAATTGCAATCAAATATATGAATCCTCTAAACTGCTTTGAAAATCTCAGTTCTTGGATTTATATAGTCTAGGGGTTCTCAAACTGGGGGTTGGGACCCCTCAGGGGGACACGAGGTTATTACATGGGGGTTCGCAAGCTGCCAGCCTCCACCCCAAACCCTGCTTTGCCTCCAGCACTTATAATGGTGTTAAATAGATAAAAAAGTCTTTTTAATTCATAAGGGAGGTCGCACTCAGAGGCTTGCTATGTGAAAGAGGTCACCAGTACAAAAGTTTGAGAACCACTGGTCTAGAACCTATTTGGAGTCCTCATTGTCATACAAGTTCAAGATTTTTACACGGCCAGTGTTTTATAAAGGCCATCCGATCTTTTCATTCCATGCCAGTAGGACTCTTTAGAATTCAGATTTGTCATTAGCCTGACAGTTTTCTATTCTGCAACCATTCTTGCCTAATAACTACTCCACTTAACATATCTTCATCTGCTTCAGTACCTTCACCTCATTGTTACCAACCACTGATGAAGGCCATCACTCATTTTTTCCCTGCTGTTCTTTTATAGGATATTCTTAACATTTTGCTTTTTGAAATATTGTACTGGCTGCAGTTGTCCAGTGCTCACATGTAGTCTTAATCAACAATCTCAGTAAGCTGCAATGCTTCATCCGGTTTGGTGGGGATAATATTTGAGGCTTAATGCAATGGAGATGCAGCTTTAAGAAAGCTGTCCAGGCTAACCTTAGTTTTGCTTTTCAGCATGACTTCTAATTTGATCAAACCCTGTAAGTATCTAGTGTGAAACAGATGGTGTGTGTTTGGGAAAGTTTAAAAGGGAGCATAATATACTCCCTTTGGCGGGAGACTCTGAAATGCATCTGTTCTCTCTGCAGTTAGGCTCTCCTCTCTCTCTACTGCAGGCAGGCAATGTGAAAGCTTCCACACATAACATTCACTGCATGCTGCCTGAATCGTATCATTCATGTTACTTTCAAGTCCTAGGTCTCTTTTGAGCAGAATGCTAATCAGAGTGGCAGTTTTTTAATCAGACAAACATCCACAGGATTAGATCTTCAAAAATCATTTCACTTGTGACCTCAGGTAGAATTCAAACACAGAACTCCAGAGAAAGGGCTCTAGAGCATGTTTCTTGATTATTAATTACCTGGCTATGAAACAAAGGACTATTTTCACCTTACGTTATTAAAACATAATAAAATCTAGTACAGGATTTTATTTGCTTAACATAATTCACACAAAAATATCTTCAAGACTTGAGTGAGGTTATCACAGTATAATGGAGCTCAGAATTTGGTCCAATAGCTGCCAACACAAGTATATAACCACCAAAATATGGTGCAAGATAACATTTGATTCTTAGGCGTAGCGGGGAGGACTGGAGAGAGGTATAATGACCAAAGCAAACTTCAGTGGAATCACTAACAAATAGTACTACCAATATTTCGTACCAATTACTTTAAATCTATGTAGAAAAAAATGCTAACGAATCACAACTGAGTATTTCTGACTATTCATAACTGGAGATCACTAACCAGATGTACTTCTCTGCATAGACATTGGCTCTGTGAAATAGTATAGAGATAAGGAGTAGCTGTGATCACAGGGTCATATCTGACTGACAACTTGTCCAGGGACCAGAAAAATACATGTCAGTGTATTAGAGAGTTCAGCCCATCTGCAGGAAAGCCAGTAAACCAGATGCTCGGTAGCAGGAATTATGCCCTTTCTACTTAAGGCCAACTCTTCTTCCCAGAAAAAAAAATATCACAAGAGAGTGGTTAGAGCAGGTGACATGGATCCAGGACTCTGCTCTATTCCTAGCTTTTCCAATGATTGACTATTGTACCTAGAGGAATCCACAGAACATCTCTGAAGGGATGTCTACACTGGAGGTAGGAGCATGATTCCCAACATAAGAAGACAGACACACACTAGGTTATGTTCAAACTACTGTGCTAAAAATAGCATCGTCACTGAGGCTACCATGTGGCACACTTTGGACTAGCTATTGGAGTATAAATACAAAGGGTCCGGGTAGGTTTGTACTCAGGCGGCTACAGCCCAGGCTGCCCCTGTGCTACCCTTAGTTAAACTGCTATTTTCAGTGTGCTAGCTTGTTTTTATCTGCCCACCCTGGGAAGCACACCTCCAGCTGCAGTACAGACTCAGACTGAGACTCATTAACCCATCCGTGACTCAGCTAAGCCACTTCTAATATTGATAATGATAATACTTAACTGATAGAGGGGTTCTGAGGCTTAAAGGATAGTTCTACCCTAAAAAATGACTCTGTACAATGCATCGTGAGGTTCCATATTCATTGTTCTATCTTTGGTCGCTGTACCATATTGTCTAGCAGTCCATAAAGTTACCTTGGAATCTGACAATCAAGCTGGATTCTTTCCACCTCCTGCATCATTACCAATAACAGAGGATCTGCAGGACAAATTAGGCCCTTTGCAACACCTGCACAATGAAATGGCAGCTTGGTTGTGGAACCCCAAAATACTATTTTTACAGAATCACTATTTAGGGTACAAATGCACTTTAACTGCTCAAGGTTGGTAAAGTGCTTTGGGATCGTCATATTAAAGGCACAAAACATGATAAATGCTAGATTTATATTATACTACTCAGAGATCAATAAAAGTGAACATACAATCATATCTTTTATTGGACCAACTTCTGTTTTTGAAAAAGACAAGCTCACAGAGCTCTTCCTCCGGTCTGAAAAAGGTAATCAGAGTGTCACAGCTAACTACAAGGTGGAACAGATTGTTAAGCATAAGGAATTAACACATGCCTGCACGAAACCATTCAAAATGAAATAGGCAATTAGCACCTCTGCAGTCATGCAACAAAGGAGAGTTAGGCTATGTCTACACTGGCAATGAACGACAAAACTTTTGTCTTTCAGAGGTGTTAGCACCCCTCCCGCCCCGAACGACAAAAGTTTTACAGGGACAAAAGCCAGTGTGAACAGCATGTTGTTGGCAGGACAACACAAACACCGCTCATTGGGGCTGGACGTTTTTTGACAGCAGGAGAGCCAACAAACAGTGGCTACACTGCACGACTTTTAGCGGCACGGCTGTAGTGGCACGAGCATGTTGCTAAAAGCTGCGTAGTGTAGACATAGCCTAAGTGGGCTACAAATTGTTGTAATGAGACATACAACCAGTGTCTTTATTGAGTCCATGATTTTTGGTGTCTAGCAGAGTTATGAAAAGCTCCCAGGCTCATTTTCTAAAGGTTTGGTGTAGGCTTCCTTTGAGGATGTATACAAATTCAAGGAAAGAAGGAGAATACCGTATTTCTTAATTTAGTTACCACAGCTTCTGATAAATGTAATTACCCTCCCCTGCAGCTTACAAGGTAAAGGTGTAGCTATAATATGTAAGTTTCTTCTGAACAAAGATTTACAGCATATTCATTCTCCTTTAGAGAAAACAGTTGCCTACTGTAGAAAAAAAATGTTTCATACCAAATGTTTAAGCATTTTATATATTCAGTTTCTAAATGCATTCTACAGTAATTAAAAACTAGTGAGCCCTTCTGGAAAAGGGAATTCTGGAATAGATCCTACAAACACTTGTCTCATTAGGCACAGATACTTTTTTTTAAATTTAACTTCATTGTTTAAGGCAGATGATGTTTTTTCCCCCTTCATCTTCCCCAAAAGGGCTGTAGGATTCATAGGAATATACTAAGTAAGTCTGCCCCTTAAAAGACTATTCCAATTGTCAAATTACAGATAATGGGTAGAAGAAGCAAAGCTTCCTCATGGAATCAAAGTACTAGGATTTTCTTCCTGTCCTTCTCCTAAGGCTTGTCTTCACTCCTAAATTTTACTATGTTTGGACACTGTTGTGAAGAATCAATGTTGCTGGATTGGTTCTGTCCATGACCTTCAGGTCAGTGTAGACCAGGACAAACTGTGTTCAGCATTATTATTTAAAATGTTTATTACTCAGGGCTGCTCAGAGGATTCAGGGGACCTGGGGCAAACCAATTTCAGGGCCCCCTTCCATTAAAAAAAGTTGCAATACTATAGAATACTATATTCTTGTGGGGGGCCCCTGCAGGGCCTGGGGCAAATTGCCCCACTTGCCTCCCCCCCCACCCCACCGGGCAGCCCTGTTATTACTTTAGTGTCTCAGGGTTCACCAAGATCAGGGCACCATTGTACTCAGCACTGCGCAAAGACAGAGTAGTAGACAGTCCTTCCCTGCCAGCTAATTATGATTAAACACAGGAATCATATGCAGGTTTATGTCAAACTGCAATCTACAATCAAGAAGACATAACTGCTAAAACTCCATGATTAATCACGGTCATCATGTCAGATACTTTATTTGAACACACCTGTGAAGAATCAAGTTAACAGTTTTTAGCATAGACCAGTCCCTAGACTCAGAGCAGTTATCTACTCCTCGTTTTGGATCACATCATGACAAAAAACTATACTGAATGCATGTATGTCATTCAATATGGGATTACCATAAACTAGTCAGAGTGTCACTAAAGTTGAGCCAGTTTCTGGCAATGTAACAATGGGAATTTCATAACCTGTCACATAATGCAGGTTGTGTTAGCACAGAGTTCTCCTCTGGCAAATAAGCAATGGCCCAATCATTCAGTCCACACTCAGGAAAAACTTCCACTGAATTCAATGAGAGTTTTGCCTGAGTAAGGATTTTTGGCCTGGGTCCTGTCTAAACTTATAACACAAAACAGGAGAACCATAGTTTGACTATTTTAAAAACGAAACTACATACTGTCGATTTGAACACATTTGAGTATGTGCGTGACCTTATGCCCAGTCTTGCATCCCTGACTCACATGGATAGTCCAACTGACTTCAATGGGATTATTCACATGAGTCATTACTGCAGAATCTGGTTACTTGTTTATAAAGACAAAATTGTGATACTGCCTATGTTTGCATTTAAAGTTGAAAGTGAGCAGGAGCCATATTCCCTGACTAAACACCATATGCAACTCTTATCCTATATAGATCTGATCTGGTATCACATTGATTAGATTCACAAAGCATCTCACCGTCACTGAAAAATAATGACAAACTTTTGCATAAAATAAGCTAAAAATAAACATCAATGTTTGATGATAAATCCCCAAGTTTAAGTTAATGTAGTTCTTTCCTCTGTTTCACCACAACCACTTTCAGACATTTATTGTTTCCCTTCTGCACAGGAATACTACTGAATCTGTGAGTGACTCAATCATCTAATCCAGGTGTTTAAAATAGAGTACATTATCTGTTGGAGAAAGGCTACTTCCCCATCAAAACTAGCAGAGCAGAATGGCAGTCACATTCTATTTACAGGTCAGATTTTTATCAATAACTTTCAGTGATGTGACTGACACTCAACATTACTTGTGAATTATAACTAAAATCCTAGGTAGCCAGTTTCAAAATCTAATGCTCAAGAAATATATTTGAAGCCATAGTTTTACCAGTAATGGTGCAAATTATATCATCTATAACCATTAAGCAAGAGGTTTCTTTCAAACAACTGTAATATATAGATTAATTTTGTGTGTATTTATCTTTAGATATACAGCTGTAATAGCAAGCCATACGTGAAGTTTATTAATCTTTACTACTCTTCTCTGTCCTAAGAGCTATATAGATTTTACCTATATCAATATCTGGCTCAGCTACAAAATACGGTAACTTTTTTAAAAAATCAAGCCACTTCTTAAATTGTGCAGTTTTCCTAATGAATGTACAGCTCTTCCAACTCCATTTGGGGAGTGACTCTTCTTTTAAATGGTTAAGAAAGAAGAGAAGAAAGTAGAAAGATGAGTATTCCTTGCAGAGTTAATTATTATCTAATATCCCAGTTTCCACTGAGAGAAGGTGTTTAAAAATGCCAGTAATAGTGTAAGTGATGGACTCATGTAGACTTTAAGAGGCAAAGGGCCAAACTGAGACCTGTGTAAACAGGTTTGAAGAATAATGGAATTCCATTCACTAGCACAAGATATGAATTTGGGCAATTAAATTTGTTATTCCTATTGTTGCCATACTACTAATTTAAATGGCTTTCCTTTTTGACACAAGTCTATTTTTATTATTGGGACCCAAAATATAGCAGTGCAGCATAGCCAACGAGGGTTGGGTTTTGGTTTCTTTTTACTGTTTTCCTTATGAAGGCATGTAAGTACTTTGTATCAGAGGGGTAGCCGTGTTAGTCTGGATCTGTAAAAGCAACAAAGAATCCTGTGGCACCTTATAGACTAACAGACGTTTTGCAGCATGAGCTTTCGTGGGTGAATACCCACTTCTTCGGACTTCTTCTTGCATCCGAAGAAGTGGGTATTCAGCCACGAAAGCTCATGCTGCAAAACGTCTGTTAGTCTATAAGGTGCCACAGGATTCTTTGTTGCTGTAAGTACTTTGTATGTTATTAGAACAGCCCTGCATTAAAACACCCTTTTATATCTGGGTCATTAATTATTTTATATGCTGGAGGTTAGTGATTCTACACATCAATTCCACTTAACACAAAGATCCTTTTTACCATACCTGTGTGTAACAGCAAATGGATAAAGTTAATAAGGATTCGGAATTAAAATAGGAGCACCGTAAGGCACCCTAGATTTGACCATTAACAACCGGTCAGGTGGTAATGTGTCAGAATATTTAATTTGAATCAGAATCATTCAAATGAGCACTAAAAGAGCTTCAATTATGTATCCTCCCAGAACAAAAACAAAATGGTGGCACGAAAAACTATTGGCTCAAAAGGCTTCTAGAAATTTTCTTCTCCACAGGGATGCTTTTTTCTTTTTGAAATTTATTTTAATTTTAAGGAGAGTCTGAAGACTTGGGAAGAGATGAAATGGTAAGGACCACACATACGTTCTTTTCCATTCCTTTTAAATACATGTGTTAATGCCCACACACATCTAGCACATAATTGTTGGCAGTCATGCTTTTTGGCTGGCACAGCTCTTAGTGGCTGAATGTTCCTGTGCTGTTAAAATGAAAGGGTATGATTGCCTGAGAGAGGGAGGATAGGGGGTGGGAAAAGTTCATATTGACATACTGCACTTTTCCAATTAAATATCACCATGCCCCTGCAGAATGATTTACATTGGGATTTTGTCCCCACCTCCACCAAAGGACTTGGATAGCTTGTTGGGCACTGTTTCCTAAGCAGTGAGGCTAGCAGACTGAGGACGGGGCTGGGATCCAGGAACTACCATATTCTAATCCTAGCTCTCACACGGAGCTGCTGTATAGCCTATTACACATCTCTTTGGCTTATATTTTTAAAACTGGAATGGTTGCCTCACTTTAGGTCCTAGAAGTCTCTAGTTCAGCACCCAGAAATTAAAGCATGCAAAACTACAGGCCACTTCTAAAGATCTAGTAGGTCTAAACCTCTCTGTACTTCAGTTTTTCCATTAAAGTCTTATGTCTTCTAGTTATCCAAGGAATAGCTCCAGCCTGGGCAGCATTAGTGTCTATTCCAAGTTAGACTGTCAATATGCATCAGCCCTGATCTGGAAAGGCCACCTCAAGAAGTGATAGGGGAGTTCATTCACTTTACCCTTCCAATCCCAGGTTTTGCTGTTGAGACTGCCAGAAAGTGTATAATTGCAATACTGGTTTCTTTGAGGTGGATACCATCTGTTCATTATCAAACAGCCATCAGATAATGCTGTCAGTCAATTCAGACCAGGGCCAAATTTGAGCAAGTGAAAGGCTCTGTATCTCTTACCCATCACTTGAAATATCTATTTGTCCTTGCTCACACTTGTTCCAAATTTGTATAAAAGGCCAGAGATTAAAAAACCAGATTAAAATTGAATGCAAAAAACATGCAATACTTATTTCACAGTCTGTACTGTAGTAGCAAGTATGCTTCATGCCTAATTCAAGGGCAGAGATAAGAAGTAAAGCTGCAAAGTAGGGAATAAGCATCCTGGGTGTGCTATTATTTCAAATACAAGTGGTTTCTGTGAAATGTCAAACCCAATTTCATGTCTGACCATCACTTGCCTCTCTCGGCCCAGACCCATGTGCTTTCATTGAAGTGGAACCCTTAAGACAGGCCAACACTTGTAGTTTGTCAAAGATGTTTCTGAATTCAGAATCCCTCAGGCTAGAGACCTCTGTATTTCAGACAAATTACACATTTCACAGCCATGATCCATCACTTTATAAGCTCGGAAAAAACAGCTTTAATAACCAAAGTGACTCCAGAATTAGATATCACGGCAGACAATTTGATACCCACTGTGTTTTTTGCCTTCTTCTATAAGATGGTTCATTAGACTCATCACTGGTAGATGGCACAGAAGTAATGTCAGTTTCACTGTATTTTACTCAAATACACTCCGGGAAATCAAACTAGGACTAATGGGTTAATTTGTTTCCTATTGAATGAGTAGACTGGCTCTGTCCACAGACTGCTGATTGGTTTAATGCATTCTCCGAGATTCAAATGTCCTTTGCAAAGTCACTAGTAAGAAGTGACTGAGGTGCAACTACTAACTAATTATGCAAAATTATTCTCATTTGAGAGATAATAAGTTATATTTTACAAACTATATAGTTTATTGAAGAAATGGCTTCTGCATGTACACTAAAATGTCTGGGTTTTTCCTCCCTTGTGCAGCCTCGCTATCTTTATTTCTCTTCACTTACATACCTGAGTGAAAAGTTAGACTAAGCAGTGTATGGATGTGGAAATAGCTCTAGGGCTGGTGCATACATCACAGCATCAAACACACACAAGCACTTGGAAACACACCTTGACTTTCAGTCCAGGAAGAAGATTCTCATGAGAAATTTGCTGAGAGCTTCCTTACTGAATATATGAAAAGAAAAGACTCCTCACAGTCAAAGCAAGTCAATGGAAAATGGCATTCTACAATACATGGCGGACTCATCGATGGACCAACCCCACATCAACCCCAAGGCATTTCTCAGCATCTAGAATTATCACGGTGCTATTGAAATCATTTTGTCTGTGCCAGTAGGCAAAGTCAAACTAGAGAACTGATGTGCATAGAAAAACGTAACACCCCTGTTAGAATACCAAAGTTTGTTCACATAGGACAGTTTTGAAACCACCTGGGAATGGGCAGTTTCTACTTCACTCAGCACAACAACATACACTCTGGTTAGTATACAATTTCACACTTTCCTGGGGTTTGCCTTAAACTGGTTAACCTAAACAAAACAAAAATATCCTTGACCAAAATTTTCTCCCCCACTTGACTTTATTCTTAGGGTTTCTCCCAGCAGATCCCTTCAGGACTCATCTGTTTTGATGAGTCAGCAGAAATAACATTGCCCCTTGATGCAATCTTACCACCCGACATGATGATGAGTCAGCAGAAATAACTCTGCCTCTGTATGCGGCTTCCTAGAACCTGACACCTTGTCACAACAACCCAGCTTTAGACATCAGGTTCCTCTGATGAGGCTGTTCAGAAAGAGCAATAGAAAAGGAGCACAAATGCCATTTTACTGCAGAAAACTGATGAAAATAAGAAGTTATACCAAATGAAACACTAAGAAGGGACAATTAATGATGTATTTTCAAAACAAGCTGTTAGGAATTAAGTATATCAGATAAATAGCTGGAATTCTATATCAGTGATGTGTGGTCCACAACAACTTAAGTTTAATCGTTTTTTAAAAGTGGTACTGAAATATTTTTGTTTCTACTGAGCAAAATTTCCATATTGTTTACCTATGTCTCCTAGAGTTCATTAATGAGAATACAAGGGCTTCTGATATATTTATGAAATATACTAATAGTTTGTATTGCTACATATTAATTACTTGTGGAATACAATTAACTAGTTTATATGTGACTGGAGTAAATCAGCAGTAATTTCATTGATGTCAATAGAGATATATTGGTACAAAACTGATATCAGAAGAGTCAGGCCCATTGTGTCACATCTAACATATGTCATATATCAAAGCACCAGATAATGGAGAAAGAATCATTATTTGACTAACATGTATTTCTGTGTAATGGTAGTTTTAGGATACATGTTCAAAATTGTGGTTTTTTTCTGTTTCTAAAATCACAGCAAAATGCTGGACAAGCCAGAAATGCTTGATTTTATTTAGTTCCACCTAATGTTTTGGTTACTCATTACTGACAGACAATACATGAACAGAGAGCATAAAGTACTACTTTAAAAGGAGCTGGCTTCTTTTTTCTTGTACACATAATTTTAAAGTTACACCTTAAATCTTCTTTCCCAGCTGCGGTGGGGAGCAGGAGAGTATGTGTTTGAACTTGGGAATTAAATGTTAATATTTTAAAAAGTAAATCCTTGTTCCCTGGTCTAGCAGTTGATACTTTTATTCTTGAGGAGTGCTATGCACATCGGGTAAATGAACTGAATAACTTATAACAAGTATCACCATGTATGTTATTACATAGCTGGGGAGCTCAGGGTAGCAAGTCTGTTTCATGCCACTTCTGGCAATTCCCTCCAGCAAACCCTAATACCATGGTCCCCTGACTGTGAACCCCCTAGCTTAGGGCCAGTCATAAAGGTGCACAAACTTAATCTGATGTCAATTTTATCCTAGCTACAACACTACGAAGTGGGTGAACCATGGAAGAACTGTGTACTGCCAAAAAGAGGTATTTTGGCAAAGAAAGAGCTGAGAAAACATTGCATCACTTGTGAGCAACTGCAAATAACCAAACTCAAAGCAACGCTGGTCAGGTTCCGAGAGAGCCACACCTGTGCCCCTACAGACGGCTTAGGATGAAGTACTAAAAGGGGTAAATGATCTCATCGCTCTAATTAACTGAAATAAGTTAAACATCCTTGATAAATCATTAGGCCAAATTCTGCCCTTACTTAAGACTACAACTCACATTAGAGTTAATGAGATTTACACACATGTATCAGAGGTTAGAATTTGGTAAATTGATTAGAGGCTCCATGTGTTAGTAAATTGTCTGGGATTCAAAAGATCTCTATTTATCAAGATCCAAACTGTACAATCTGGAGGGAAATAAAAGTTGATAAGGAGAATAAGAAAAACCCTCCCCCACTCCTCACCCCTGCAAATAAATACCACTGATTCTTTTGCTCCTACCTTCTAGCCGGGTTTGACAAGATATATTTGTTTTTCAGTTAATATTCATAAAAGGTGTGAATAAGATGCAGAACTTTAGTACAAAGCAAATCCAAACAAAAGAAATACTCAAATTAAAGCTCTTTCATTTTTTCAAGACACAGCAGCCTTTTCTAAGCTTTATTAGAAAATTATCATGCCAGCTGTCTCTTTTTCCTGACTGTTATTCACACAATATGCCTCTCTCTTGTTTCTTTTCAGCTTTGTACATGTATAATAATGAGTTTTCTAGAATGGAAAACCCAGTGGAATATTAAAATTGCAAAGAGCAGCTCTTCGAGTTAATTTCACCAAAGTGCATCACAACACAATACAATGTTGTAAGAATGAATATCTAATAGGAATTCATTCATGGAAAAATTAATTAAAGAAAATGTTATTGCTAATATAGGCTTTTTATATATGTACTGTTATGTATTGGCAATAATAAAAGTTAAACATTTATGAAAGTAAAGCATTCATGACATACATGCTGGGCTATGTTATGAACAATATACCAATTTGAACATGATGCAAAACTCATAGCAAGCACTGACTATGGATTTGGTTGAGAGATGAACAGAATTATGGTTTTGTTTTAACAGAAAATACAGTAGAAATAATGTTTTGCAAATGGAACATGTTACCTAATATTTTACATGTGACAATGTAAAATGTCAGTCTGCCATGTCATAACTGAGACTACTAGTCTGTGACTTATGGGTATCTCTCGTTTGCTGAAGGTACAGTTCAGTGGCTCCTTTTTCTGTAATTTTATTTTTCTGCATGGCTCAATGATAATCTTATACTCTTGGGTATTTTTTCTTGTAGAGGCCAAAATTTGCAGATTTGGATGCTTAAAAGGTAGGTTCCTGAAACCGTGTTTAGACATCTCACCAAAAATGGCCTTATTGTCAGGAGTACTGAGTTCTCACAGCTCCTGTTAACATGGCAACAATCATGGAATTTAATAGTACCTGGGAATCCAAATGCTTAGGTACTTAACATTTTATTCCATATTTGGAAATTTCAGCCGTATGCAGAAGAATATGGAATATACAAATAGGGTGATCTAACAGCAAGGTGATGGAGAAGAGGGAATATTATAGGGAAAGATTAATAAACAATGTGCTGCAAAGTTGATTTTTTTATAATTTTTCTTTCAATGAAGAAATCTGTAAAATAGAGTTCAAAACATGATAGAGAAAATTAGAAATAATGGCTAGATCTTTTTCAAGAATATATTAGAGATAGTTGTTTATTTGAATGCCAGCATTATCTATATTTGTGAGACATGCAAGTGATCTGAAAAGACCTACTGTGTATAATGTTATATATTTAAATACAAATACTAATCTGTATTTTAGTACTTTGAGGCCTTTTGCAACTTTTACTTTTATTTCTAAGGCCTACAGAGATGTTCTTTATTCTATTGTCTAAACATGAAAATTACTGGTCCCCTAGGATGAATGATTTGTGCTCTGGGTTGACTTTTTATCAATCATGTTAATTTGAAAATAAGCTATTGGTTTGTCTTTTTATTCATTATAGTCAAAAGTGGATTGTGTTAGCCCTATCCCATTTGCCCTTAATTAACAACCACTGAATCCCCATATTAATTAGCAGAGCTGTTAGATATTTTACATCACTCCTCACTATACCAGATAATTAAAAGTCCCATTAATAAAACTGTGGTACTCATAATTTGTATAAACCTATTATGAAACAATAAAACTGATTACACTACAGACGCTCCCCGACTTACACAAGCGATCCGTTCCGGAATGCCTTGCGTAACTCAAATTTTGCGTAAGTCGGAAATGTATCTCTGACCATTACACACACACACTCACACCCTCCTATTTCTAGCTTACGGAACTTTTTCTGTAAGCTCAGATTTGCGTATGTCGGGTTTACATAACTATGTCTAGCTTTTTACATGCCTGTTTATTGATGTGATATTGCTTTAATCTGAGAAGAATTCGCAGCCTTGCAAAGGTTAAAGAGAGCAATTGTAAATGTCAGCTAGGACTTCATTGGTTGCTATCCTATAGAATCATTGAACCATCAGATCCCCAAGGCAACCTGGACATGCCTCATCCCCAGCCAACCAGCATCAGCCACTTTTGCATTTGCCACATGTGGGTATCTTGGAGTCTTTTGCTGGGGGATCCACAGATCTGAAAATGAATGAAGCCTAAATCCTTTAAAACTTTGGCACAGCCTTTTATGTGGAATACCTAGGGTGACCATCTTTTCTGGATGGAAATAAGGGAAAGCCACACAAAAAATAAGGGACAATACTTTATTTTAAGAGACATTTTAGCGAAACACCATTTCTCTTAGCATCACACGTATTTCCTCTCAAGTGTACATTTCTAATGCCCTCAAATATACAATGCAACTAAGTACCATTTTAAACATTAAATTGAAGCATATCAGTTTTAAGGGACAAGTGATCACCCTAAGGGACAAATCAATGAAATAAGGGATGGTCCCTTAAAATAAGGTACACATGGTTACCCTAGAAAAACAACAAGGAGTCCGGTGGCACCTTAAAGACTAACATATTTATGTGGGTATAAGCTTTCGTGGGTAAAAAACCAACTTCTTCAGAGTGAAAATTACAGATGCAGGCATAAATATACTAATATGGTCACCCTAGGAATACCAATAGATTTAGGTTAATAATTATCTTAAAGTTGGACTAGCATAAAATTGTCAAACATTCCCATTTGACAATGGCCACTACATAGTAAAGTTTACATATAGTGGACTTAATCCTGTTTGCCTTCCTCCTGCAAGGTATCCCATTGAGCTGAAAATGTGAAGTCAATGGGGATACTTACAGGAATAGGGTGAGCAGGATTAGACCCACTTTCAAACCTCTCTCTGAGGTTGAAAAGAATCTGGTAGATTTGCAGTTTGTAGGAGAGTCTGTGGCATCCGCAGAAGGATAGACAAGTACATTACAAATATGGTTTTTGGAGTGGTGCCTTGAGACTGAGTCTCAAATTCAGTCTCAGATATTTGCTTCTAAATTTATCCCTAAACAACATTTATCCCATGATGCCTCCATGACCTTCCAGGGAACGTTTCTTAACTTGAGCCTTAAAAAGCCTTCAGTCATGGATTGCAAGGATCCCAAAGATCTATTAATCTTGCTACTTTGGGAATCAATTATGTTAAATATCATCTCAATTCAGTGTGACTAGTCAGTATTCAACAGCACAAAAAATGTCTTACTTCCTATCCTGTCCTGATATCCTCTAGTCATTGCACACTGGATCACAGTCAAGACCCTAGTTAACATTTCTGATAAGAGTGTTTCAAACTATGAGTGGGTAAAACATATACCCTAATATCCAGAGATTTTGAACTCCTCTGAATTAATTTTGCCCAATCACTACCCACATGTTGAATGCAAAGGCAAAGTTTTGACTTAAAAAACAAAAAGGAGGAGGAAAGCGGATCATCTCTCAGGTAAACCAAAAGCTTCATTTTTCACCCTTTAGGAATTCCTCTTTCTCTGGGGAAGAAAGTATTCAAAAACAAATGTGTAAAAAAAAAAAAAGTTGATTTTTTTCCCCTCCCAAAAATGTCTGTTGCGTCTTTCTAGCTGTCACCAAAATGTCTCCAAGGACCAGTAATGTTAAAAATAGTGTTCTGATGTGTAAAGACATCTATGGTAAAACAAGTAAGCCATTACTTCTTTGGTTTAACTCAAAATGCAATGACATTTCATGCCAGCTCTGGAAAAAAAAATTGAATGACATTCAAGAAGTCATTACAGCTTCCACACCAAAGAAATTCAGTTAAGTTTCAAGTTTAAAGTTAAATCTAATTCTATAACCCTGTTTAATTAAGTAATCTTCAGCTCTTTTCACTGAGGATTTGTTATTCCCTCCTGCATTCCTACAAGGACTGGTTAGATTTGCTGAGTAAAATTTTTAATCACAGTTCTTTGGCTTTGTGCCTCTGTCGTGTACTCTCAGGCAAAAACCACCTGCGATAAAAGGCCTACTAGCTCTCATCTGTGGTAAGAGGTTAAAAAATTAGGAAAAAAACCAGATGAAATGTATGACAACTGTGACATTCCCTCAGGAAACGTCATAAGGTAGGGGAATCTTTCAATATTATGAACTAAAGGTTTGGGCTGTCATTTACGTGGGAACTGCTGATATTCTGCAGTTATGACTTTTGAGCAAATGAAACTCTGTGTGGGTGAGAACTGTATTTAAGTAGAGTGGCTTTGAATTTATAAAATGCAGACAAGATGTTCTACTGCAATTTAACAATTTAGTAGGAATCTTCAATTGCAAACAAACAGGGAAGTATAATTTCAAAGATACCTCAAAGCCAGCCTATCAATATACAGGTGAAAGACAGAGAAAAGAATCTCTCTTACCAACAACTGCTCTTCTCCACTCATTCTTTCAACTAAATGTGTACTCATGTCGCATAAAGTATCATTCAGGCCTGTGCTAATGTAATTCAGATACAATAAGAAATCATACCTACTTAAGGCATCAGTATCTTTGGAATTATATATGGAATGATTTTTTTAAATATAGTCTTGAGCTTTGCCTTTTAAAATAAGCAAGATACATTTGCACCATATGTTCCCCTTGCAGTTTATTGTTCTTATATTTAAAATTTAGGACGATGACTCATATATAATCTCTAGCTCATTTGAAAGATAATACAGCATTTAGCCATGTCATATAATCCTCTGATGTTGAATAAAGTTTGCAGTCCTGAGATATTTTGGTGCTTTTTATGGTCCATTTTCTATTATCGTGTAGAGGAAACTCGTCAAGAAACTTAACAGCAAGGAGTCGCACCTAAAGGTAAGGTTTCCCACAAGGTTCCATTGTGAAGAACCTATTTTTAGTTGCTTACAACATTCTCAAACTTTCATTGTTCAGGATTCAATTCTGCACACTTGGTCTTAGCCCAAGAACACATTCTGAATTTTTTAAACCAAAAATGGTTCAGCCACTTGAGTATGTGAAGAGTGAAAAATCACAGTTCTGCCATTATTAATTAAAAAAAGTATTTCTAACAATTTTATTGCCTCAATGGTAGGAGTTTAAAAAGTTTGGCAGTTCCACAATCCCTAATTCACAAAAGTGCATTTCAATGTAGTGAAAATCCATTTAAATTTGGGTAAGTTATAAGGTCACATATGTCCTGATTACAGCTATGTGATAATAGCTTTGGGTTTTTTATTATTATTTTTTATTATTGGTTAGTAATAGGAGGATTAATTTTACTAAATAGTAAAAGAGTATCTTACAAATGTAAGGTACTGTTCAACATGAATAAAGGGTAATAATATCTGGCCCTTACTGTGCAGGTACATGTAGAAAATGATCTGTGATGTGTGCACTATGCAGAATGACGGGGGAGGAACGCCCTGCCTTATCTTATGCAATATGTAAAGGTGAGTATATAAACTTTAGCCAACTTCACCACTGCTGTGATCAGGTGCATTTTCACTGAAATCAATGCACTCATGGCTACATATACTAATGGTGAGTCTGACTCTATCTACAACAACACTTCATTTGTAATTAAAATTCTGCCACTTCAGATGTAAAAATATGCCTTGCATTCTGCACAGACACTACATGACAACATTTTTTGAAGGGGAAATGAAGATGATAAGTAACTGAAACTCTACAAGAAATTTTACAAAGAACGTACTTAGCTGAGTTGGTACGTAGCCAGGACAATACAGCTAAATAACTCTTACTCGTGAGAAAAATACCATGGGATATTTAAGTAAAAATAGTTGCACTCACTACCTAATTACCCAACAAACATATAATGCAAGACACTGGTGAACGTCTATGTCAACTATACAAGGAAGTAGATAGTTACAGTTATGTTCCCGCTTGTATGCAACAGTCAAACCTCGATTTAATAAAATAAATAAATAAATAAATAAACCAAAACCACACTTCCTTTGTCTGAAAGATTTCATGAAACCTGTAATAAGTCTTTAAAGACAGGATGTAACTAATCTTTCCTGTCTCCTAAGAATCATTTCAGATTGATAGGCCTTAAATTCCATGAATGGAATCCACTCAGTATTTCAGTTTGAATCAAGATGAACCAAAGTCTATCCCTGATAGTGCCATTATTTTAGTCTACTTGCAGACTAAAGACATCCATGCATTGACTGAGCTATCAGAAGGCTCAGCAAAATTCTTTTTGTTGAATTCTGAATAAAAACAGGAAAATCTATGGAAAGACTATCTCTGTTAAATACACATCTTTTTCCTCCCCTACATATCTAGATTGTCCTGACTGAAGTTCTGAAAATGAAAAGGGGATGTTTTTCTGTGGTTTTGTATTGCTAAATCTGCTGGGATAAAGAAGAGCAGAGAATAATGTCTCCTGCTGTGTTAAAGCAATAAACACGGCAAAGGAATTAAAACAATAATTGAAAAACATAGAGAGCTATAATGAGTTTTTATTAGAGCAGCAATGAACTGTATGTTACTAAGGTTGCAAATTGCAGCAAAGACTCTCAGACCTTACATGCTTGCTGTCATTCACCCTGTCAGCTCATACTTCACTATGACCCTGTATGCACCTATTAGACTAAGGGGGTCTTTAAAAATACAAAAGCAAATAAAAACAATTGCAGCTGGCAGCCTAGAAAATTTAAACTGTGCTAAGTAGGTGAGCCACCTATGATATTGGAATACAAAGAATAAGAACACTTCCATTCAGAGTCCTTGTGAATAAAAATCTGCGTTGGGTGTATGTTTTGCACACCCATTTAAATCAAACACAGAAAGGAACTGTTGAGCAACCCTAAAGAAACCTTAAATGCTGCCAACTGGTAACTTTCCCTGATTCTGTAATCAGCTGCATGTGGGACAGACCCCCTCTTCACCATCGAAGGAGGTTGTAGGTTCAAGGCCTTTTAGCCATGTGTAACTTGTATATTGTTTCTATTTCTCACCAATCTGCTGCATATCTGACATTTCACAAATAGTATAAAAGTGCAAGAGTGTGTGTGTGTAGATAGATAGATAGATAGAAAGAAAGGTCCTGCTACACCTCACTCAGCTGGTGGAAGACAACTCCCTCATTCTGCATTAATTTCAATGCAGTTTTTAAAGCATCTGTCCCTATGAAGAAAGATTGTGCTCTCTGTTTCAATGAGACATTTAAAATCCCACATTTTGACAGCAGGAACAGGGTGGAATTCCTCTCCATCCAAAGATTTGGCTGGCCTTGTGATAAATCTCCAAAGAAACTTAATTTTAATCTGTGGAAGGCTTTTGCTCTACATGCAGTCACCAATTCAACCAGCATTAAGCCTAAAGCACACCACCCAAAACAAAAAAGGCTTGTACACATAGGAATTATCTGTAAACTGTAATTCTAATAGTCACACAGAATAAAGGAATGAGCACTTCCCTGAACATTTTTTTAAAATTACTCATGTCTAAAAATATCAGCTCTGTCTATGAAGAGCCCTGAAAAATTGGAGACATCACCTTCATGCCCCAACATCTGCCTATACAGCTGTCTTCCCTTACTGTACTACCAGCTGCACATCACAGCTATAATGAAGTGGGTAGCTAGCATAGCAGGGTATGCACTGGCGGATATGGCAAGCAATAGTAATATCAGCAACATCACTATTGCACAATGATTCTGAACATACTGGAGTCCTCAGCAATGAGTTTCAACAATAACATCATCACTTTGTCAATTCCTTCTTGGTCTTTTTTAAAGTATCAGCATTCATTTTCATTTGGAAGCTCAAAACCCCAGTGCTATTTTTCCTGTCCTGACCCTAGAATAAATACTAAGGAAGAATACAAGTGTTCCAGCATTTGATGTACAGTACATTCTTTGGAAAGAGAAGCCTCATTGGATTATATCACAGTGGTTTATGTGCGATGGGCTCAGAATGTTCTCTTAGAAATTTTATAGTCTCATTTTGATAAACTAAGATCATTTTTTTGGAGGGAAAAGAGAGACTGGGAGTCCTTGTGAGATTAAATTAGGCACTGATTGTTTCATGCAAACTTTGAGTGTAATATTCATTGTTATTCATTATTTTTGTTTCCTAGTTGTAAGCCTCAGCTTCTCCTTTTTTTATACTCTAACAAATCTTCACAGAAAGTCAACAAACAAGACAATTCTACCTGGTTTATCAGAATTACATAATATACCCAATAATGGAAGCTATAGCACTAAAATAAGGTGAATGTATAAGTCCTCTACATGTCATCTCACTGCCTATTACATTTTCATCTCAGAGTCAGCTCAATTTTGAGTGTTGCAGTGAAGATCTAATAAAGACATTTAATGATATGATCTAAAGAAACAATTTTTGCATTTTTACTTTTGCTGTGTGCACACTTAAAAGTGTAGTAGTACATTAATATACACTTTACTTTCCCCTGTGAAAATGTAGCTGCAGAACTGAAAATTTTTCTGGCAATTCTGTGCCCCTTCAATTTCCTTTTTATGTAAAAATTGGACAAAATAGCCACCTTTTGTCATCTATTAACACCCTTCCAATATTTAAACTTGGAACTTCAAACTGCCTTTTAACTGGATTGGGTCCTTTTTTTCATTAAGACTTTTCCAGAATCATTGCTGGAAAAGGAGGCACATTATTTGAGGGTAAAAATCAAGACACAATCACTAGTGTGGAAGGCTTTATGCAGACCATCTACCATAGGTTGAATTTCATCTTATGTCAGTTGCAGTTCCATTCTGTCTTGTAATGGAATAATATCCCTACCGGAATAAGTTCATGTAGGTCTAATTTCTGTAAGCAGACTGCAATAGGTTTTAAAATTTCTTGCAACCTTAAGGTGCAAGAGAAGAAATACTATTAAAGTAAGTGCAAATGTGTTTTTAATAAACTGGCTGAAAATCTCCCTATATGTATCATAAGCTCTTGTATTCCCATGAGGGCTTATTAGATCCACATAAGATGTTTTAGAAAATTTTCATCACCTAACTACTTTAAGCTGCATTAATCATTTTAAATTCCAACCAAATCATAAGCAAAAAATCTGCTCCTGTCTAATGAATAATAATACTTTCCCTTCCTAGCTAAATTTCTTGGGCTGAAGTTTTACAAACATTTAATGAGAGATGTGCACAGAAAATCCATTAAACAAATAAAAGATTGTGTGTGTACACACATTTCCTGAGCAATATGTGGCATGGAAATCCATCATCTCTACCGCTTAGCATTTTCTTTTAAATTATCAGGTTTTTTAAAAAATATTTCAAAAGGAGACTGATACGTCTCTTTAATAGTTTTGCTTTTTTTACATCCCATTATTTGTAATATCATAAAAAATTAAAAATGAAATTTGTGTCCTTGCAAATCATCCCTAACCTTTCCCTAGTCAGGCATCAGACTGAGATATGGCATAGATGACACTTATTAACAACCCTGTCCTATCCATGGTCTATGGGCCAAACATCCTTATTATTCTGCTGGATCTCTCCACAACATGTGCTACACAGTGTTTTAGGATCATGAAATGCACCTGTTCTGCCTCACAGATTTATCAGGGGTAAGCAGCAGTCTATTTTGGTGATTCCAATCCTCTCTCTTAGGCCAAGCCCATAGGTCTCTGATTAGAAATTGCAACACTTCCTTCAGAAATATCACCTATAGATACCTGCAAGCACTAATATTGGACACACAAATAGCAACAGCTGCACAAACAGCTTGGTCCACCCTTCCTGACCAGAATACAATGCCCCATCCAACAAATTCAAGCTATCTATGTCAGGAGTCAGATTAATGGAAGGGTGAAAGAAAGTTTTCTCAGCAGTTAACCAAGCACTCTGGAACTCCCCCTTCCCAAGATCTGATGACCACTCACTAACCTCACCAGCTGGGATAGTCAACGAAGCCTAAGGTAGTTAGGTACCCAAATCCAATTGGAATATAATGGTAGTTTGGTGCATAACTCCCTTCAGATCCTTTGAAAATTCCAGCCACCACTTTCACGGTGAAAACTGGCTTCAACTACATAGTTTTTCCACACATATACTTTATATATCAGCATGAATGACTTTAGTGCAAATCCTATGTAATAAGCCAACTAAAGTCAAAGGAATCACACTAACGATGTACTTGGCCTGATGTCTCTTAAATAATTTGTTTCAGAGCCAACAAATATTCCTTTAATTCTACAATATTTTTATTTTTATTGTTTTATTTATGTATAGTAATTTCTTTGTGATGGAGTGCTAAGTTTAAAATCAAATGGACAGACACCGCACTTGGAATCTGCATAAGGAGAAGACTCTAAATGTGCAGAACTCCCCTTTACTACCTAGGAATGGAAGCCAGCTGCCTCAGCAGCTTGGGCACCCTGGACAGCACAGAGGTTCTCTTCAGGTCTAGAGATGAGAAGTCTTGCCATGCATAGAGAGTAGGTGAGTTACCCACTGTTCCCTCTGAAAAACCAGGGGAAAAATAATACTGTCAAAAACTGTATTAAGGTTTCATCAGAGCTGCCTCTGCACGAGGGAACTGTCTTTGAAAAGGAGTAATGGGGCAGGTGCTAGTGGCAAAGTTTCTGATACTGTAGCTTCAGTGGAGTAAGGAAACAGAAGCAGAGCTCCTGGAGCCATCATGGAGGTCCAGGATCTCATGGTGGAGGACCTTATAACCTTGGTAGATTCTAGGGATCTGCACCAATCTTAAGCAGCAAGGTTTATGGGTAGGACTCCCAGATTCTTTCACTAGGAAAGGGAGGTAATATTGGAAGAATTCAGAAGAAACTCCATGAGGGGAATCATGTGGAGCTTCTCAGCTCTTCCACTCGTCTTTCTATGTAGGGGTACAGTATGGTGCACAGGTGTATTTAGACATGGGAAGAATTGCTCCATCAGATTATAACAACTGTAAGAGAGGTCATATTTTGAACTTAAAATTCTTAATAGCATTAGGGATAAGCAAAGCTCAAAAAGTTCATGGTTCAGGATTTGACAAGCCACTAAAAATTCATGCTTATCTGAACCTTCTGAAGTGCTAACTCTTCCCTCCCCAAGCCCCAAAATGATATGTCTCATTCCACATAAAACCGTTTTTATTGATCCTCCCTTACCTGGCTGTAGGTTTAACCGAGTGGAAACCAGCTATCTACTTCCTCCTACTTCAGCTTTGGTCTCTTCTTTAGAGGGCAAACTAAGTAGTATGCTCTCCTTACTTCAGGGGCCAGCCAGCCTTTTCCTACCCATAATTCCCCTTCTTTTTGCACTGTCTGACCCTCTTCCCTTTTGGCAATCTTCACTCAGCCTGCTCATTTAATGCATCTTTAGAACGTAAATCAGTGTCTCCCTTCTCACATCTGACCCTGCCATGCTTCATCAACAGGATCTAGTCACGCTATTTGCCCTTTAAACTTTTATATACTTGGGGCTTAGTAGATAGTTGGGCTAATTTGATATGTACAAATCACTGATCTGAGACTGAAAAAGGAGACCCTTATACAAACATTTCAGAACTTTAAAAAAGGTTTAGTTCAAACTTCAGACAAGGATTCAGGCAAGGGTTTGAAAAGTTTCTTATTTTATTCAAAACAGTCTAGCAATCCTTGGCAAGTGCATCTAATCTTGCACTTATTGGAGATAGAGGAACATTTGCTATTGACATTAATGGATGTATAATACAACCAAAAGTCTGTGACATAAAAGGTTTTCAAAAGCTACACATACGTGGGAATGGTAATTCTGGAAAACTTTCTGTAGACAAGGGTATGTTTCTCCATTCTTTTACACCAGTTTTACGCTGGTATGACTAATGATGTCAGTGGGGACCCGTTGCTATAAAACTGGCATAACTAAATGGTGAATCAGGCCTTGGAACTTCCTTTCAATGTTTTTTAGTGTTAGTTCTTAAAATTAACTTATGAGGGAAAATCATTGTATGATCTGTTTTCATTTCCATAAAAATGTCACGTTCCTACTCTGCAAAACTTTACAACCTTTATAGTAATAAATATTGCAAAAATGATCAGCCTATTTGCTTCTTTATCTTTCCTGGGATATTCACAGAATATGAGAGAGGTACAGCTGGAACCAAGCAAGCTTTCCAGCATCACAACTGCTGGCTGGAACCGTCTCATATTTCTGTCGCAAAAAGGGTTTTCAAAGTTTGAATTCCATTTTTAAAATCCTACCCTTAAGAATATAACCTATACTGATAAGGATCAAGGCATTCATCTTCATTTGTAGTGAGCACCACAACTCAATTCATCAGTCCACTTTGCTTTGCCACTCGTGAATCATGTCAGCAGCCCAAACCTGTGAAAACAAACACTGCTACTCTGCTCTTCATCTGTGCCTATCTCCCTCCTTCCTCTCTCTGTTTATATGTATATTTATTGTCTTTTTCCTTTTCTAAAAGGCACAAACAACCTGTCAGAAATATTCAAGCATATGCAAAATGCTAACTAGACAGACAAAAATAATCTTTGTTCTTTTCTCCATGTGCTCTGTGGGAGTTTTGTCTTGTTTATATGATTGATCAGTTTGCATTTTACTTCAGCAAAATCATTTTTCAAAATACATACATTAAGTATAAAGGCAGAAGAGAAATATTTGAGCCAGACCTTAGTTTGGCCAATACAGGGGTAATGTAGAGTAGAGGATTAATTGTGATGTTTAACAGATTGTAAAACATCCCACAAAGTAACACCAGACTGCTTTTTGCAAACACCATTTTTCACTATCATCTATATTGCTAGGTTATGTGTTAAAATAAATTCCCCAGGACAAATTGCAAGATTTCTAATACCAATTCTTCCTCCTGTGACCAATGTTGTTTAGTTTAGGTTTTCTTGGGCTTGGATGATACATGAAATATCAAAAATTGGCAGAATAAGCTAAAAGCTGTAATTAATACATCTAGGTGCCCCAGAAAAGATCACATTTCTTTTGATCATTCTTTGGTATATTAGAATGAGAGAGGAATACCAGCACTTCCCATGTATTCTTCTTTCTCATTTTCCCAGTCTCCATGTGACTTTAGAAAGCTATCTTCCATGTATTCTTCCAATATAATTACCTGAGTAAAGTCATGCTCTCTTTTGTTAGCACTGAAGGTGAAAGAGGAAGGCATGTGGTGTATTTCTTTGTTAGAAACTAATCCCTTGGCAGTCTTTAAAATTGTTAACTAATTGTTAGTGACTGTTTTTTATAGGCTTCTCTTTACTTTGTTCTTCTTTTGATGCTGTAAACTCTACATCCTGCATTTCTTGTACACCAAAAACTTCTACAAAAGCGAGTGGGAATTTTGGGTGTGTAAGGAATGCTGAATCAAGCACAATATGACTATTGAATATTCCTAACCTGTAACCATTCTTTTCTGGACCACTCTAACACAAACCAACTGCACAAAATATGTGTTTCCTCTATAACAATCTGCTTTCTCATAGCCTCAGCACTTGTTACACACACACAGTAATTTAATGAGTCTACTTTGTTTTGATTATGGCAAAATTAATTATTTGGTGAAATTTCACAAAATTCAGGGATGCAAAATTGTGTGAATCAAAATTGCAGAAAGTTTCACTAACGTGTTAACATTTTCTGCACATTTGCAAAGCTTAAGTGCACATCATTCTCAGTGTAGCATTTAGCCCTTGTGATAATTCATGTACTCTAACAAATAACAGTCACTGCTGCATAGTCCTTTGCTGCTAGAGGGTAGGAAGAGAATCTTTCATTCCTAAAACATCTATGATTCTACAAGCTGGATCCTCAGCTGGTTTAAACTAGTATAGTTCCACTGAAGACAATCTTTAAAATGTATTAAAATGAAAACAAATTTGATAAAGAAAAGTGGTTTATAGCACCAATGCAGTACACTGCTTCCGCTATGGTACTTATGCTTTAAACAGCATTTGCTGCCTTTGCTGAATGGAACTCTCAGTCTTTTCTCACCAAGAATTCTTTTCAGAAGTCTCTACAAGTAACTCTCAGTACCAAAAGTAATCGACACAGTAGGAGTCACTGTCTTTAACGTTCACATTTTTTTTTCTGAATCAGACAACTGCTTATAACTGCTGTTTATCTAAAAGTTTAAAAGGGGGAACCTAAAAATCTTTGTCAGCACTTAGCCTACTCTACCCTCTGATTCTGAGTGACCTTCGATATGTTACTTGACCTGTGGGTGCCTCAATCAATCCAGTGGGAAGGCAGAATAAAAAAAGAATCCCTTTGAAAACCAGACGTTGCATCAGTGCTGAGTTTTCCTGGATAAATACATTTAAAATTAAAAGAAAGCTAGAACTCTACTATGACCTTTTAGAATACTTAATGTCAAGGGCCTTTGTGACTGAGACCAAGTGTCTATCTGGAACTGCAAATGCAATTAAAAAAAAAAGGAAAACCAGATAGCACCGTCTCATGCACAGGATGCAGAGGTTGGGGTTGTGTTTTTGTTTATGCCTCATTCCTTGTCCCAATTGTGCCTTTTTGTTCTTTTACACGATTTCCACTAACAACAATTTATTTAGCAGCTTTCATCCTGAAGGAGCTCAAATCATTAAAAAAAATACAACTAACATACAAATTACACAAAGTGGGCCAAAATCTGTATTTTGTTGATGTCACTGTATGATGTAAGTGACATGTTGGGTGTACATAGGTTAAAAGATGGGTTAACAAGGGTGAGAGAGAAGTGTGCAACTTTCACCAATAGGGAATTCAGGCTGTGTACAAGACTAGTGTACCTTACATGATGAGGTCCCCTAATTTATTTTACACCCTCATGTGAATTCAGCAACTCCCACCCTCTCAGCATGTATATTTATGCATAATATTGATGGGCTCTGGACCACAGTGGTGGGAAGCGAGATCGTGCACTCTGTGGCTCAAATCATTGGCAATCGCAGGTCCACCAGGGGCCTCCCATGTAGTTGGGCAGGGAGGTATAGTCCAGATGGGACATACATTGATTCAGCACCTCCCTTGAGCAGATTTTGCAGTGGGGTTCCTATGAATTCCTGACTGGACTTCAAAAGTGCTTTCCCATTGGGGACCCCCAAAAGAAGGGTTATGGGGTTACCATCACCTCCTCTTCTTGAAGTTGTTTCCCCCATTCTGTTGCAGCTCCTTCTTTGGAAGTGCCCACAGTGGCCCATCAGACCTCTTTCGTTCATTTGCTATGGTGACAATTCCACCACCACTCACAATCATTTTCTGACCAAATTACACCCACATTCACCACCATTAGTGTGACCTTTGAATTTGGTCCAGATGCTTCTATAGGCATTGCACCTTCAAAGTATTCTGTTCACTATCCCATCAACCACTGCTGAAATGCCTTTCAGTCAAAATGCAACACTATTTAACAGGGCACAGCAACACCATACCATCATTCCAAAATCTTCCAGAGTCCACTATCATTCTGACCAGAACATGGGAAGAAAAGGAAGTGAGAAGGAAGTGAAAGGTTACAAGTTTCCATAGCAAAAATAAAATTCCAAGGGCTTTAACGACTTTATGTGCTTTTAGCTTTTTGTTTCTGTTTTTAAATCCTTGCAAATTAACTTCTACTTTATGCCAGCATAATATTGTACCTTCTTCTTATAGTTTGGCTTTGTATGGGGAAATAAGGGCAGCTAAACAGACACCATGAAAAGCAACCAATGAAGGACCTATATCTTCTAATGAGATAAGAATTTCAAGGAGAACATGAGGGAGGAGTTGTTTTGTTCCCCAAGACACACAATCACTTAGGGACAATCCTTGTCCTTCTTCCTCTATGGCTGTGAATCTTCTCAGATGCAATGGACTGGCTGCTGTTCCACTTCATGAAAAGAATAGGGTTGGCAAGCCCGTGGAGGAACAGTGTATAGCTCCAGAGGGATTCCCAATGAATTGCTGAATGGGACAGGAGGGAGTTCAGAGAGACTAAGGCCTGTGGATTCACTACGGCATAGCCCACTGGCCTTTGCTCACCCCTTTCTCCAATGGGGTGGGTGTGCAGAAGCTTTGGAAACTACCATGAGCTCAGGCCTTGTAGAAGGATTCCTTATCCCAGCACACAGCCCAGTCACTTGTTAACAAAACCAGTGTCACCTTCTGCAATTCTTCAGAAAAGTGAGTGATTTCTATAACTGTCCATGGGCCAAAGAGAATATTCATCACAACGTCACTGTTCACACTGCTCTAGCTAAGGGTCTAGATGCACCTTTCTATCATACAAAAATATTTTCAAGTCTTTATCACTTGCTAGTTTTAAAAAATTGCTCCAGGCTGAAACTTCTCATAAAAAGGTCTCACCCAAACCCAAATATTTTAAAGCCAAATTTAAAAACAAAACTCCTGGAGTCAGTTTTCCCATTGATATACCTGGCAGTCTCCCCACCCACTTAAGAACAGATCCCCAATCTCCTGGCTCCTACAAGGCCATCTTTTCCCTCTAAACTATCCACATAGCAATGAGACTGAAGAGAAAAGTACGAGGAAGGATGATACTTCATACCATGAGGTTGAGAGGTAAGAACACAACAGATAGGGTTCTAAAGGATCTATTTAGGTCTTCCTTAATTCAAACAATGTCCTTCTATGTATAGAGCATGACAGAGCTCTCACCATAGCTCTGGATTTCTTAGATTATGGACAGAAACCAGGGACTGTTCTTTTGAGTATTTGATAATCTCCTAGAGCACACAGTGGGTGCTACTATAAATGAATCAATAAATAATAATTATTAATATATATAGTTTGTTAGTGCAGAATAGCTCTTGCACTTTAAATTCACACCCGAGATTATTCCACACTAACTTCCCATGTGGACAAGCCCTTATACTGACAAGCCCTTACAACTTCACACCCCACACACTCAGATATCCTTAATTAGGAATCTTTGCCAACTGAGCAAATAACAGGAGTGAATTATTGTTTCTCTATAGTTACAGTAAATTGCATCCCTAATGGATTCTAAAAGCTGACTGGCTTCTAAATCCTTCCCACCCTGGTCTTGTCACTTGTACCTCTAGGGTAGCAAAGAACTCAATATTCCCTTGTAACCTCCCATAATTCTTTCCACCCAAGATAAAAAATTCTTAGTTCTATCTATGATTCTATGTTCCCCAATGGTGATGCTAAATTTCCATGCTAGAACTGTTTCCTTAAGGATACCACACTGTCCTAACCTCCTTCCTACAATCCTAATTTATTTGTAAGTTAACAGCTTCTCCTACAGATTCCCCTTAACACCTCCTTTCTGTAAAACAGATTCTTTGTTATGTCTCTGACAGACTGTTTTCTTTATTTTCTGTTTCTGATTCATATGTTGCCATGGTACTGTGTTAAATATCAGATATCAGCTCTACAATGGTACCACTAACTAAGGAATACTGTGCGGCAGATCATAAAGAGTAGGCAGTGTTTCTTCTTCTGTACCATTTTCTTGCTAAAATGGAAAGTGCTCTGCCTCAGTAGTTGTTGCATGATATTTTCCTGTAGAGATACTTCAGTCTCATGGAAAATCTTGCTTTCAAATAAAAATTTTCAGGCACGTTTGTAGATCATGATCCTGAAAGTCAATGGGAGTTTTGCATAAATACAGACTGCCAAATTTGGCTGCATACATTTTAAGTAGGTATTTTCCTTCCTACACTCTTCATTACTAAAAATATTTGCCTGAAAGCATGTCTTTTTCCAAAGCATTTATTTCCCACCTGAAGTCAATCCATAGCCTGGGACATGATCATTTCCACAGTGATCTAATATTGATTTCAAATAACTTCCAGTATGAACCAATTCGCATTTAGGGAGAGGGCAACAGTGCAGATTTTAATCTCTGGGTCTGAATACACCCCCATAGTATGGTCAGAGAGCAAAATGAAGATTAGAAAACATGTATTCTCTGGCGCCAGTTTAGACGAAGCTGAAATGTTGCAAGAACAATTACTTTTGTGAGATTTTGGTACAAGATGGTAGAGATCTCAGAAGACCAACAGATTCTGCAAAATTTCCATCATGCTAGACTGTATCTAAAGCAGGCCTGAACTGTTGAACACTATTCCTCAGCCCTGCTCAACTTACAAACTGAGTATTTCTGTATTAGGGAATAAACCAAACACATGATCTCTTAAACAAAAATGATGTTTCTGTGCAAATATGCTTAGTGTTGTTGTTAGGATATAGACATTCAGTCCTGTCTGCAAAGAATTTAAGAATTTAGGTGTATTCTTATCACTTAGCTAGTTATAGAGGTATAAAAGAAAGAATCAAGATCACTGTCTGTGTAATGGTCTTCTCTTACTGTGACAGGCTAAGGCCTTCAGCTAAGATGTAGTTAGGCAGCCATAAGCTGGGAAGTGTATGGTCACATCCTCACATTCCAAACTAGTCACATTGAAATAAGGTGCTATTGGGCTATTAGGAATACAATCCTGTCCTGATATATTACCTCCAGAGAAAGGGTAGAGCCTAGAAGATGTAAAAGATGTAAAAGGCAACTTAGTTTAATAGCATCCTGTCTGGCAAGAACTCACTTATCAATAGACACTGCTGGAAAACCCTTATGTCTGTATAAATGTAGTTGTGAAATCCTCACTTCTGTATTGTTTTGTATGTTTATTTGCATGGTCTCTGTCTGGTTCTGTAATTGTTTCTGTCTACTGTATAATTAATTTTGTTGGGTGTAAACCAATTAAGGTGGTGGGGTATAATTGGTTAAATAACCATGTTACAATAGGTTAGGATTGGTTAGTTAAATTTCAGTAAAATGATTGGTTAAGGTATAGCTAAGCAGAATTCTAGTTTTTCTATATAGTCTGCAGTCAATCACGAAGGAAGGGGGGGAAATGGGAACAGGGACTGGGGATGGGGGAATTAAAATCATGTCTTGCTAAAGGGGAAAATGAGAACAGGGGATGGGAACGGGAATAGGGACACAGGCAGGCTCTGTGGTGTCAGAGCTGGGAAGGGGGACACTAAGGAAGGAAACTGGAATCATGCTTGCTGGAAGTTCACCCCAATAAACATCGAATTGTTTGCACCTTTGGACTTCGGGTGTTGTTGCTCTCTGTTCATGCGAGAAGGACCAGGGAAGTGAGAGGGTGAAGGAATAAGCCCCCTAACAGTTGTTCTACACTATCGTGGCAAATTAATCTAACTTACACAACTTCAGTTACGTGAATAATGTTACTGAAGTCAACGTAGTTAGATCCACTTGCTGAGGTGGCTACACTGCACTGTGTCAACGGGAGAGCGTCTCCCATCGACTTCCCTTACACTTCTCGGGGAGGTGGAGTACACAAATCGATGGGAGAGGGCTCTCCCATCGATTTAGCATGTCTTCACCAGACCCAGTAAATCGACACTCAGTGCACCAGTAAGTGTAGACCATCTACCGGTAAGTGTAGACATACCCTTAGTATAAAGAATATAAGAGACAAAGAAGTTACTTAAGAATTATTTGTAAATACTCTTTCAGTTGTTCCACAAAATATTAGCAGTAGCGCACGCGCGCGTGTGTACACACACACACACAGGAGAGGGAGAGAGATGTCTTATAGGTTACCACTGAGCAAGGCAGTGTTCCTTACTTGTGCATTTCCTGAATTAGCTCTAGGTATCAGAGTAAGGATCCCAAAGCGTTCACCTTTAAATGCACAACCATATCTAGGGCATCATATTCTGAAATAGGCGTCTGAGTACAACTTGGAAACAGTAGTGATTGTTCCAGCACTGAAGAAAAAACAAAAAAACAAACAAAAAAAACCCCAGCATCGCCTTATAATTCTTTACAGCTGTGGTGAACCTGCCTCCAATTCACTTTTCCACTAGCTAAAGTGATTCACCAAGCAGCAGTTACATTGTTTATAGCACTTTTACTGAAAACTGAGCACCAGAATTGGGCAAATAGTTCTGATTGGGCTGTTCTTAGAAATTATTCACAGACTTTCTGTGACATAATTACAATGAACCTTTAAATTTAAACAGTTTGTAAACATTGCTTATCAATAGGGCAGGCTGCTGGACTAACTGTATTCTTGTCAGCAGGTTTTGAAGTACTCAGTGGGCCTTATATTATACTGGAGCTATCCAACGGGTTTATACAAAAAAATAGCCAGGAAGTGCAGGGACTTAGAGCAGTAAATCAGGGTTTAACTGTTTATGGTGATTTTGTTGTATGATGCAATCTTTGTTTAGTACTTTGAGTGAAACATGTATAGTTTTAATTATATAAGTCAGCTCTGCATCCATCCAAAGAAAAAAATTCTGAGTTTTAACGTAGTATTTCTTTAGCAGTGGGATCCCATATGATTGACAATGCAATTACCAGTGCAAAGTTCCTGATATGCCAAGCAACGTTTACAATAGAATTTCAGTATTTTTGATGTACAGGAATTGTAGGTTTTGTAACTAACTGTTTTTTCTGTGGCTTAAAGCATCTGTACAGGTTAAAGAAAAATTCTGTTAAACCCTCTGTCTTTGGGGAGGCGGGAGTCACTATAAATAAGAAAAAACATTTTCCAACCTTGTTGCAACATCTTGTCAAATGAATGTTTTCCATTGCTTTCAGAATGCATTCTTAGTTCTGTAAATCTGCATGAATTTAAAAGATCTTTTTCTTTTGGAATAACATGAACCATTCTCTTTCAAAGGATACTGTCATAGCTGGTAGGCCTAAACTTGGATATTCAGCACCAACTGTGTTGTCAGTTGTGGGCATGTGACAGTAGTGTACAAATTGCTCCCTTCTTCCCCTCTACCACTACATTCCCTATTTAAACCTGTAAACTATTGACATTTACAAGATTCCAGCTCTCTCTATATATATCTTGTGCTCACCTGTGATCCTAGGAAAATGCACTGCCCGGGGTTTATTGTAAGGTGACCTACTTGACTTTTAGTTTCACGTGTCTTGAGACCTACCCCAATTTATCCATTGTACTGATACACCCCTACCCCGATATAATGCGACCCGATATAACACAAATTCGGATATAACGCAGTAAAGCAGTGCTCCGGGGGGGGGGGGGGGGGAAGGGGAAGGGGGCTGCGCACTCTGGTGGATCAAAGGAAGTTCGATATCACGCTGTTTCACCTATAACGTGGTAAGATTTTTTGGCTCTCGAGGACAGCGTTATATCAGTTTAGAGGTGTATGTTGTGTCTGTCTGTAAACTCTCCCTGTATCTCTCTCTCGGTACTTGCATAGTGGGTTCCTTGATGCAAGTATTTTCTCTTCTCTTCTGTTGGAAACCACCTAAAGCATTGTGGGCATTGCCAAAACCAATAAATAAATGTCTAATCTTGTAGCCCTTGTATTAGGGAATAAATAGATGTTTATGGATTAGGAGTAATTTTTACAGCTAGTAAAATGTTGGCCAAAGCACTGAATGGGATCTGGATTGAATTCTAAATGCTATTTTAATCTAACATAGTCAATGAGTTCTTGAAACATAACCCAATTCAACATGCAGTCTTATCCCAAGTCCAAACTTTTTAAGGTTCACTCATTAATACTAATCACCTACAGATAAAGGGGGTCTTAATCCAGCAAAGCACTTAAGCACTATGTAACTTAAAGCACATGACCAGTCCTACTGAAGTCAATTCAACAACTCAGGTGATTCAAGTTATGCATGTACTTAAATGTTTTGCTAGACTGGGGCTATAACAGAATCAAAATCTTCCCTTATTTATTTCTGTGAAACAATAACTCATTGCACATGGGCTGCACACACATAACAGAATAAAAATTAAAAATAAGAGATGTCATCTAGTCTATCCCATTGACAGTATAGGATTTCTCCCCACATAATAGTTTGCAGTGTTTTATCTAATCCAGTTTTAAATAATCTATGTAATTAAGTTTCCAGCACTCACTTGGCAAGACTATTCAGTCTAACAGATCTCAGGCAGAATTTTTTCTTCAAGTATTTACATTATGCAAGAAAATCCAGTGTGGAATTACTGGGACTGTCACAGATGAAATGGTTTGTTTATGTATTATTCCAAAGGAACAGGCAGATTGACAAAGTCCTTAATGTTAGTGAACTCTCTTCACATGCCTCAGCTGTAGATAATGTTAGTCCTTCTTTGCATTTCTCACTTAGCTGAATTAAATTCTCCCATGAGAGAGACAGCCAAACTCACAATAGGCCAGTGCTCTCATTGGGCTCCTTATTTCCCTTAGGGAAGCTGGGGCTGCATTTCTGTTTGTTTCTTTGTTTGTTGATTTATTTAATTTCTCCTTCTCTCAGCTCACCCCTCTCCTACACTACTATTCTGTCTCTCCCTTCTTCTCTTCCTTCTCGCTTGAAGAGGTGAGTTTTACACTTTGCTTTTAAGGCAGTGAGATTTGTGGATGAAAAGTAGTCCCCTCTTCTGCTCTCATCAGCTTCAGTCTTGATGTCAAGAGATTGATAGTTGCTGAGAACAGAGAGCTGTTGCAAGTCAGAGAAGTCATCCCTGTGAATAAAGGTGCTCACTGTGTTATCTTGGGCCATGTTGCATGGACAGCCATTCAGACTAACACCAAATACCTGGGGTTTGTTCTTTAAGACTAATATTGGAATTGCCCCAGTGTTTTCTGAGGAGTCAACAGAATGAATGGAGCACTAAGTGAGAGGCTCTCCGCAGCTGGTGTTGCTGAGGTGGTGAACTGCTGTGTTCTGGACCAACTGAAGCTTTTATAATGTTAGAGTGTTCAGTGAGCTGCAATAGTGAAGCCAGGAGGTCACACCGGCATGTCACTGTGCCCAGGTCTGTATTTGATCAGATGCAGTGCAGTCTTCTGCCTAGTCTCAGAGGAGAGAAACTGACTGGGGGGCACGGGAGGGGGTTCTGTGTATTTGTCTCTTTACAGGAGCAGCAAGGCGTCCAGGAGGACTGACTAAACTGGATTGATTTAACAATCTGACATTAATCTCCTTGGATGGAGGACAAGATGATAATGGATGTTAGCTCCTCAAAGGGTTTTATCCTACCCACAACTTCACCTCTGTCTTGCCTGGGTTCAGCTTCAAATAGCTGCCTTTCCTGAATCTGTGGTGGTGTAGAGTTAATTATGATCTGTGTATTGCTGGTGTTTGAGACCACAGGCCTCTATTCAGGAAAGCATTTAAACTTGTGTGCTTTACTTTGACTTCAGTAAAACTACTCAAATGTTTAAGATTAAGCACTTACTTTAGTGTTTTGCAGGACTAAGACCATAGCATCTCATAATTTACTGCAGTGGCTTTTCTTGTCTCAGTTTAAATGGTTTAAATCTTTAGTAGCCCCACTGAAACAAATTATTCAGCACATGAGTAATACTGGCTCAGAAGCTGGCTTCAAAAACTCTCTTAATTAGCTTAATATTGAGGGAAACTCGATTTTGTTTCAGTAAAACAATCTGTATACAAACAAATTAGCAATATTTCTTCTGTGCCACTGAGGGTCTATGGACATCAAAGAATAGAAAGTAACCACTCCATAAGGAAAAAAGCCTGCACTGTGGGATGAGTTTTGTTTTAGAATACACATGCATCTTTCCATATCAAGTCTCTGAGAAAAGTAGAATTAGATGGAAGAAGGAGATCAAAGAAGGAAAAAAAACAAGGGCTATTTAAGAACAAGCAAACAAACAACTGTACTTACTAAGCCAAGTGGGCCAGATCCTGAGCTGGTGCAAATGGCCCTGCTTCATTGAAATCAATGGAGCTGCACTGATCTATACCAGCTGAGGATCTGACCTGAAATATTTATAAGTTGTAAACCATATTGCTCCAAAATGTATCTAATTCAATATTAAAAAGTCATTTAAAATGTGGAAATATAATTGGTTACTGTGCTTGGATGTCTCTAGATTGAGGAGTAAGGGTCCCTTTTATAAACACTTGCTATTCAGTGCAAGGTTTACTGCCATTAGTAGCCCCCTTAACTACTAGCATGCACAGGAGCCGGTTTTTAAATGGTTCCATAAACATTAGCCGCGTAACTTTTATCCTGGGGAGTGAAAAAAAAGGTTGGTTGGAAACTAATTTCAGACTAAAAAACTTTTTTTTTTTCAAATTTTCTGCCGTTCAAAGTAATACAGATAGATGAATGTTCCTTTGTCTGAAATGAATGGCACACTCTACAAATTATTTTCCAGGTCATTTCACTCGGTATTTTGTAAATATTGCCTTTCATTCCCTGACAACTGACCCAAAATTTTGCAGTCTGGATTACTTGGGAAATGTGTGTATTTCTTTGGATGCCCTTGGGTAAAAAAATGTCATTTTCCTATCTTGCATGTATCTCATGCCAGGGAAGACATCTTTTTCTTTCCTTTGCAATGGCATTTTGGCCTTATTACGTATTAGGATCAGTAGCAACACATCCATAGCCTTATAAATTAGAAAATGTTTAATAAGAATGAGCTTGAACAAATTTTTATTATAATGAAAGGATTATGTAGCATGATAGCATTAATATTTAGGAAAAATTAAACAAAATTGCTTTTTATCTACTGCAAACTGTGTTAAATATTTAATATTCTACATTATAGTAGTACCATTACAACTGAGAGCATGACAACTATTTTAGTCATAAACTTTGATTTCAGTGGTTTAGAGAGGTACAACTTTTCAGAGAAACTCAACAGATAGTATAGACTTGAAGGCGAAGGCACGGCCAGCTGAGACAACCAATAAACCTCTGTCCGCAGAGGGCCCTGTCAAGGGGCTTGCAAGCAGCGAATCTAGAAGAGAATGGTGCAAAACGGCCCTTATTAGCAGGGGCGGCTCTAGCCATTTTGCCGCCCCAAGCACGGCGGCACGCTGCGGGGGGCGCTCTGCCAGTCGCCGGTCCCGCGGCTCCGGTGAACCTCCCGCAGACGTGCTTGCAGAGGGTCCGCTGGTCCCGCGGCTCCGGTGGACCTCCCGCAGGCATGCCTGCGGATGCTCCACCGGAGCTGCAGGACCAGGGGACCTTCCGCAGGCATGCCTGCGGGAGGTCCACTGGAGCCGCCTGCCACCCTCCCGGCGACCGGCAGAGCGCCCCCCGCAGCGTGCCGCCCCAAGCATGCGCTTGGCGTGCTGGGGCCTGGAGCCGCACCTGCTTATTAGGCACTGCAGCTGAATGATTTCAAAGAGAGCTCTGGGTCTAGTTACTCTGGAGCCCAAGGGTGAACTATCTGGGGGAAGGAGAGTTAGAATCATAGAAGATTAGGGTTGGAAGAGACCTCAGGAGATCATCTAGTCCAACCCCCTGCTCAAAGCAGGACAAGCACCAAATAAATCATCCCAGCCAGGGCTTTGTCAAACCAGGCCTTCAAAACCTCTAAGGATGGAGATTCCATCCTCCCTAGGTAACCCTTTTCAGTGCTTCACCACCTTCTTAGTGAAATAGTGTTTCCTAATATCCAACCTAGACCTTCCCCACTGCAATTTGAGACCATTACTCCTTGTTCTCTCATCTGCCACCATTGAGAACAGCCGAGCTCCATTCTCTTTGGAACCCCCTTCAGGTAGTTGAAGGCTGCTATCAAAAAACATGTTGCAGCTGCTTAGGACTGGGCTATTCATAGGGAGTAGGATCTTGCTGGACATCATGTAACATGGGTCACAATATCTACCTAACCAGTTTTGAATATTTCAGTCTTAACTCTAAATTTTTCGGCTTTCCTTAGTAATGAAAGGCAGCATGATTTAGTAGATTGAGTAGCAGATAGGAGCCAGGAATTTCTGAGTTCTAATATCAGTTCTGAAACTGACTCCCTCAGTGACCTTAAATTGGGCACCATGCCTCAGTTTCCTCATCTGTAAATATTTGTCCAAAGGGATGAGAATCAGAGCAGAAGATCGCTAATGTGGCATCTGCCTTGACAGAATTGGCCCACACTTGAAACTAGACATCTAACGACACTGAAGGAAATCTGAGCCACTCCAAGTGAAGAAGGAGCTTTGCCTCTTGCGGTTAGTGAAACCAGTGATGAGGATGTGAGCCTGAAGTGCCTGATGCCTCTTCACAAAGATGGTAGATAGCCAAAACTGTATATTCGGAATGGCTCATAATCAGTAAAAAAACCAACCCAACCACTCAACTTGTTACAGAGGTCCTGTCATTTAAGTGTCTCTCTTCTCCCAATCAGTCTTACTTCCATCTTGCCCAAGTTGAGCTTGAGACAGTTATTTTTTCATCCATGTACCCCTCTGAGACACCTGCCAGATGTCTGACTGGATAGTATTTTCAGTCTCTCTCTATTGGAGCACTATTGTGTAACCAGAGTTTGGCATGATAGCATGCACCATCAGTAAGGTTTTTGTTGCTGATGTTATTTTTCCTTATAGAAATTACCACTTTACTCCCTGGTATTATGACCTTCATTCTCATATACTGTTTGTTGTACTTTTTGTGCTGCATCAATTTGCTTAATGAGATGCAATTAGTTTCTTTACTGTGTAGCTCTATATGCTAAATTCTTCTAACAGCTATCAATAAAATCTACAGTGTCTGCAGTATCCAGTAGTTTTCAAGATGATATCTTTTGTGGCACATATCTTTCATTTGGGGAGAAGGAGAGTGGACAGAAAAAAGGATGTTGGGATGACAACTTCACAAGACTCATGAAAAGGTGAACTCATGATAGAACAATTTGGTGGTAGTCATCTGTAGCACCAAAGGCTGGATCTAAAGCAGGAGAAAACAGAATTCAGACAACACTGACGATGCAGTGCCCCCTTCTGGAATCCAGAAATTCTGCCTCTGGCCCAAGCATCCATATTTAAATGCTGCCACAAAAATCCCAAAGATAACAGACACCTCCATTTCTCACAGTGGTTCAGTTTTGTATCTTGCACAAGATGACTAATGGACTGATCTACCATTTTGAAAATACAGCTGTTCATTATGAAAGTTAGTTGGGAGGGATCCATGACAGCTTTCCAGAAAGTGGAGATAGCAAAATACCAGCACTGCTCTCTTCCTCTTGAGATCTGAGTTTCCTTTGCCACTAGTAATAAAAATACAGCTCTATATTTTAACCACTTTTTTGACCTAAGTCTGAGTTACCTGGGTATACTGCAGTATTAGGGCCTTAGATTATAAAACTGAAGTGTGAGAGCAGAACACACAAGTTACCATTCCTTGAATACCAATTACAGAAAAAGATGCTTAAAGCAATAGTTCCTATTGAGACATAAGTGGGTTTCAGAAATTTCTCATGCATGTGATTCATGCTACAAGACAGGTTGTGTCAATGCTATTTGTGAGAACTATATATGCTCACTGTATGTCGCATATGAAATATCTCAGCTTCACTTATCAAGAGATTTTCTAAGCCTTAATCCACATTTTCTGTAAGCTAAAGAGAAAATGTCTTTGTTAACTAGGGCTTTGCTTAGTAAAGTCATAATGTCCCTTTCTTCTTATCTGGTTTAGTAGAAGATGCTCCCAGAGGATGTATACGTTTACCCCACATTTGTAAAGGTCTAAGATTCTGAAAAGGGACCCTGTTAACAGGTGTTATTGGCACCCACAACATTTGTACCCACTTTTGGAAGCCAAAAAGGAAAAATGCTGAAGCAAATTGGAATATTGAGCCACTATGTTCCTGACTTGTGTCTGCAATATATTTATTTGGGGGATAAACATTTTCCAAGTACAAATTACACCTGTAAACAGGGAGCCTGAGCATTTAAAAAATCTGGTCCGTGTAGGCTTAATCTTCACCACTGACACACACACACACATGCAGCCACATTTTGCTTATACCATCTTGACGGGTTGGTACTTGGCAGGGAGGGGTTTTCTTTGTTTGTGGTTTTATTTAAACTCTCAGCATTTGAGAAGAATCCATTCCATGGCAGTACTGCAAGTGTAAATCGCTATATTCTGTTGTACAACAGGATAACAGTCAGTTAAGAACTAAAACATAGCTTCCCGTTCCTGATCACAGGAAAGTTCTCTCCTACTTTATACAGAAGACATCCGTTTCTTTCTCCTGAGAGTGTGGATGAAAAACATGCAGTCAGCATGTCATTTATTTTCCCCTGTAATTTTAGTATCAAGAGGCCTCAGAAACAGAGCTTATCCAAGCATTTCACTCTGAGATACTATTTTCCCTCCATTTCCTCCCCTTCCTCTAGTCAGACATCGTTTCAGCACCAAACCGCTTAGTCTAATAATTTAGGACCAATGTGGGAAAAGAAGGAAATAAGCTAATGTGGGCAATATCTTCCCTCGCCCCCAAGAGAACATTTCATTATTGTTGTTTTAAAACTTGTCCAGTACTCAGATACATGTCAATGGATGCTAAATATATGGACAAATCTACAGTACATACTTAGTTTTCATTATCCTGGGGAACTCCCTTCTGCCAGTGAATATCAACCACAAAACACAAACACTCAGTCATGACTCCTGTTATACAGTCCTCTTGTTTGCGTGAAGTGATCAGACACGTTAGCTACAGAACAGTAGTCTGGAAAGTAGTTGGTACCAGTAGGTAAATTTCACAATTATGGGAGCAATATAAATGCCCAAATACATGAACAGATGAGAGAGAAAATGAAGGTGCAATGGCACTGATGAGATCACAGGGCTGTAATATGCCTTTTAAATGCTGATTTGTACTTTACACTCAGAATGTGGCTTCTTTAAAGGCAGCTGATAGACCAATGATCCCAGGCAGTCTGCTGCAAATAACGTAGAAGCCAAGACTGACTGATGCAGACAATTAATACTGCTAGGAAAGCAGCAATACGCCGGAGAAATATTATAATTTGAAAGCTGAAGTTACAGTTACATTTGCATAAACTATGCCCCCGTTAGTTTGCCTCAACTTTTCCCTCATCCCCAAGTCCCAACTAAGGGATTTAGGCCATAATTGTCCCAGAACGGAACATCTCTCCTCCAAGTGACTATTTTTCTATTGCCCTTGACATGATGGACGATCAAGCCCAGGTTTTAGAGTATGTAAACTTTGCACAATGTAAACTTCTCAATTTACAGAGCATGTAATGGCTACCATGATTTGTGCTATTTGCCTGAATCCTCATAATTACAATAAAAGGTATTTATTTTTACTCATGAGCTTATATACGCTGGACAGTTACCAATTCAACTGCACATCCATTTCTGTAACATCTATCTACAGTAGACTGAGACTTTATTTCCCCCATCATTTAATCAGGAGTACACAGAATTTTCTCTCTTTATAATCACCCATCCCTCGAAAGTGTTCAAATTACAACCCTGAACCTCAACACCCAGACTTCTCCCACTGAAAAATGTATTGGACTTTCCATGATTGTGCCTGTGACACTCTGGTCCCTGGGGAACATGGCATAACCCTCCAGCTCTTCTTCCTCCTCCCCTTATAGAGGTGCTCAGAAGAAAGGCTATAAAGTAGCTGATTGGGAGACAGAGTGGGAAAAATGCCTCGGGGAGTGTAGGCTTCCATACCCAGCGTAATAAAACAGCTTGAACCCCAATTTGTTTCTTTTTCTGCTTATGTGGACTTATTTTGATTTCCTGTTATAAACATTATTCCTTAAAGATTTAACTGGCAGCAACTAAGTCAGCTTTTATTTTCCTGCTGAATAATTCTACCAGCTAACATGGTCCTAAGAAACCAAACATTTGCAAAAAGAGCTAGGTACTGTATGCTATCAGTTTTCATCACATTCATTCTACCACTGTGCTAGCACCCTTTGTGCTCTTGATAAAATGTTGACCAGCCCTTAAAGTTATGAGAGACCAAAGTGCTATGCTGATGCACTAATAAGGAAATACATGGAACCTTAAATATGGTTTGTGTTTCAGTAACTGAATTAAGTTTATAACCTTCCACTAGTATAGCAGATGAGAAAAGGGTAATATTTTTCTCTTTTCCTTATCAAAACTAAATTGTTATTTCAATTGTAGTCTTGCGGGTATGAGCTACTGGTGCTTCCTTACTGTAAGTTGAGAAAATATTAAAGATTTTTATCAAATATTAAAAGTCATCTTAAATTATTTTCATTTTGATACTCCCAAATTTATTAATATTGAGGATCACTTCAGCTTTAATTTTTTTTTAAGCTTCAACCACAAATGATGCTTCTTTAAAACTAGCTAAAAAAATAGCTAATATTATTCTATTTTGCAAAATACTTAATAGAATCATACTATTGTGACGGCACATGACAAAAGATCATATAATGACATTTTTAAATAAAAAGGTAATCTGCACTTTAGTAAAAATAAAATTTGATTTTTTCCTGTTATCACTACAATAAGTTTCTACATTGATTAGGAGTTATTAACTTCATCATTGGATGTCACTTCTCTGGGCTTCCAGATCTCCAGGATTATTTCCTGCTAAACTTTGTTTAAAAATATTTTTCACCTATGGAAATGAAAAATCTTTTTTTACTATCTCAGTTAATAATATAAAAGAACTTGCTTTTTCTATGTGAAGAAACAGATTCAAATCCTGAAATCTCTTCTACATCTTTACTCCCTGAATACCTATATTTTGTTATATTTTATTTGTCTACATCTTTCTTATTATTATTATTATTATGCCAAGATTCTCTAAATTATAGTCTTCAGGGGCAGACCATGGCTAAAAAAAGCTGTGTGTTTTACTTACAAAATGATCTTTATGCTGCTCATTTTTATAGAATTTTCTAACTGGATTTGATATACTTTTTAAAAAATGGCTTGAATGCGATATATTTGAGCGCTGAATTTTTGTTTTTTTGAAAGAATCCACCTTTGTAATAATTGCAAAAGTGCTATTTATTTAATAAAAGTACATGAAAAGAGATGCCATTACTTACCAGTAATTGTGGTTGTGGTAAGTCTCCTCTTTTCTTGTAGTATGACAGTAGATTAAGGGACAGAATTATGGTGCCACCTACTAGGAAGCAAGGAGTCAATGAGTTCTGAATCTATGTTCTAATTATATGTCTCAGCCACACCCCTTTCCTAGAGGTATTTCCAGAGCCATTGAGAACAGAGCTGTACATCAGAAAGTAAACAGGAGGCAAAAAAGGAAGGAAAATGGCAGAAGAAATACACCTGAAGGACTTAATTGAAGTGGGCTAGCTATGAGGTCAAGTCCAGAACTCCCTGAACTTTGTGGCAGCAGAGAAGCTGCTGTAGAACTAGGTAAGGTGTGAAGCAGTGCTGCAAGCTGAGGCTGGTGCTGACATCAGGCAGGCAGGCAGGCAACCTGCCGTGCTTGCCAGCCGCAGGGGAGCCTGTTCCCTCTTTGGAGGGGAAACAGAGACTGGGCCTTCCGAGTATCACCTTGAAAAATGGGATCACAGCAATCAACTGAATGGCTGGCCCTGGCTGATACGACCTCTGAGGAGGGTTGTGTGCTTGGCCACAGAGGTATAAGCTCTGCCTTCCACACTCTCTGAAACAGCCCTCTGCTTTCTTTCTTCTGGTCTCACCATTTTCGTTTCCTTTCTTTTCTTTTGTCTCCTCTTTCTTCTTTCATGTTCTTGCAAGACAGCAAGAGAGAAAGAGAGGAGAGAGTGAGCTGGAGAACTAAGGTGAAGCTTCTCAGGTGAGGAGGCAAACAAAACTGGAAGGTGGGAGTCTGGGTGAGGCTTATATAATCAGGGACAGGCCCTTCAAAAAAATCTTTGCCTCTTCCCTGCCCTGGTAGTGGCATCAAAATGCTGTCTGTCTCTTATTCCACTGTTACAGGTTGGGGGGGAAGAAAGCTGTAGGATAAACATTTTCATGTAGTGGAGTAAAGGGTCGATTCCCCCCATGTCTGTGAATTATTTGGCATGGGAGAGTGAGGGGGAGCTTTCAGGGAACCAGTTATGCCTCCCTCATTCTGTAGGCTGGGTTGCACCTAGTGGAGGCTTCATGTTCTAACTTACCCCAGTGGCATACGGGCCATATGCCAGCAAATAATCAGCAAATTCCTAACAGGCCATGTGCCAACACATACTCAGTAGAGATCATCTCCCACACACGACATCCCTCCCACAATGTGACTCCTAAATTGATGGCTGGAGGTGGCAGGCGCAGGAACCAGCCCTGACACCTTTTTGCTAGTTGAGAGCCCAGCCCCTACAAGTAAGGGAACTCCAGCTGGTCAGTTATGGCCAGAATCTAGCTCTGTTGTGCCACTTGAGCAAAGCAAAAGAGCTAGATCAGAATGAGTATCTGGTCCAAAGAAATAGTGCATACAAACACTAGGAGAACTCCTGATAGTTTTCATTCTCTCTGTGGTTCTTGGTCGAATGATGGGACATTGGATGGGGAAGGCCAGGGCTCTGTGGTGGCACTAAGCGATCTCAGTCTCAGGTGCTTGGCTAGTTGGTTTTGCTCATGTGCTGTAGGTCTTACTGATTGCCATATGTGGTGTTTGGAAGGAATTTTCCCCTACGGCAGATTGGCAATGTTCATCTTCCTCTGGAGCATGAGGGTGAGGTCATGTGCCAAGGTTATCTGATTATATCTCCCATTAATCATTTCCCTGCCTCAGGCACTGGGGCACCTCAGTCCCTCTTATTCTCTGCCTGTGGCATGTAATAGTATAGTCTCCGTGAGCCGTAATACTTTGGTCTAATTTTGGTTGTTGGGCTTAGTGTGCAGATGGTGGTGGCCTGTGATATATAAGAGGTCCCCTGTGGCCTTAAACTCTGATTCTATGCCCCTATGCAAAAATCTCACCGTATTATATATTCATATACATGCCAAGCCAGAATTTGGTTAATTGCAGTTAAAATAGCAAAAACTTTCCCCCAACTCCTAAAGACTCCAAGAGGCATGAAAGGGCATTGTCTTTACACTGGCATGTTTCATTCTTAATTGCCAAATATAGTACGATACAATGCAAATGTTAATACATAGACACACATACTCCTTGGGTAAAAATCAGTCCCTGTATATATTTCGGCTTAGTATCTGTTCCAATTGGTCAACCCCAAGAGATAAAATGATAGGTACCAGACAGTTTGTACTGATATTGTACAGTTATAGCTTCATGTTTTCTGCATCTGACCATTTCCATGGCACATAATGACCATCTCATTATCCATCTCTATTCTGTTATATTATAGTTTATTATAAAAGAGACTGAATTATTGTCTTAGCATTTAACACTGTATTACAAAGACACTCCCATCTGATGGCCAGATCATTCTTCTTCTTTTTTTATAATATACAACATGGTTGATGCCCAGTCTCTTTCTTTACTCTTTCTCTACCACCTAAACAATATTCTTTTCACAGAAAATGAATGCAAAAAGCTGGGATTAATGACTGAATCAAGCACTAAAAATAACTGAAAATTCAAGAAGTTTAGGTGGTTCCCACAATGTTATCTGTGACGTATTGCACATCCTATGCTTTTACGATATATATTGATAATTATACCATAACATAGTTTAAAAAAATGTTAAAAAGAACTTTAAAGTAGCAATGCTAAGTAATTAAGAAGTAAGGAAAAGCCAGAGCCAAAGGTTGGTCATGCAATGGTCATGCAATGCTGTACCTGGTATGTTCACATTATAGCCTTCAATTATATGATCATACATTATATTTCTATAGGACACCAGCTTCATTAAAGATAAAATTCAACCCTCGTCAGAGGGTCAGTGCAAGCCCTTAAAATACAGGTGTTTAATTTCTGGAAGACATTCTGAAGACCATTAAAACATTCTTAGATATCACACTTCCTGAGTAGATTTTTTTGGTTCTTTTTTGTATCTTATGTTAACAGTCTGGTTTTCAAGTTGGTTTCTCAGTGGCACTTTGTCTGTATAGGACTCTTACTGTTAAGTTTTTATGGCTGGTTAATGCCATTCTGCTTCTCTCCATTAGTTCAAAGTACAAAAATCACGATGAATAGCTGCTATGTCCTCTTGTTTAGCTGCAGTTTGACTCTGACATGAGTTCACTGCTGTCCATGTTTATCTAATTAATAGAACTTGTTTTTAGATAGAAGTCCCAATTTTACATGTTTAAATCCACACAAGTTAGGGGCCCAGCCCTACAAACATTTTTAATGCAAATAGTCCCATCATAGCCCATTACAAGAGTAAGGAGGACTAATTACGTAAAGAAGAAACTGCAGCACATGACATTTACCTAATTCTTCTCACATAGAACTCAATGGTACTAGGGTGACCAGACAGCAAGTGTGATAAATCGGAACAGGAGGTGGGGGGTAATAGGAGCCGCTATAAGGAAAATACCCCAACATCGGGACTGTCCCTGTAAAATCGGGACATCTGGTCACCCCGGGTACAACTCCTATTGACTTCAGTGGGAACAGTCCAAAGCTGAGTGCTTTTGAAAATCCCCACCCTAGATTTTAATTAGATCATAAAAACACTATTTTCAGGTAATTATTCCTTGTTAAGCTTTTGAATTTCTTATCAGCTCAGTAGTGAATTAGCGTTTTATAGATGTCAAAAATCACTGAATAGGAAAAGCAGCATTTATTTCTGATGTGCTTTGATGAATAAATTAGTACAGAGAGTAACTTTTTATGACTATAACCTAGGGGATCATAGAGTATCCTCAGTCAATGCATGGAACTCATGCTGGCAGAGTTTATGGCAAACAGAGTTATTATAGCATACAGCTTTTAGTGTTTTACATAGAAATACTATAACCAAATATTTTGTCTCTTATATAAGCTCTATATTGTTTTCCCTAAACAGTTATTGCTTAGAATAAATCTTTAGGATGGGATGTTCAGAAGCACTCTGTGTTGGCCTGAATCTGCTCCCTCTGAAATCAATGATAAAACTGTCAGAACTTTGGAGAAGGGTTGTGTCTATTTCTGTGTTTCCATAGTATATAGCATGATTAGTCTTGATCCTCACTTGGGCTCTGCTATAATATAATACATTGATTTATGGAAGGTCAGATGCATAATTATATTATAATATGAGTATTATATTATATACACATGTAGCCAGTTTCTTTAATGATAATTTTAGTGGTCACCTTGAAGCTTTCGATATAAATATTTCTTCCTTCTGATTTTGTCTTTAGACCATAGAATTTAATTCCCTTCTAATTTATTAATTTTCCTCAACTAATTTTGTACATCTTAAATTTTCAGTAAAGTATCCATTCAGCAAGTGTTTAATTTTCTTCCTTGCCTGAAAGTATCCACATTTGTGAAAGGTACAACAAACAAGTTAATTTGCTGAAAGCAATACATATCTGGTTTAAGCAGGATTTGACTTATTTCACTTATTTCTGCAAAAGGTGACATTACCAAACAGATTGCATCCCACTCTTAATAATCTTTAGACACAGCCACTTTTTTTTAAAATAAGAACCACATAAACACTACTTTTCAGAAACAGAAGTGCTTGGTTCTCAAAGCCATTTTCATGATAGTTTATAATATCCTCTCAAATGCACGCCAAATTCTAAAAGATCAAAACCACCATCTCTTCATTCTAAACAGATATCTTGGTGCTAAAAATAAATTCCTATTGCTTACTGTATAATGCCGAATTAATAAAAAAAGATATAAATGCAAATCTGTTTAATCCATGAACTTTGTAAAAAATGTTGATAGTTGCCTGTGACCCTTATCCAGGGGATGTTTGTCCTATCAACCGTTTTTTCCTTGTTTCTCTGACTAAAACGTTACAGATTGATACTCAGTGTGCTTTATTGCCAGATCCCTCAGAAAACAGAGGCAAGCAAACATTGCATCAAAAAAGCCCAACAAAACCAAAAACATAAAAAGCACACAGATAGAAGTTTCCTGTTAGTAGTAAAAGTTCTAAAATATTCCAAAGGATCAAGTCAGTTAATGATAAAGGCTGGTTAATCTCCTTTACTTAAATTCAGATGGTGCTATCACTAAGCCTAACCATTGTACATTTTATATACTGTACATTTTATAGATTTGCAAGATTAGTTTTGGTACTGTATTTCTCATCTGTTTCTCCGCAGATGACAGTCTGTTTCACAAACGGCTTATCTCATGGCTAAGGATATGTAAGTACATGCTAAAAAAGCTGCTGCTAAAAATGACTAAGTATATACTGCAGCATGGTAGACATGGTAGTTGAACCATTGTACTGTACACACACACACACACACACACACACACACACACACACACACGCATGCACGTACGTTAAGGAAATGTCACAAGAATAAACAAGCTTTAAAAATTCAAATTCTTTCATAACAGTTTTGCCCTCTTCTAATGAATGGAACATACAGGAGTACCATTCATAAAATATACACTGCTTTCTCTGCATGTGTCAAAATCCCTCATGAGGACAATTACATTTACAGGGATACATACAGATTACTCTTCTCTAAAATACGCATATACATGGCTTCTGCAGCATTTCTCTTTTCCAGTAACCCTCTGAGTGGAGGAAACTCAAATGTTATAGTAAGAGAGGTGGCAGTCTGCTCGACCAGGCAGCCAACTATCCATTTAAAACCCATCATGCTGAATGAGATAAAAGAGGAAAATTAGTGACAGTATTGCCACAAAGACATTTGAAACCTGACATTAAAAATAGAAACATTTAAACCTAGACATACATTTTCTCTTTGTGTGGTGATGGTTCCATAATATTTTGCCAGGTATCACTGCTTACAAACAAACAAGTGCTGAGATACTGCATCACAAGTGAAGAACAGCCTTTAATCTTATGGTTCATGGACTCAAGAACCAGGCTGTTTATCACCCTTTATACCTTAATTTTTAGGACTTTACCTAGCACTTTCTGGCAGGGGTGAAAGTAACTTAAAGGACTTACCGGTACGCCAGAGTCCTGAGCGGAGCGTGGCCTAAACCGGAAGAGGCGTGGCCTAAACCGGAAGAGGCTGGGCCTTTCAAGATTTAAAGACCCTGGGGTCTGACTGTGGCTGGGAGCCCCAGGTCCTTTAAATCACCCCAAAGCTACCAGCTGCAGAGGCGGCTGGGAGCCCTGGAGCTCTGGCCGCTGCAGAGCTCCAGGCCCTTTAAATCACCGTGGGAGCCCTGCCACCGCTACCCTGAGGTGTCAGGGCTCGGGCTAGGGCTGGGGTAGCGGCGGCAGGGCTCCAGCTGCTGTGGGGAGCCCCAGGCCCTATAAATCATTGCCGGGGCTCTGGCAGGGATTTAAAGGGCCCAGTGCTCCTGCCACTGCGGGGAGCCCCGGGCCCTTTAAATCACCTCCAGAGCCCTGCTGCCGCTTGGGTAGTGGCAGCAGGGCTCCCACGGTGATTTAAAGGGCCCGGGGCTCTGGACACTGCGGGGGGCCCCGGGTCCTTTAAATTCCCACCGGAGCCTGGCTGCTGGGGCCCCGGGGCTCCGGCAGCCGGGCTCGGGCGGGGATTTAAAGGGCCCAGTGGTCCTGCCACTGCAGGGAGCCTTGGGCCCTTTAAATTGCTGCCGGAGCTCTGGCAGCAGGGCTCAGGCAGCGCTTTAAAGGGCCCGGGGCTCCCCGCAGTGGCAGGACCACTGGGCCCTTTAAATCACTGCCGGAGAAGCCGGTCCAGTACGGCACGGCGTACTGGCTCTTGCTGGTACACCATATCGTACCGGCTTACTTTCACCTCTGCTCTCTGGTCATTTAAAATGCAGAACAAAATACAGTGGCTGTTTGAAGACTTAAACAGGTGTCAACCAGATATTTGCCAGCTATAGCTACTATTCTACTGGGAGGAGTTGCTATTCTATAAATACTAATTAGAATTTTGCATGTGATCCTGCTGAAATACCTAAGGTGATGAGTGGCCAGTTATTAGTTTTAAAAGATTAGTGCAATTTGAAATACTAATGTCCCCAACGAGACAATGATACACTGAATAATCAAGACTTATAGCTATTCCCAGCCAAAAGGGAATATTTGCTCATTTCATCATTTAGAAAATCTGCTGTCTTCCGTACAAGTCACTTTTCTATTTTACTTTGAGAAAGTGGTAAAACTTTCTGGAGTCAATGTAATGATACAGTATATTCCGTGAGTAAGTGTAATTTCATTACTGCACCTAAAGTTTACTAATAGCTTCCAAGGGCAGAGATTATAGTGTGAAATCACAAGTAAAAAACAGAACAAAAACCTACTGAAAAAAAGTGATATTACAGCAGGAGATGGACCTTAAAAAAAAAAAAAAGCCCACACAACAGAAAAACAACTTCCCACTAATCTTCACATAGGGTCTATATAATTGCAATAGTAATTGCCAGAAAAAGCCATGACACTAAAATTTATAACTTCAACATTTATAAATTAACAAATCACTTTGAGCAATCTTATTTGACAAGTTACTTTATATCCCATTGGCTTGAATTACAGTCTTGAGTTTCATCGTGTTCAATTTGCCATGAAATGTGACTGATGCAACCTGATGTGATATGACGCTGAGTTTCTTCACATAAGCAGTGATTCAATGCAATGAGATTTGACTGATGTAACTGACAGACATACAATTTAATATTAACATATTGTGTGGAAGAAAAACCACCAGAAACTAACATACTTGGATGTATTCTCTAAATGTTTTATGTTCTAAACATTCAGTCCTGGGTATGCATAATTTGAGGATTGGACTCTGAAGTTGTCAGCGAAAAAGATGTTTTCATCTGTATCTACTCTACTTTTCCCATTTTTTAAAAAAAAGTCTTTTCCTCCAGGATAGCTGCTTTTTCTTATTCTTCAGCACACCACTGCCTCTTTAAATGGAGAGACAAGATGGGTGAGGTAATATCTTTTCTTGGACCAACTTCTGTTGGTGAAAGATAAGCTTTTGAGCTACGCGGAGCTCATTAGTAGGAATGTCTGACCTTACTTCAACAGAGAAGTATGTGTCAACACCAAAACATTTGTGTCACAGTGAGTGCTCTTTTTACATCAGTAATACTTAACTGAACATTCATGATGACTCCATTTAAAGATCTTGCCCCACAGGACAAGAGAATACTGGTTAAAAATGTTGACTTGTGTTTGACACTCTCCTTCTAGAGCTCTTGGCACTGACTTGTTCTAGTCAAGAATCAAACTTTGAAGGCATCAAGATGCTTGAAGCCACGTTCACATAACTACATTCAGAACAAAATATCAAGATTCTTCAAAAAATCTTAATCTCTGGAGGCCTATCGATCCATGATATCCGGACGTTCTCTATACACAGAGCCAAATTCTGTCCTGGAGGCAACATTAAGTTTCTAGTTTAAAACCAGTGGGAAACACTTCCCCCCCTCCCAAATTAGCCCATAACTTCAGTTCTTAAAGGTGAGTTATATGCATGCATCTCTTGAACATGTCTTCTATTGTCTCAAAACCAAAACCTGCCTGTATAAAAGAAGGAAGCACAAGTAACTAAGTTTGTGATTCCTTGTTACTTCTGTTAATGATTTGTGACCAAGTGAATTTGGGGAGAATTTCGGTATGGAGCATGCAACTGCACGGGAATCTGCCCAGGGAGTCATAATGAAGATGAAATAATATATACCCAGTATAGTGTACTTTGTAGGTACACTAGCGAACTCAGTGTTAGCAAATAGCTAGAGGTTTGCTTCTAGAAGTTTGATTTCTTTTACCTTGATTTTAAGAAATCTACATTGTATCATAGTTTTTCTAACCTTTTCTGTCTAATACAGTCATCTGCATCATGTCTGTTAAAATGCTGACTTTGAAAACAGTTTAAATCATGTCTACTTCCACCAGTGTTACAGTCTATAGTGATAAATCCTGCACCATGATCCTTTGCAGAATCCCAATGGCCCAACACCTCCTACTAGCCTCAGAATAATTATACCAGGCAACAAACAGCACAGAATGAATAGGACTGGAAATTATCCCATTCATATTAAAGAACCAGAGCTACCCGAAAGCTGTGTTAGCAACCGTAAGTACTAGTACAACCTGCTGCAACAAAATGAAAACATGGAAAATAATTTTTACAGGTTTCACAAGAATACCATGGAAACTGGTATAGAAATGTCTGTAAAGATGTCTCAAAAATAATCTGAAAGGAAGACACTCAGCTATAAGAAAGAGCATATTGTATTTCAAAGACTGAAGGGTGCATTTCCTCCCTTGGTGTGCACACAACTCCCATTAACATTAAAATATAGTAAATCATACTAAGAGGAGAGGAGACCCCAATATCATTAAAGAGCCTGAATTGCTGTGCTTCTTCAAAGTACAACAGCAGGTTTTCAAACACAGACTGTTAGAAAACAAATTATTTCTTTTTAATAGAATTATATTTTTAAAGTAAAAATATATTTCATTGCTAAAGCTGTTTTATATATTGTAAATAGCTCCATAAATTACAGCTAGGATTTCTGATACAGGATTACAGGGCAGCGACAGAGCTGCAGGAGAAAGCCGCATAGCGCCTGCTGCCTGGCTCCAGGCAGTGCTATTCATCCCTCACTTTCATGAGAGCAAATACACCCCCCAAAAATATAAAACATAATAATAAATAAATCACTTGGAAAATGCAGGAGAAACAGGTTTTCAGAAATAATGAAGGATTCTATATGTTTTTAGAAATGTTTACATTGTTTTTTTAAAGAGATTTACATTTTAATTTGAAACCAAAATAAGGAATAACGTATGTAGTAAAGCAACCGCTGATTTCAGGCTGAAATTAACACACACAAAATAATTAGTTTAAAACAGTAGATTTGGTTAGGAAAGAGAGAGAAATTTTGAAAGATGGTGAAAATTGCTTACATTTGCTCTGGACCTGAACCAAAATAAGACTCTTTTGGGATACAATAATAAACACAATTAACATGATTGTAGATGCAGTAGCTATACACCAAATGATTGTTATTAAATATGTATTGCAGTAGCACCCATCCAGGATTGACCGCATCCTGCTAGGTGCTGCTCAAACACATGGTACGATAGGTTTCCCTTGTCCAGATGAGCTTACAGTCTAATGTCAGGCAAAATTGCCATCTCAGATGATTAAAATGAAAACATTTCTATAAGAATGCATCTTGTGGCAACAAAAACGGAACATTATGGAGGTGGAAATCTTCTAACAGTTGACATAGTTAAGGATGGTAAGGTAAATGTATAAAAGTCAGATGACTTGCACATGCAGATTGCTCAAACATTTATTTTGAATTAACCAGTTAGGAATAATAACTGTAAAATGTCCTCATTTTGCTGAATTATTAGGCCTAAAGCCAACATAATGTCGATCCATGTTTCAGAGCACAGGCCACCTCACGCCAGGTCAAGAACTGTTTGTCAGAGCTTAGATTCTTTGTGTAGGCTTCCTCACTGTAGATTCTGGAGGGGCCTCTTAGTTAGACACTAAAGGTGAAATCCTATCCCCACTGAAGTCAATGGGAGTTTTGCTACTGACTTCAGGGTAGCAGCATTTCACTCAGCCACGCTTCTTTGGCATAAGATGTCACCAACAGTATATAAAGGCATTGTGCCCATCCAGGACATAGCAGGCAGAATACCCGATATGGATATGGAACATATGGAGGGTGATCACCACAACACACTTCCACAGGCTGTAACATGCATCACCCTCCGCCCCTTCCCCAGTTCCATGCTTAGACTGCCAGACACGGCAGAAGGAGGTGGGGGTATTGACTTTCCACTCTGTAGGGCATCCAGCACTGCCTGTAGCACTACATGCTGCCACCATTTTGTTCTCACAGACTCAGTATGGCAAGTTTCTGAATGACCCCAGCACATGTGCCTGGGGAGAGTAAGAGCTCTGCACAACTTAATATACTTCGGCAGGGGATGCCAGAATCTGGTTCTGTATGATTAAGTAAATTACTCTTCACTTATGGCCTAATTCTGCAATCCAAACTAGGCAAATCTCCTAGCTACTTCTTGGAAGTTTTGTACGTGTAAGGACTCTAAGACAGGCTCATTAGGTCTGCATATTAGTAGTAGATATTTTTATTACATGTCATCAAACAAAAGTTCTACATCATACGTATGATAATATTTGTGTGTGTGCATTTTTATGTTGTCTATATTGTATTGTATGCGATCAAGTCATTTCACCTCCTGGTGTCTTAGTCAATCCATTTGAAATATGGCATTAGATGAAAAGCATTACTTCACGGATACTCAGTGCTGCACCTGAACTAAGGTAAGTGCTAAACAAAAAAATTCTTCTGCTATTAGCAAAATTTTAGAATGATAATTTACCATTTTGGTCTGCTTGTGGATTTCACCATAGGAGTCATTCCATCACGATAGAGGCTCTTTGTTTTACTGAAGTTGACAATGTTGAAAATTACCCTCTGAAAAACAGAGAAAAAAACCTCAGTTATAGTAGTTATGAACTACAATCTGTTCTGTACAAACTTTCATTTTCTATCTGTACAAAAACAAAAAGTAACTACATACATGCCTAAATGATGTTTCATAGAGGAAATTCAACCCAGACAAGTGCAAAGTATTTCACTTAGAAAGAAAATAAATCAAATGCACAGCTATAAAATGGAGAATAACTGGCTACATGGCAGTACTGCTGAAAAGGATCTGGGTGTCATAGTGGATCACAAGTTCAATATGAGATGTGATGCAGTTGTGAAAAAAAGCTATATCATTTCGGGACATATTAGCTTTCTGGAGTCAAGATAAGGTACAGTATACTCAGTGGTGAGCTGGAGCCAGTTCGCACCGGCTCACAAGAACCAGTTGTTAAATTTAGAAGCCGGTGTAGAACTGGTTGCTAAAGGGGTGGCCCGGCTTCCCCAGGGGTAATTTAAAGGGCCTGGGGTTCCCAGCAGGGGCTAGAGCCCCAGGCCCTTTAAACTGCCACCAGAGCCCCACTGCTGGAGCCCTGGGGTAGGGCTGCGGGGCTCTGGGTGCTATTTAAAAAGTCCGGGGCTCCCGCTTCTTCTACCACCCCAGCCCTTTAAATAGCCCCTGGAGCCCCGGGCTGCTGCTGCTACCCCAGTGGGGGAGGGGAGGAGGAGAAACCTGCGGGTTCTGAGGGGGGCAGGACATGGGTTGGGGAGACAGGCACGTGGAGCTTGTACTGTACTCACCGCATGGTTCCCTACCGGGTCTTCGGCGGCACTTCGGCGGCTGGGGGAGGGGGCTCTTCACTCACTCCGGGTGAAGGACCTGCCACCAAAATGTTGCCAAAAACCCGGAGCGAGTGGAGACACACACACACACGCCGCCAAAGTGCTGCCGAGGACCCGGTAGGGAACCGGTTCTTAGGATTTTGGGAGCTCATTACTGAGTATACTTAGGGAGCTAATTGTCCTGTTCTAGCTGAGGCCTCATTAGTTCTGAGTGGAGTACTGTGTCCAGTTCTGGGTGCCAAACTAAGAATGATGTGGACAATCTAGAGAGAGTCCAGAGGAGAGCAACAACAATGATAAAAGGTTTAGAAAACCTGACCTATGAGAAAAGGTTAAAAAACTAGATATGTTTAGTCTCGAGAAAAGAATATTGAGGGGGACCTGATAGTTTAAAATATGTTAATAGCAACTATAAAGAGGATGGTGATCAACTGTTCTCCATGTCCACTGAATGTAGGATAAGAAGAAATGGGCTTAATCTCCAGCAAGGGAGGTTTAGGGGAAACTTTCTAACTATAAGGGTAGTTAAGGAATAGGATTCCAAGGGAGGTTGTGGAATCTCCATCACTGGAGGTTTTTAAAAACAGGTTGGACAAACACCTGTCAGGGATGATCTAGGTTTACTTGATCCTGCCAAGTTTAGTCCAAGAGGAGTTATTAGCTCTGTTTTGGTGAAGGTACCACCACCAGACTTGGGTAAGACCCAAAATATATGTATGCCAGTTAAGGAGCCAGTAACCTAGCCATATGAAAGGATGGGTTACTGGTCAAAGCCAAAAACAAAAATCAAAGCCATGTTTGCAGCAGGGAATTCTGGAGCTGCTTGGTGGCAGGATTTAGGGGATGGAAGGGTGCAACTCATGGAAACATCTTGCCTGACTGCTACACATGAAAAAAAACAAAAAAACCTTCTTTCTGGGTGGGTCTTGTCCATTGGAGCCTCACATTCCATGGGAATGACTAAACTTTGGGCTAGCATAACTCCTCTGTGCTAAGGAGAGGAACGCCTCTGCATGATTTACTGCAGCTGGTTGAGGTGGAGGTTGGTACAAACATTACTGATAAAGCCACAAAGCTGAGTGACTGAGTACGATATAGTCTGCTCATTGAGGTGCCTTTTTATGAGTCATCATATGAGCTCATTTTCATAATTTGCTGACCAAGCTATGTGCTTAATTTGTTAATTTTTATATTTTCCATTTCCAGTATTTGGGTTGACTCTTTATTGGATGTAATGTCCATCTTGTGAAAGTTCTATTTATTCCTTATCTCTTACACTTAGTGCACAGCACAGTTCTTTCACGGGTGTGTTCAATCCTTTATAAGTACTTGGTTAATTTTGTACTGTAAGTACAAGCATTTCATTTTATTTGTTAGAGGCTTTTTTATTTGTTATATAGCTCTGCTTAATTTGTAAAAGCAAATTAAGTTGCAACAAATCGGTATATTAGGCTGGATGTTTACAGGGAGTAAGTGAAACAAACAAGTTCGCCAAACCAATTGCTTTATACTTTGGAAACAATCATGCCACTGTTGGAAAAAGAAAAGTTGCTAATTTTGTTACGTACTAACTGACTCATAGCAGACAGCTGGTAGAGAATGTTCTTATTCCAATCAAGCTGATTTTGTATAATGAGTTGAGCAAATGTACACAACTGGATAAGCAATGTATATAAAAACAGTAATATGCAGTTCATTTAACCAAACAGTACAGAGTATAAAATTTCAACCACTAATGTTCACAGTACCATTAGCAGTTAACAATGTGTTCAGTCCTTTCAGTATGGCACAGAGCTAGACTGGCAGGACCTAAAATTCAGCCACTACAGAACTGAACTTTATCAAAGTATGACTCTGAATTAATAAAGTACAAAAATCAGAAGCACTGAAATATGCATCTGAATCAGTCAAGTATTCTTAGTGATAGTTAAAGCAGTCTATGCAGCTGTCAGTGAAGTGTGTAAAAAAATGTAACAACGTACGCCCCTTAACCAAAAAAATATGCAGCTTGCTCAATAAGCTATGCAAACGTCTTTTGAAATGAAGTACTGTAATAAAAGTTAGTGATACAGTAAGCAAACATTTGCCAAACAAGTAAAATAGGCTGCTGGTGTGATTTTGTCCTTACTGATGTTCTTTATAAATAAATCATAAAGAGAAACAAGACTAGGTATACACTGTCCACATAGAAAATAGCAATTCAAACCACCTTGTCATTACTCTGCATGATTTTTATTACTTTTGAGGGGTAGTAATGGGTGACATTGCATGATTAATGCAATTTCAATACTCAACTTGTTTAAGAGCATAAATAAAAACACTGATAGTAGCAGAGGATGCTTAAAAAGAGACCTGCAACTGATATAGAGGAGATACACACTGTGCTCTCTCTCTCTCTCAGATTTCCTCACAGAAATGGAGAGGAAAAGGAACAGACTTACTTTCTTGCTTACTATGTTAGTGCCAAATAGTCAAGTGATGGTGGCTTGTTTGCTGAGCCTAAAGTGGACATTAAACGGTAAGAAAACAAGATGAGTAAATGTCTGCCTTATCCTCACGGTTAAATATGCTACACAAGTGCAACAGCTCCTCTCCAAGTAAAGGCCTTTTAAAACACATTTCTACTTTGTTAGGGGAGGTGTGATTAGGGAAAAATACCAAGACAAAAGCTGGGAAAAACCTGAGCTAATTTTATTTTACATTTTACCTGAGTGCCAGTGCCTTGAAAAGGGTCATATGCCTTCTTAAAGGCTTACTATAATCGTTACCCTGAGAGCCATTGTTTGTAGTATTTTCATCAAGGTCATGTTGGCATTTTACCTGTCCCCCATTCCATGGGGGACTAGGGAAGGATAGTACCTCTGTTGGAGAAACACATCATGCTCCTTTGGGAGTAGCTCATCCGCTTTGGTTCCCACCTACACCCAGCTCCCACCTGTGGCTCCAAGTAACTGCTTGCATGCGACAGCAGCCACACCCCGGGAAACTGCTTCGATGAGCGGCCAAATCCGGTGAGGGTAGCCGATGGGTCTTTTGCCCTCGGCAAGATAGGGAAACTGTCTTTCTCTAGCATGCGATGACTGTTCTTTGCTTGTGTTCTCAGCCATGCAACAAAGGACTTGGATCAGGGGATATACATCCGCTACCGACTTGATGGCTCCCTCCTTGATCTTTGAAGACTTAGTGCTAAGAATAAGACACTGGAGAGACTTCTCGTCAAGGCACTTTTTGCAGATGACTGCGCCTTGACGGCTCATAGACAAGATGACTTTCAGGTCATCATTGATAGATTTTCTGAAACATCTCAGCTCTTTGGCTTCACCATCAGTCTCAGGAAGACAGAGGTCTTGTTCCAACCAGCACCTTTTTAAAATGCCCCAGTGCCAGCTATCTTCATCCAAGGCACACAGTTGAAAAATGTGGATCAGTTCAAGTATGTGGGCAGTACCATCTCAAGTGACAGTTCCCTCGATAAGGAAATCTCCTTCAGAGTTAGTAAAGCCAGCCAGGCCATTGGCCGACTTAGAACAAAAGTTCTTAACCAACACAACATCCATCTCTCTACCAAATTGAAGATCTACAGTACAATGGTTCTAACATCTCTCCTGTAGAGATCTGAGACATGAATTCTTTATAGAGGTCATGTTAAACAGCTTGAGCAATTTCACATGTGCTCCCTCTGCTCAATAATGAGCATTCCCTGGCAGGTCCTGACCAATATTAAGGACCTTGAAAAAGCAAACACAACCAGCACTGAGGAAATGTTATTGAGAGCACAACTTAGGTGGACTGGACATGTCATCCAAATGGAAGAGCACCATCTCCCAAAACAGATTTGCATGGGGAGCTGACTCAGGGCCAAAGAAAGAGAGGTCATCCATATAAGCACTTCAAAGATAATATGAAGAGCAGTCTCCAATGGGCTGGCATCAATCACAAAGAACTTGAGCAAATGGCTCAGGACAGGAGTCACTGGTGCTCTCTGACAAGCTCAGCATGTAACAAGTTTGAGCGGGATCAATGAAATTATCTCCAGGCTGCACGTGAAAGGCGCCACAGAGATGCATCATCAAACATCATAGATACAGACTTCCCATGCCCTCAGTGTGGCCAACTCTGTGCATCAAGATTCGGACTGCAGAGTCATATGCGTAGACATGAGAACTGCGACAATATCGTCATCATCGTCATCATCAGCGATGGACTACCAATAATATTCCATTCCCAGGCTCTATCGCCTCCCCGTGGCTCCCAGTCCCAGTCTCCATGGCCAGCCAGTGCCATTCACAGTTTCTCACTCTCACTACTCCAGTCCCAGTCTCACCAGACACCTTGTCTCAATCTACTTCTTCACCCCTCCCCCTAGTCTTACTTTTGTTCCTCTGCAGTCTAATCACAGGGCTGTCTTCTCCATGTTGCCTGGGGGTCAACAGAGGGATCACTAGGAGCACTAGAGATGGGCTCCCTACTCTCAGTTCCAGTGCCTAGCCTCAGCCCAACTCCCAGAGCAGTCAGGAGCGGTCATTAACAGGAAAGTCTGGCTTTACCCCTGAAGTCAGTTGCTCTGTGGAGAGCGCTCCTGTGTAATCTGATCAGCATTAGGAGCCATGGTGCTACTTTTCAAAGACTTATAACTTGGCCAGATTTTCCTGGGGCAAAAGGCCAATTGCTGACACTTAAGGCCACCCCTCAGCCAAATTTCAGGTGTCTATTCCAAAGCATGTGAACTCTGAAGTTGTCCAAGGAAAGGGGAGACAGATTTTTTAGCACAGAGGTTAGAGAAAAACACACTGTTTTGCCTCTCTCTAAAATGGCTGAATTGTTTTGGCTGAAATTTTCCAAATAAGTTCAGCCTAAGGCAGACAATTGATGTGAAAAATTTCAGCCCAAACAGTTAAGTTTTCACGAAGTTATAAGCAACAGAAAATAGGATCTTACAATGGGTCGTGTTGGGCAACCTTAATAATAAGTGGTGCAAGCAGCCCTACCTTTAATGCCAGTCTTTTAATAAAATACGCAATAGTGCAATTGCTAACAGTATGGTCCAACCTTCATTATAAACCAGTTAGGCATCCAGGAATGAATGTCTACATTGCAATGTAAGCCTGTGCTTGAGCCTGGGCTCAAGCCTAATACCCCTTGCATCTACACTGCAATTGTGCTGACCCAGGGCTCAGACCCAGAGTCCCAAGACCCTGCAGAGCAGGAGAGTCTATGCTCGAGTTAAGCCAGGACCCAGGGTCCAAGCCCTACTGGTCTGCAGTGTAGATGCCATCCCGCTTGACTCAGGTCCCAGTAGTCAGCCAGAAGTATCCCATTATTCCACGGGACAACTTCCTTAGTCCTCTCTGTCCTAATCATCCACTTATTGAAAATGGCAGCAACTCAGGTCAGCATTAACCCATTGTCTTCTGAGCACCAACCTGCAAGCACACTGTCAGAGAGACCCTGGGTTTGCAATGGAGAGCGAACTGATCAAGGCTTTCGCAAAGCAAGTTGCTTCAAAACCTCCTGTAGCATGCAGGGTGGGCAGTAAAGTTTTCCCACAGTGCCGCAGGGTCCTAGGGATAAAGTGGCCATATTTTGAAGGGGAAGGGGGCACACTAGGGACTCTGGGATATGGTTACTTTGACTTGGGTCTGCACACTGCAGCGTGGATGCCAGTGCCTTAGGTTGGAGCATGGGTTACAAAAGTTGTAACGTAGGGTTTACAGTCTAGATGCTCAAAGCCAGAGTTCCCTAACACGGGTGAGCTGACTTGAGTCCCACCAACCCTGGGCTACATTGCAGTGTAGCCATACCCTAAATGATTCAAAATCCAGCAGAAATACTTCAGCCCTTCAGCCATCCAAGATACAGGATTTGGGCACTGTGAAATGGCACTAAGTAGGGATCTTTTAGATGATATTTTAAAACCTGAGCTCTTGCACTCTGCATGGACATTAAATATCCCATAGTATTTTGGTAACAGTGGGGATTTGCCCAGTGCTTTAGACCAAATTTCTCTCTGCTCCTACCACTGTTGTGTAGCCTGCTGTCCACTAGCTGGTTGCCAGTGTTGTCAACTATCATGAATCTTACAATATTTGGTGCTTTCCTTAAAGTTCCAGCTCCTGAAGTCATGGGACTACACAAGACTCAGATTTTTTTTAAAGAAAAAAACAAATTGCCAACCCTCACAGTGGAAGAGAAATATTTAAAATGTGATCTAAGTGTACCTTAAAAAGGCTAAAAAAAAAGGAAAAAATAAAAGAAAAAAAGAAAATAAAAAGAACCCCTTTTAAAAAATGTTATGGTTCTTAAACTAATCTCATGGCTTTTGATGCCTGACTCATAACTTCTGAATGCATGTAGTTGGTAATACGATATTGCTGCCTCCCCACCAAACAACGGTTCTGTATGTATTTCAAAGGTCTGGGGATCCTTCAGGATAAAAGGTGTTATATAAAAGTAGATGCTTATAAAAGATAGTGGAGGAACCCAACAGTGCAGAGCCAGTAACTAATAGCTGAAGTTGCCACCGGTGACTGAAAACAAACAATACACTAAGCATTGTACAAATTTCCTAACAAAGACTTCTAAAGGGTTTTTTTTTTGACCTTTTAAAATTTAATTAAATACCTTTAACATTTTTAAATAACCAACATATTTTCTTTCTTCCTGTATAGGAAACATGTCTCCTTTCAAGTTTAAAACTTTATGGCTTTTAGTCCTTTTCCTCCCACCCCAATTAGTTAACAAATATTTAAAATCTCTCTGCTGTCATAAGAAAATAAATTCTCACCTACTGACGGATGATGTTAAGAATCATACAGAGCCCTAGCAGATTTGTTAATCAGCTGCACCTGTGTTCTGTTAACTGAAAATTGTCAAGTCTTTGCACAGGTACTAAAGTCTTACAAAGATAATGAAAAGAACGGTTTACAGATAGTGAATTATAGGATTTCTTCCTCTGGAGCTCTCATTAAAACACTTAAAGAGGAGAGAAGGTAAATTTTAGCACATCACATATACCAGCATTAAAATAAGACAGATTTTTAATTAAATAAATGCTGTTGGATATACAGTATCTCAATACCAAATATAAAATGAGCAAATTTATTGTTGCAGCAAAGTATTTGATACGATGTTCTTGGCATGAGACACTATGACTAGTAGATGAAGAAAGAGGTATCACTCAATATTTGTGTCTTTCAATAAATGGGGCATAATTACTTTAGAAATATAAAATGTTCTTCAGAATTAATTGCCAGTTGCATAATGTTCCCTGGCTACCTGGTCTTTCTGATGAGGTTTCTGCTAGTCTGAAAACGAATGCAGTTATGCATGCACGCACACACAGGGGTTTCAGGATCCATGCAAGGCACAGCCATCCATTCACAGACACAATGCTGTTCATAATGTGTGCAGAAGGGATTGCATTGATGAGATCAGCCTTATCTCACACACACTTTATTGGACTGGAATCCTATGGAGAGGGACATCTCAGACCCACCCCTTCTTGACCAAAAAGTGCACAAACTGTGATATATAGCCACAGGGGGATTCTGAGTGATCAGAGGATGCATGCTAAAGAACTGCTGCTCCCATATTCAAGGCCCTGCACTCCAGATAGACCATGCAGGGGAGCCAGATTTAGTGTATCAGACCCAAAACATAGTGAAGAAATAAGTAGGGCTGGTCAAATTTTTTCCATCAAAAAAACTATTCTTTAACAGTCCGTTGGCTTTTGATGGAAAAAAACTTTCACAAAAAAACCAACACACCTTTCCACAGAAAATGTTGACTTTTCATAAAAACTGAACACCCCAAAACCAAAAGTTTTGGTTTCAACTGAAAACCAAATAAATATATTTGGAAATGCTGCTTGGTGCCTATTGAGAGTTGCAGTTCTCTTCTGGACTGAGTTTCCCAAGGGGACTACATCACCTATGATATACGATGGTGAGGGACTCATGTTTTGCACTAAGGTGGCTCAAGAAGAGTCAAGGAGCATGGTGCATGATGGGAGATGTAGTCCAGTCCAAATATTCAAGTTTAAAAGGACTGACATGTAATATTGACATTCTCAAAAGAAAGGAATGGAGGATAATAGCCATCAGTTGCACTAAGTGTTAGAGAGTAGGAAAAAAGACATTCGTATGCAGTCATTTTGCTCAGTGCTAAAAAAAATTACAGAAGACAACAGTCTGTACCCAAAGGCTCTCACACTCATAATCAGATTTGAGGAAGGCACAGACAAAAAGGGTAAGATCCATATGACCTGAAGGCACAAAGAGTAGGACAGGAGATATTCCAAGCATAATGGTTGGCTTAGAAGATGTGAAGCCAAGAGAGAAGGATAAATAAAAAAAGCACTGTTAAGAAGAAAGGCTTGGGAGAAGCATTGCCAGTGTTTGCAGTGTATTTTGGATTTTTGCAGTTGATGTATATAATAGTTTAGGATTATAATTTTCCTTCCTAGAATTTCATGCATATCATGGGAATCTGTAAGGGCATGGTAAGAGGTTATAGTGTGTAAGAAGCTGAGAGGTGGGCATATGAGGGAGAGTCCCAAAAATATAATAAGCAAATTGCCAGTCTCTTCATTTCAATGTTTCCTGATATGTTGAGAAAATGAAGTCATTTTAACATGCACAACCAATGCTTTTTGGTCATAAAGGACTTGGTGATCTTGACAGTGTTGCAGTAATCATAGCTTTACAAAGATAAAAAGCTTTAACAATTTCTTCAGTAACTAGATACAGATAGATTTTCCATCAGTGTTATCCATGATTGCCTTTGATTTCTACCTATTTGGTTTTGCTTCAAACCTTTATAAGGAAAAGCATACTCTATTTTTACACTTGGATCCCTCTGTAACACAGAGTTGAAGAGTAGTGATGGAGAGCAGGATCTTATTCCACACACAGTTCCTTTGGTAGTGGTGGCCACATCCTGAAACAGAATAAACACTCCCAGTTGCTCTACAGCACTGGTACTCTTCTTCTTAGTATCAGTAAATATTTATAAAGAATTTGAAATTGGGCCCCATTGTGAAGAAGAAGAAAAAAAAAAGACAACCCTCTCCTGAAGAGCTTACTACCTTCCTTTTCAGGAGCAGATCAAATATTTCTACAAGTTCTTTTCATCACCTGAGGAACACAGGTAGCATGTGTACTTTTATTCTCTGCAGTGGACACATAATCCATGCTATTGTGACTTTTAAGATAAATTATGCCAGTGGATTACCCTGACGGGCCGCAGGTTGCCCACCACTGGTCTAGATAATACTTAGTCCTGCCATGAGTGCAGGGGACTGGACTAGATGACCTCTCAAGGTCCCTGCCAGTCCCATGATTCCATATTAGATTTACACAAGTAGAACAGCATCTAAACCTCCCAATGATCATTATGAAACAGTAACACTAGGGCTGCAAGAGATGCTTACATTGAGGTTTCTAGGAAGTTCAAAGACAGTTTCCTTATTAAGGGATGGAGTTCTCTACAGAACTCGTGACATCCACCCCTTGTCAAGGTACCCCTTGTCTGGAGGTAACAAATCCTTTCTTCACACTGTTCATCACAGCTCTCCTCTACACATGATTTTTTCATGTCTGATTTACTGAAAGGATGATACCAACAGAGAACAATAAAAGCCAAAAGGATCTAACTCACAAGACAGAATAATATTTTGTTCACATTTGTAATTATATTACCCTAACTATAGACCAGATTACATTATATTTTACAAGAATATTGACAACTGTAAAACCTATCAAAATATAAACATCAATTAAGATAAGGTTGAATTATACACATAAGGAACATTTTCTTTATTCAACAGTTTTCAAAGATTGTTATTTTAAAAGAGTTTTCTAGATATAATGCAAATAAAATGCAAATATTATCTCCTTAACAGCAGTAAATTACCAGAAAAATTCTAACATGTTTAGCTACAGTATATGAAAACTTCTAAAGATAGCTGTGGAGATTTAATCCGCATATTCCTTATTCAAAAAGTGCTGGTTTACATAAAGAAAAGCTTTTTAATACAAACATAACAATTTTGAATGACTGTACTTATTTACATCTGTTGAGGGACCTGAACTAGCATTTGAAACTAAAGTAGCTTATTTCTCTGTGAAATGTAAATGTGAGAAATGCTTTTGGAATGCTCTTTTAAAAATTGATAGCATATTATTTTACAGAATTACAGTAAATGTAGATCTAAAATGAGAGTTGTCAGACATAGCTCTCTCTTGTATAAAATCCCTGAGAAAAATTGAAAGCCATGCCTAGAGCAACTAAAGGTTATATGACCAAAAATAGTTTAGAAATATGGGTAGGATATTTTAATTAACTGTATTTTAATTTAATAGGAAGTCATATCTAACTGAAGTGTTCATGGCTTTTGTCATAAGAGTCTTAGCTGGGTTTATACTGGAACTATGAGAAAACAGTTTTGGCAAATACAAGGACTCAGAAACTTGACAATTTGTGTAACAATTTATTTGACTTGAACTATGGTGGTCCTATGTCAGCATTCCTATCTAAATGTACAGAAATTTAGGCGGCTTGCTAGAAAACTCAGATAAGTTATTTTCTTGCCATTTTATAATTTTCACATATACAAATAAAAGATTAGCAGAGTTAACTCTGGTCTAAGGCTCAGGAAACTATTATCTCAAGGAACTGGCATTACATATTTATTCTCTGAATTAAGCCTAATTATGGCTTCTGATTTTCAGCTTTAACTAATAGACAGATAGATAGATAGATACGCTATAAAACATTGGGAAAACGCCATAAAAGGTTACTTGTATCTAAGGTCTTGCCTACATGGAGCAGTAATACTGACTGCTAATGTGTTGCATATTAATTGGTCCATGTAGACACTGCTGGTGTGCACCAATGGTTCCCTACTGTGCTTTAATATGGTGGTGTTTGAAACTGTACTACATTAAAGTGCACTAGGGAACATTACAAAGCGATTACTCATTACCGTATATAAAATTGCAAAGAGTAATGTATATAATATATGTTGTGCATTACAGTATATGAAAAGAGAAAGTCCTGAAAAAAAACATTTTTTCCAGCATCTGGGAATTTCTGAGTTTTATGTAAAGATACACCGTGAAAAATTAAATGAATAAACCTGAAAAACAGAAGCCCTAATCATAAACATGGAATCCTGATGTCTGTTAAAGTGAGCTCAAATGGCTATTTCAGCACCAAAGTGTATCATGGCAAAATGTCACTGTATTATACATAAACCTCCAAAGGAAATATACTGTTGAATACACAGAGAGGTCCTAAGAAAAAGCCATGGCAATTCAGTTCTCTCTGCTTCTTTCACCCCTGGGACGACCTTTCACAATAAGAATTGTCAGTGCCTTATTTATAATGGCAGATCTCAGGTTTGATTCTGGCAGCTTTTGATCACTTGATGGCCCAAAAGCTTTCATATACAGAAGAATCTGCTGCTTCTTTGGCATCCTGCAGTGTGTTTAAACCTCAAAAGCAACTTTTAGTCTCAGAAGTGAATTACTGAAGCAGTGTAAACAAAACACAAACGTCACAAAATGATGAATATCTCAAACAAAATATCTTTGTCAGATGGATGACAACTTCACATCGCCTGAAAGGCATCCGTAAGCAACTGTAGACTGTAAATAAAATTCTGATTTACAAACTAAAGGTAAAAAAAAATAATTATTTAAACTTTAATACACTTTTTTTGGAAATGCATGAAAAACATACATAAATAAGTAATATTTTTGCATATGTTCAAAGTTCCCTGAAGGTAGTCTCCTACACAGGTGCACATTCCTGGGTCACACTAGTCTATGTAACGATGTAAATACAAGATAATTAGAGAACTGTCTTCAAAGAAGCCTTGTTATTCACTTTATTGATGTCATGTAAACAAATAAGCTTTGATGAATATGTGACAATGACAGTTGTCTGTCAGTAGAAATTCTTTCTAGGATGGATTATACTGATTAGGTAAGAACTCTATACAGATGCAATATACAATTAAATTTCTTAGAATTGAAATTTAGAGCAAGTCAGATTTTCCCCCACATCTTCTGAACAGATGCATGGTCAAGAGGAAAATCATGCCTCCTCCCACCTCCCAGTCCCCCCGCCCAAAACGAAAGTAGTAGCAGTACTGTGCATAAGAGATTTTAGCACAAAGATTCGATAACATTGGTTTGCCACAGTCAGATTTTCAATTTTTATAAATCCCTGGAGCTGTTTTAAGGTTACTATGGATGCCACAAAGCACTGGATCTATGCCTCAGTATAACAGATATCGTTTATTGTTTTTACAAAGAGCCTAAATAAAAACAGAATATTGCAGACTGATTGTCTTGGTAGTGCAACCTTTTAATACTGTCTATGATTACGTTAATATACAAAAAATTGCTACAGCACCATCATTAGGGAAGGTTTCAGAGTAGCAGCTGTGTTAGTCTGTATCTGCAAAAACAGGAGTACTTGTGGCACCTTAGAGACTAACAAATTTATTTGAGCATAAGCTTTTGTGGGCTACAGCCCACTTCATCGGATGCATGCAGTGGAAAATACAGTAGGAAGATAGATAGATAGATAGATAGATAGATAGATAGATAGATAGATACACACACACACACACACACACACACAGAACATGAAACAATGGGTGTAGGGTGACCAGACAGCAAGTGTGAAAAATCAGGATGGGGGTGGAGGGTAATAGGAGCCTATATAAGAAAAAGACCCAAAAAAATCAGGACTGTCCCTATAAAATTGGAACATCTGGTCACCCTAAATGGGTGTTACCAGACACACTCTAACGAGAGTGATCAATTAAGGTGAGCTATTACCAGCAGGAAGGTTTTTTTTCTCTCCTGCTGGTAATAGCTCACCTTAAGTGATCACTCTCCTTATAGTGTGTATGGTAACATCCATTGTTTCATGGTGTGTGTGTGTGTGTGTGTGTGTGTGTGTGTGTGTGTGTGTGTGTGTGTGTGTGTGTGTGTGTGTGTGTGTGTGTGTGTGTGTGTGTGTGTGTGTGTGTGTGTGTTCGTTCCTACTGTATTTTCCACTCCATGCATCCGATGAAGTGGGCTGTAGCCCATGAAAATTTATGCTCAAATAAATTTGTTAGTCTCTAAGGTGCCACAAGTACTCCTGTTCTATTTATCATTAGGGAAGTCAGAGATCTGGAAATGCCTGCTTCTTGTGAATTTACTACGGAGTTAAATAAGCAATGTAACTGAATATATATATATTTTCAGTACATCCTTTAAATCAAATAAATATGCCCATCAGAAATGTGATAAGTTTGGACAAAATCCAAAGAGATCTAAGTATACAGCTGAGTATTTTAATGGATTTACGAGACTTTTATTCAAAATCTTTAGACATATGCATGTATGGTACAAGGCTCCTTTCTGACTAAATCTATACTGCTATATTGAGAAATAAAATTTGCTAAACTTCTCATTTAATTGATCAGTGTCAGTGTACTTTATTCATATGTATAATGTGCATATGCATTATGGACTTACCTGCATCCTGGTCCTTTACAGATCTAAGATGCTTTATATATTGCAAAATATTAATCCACATCCTTACCTATACGCTTTCCTGCAGTTTATGTTCTTTATGACAATAAAAATGTATAACCATTTTAGAAGTAAATTTAGTCATTAAAATATGAATGGGAAATGAAACTAAGCAATATTTATTGCCAAATAAGTGTCTGATTATCATTATTAAGGAACAGTTCCAGTCTTTTTCATTTAAATAACTGGAAAATAATCCCCTTTTGTATATTGAATGCTATTTAAATTAGAACTACTCACCAATTTGCATCATTTCGCTACAAATATTTGTAACCATTCTAAAATAGAGGGAAGCTAAAGTGTTAGAAGAAATGATATTCACAAAACTGGGGAAAGGCTACGAATTCAAAGGGCTCAGTTCACTCCCAGGTTCCACAGAGAGAGAGGTTCTGCAATGCCCCAACAATGCACCTTGAGGGTGGAGCAGAGCTAGCCAGCCACAGAACAGCTGCAAAAATGAAGAGAGATGGCATAGCCCAATCACCAGCAGCATCTGCTGTTCCAGCAGGTCCTTACTAAATCCTAATGCTGCCAGAGTAAACAGTGCAAACACTTCCTACCCTTACTACCTCTGATTGCTGCCCCCACTAGCACAAGAGGGTGCTAACTTCACCACCACAACCCCCACTGGCCCTGCACAAGCGGAAGTGAATCCAATCCAAATACCTGATGATCAAAGAGTTAATGTTGTATTAAGAGGATATACAGAAACAACAGAATTGCAGCATTTAGTTATGCTCATAGAAATCATATTTAAGAAAAATGCAAATATTTGGAAGCCAGGGAGCTATTTTAAAGATCTGCTAAGAGTATTCACACCAGGAGATGGTTTAAAACATCAGCGGTTTTGAAAACAGAAAACAGAATCATCAGCCACTTCAAGCAGGTCTTGCTGTGACACCAGAAAGTCAATTCACTCAGTTTAGCAGCATTCAATTCTCAACATTTTGTTCTGGGTTTCTGTCAAGTTATTCTAGGCTGTGAAATTGTCAGGAATGATGGATGACTATCAGCCTTCTGCTATCTTCTTGCCTTCTCCTTAGAGATTTGCGGCTGCTGACTGCAAAGCAAATTCCTTTTCTTCTTTTTTTTTTTTTTTTAGTTTCTTTCTTTTTTTTTTTGCACAACATGCCAAATGAACAACAGTAATTATGAGAAAGCCTACACTACAATTATTTTAGCACTTAACTTTGTATTGACAACTGTAAGAGAGAGCTCTCTAGATTGATTAGCAATGATATAGCTTCCTGCCTTTATACTGTAGCTTCAATAATTTCTTTACATGTAATTTTAACAGAAACACTGGTTTTCGATTCCTTACTGTTTTAAAACTATAATTTGCGTTTATTGTGGAAAACTTCTAATATTTAAATAAAATTAGTAGCCTATTCTAATTGTACCAATGTTTCAAACTGTATAGTACTTGTCATACAATCAAAACCAAACAAAAGAAAGTAATTTAGGGATATTAAACAGGATTTCATTAAGGAAGGGGCAGAAGTTTTGTTATTGTTCCAGTCCAAACTTCGCATTCCCCTCCCACATAAATCTTGTTTGTCACACCAAATTCAGCCCTGGTGTATATTGAGGCAAGTCCATTGAAAGTGGCATTAAATCTGTTTACACATTGATTGACTGTGATCTCAAATCTGCAAAGCATTTACTACTGTGCTTATGAGGAGACAGTTCTAGTCCAGAGGAGGAAAGCGACTTAAAGGAGGAAAAATGCCAAGTTAGAGCTGAATGAATAACTTGATTCTTTGGTTCAGAGACCGAGCCAAAAAAAACCAAATACAATTGTTTTGGGTCAATCTAACATGGAAATTTTGGGGTTTTTTTTTTCATCAAAATGAAAAACTGAAATTTTTGTTTTGGATGGAATAAAAATGTGGTGTTCATCTGAAAAAAGTTTTTGTTTTTTGGCATTTTGTTTTCAGCTGTATCTTAACTTTTTTGTTTTATTTAAACAAATGTAGCTACATTTCTAAATAAAAAGATCAAAATATTTCATTTCTAAAAGGCCTAAAGGAAGCATTTTGGACTATTGATTTTTTTTCAGCTGTAACTGTTTGCCAAATTCAACCCAAATTCACAAATATTTTGGTTGATCTGAAACGACATTTTTCAGTGAAACTATTTGTCTAATAAATTTCACCCAGTTCTACTTCTGATGGCATAAATTGGGACATCCTTCAGACCCACAGCAATTATGGCTCAGTCAAGTTTTCCAATTGTGTTCAAAATAACTGCACAATTCAACATTAACAAGTCAATAGCAATATCAATAAGCCAATTAATTTGCATTGCTCTCATTCACATTTGCAACCTTTTCAATCATACCTTCTCAGGTCAGGACAAAGGGTGTCAAGTGGTTAAGAAAGGTTAAGACCTTGAAACAGTAAGCCTCACTAATTAGAGAGCATCTAGATAAAATAACCCCAGAAGGAAAGTATTATTACTTCAGCAACCATTACCACCACATTCTTCCGTAGATGCCCCTCTGATCAGTTTTTGGTCCATTTTATGTTTGGTCAGTATATGCAGTTTATAAGTAGCTAAAACATGAACATACAGTATGCTGATGAAAATGACCATTTTGCTACTGTCCTGATCTTCCCTTTGTTAACTATACGGTTTCCTCTGGATTGCTCATGAATAATCACTTCACATTTCACATGGAAAAATAATGGTTTCTTTTCTCTAGGAAAAAAAATTTATCCTGGTAGTAATCTTAAAATCCATTTGGTGACTTTACTTAAAGTTGCCTCGCTCAGATTCCTTGGAATCCTGAGGACTTTCAGCACACATCAGTATTTACATGAAAAATAAGGTTTCTACTGTACTGAAGTTCTGATTAAGAATTGGATGTTTTCTCAAATACGTGCTAGTGGTACAATCAAGAATTCACGTTTGTATTTCATCTAGACCAGGGGTCAGCAACCTTTCAGAAGTGGTGGGCCGAGTCTTCATTTATTCACTCTAATTTAAGGTTTCGCATGCTGGTAATACATTTTAATGTTTTTAGAAGGTCTCTCTAAATAAGTCTAATTTACATACAATAGTTTAGTTATATAATATAAACAACGTTTTTAAAATGTTTAAGAAGCTTAAATTAAATTAAAATGCAGATCTTATCAGTTTAGTGCAGTGGTTCTTCACATGGGGTGCACGCACCCCCTGGGGGTGCGAGACAGCCTTTCTGGGAGTGCGAGATATGCAAGATTTTTTTAGAAGATAAATCATCGAAAATACAAATTAAGCACAGGCACGTAAGTAAAACTACTTTGTTTCATCAAACCTATGTATTTATTAACATTATACATGTTTTAGCGATTACTGTAGTATACAAACAAAGTTTTAAGTTTTCAAGTTTTTAAGCTAATTGTAGTGTAATTTTTAATAAGGGCTGCAGAGTGCTGGGACCAGGCCAGGAGCAGAGCCCTGGGCTGGCTGCCCGTACCCCAGGCCGGCAGGAGGGCTAAGCCGGGCCGGAGGTCCAAATCCTGGCTGGCAGGCGGCTGGGTGGCCGGAACCCCAGACCAGCAGCGAGGTCACTGGGGCCAGCGGCTAGTATCCCAGGCTGGCAGCAGGCTGAGCGGGGCCGATGGCTGGGACCCCGGCTGGCAAGGGGCCAGCAGCTGGAACTCCAGACCGGCGGTGGACTGAGAGGCTCAGCCCACTGCCGGTCTGGGGTTCTGTCCACCGGCTCCTGCCAGCCGGGGTCCTGGCTGCAAGCCCCGCTCAGCCTGCTGCCAGCTGGGGGTTTCGTTCACCCAGGCCAGCAGCGGGCTGAGTGGGGCCAGCGGCCAGTACCCCGGTGGGCAATGGGTTGCCAATCCCTGATCTAGACTACTGTGATACAAATTCATCACCTCTTTTTCATACTACTTTACAAACTTAAATCTTCACAACCCATGAGCAAGAAAAAAAAACAGTTTAATTTTTGTGAACTTTTATGCATAAAAGATTACCCCTTGCAGGCAGAAAGGAAGAATATCTTGCAGCTGAGGGCAAAATTTGCTCTTAAAGTCTCTAGGGCACTGATTCAGCAACCCTTACAGTAAATAATACTTACACACATAAGCAGTCCCATTGACCTCAGTGGGACTACTTGCTTGAAAATGTGCTACTTAACATGGACACAGGTTGCAGAACTGGGCCCTAAATTTTCCACCAAATTACTCAAAAGACATATGTTCTTTCAAACAACACACACAAAGTCAGATCAAACACTAAGAGTAAATTATTTAGTCCAGAGATTTGTAATACATGAAGAAATGTAATATTTTACTCTTGGGGCATCTAATTTTTGAATCAATATCATTATAATTAATACTTAGATTATAGAATAGATTATAATGATTTAAGGAACCACTGCGATGATCTGTTCTGGCCTCCTGCATAACACGGGCCATAGAACTTAACTGGATTAATTCCTGTTTGAACGTAAATTAATTCCTTCGTATGTTTTAAAAGGCAGTTCATATATTTCTGCAGTAGAAGTTAATGTAAACACCTAATCAGGGTGGATTAAAATAATTGTAAAATAATTGTTTTTAATTTAAATTTGAAATTATGACAACCTATCTATAGTAAGCTAACTTATTATGATCTAATGAAATCAATTAAATAAATAAAAATATACGCTGTATCAATTAATCTTCCTCAAATTTTAATGAGTTAAAAGCTGGTGCTGTTATAATTATATACACCTCTACCTTGATATAACTCTGTCCTCGGGAGACAAAAAATCTTACCGCGTTATAGGTGAAACTGTGTTATATCGAACTTGCTTTGATCCACTGGAGTGCGCAGCCCCACCCCCACCCCCCGGAGCACTGCTTTACCACATTATATCTGAATTCATGTTATATCGGGTCGCGTTATATCGGGGTAGAGGTGTATACAGAGAATCAGGGGGAAAACACTTCTGAATTTGCAGGTCAACTCAAACTTTATAAATGTGTCAGAATGTCAGGTACTGCATTAAGTATATATATTATTTTCATTTTTTACAATGGAGAATGCTGGTATTTACATTTTTTTTCAAGTGTAAATATTTTCAGTTTCTGTTGTGCAAAAGTGTTTGCCTTAACTTTTGGTTCCAGATCTGCTAGTAAATTCTGAGAGAATTTTTTCTTCATTTGATGTAGTTTATTCAAGGTTCAGAAGCTGATTGGGAGTTAACATCAGGAAAGCTTGGTTTCCTCTTCCAACCTACTTGGAGGGAGAGGATGAGATCTACTAACTGTGAAAATTTGGGGGATGTGGCATCGTGATTTTAATGGGAGTTGGGCAGAGAACCTGTTTGACTATTGTTGAAAGTCTATAGGACATCTATCTGCATCTTGAGAGACCTTTGAAAAATCTGGCCCCTGCTGACCAGAAACAATCTGTCAATTCACTAACAAGTTAATAATTCATTTGTGTAATAAATCAGTTACTGTAACTCCTCACTTGTCCCGGTTAATGTTGTTTCGTTGTTACATTGCTGATCAATTAGGGAACATGCTCATTTAAAGTTGTGCAATGTTCCCTTTTAACGTCCTTTGGCAGCCTCCTGCTTTGTCCACTGTTTGCAGGAAGAGCAGCCCGTTGGAGCTTGCTGGTGGGGCCTTGGAACCAGGGTGCACTGGCAGTCTCCTATCAGCTCCCCGCTCCCCTAAGTTCCCTGTGCTGCAGCCGCCCAGCAGGCTATCAATTGCAGGCAGTTCCGCTGTCCCTCTCCCTACTGCCATGTGCTGCTCCTGCCCTCTGCCTTGGAGCTGCTCCCAGAGACTCCTGATTGCTGTGCGGGGAGCGGGGGGAGAAGGAGGAGCTAATGTCAGGGTGTCCTCCTCCCCCCTGCTCCTACTCCCTGCTTACCCCTTCTCCATATAGAGCAGGAAAAGAGCTTGGGGCAGCAGCTGCTGTCTCAACTTCCTGATCCACTTAAAAAGACAATGCACTTAAGAGTGGGTCAGCTTACTTAAAGGGGCAGTGTGCATTTCTCTCTCTCCCCCTGTCTGCTCTGTCTCTGTCTGCTATGCTGTCTCCCCTTGCCTCCATTCCCACTGTCTTATAGAGTGTGAGAGGCTACATTAACAACAACGTGTTAACCCTTGAGGGCTCAGCCGAGTGCTAGCTCATCATTTAGCAGCAAGGCATTCACTGGGACATATCCCACCCTCTTCCACCCTCAACCAAGCTTGACAATCATCATAGCTGTGAACAGTATTAAAATGTTTGTTTAAAACATATATTGTGTGTGTGTATATATAATATAGTTTTTTGGTCTGGTGAAATTTTTTTTCCTGGAACCTAAACCCCCTATTTACATTAATTCTTATGGGGAAGTTGGATTTGCTTAACATCATTTCACTTAAAGTCACATTTTTCAGGAACATAACTACAACATTAAGCGAGGAGTTACTGTAGTTTTAAATGTAAATGTTTGGATGAGAAAAAAGTTTATGTAGCCAAAATATTGAAGGTAGTTTGATTTAATACAAATAAATTAAAAAAACACCATTATTGTACTTTAAATTGAATTCCAATTTCCATTCAAATGCAACATGACATGAATGCCAATCAAAAAGTGTCTTGTAAACCAGAAATGCATCATTCACCTTTTTCAAATATAACAAAAAGTAAAAATTAAGACTCTAAATAAAAAAGCTATAATTGCTTAAATAAATGTGTATGGATATAGAGTATTCTCTTGATTACCAAAAAGGATAAATTTTAGTGTGAAGGCCATATTTGATTGCAAATCAACATTGTAATGGTTACACTAATGAGAATGAAGATTTCTTTAGAAAAATAACCAAAAAGTACAAATGCAAAATGACATTAAAATCAAAGACTGAAATCAAGGTTTCCTGTTTGTTGACTTCAATCATGATTAAAATTGATGATTTAAATCAATCCACCTGCTCCTAATAAATGTCCTGAACATCCTTTAAAATGTCTTTAGCAAGGATGTGGCATATAGCAGCTGAATGTCAGAAAGAGCAGTAACAGACATAACACAGTCTTCTAATGAGAGTAAAATGTGATTTACACAATGATCTCATTACCTAGAAATAAACAAACCTCTTCTTCCTTTATCTTTTAGACTTAGTTTATCCCTGTTTGCTTTATCTCCATTTAGGGTACTGGAAAGAGTTTTGTCTGCATGAAGTGTCGCCTGATAGAGCTGAGGGAAGAAGAGAGCCGAGGATTGGAGAGGCAGGTGGAAACTCTGGTCGAGTTTAGAAGGGGGTTCAAGTGGATGATGGAGCAAAGACATAAGGAGGCCAAAGAGAAAAGCTCAGACTTGCAGATGGAAGCAGGACCAAAGAATTCTGAGGGGAGACTGCTGGGTGAGGAAAGTGGACGGTGGAAGCATGTGACTAAGAGAACCAGGCAGAGGAAAAGACAGGCTAGTGAAGAAGCAATAAAAATCCTGTGGGGAGGGATAGCTCAGTGGTTTGAGCATTGGCCTGCTAAACCCAGGGTTGTGAGTTCAATCCTTGAGGAGGCCACTTAGGGATCTGGGGCAAAAATTGGTCCTGCTAGTGAAGGCAGGGGGCTGGACTCGATGACCTTTCGAGGTCCCTTCTAGTTCTAGGAGATAGGTAATAATTGGAGATATACCAATTACCTAATACAGCTCAGGAACAGGTTTGCGGAGTTAGAGAATGAAGAAGGGGCACAGCAGGTGGTCACTGAAGGTGAGAAGGCAAGGAAGAAGAGAAGAGCAGCTAGCCGTATAAAGACAGGGCAAGAGTCAATGGAGATAACACCAAACATGAGCCCCAAGAGGATACGGGATGGGTTGCAGAGGATTGCAAGGGCGAATAGGAATCGAGAGGACTTGCAGCCAGAGGGAACAGGGGATAGACCGGAGAATCACACTGTCACCAGGAAAAGGCAGGTCTACGTGATTGGGGACTCCTTACTGAGAAGAATAGACAGGCCTGTAACCAGAGCTCATCCAGAGAACAGAAGGGTGTGCTGTCTGCCGGGTGCTAAGATACGGGATAGTGGACCTGAGGCTGAAGAGGATCCTAATGGGAACAGGAAAGAATCTGCTGATTGTCCTTCATGTGAGAACGAATGATATGGCTAGATTCTCGCTGGAACATATCAAGGGAGACTATGCCAGGCTGGGCAAGACACTTAAGGAAATTGAGGCTCAGGTGGTCTTCAGTGGGATTCTGCCTGTTCCTAGAGAAGGGCAACAAAAGTGTGACAAGATTATGGCAATCAACAGATGGCTCAGGCTGTGGTGCTATAAGGAGGGCTTTGGGATGTATGGCCACTGAGAGGCATTCATGGACAGAGGACTGTTCTCTCAGTATGGACTTCACCTGAGTAGGGAGGGAAATAAACTTCTAGGATGGAGGCTGGCACAACTGATTAAGAGAGCTTTAAACTAGGAATTGGGGGGAGATGGTTGGGAGATGTCCAGGTAATGTCCACGCTGGATTTTAAGATTGAGAGGGAAGAAAACAAAGCAAGAAAGGATACTGTCGTGGGTAGGAGAATGGACATACAGAGGAAGGGTACTGTAGATACAATTCTAATAGGTGATACTGGCGGTAGAATGTCTGGGCCTAATCAGTAAAGAATGTGAGTGAAGCCAAACAGCAAGAATGAAGATGTTTTTACACCAATGCAAGGAGCCTAGGTAACAAAATGGAGGAACTAGAGTTACTGGTGCAGGAAGTGAAACCGGATATTATAGGGATAACAGAAACATGGTGGAATAGTAGTCATGACTGGAGTACAGGTATTGAAGGCTATGTGCTGTTTATGAAAGACAGAAATAAAGGCAAAGGTGGTGGAGTAGCATTGTATATCAATGATGAGGTAGACTGTAAAGAAATAAGAAGGGATGGAATGGATAAGACAGAGTCTGTCTGGGCAATAATCACATTGGGGAAGAAAGCTACTAGAGTCTCCCCTGAGATAGTGCTTGAGGTGTGCTATAGACCGCCGGGATCTGATTTGGATATGGATAGAGACCTTTTAATGTTTTTAATGAAGTAAATACTAATGGGAATTGTATGATCATGGAAGACTTTAACTTCCCAGATATAGACTGGAGGACAAGTGCTAATAATAATAATAGGGCTCAGATTTTCCTAGACGTGATAGCTGATGGATTCCTTCCCCAAGCAGTTGCTGAACCAACAAGAGGGGATGCCATTTTAGATTTGGTTTTGGTGAGTAGTGAGGACCTCATAGAAGAAATGGTTGTAGGGGACAACCTTGGTTTGAGCGATCATGAGCTAATTCAGTTTAAACTAAATGGAAAGAAACAAAAATATATCTGTGACTAGGGTTTTTTATTTCAAAAGGACTAACTTTAAAGAATTAAGGAAATTAGTTAGGGAAGTGGATTGGACTGAAGAACTTGGGGATCTAAAAGGTGGAGGAGGCCTGGAATTACTTCAAGTCAAAGTTGCAGAAGCTTTCAGAAGCCTGCATCCCAAGAAAGGGAAAAAATTAGGGCAGGAGTTGTAGACCAATCTGGATGAGCAAGCATCTCAGAGAGGTGATTAAGAAAAAGCAGAAAGCCTACAAGGAGTGGAAGATGGGAGTGATCAGCAAGAAAACTACCTTATTCAGGTCAGAACATGTAGGATAAAGTTAGAAAGGCCAAAAACCATGTAGAGTTGGACCTTGCAAAGGGAATTAAAACCAATAGTAAAAAGAAAACAAAGGAAGAAGAAGTGGGACCGCTAAACACTGAGGATGGAGTGGAGGTTAAGGATAATCTAGGCATGGCCCAATATCTAAACAAATACTTTGCCTCAGTCTTTAATGAGGCTAATGAGGAGCTTAGGGATAATGGTAGGAGGACAAATAGGAATGAGGATATGGAGGCTGATTGCCATATTTGGGGTCGGGCAGATTGGCAGAAGCCCTGGGGTTTTTTTGCCTTCCTCTGCAGCGTGGGGCACGGGTCCCTTGCTGGATGATTCTCTGCACCATGAAGTCTTTAAACCATGATTTGAGGACTTCAATGGCTCAGACACAGGTTTGATACAGGAGTGAGATTCTGTGGCCTGCACTGTGCAGGAGGTCAGACTATATGATCATAATGGTCCCTTCTGACCTTAAAGTCTATGATTCTATGATTAATGAGAGTAAAATGTGATTTACACAATGATCTCATTACCTAGAAATAAACAAACCGCTTCTTGCTTTATCTTTTAGACTTAGTTTATCCCTGTTTGCTTTATCTCCATTTAGGTTTCAACTTTAATCAGAATCTTTTGTATCCAAGTACTGTAGCAGATACAGAGTATGTCTGCAATACTTGCATGCTAGTAGCAGTTTACCCAGAAATTTCCCTTTTGCTGCCAATTGAAAGGTACTGCACACAATCATAGAATAAAGATAAGGATTTCCATCTCATCCATCAAGAGAATCATTTGCTCATGAGGGAAAAAAGTTACAATATCTAATCAAGTATTAATTTATACTTCATGCATTCATAACTTGCCGTATATCACTGGTAATACTGTTTGTGTGTGTCTAAAACTTCGCAGCCACCCTGTGCTCCTTTCTAGTACAATAAAGGCTCATCCTCATACTTGTGATATTACAGAATCTGACAACTGTGCTGTCTTAAATATGCACAGAAATGGAGAAAAATTGATCTTGTGTGCATGCCAGTCTATAGTATATGGAAAATGTGCAGGGAAGGGGGAGAGAAAAAGAAACAGACAACATTCTTGTTGATGCATAGAATGGACACCATTAAAAATGACCTAATATGCTGCCATAACATTGAGTTTATTGTGGTATTTCCTGTATTATAAATATATATCACAATAAGGTATTTATACTGCATCACAGTGAATGTTCTCTCTGTAACATGGTCTAGGGATTTGGAGATTCTTTCAGGGAAAAGAACAACAAACAGGTGCTTGAGGGGGCTTCCAGGCAGCAGAGGACACCCCATAATCACACTGCCCAAGAAGTTTATTATTACTAGAAAGTTACTGAGTGGCAGGTATATGCAAATCCACTTCTCAGAGCTTTTGGCAACAGTGTCCTTTATGTCACAAGCAGATATCATGGCTCACAACTGATGCTCAGTTTTTCAACATCACAGATGTAACTAACTGCAATGCCCTTCCAAACTCTGCATATTTATATGCTTTTAGAGTGTGTAAAAATGCAACATCAACATTCCCCAACGAAGCCACATGAAATATGCAGAAACAATCAATCTTTCTCCTTCTCCAGACCTGGAGGACACCTCCTGACCCCCTCCACTGCAATGCTAAAAACTGCGAGGATTCCTTCTACCACCTTTGAGCCCTCCCCTACCAAACCCTCTGTGACCCTACACCTGCTCCCACTTGGATGTTTCCATTTTTGATACTCCGGGCTAGAGTCCTAGAGCATCAACTGGAGTTTGGATGTAGGTGCCAGAGACACCTCGCTGTCATGCAGCAGAGGGAGCACAGAGAAGAGTCCTTAGCTCCTTTACATGCTGTGTGTCACATACAGATGGCCTAATGCAACTCCTATCCTTTAGTCAACCTGGGTTATGAGCTCTGACTGATCAGACTGTAATCTCGGGGGAGGGGAGGCAGACCAGGACACAGGATCAGGTTCCAGCTCCTAACACAACCAGCAAAGGAACAGAGCAGGAGGCTTTGAAAAGTGGAATTGTGTAAGCAGGAGCTCTCGCTTCTGCATGTTGGCAGAGGCTTCAATCTGCTTCCAGTACTCTGCCTCAAAGAGCAGCTACTATTGGACCACTGATAGCATGGGAAGTCAGAAATCTGGGAAATCAGGCCCATGCCACTCCCACTGCATCCAGCAGTGTGCCCTAAGTCTCTTTGGCTGCAGACCCCATCTGAGATCTACAAGTACAGCCAGGAGCTAAGATCAAGGAACCCACGATTAACATTGCCCTGACTGGACCAAAGGCTTACATTTACTGTAAGTTTTTCTTGATCCTATTTGATACATACAAGGTAGAAATCAATATTTTCTCTCACATGTTCCCATTATAAAGCAGGAAACAAAACATTTTGGTTTGAAAGACAGACAAAAAAAAGATAGTGGATGACTTTAAATAAGATCATCTCTTCTTTTCCCCATCCACAATAACTTATTTTTCCATAACCAAAGAAACACATTTTCTATGTCAATAGAAAGGTACTGCACACAATCATAGAATAAAGATAAGGATTTCCATCTCATCCATCAAGAGAATCATTTGCTCATGAGGGAAAAAAGTTACAATATCTAATCAAGTATTAATTTATACTTCATGCATTCATAACTTGCCGTATATCACTGGTAATACTGTTTGTGTGTGTCTAAAACTTCACAGCCACCCTGTGCTCCTTTCTAGTACAATAAAGGCTCATCCTCCATCCTCATACTTGTGATATTACAGAATCTGACAACTGTGCTGTCTTAAATATGCACAGAAATGGAGAAAAATTGATCTTGTGTGCATGCCAGTCTATAGTATATGGAAAATGTGCAGGGAAGGGGGAGAGAAAAAGAAACAGACAACATTCTTGTTGATGCATAGAATGGACACCATTAAAAATGACCTAATATGCTGCCATAACATTGAGTTTATTGTGGTATTTCCTGTATTATAAATATATATCACAATAAGGTATTTGTTGCAGTTAGTTATAAACTCTTAGGGTTTATTCTGTTCTTTTGCAATGGTCTACTACATTTAATTTGTTATTGTTCACTGCCATTTTTCAAATGCACAATGCCAGAGACATGTTGACACATGTTCATAAAAAACAAACAAGGAGTGACAACTAGAATAATAGGACAGCTAGAATATTAGAATATAGATGACAAAGCTGTATTAGTAGGAAGTGCGACCTGTGTTTAGTCTTAATTCCTGGAAATCCTAGTGGATCTGAAAGTATTCGATACTACCATAGCTGGTTGGACACAGACATATATTCAGAGTCTCCGTGCAGCAGACTGTATTTCACATAGAGTGTTCATTCATTAGTCATATGCCCTAGGAAAACACAATTTTCCCCTCAAAATCAGGAAATGAACCTTTACTATGATCAATTAGTTATAATTTGTATTAGGTTTGTGCCCTATGGCTCGTCCTGAATAAGAGTCCCATTCTGCTAAGCATTGTACAAACACACAATAGAAATAGTCCCTGATCCAAAGGGTTTACAGTCCAAGAAATGAAAGAATGTTTAATGTCATCTGCACAAGAATTTCTCGTTCGCACACCACTGGGCACTACACAAAAAAAAAATACAGATTTATTTTACTTTTTCTTGTAACTTAGGGATGTAATGCTGGAATCCCAAGCTTCTTCAAACAGGGAGAAGTGCTTTGAGGATGGTATGAAGCCACCATATCTTTGGTTTCAAAAACAAAAGACTCAAGAGCACATAAGGGTTACCTTCCTGAATACCCTCTGTTATCATTGCCCAGAAAAAGGGATTTGGGAGAGTGAGAGAAAGGTGAATATAATTAGGGTACAGCTCTTATGATGAACTGCTGTTCTATGCTTGTCCATTCACATTACAGCTCTTGGTTAAGTTTTGCCCTCACTCTGAGCCCCAACGATGGAAACACTTTGCTGCAAAATCTAAATGCAAAATTTTCATTATAAAAAAATACGTCAAACCTCACAGCTTTGAACAAAATCTTAAATATGTGACCTGAATGTAATCCAGTGCACTGTTTGTTCCTGAGACTCCTGACAGGCTGAAACAATAGCTCTGAGTGGTCTCAACTCTCCCTTTCATCTTAGTGATGTCAATATTAACTATTTCACTTGTTAATTTTAGCAGAAACACCCAGCAAAGGTGCTTACTCCACAATCTCCAACTGTCCCCTACCTATCTGCTAAAACCTCCTCTTGCCTCCAGACAACTTTTGCACTGAAGTTATTCAGGTCAATAGTAGAAAATCTGCAGCACCATGAAAACAGACAATGTGGAGACCACAAAACCGATTATATAAAAAACAACCACTGGGGCTATTGTAGTGATCATATTGCAATTACATTTTAAAAATGGGTCTTCTGTTCTGGATGAAAATACCAGTGCCAGTGGAATTCCCTATTGTAAGGGAATTTCAATTAGAACAGCTTGAAGCCTGTTGGATTCATTTTGCTGAGGTTTGTATGAATCATTTTCCAGTAGTTTCTGTCAGTACATGGCTGCACCGGGTTAGTGTGTGAAATTCCCAGGTTCACAACTAGCTTCTCATTCTTCTTATTACAATGTTTATATGGGTGGGGCTCTAATTTAGATCACTGATATAAGACCCTGTGAGGACCTGAGCAAGAGTCCCTCTGAAAAGAAGGCAGGCTAAAATTTTCTCTAGATCCAAAGATAGGACCACAGCTTTATTCAAGCTCTAGAACAAAGCTCCCTGAGGAAGAATAGGGAGCCTGTTGACTCATAGAGATCTCTGTCCACAGCAACCTACATTCGGGGTGCTTGTGCCATTGAGGCAGCTGAGATACCTCTCACTCAGACATTTGTTAATCTGTTAATTTAACCATATGGTTTCCATTTTCCAGAAATGAGGTTTCTTTCACCCCAAATTATGTCTCATACATTCCAATCAGAAGGTCTAGTCAAGTGCAACATCGAGGTAGTTTTGATGCATCAGGAGCACATTAAATTAAGCCAATTAGTGAAAATATGTGCAAATAAAATGGGACTGTAGTCAACAGTCTTTAAGCTGATGTCTGCTGAACACAGATCAGATGGAGTGACAAAATTTTACCTGCAATCTCTCAAGATGATTGGAGGGGTGAGGGAAGAGCGGAGAGGAGAAGCAGCCAAGCTAATTGCTGGCATCTCCTTGTGGTGGATATCCAGTGCAGGTACTCCATAGGGAAGGCATCCAGTGACCAGATAAATGGCCTGGTAAAGGACTTAAAAGGAGGTGCTGAATAAAGGAACAGAACAGGGAAGGGGGGTTGGGGACTCCTATGATTGGTATGGCAGGGAGCCAACTCCCCCCCTCCTTCTTCTATCCCACCTTAACCCTCCTACGATGGGGGTGGATGGTAAAGTCCAAGCCATGGGTTGGCTGGGGGACCTAGATGGAAAATGAAGTGGGGCTGGTGGAAGCCCCAGGTAATGATTTTAATAAATATGGATTTGCCTGCACTGTACACTTTATCTGCTGGTTAGTCCCAGACATCTATATAATAAAGTTGCAGCCTGATTAAAATCCATATCAAGTGTCTCCTGTCCTTCTTTTGGTATAACCAGACACTGGGACTGTAGTCAATAGTCTTTAAGCTGGTGTCCTCTGAATACAGATCAGATGGAGTGACGGCATTTTACCTGCAATCTCTCAAGAAGATTTGCTGAAAATAATCAAATCTGAGTGCACATTATAAGGCAATAAGCTAATTTTAGTCTAAAGATATGATTAACAGTTAATGTTTCAGCCTGTTACTTCTATCTATAATGTTTGAGTCCTGTTCAAAGCTTTGATGTTAATTAGAAAGTCAGAAATTAAAAGAAACTTGGTTAAAAAGGAAATTCAGACAATTTAAGAAAAATCTAGCAACTCCTGTGCAAGCCAGTATAACAGGATGTTTACCTCACAGCACACAATACCATTGCTAGATTACTGCTCCATTCCAGACTAAAGCAGGGGAAAATGTGAGTTTTCTTAGCGTATCCAAATTACAGAGAAACATGGGCTAAATAAATTTGTTCTTTACCAATCCGCTGTGAAAATTCAGTATTCAATATGTCTCAAAATTTCCCATGTCTTATATACAGTGGGTGGACGAGTAGTTACATAGTAGGATGCAAGATAAAACAATCTGTAATTGCTTCCAAAATAAGATGGGATGAATCTTTAATTTTTTTTAAAAATAGAATTCTCCTCTATCCACATCAGAACATGGTGCTTTATAAGTTTAAATGATTGCACACTATTTTCTATTTCTGAAATTTCTGTTGGGGATTCAAGCTTTTGAGGTTATTCAGAGAAGTAGAGATTGTATTACTCTTACCTGAGCCCTCCTGTTCTTCTGAATATATGTTTTGGTAAAATTCATCTAACACTTTAGAAATTTTTCATCACCTTCATGAATTTTAAAAGTTGTGTGCTTAATTTTTTTTAAAGGCCACTGTAGATGTCTTCCTTACCTAGTAGGATGGGAGTTGTTGGCTTGTAAACAAACTCATGTAAACAATTTTTGTTTCTCATTACTGAGTTGTTCACTTTTATTATTAGCTTACAAAGTACAACCTGCACTTCCTCATCTAGCAGCATTTCATGTTTCTGCGTTTTAATTTGGCACATTTAAAGGAGGTGAAGAATAGGTTTGTTATTTACTCATGAAATAACTAAGAGAATACAACAGCTGTGTAAAATATAAAATCTTTATAAAGTTCACATAACAAGATATAGGGAGTCGTCGGCAATGTCACCGAAATTTCCCACCAGCAGGAGCTGCTTAATAAAGATACTATGGCAGCAAAGACTTGCTTGAGTTCATGATACACAACTAAGACTGTTGGGACTGGCAATTGTTAGAGCAGCAAACTCCTGGGTTTTTCTCTTGAATGTCACTACTGTGCCTCACCTCCTCATCTGTAAAACAGGGACAATACTTACCTGTCTCCCAGGGGTGTTGTGAGGTTTAGCTAGTTAATATTTCTAAAGTACAGAGATTGTTGAAAGAGTCTATATAAATGCAATTATTGTATTACTAATAAAGCATAAGACTGGGAAATAAGTCAGGAAGAGACAAGAAGGATTATTGTGGCTAAAGCACAGGAATTCTGAGTTCTATTCTCTGAGAATGTTTACAGGGTACATTAGTGCACACCAGCTGGGTTATGAACCCTAGTACGCACCAGCATGTTGTGCACTAACTGTCCATGTAGACTACTGGCAGATGAAAAAGTTTCCTAGTGAACACTGATGTAATCCCACACTACATCAACATGCACTAAGGACCTTTTAGTGGGCACCAGCAGGATCCACATGGACAGTTAGTGTGCAACATGGTGATATTCATTAGAATTTATAGCCCAGCTGGTGCACACAAATGCACTGGGTAGCCAAGCCCTCAACTACTGTCGTCTTGTTTGAAGCAGACAGTCACCATGTACCTCAGTTTCCCCATCTGTAAAATGCATAAAATAATACTACCTACTTCACAAGTGGATGACTTTATTAATGTAGGTAACACATTATGAGATGCTTGGATGGATGGTGCTGGAAAAATTCAAAGCATTCAGGCAAAATCCTGGCCCACTGAAGTCAATGGGAGTTTTGCCATTGACTTCAATATGGCCAAGATTTCATCCTTAGTTTCAGAGCCACATGAAAAAGATGTTGCTTAGACCCAACAAACTCAGAGGCATCTTTCAACCCTGCAACAAATAGGCTATTAGAGCAGCAACAAGTGTGTTTCCCATCCCAGAGTGGCCTAGAAGAACCTTACCAAGCGGAGACTTCTCTCTGCTCCCACCACAACCACAAGAGGAGAAAATCTCCAGTGAATGTGAGCCGAATGTTAGAAATCTGTATGCAAGAACATTTCAAACAGAAGTCTGAAAGGACTTTTAGCGGGTCCATATTTTACAGAGTCTATTTCCAACAACACCCGCTTCTTTCTCCTCCATGGGGGAGCAAGTCCTATGACTCAAGAGTGAGGGGGAGCGGGAAATAAAACAAAAAAAGAAAAACAAAATCCAGCAATCCTACCCTACATGTGATGCAGAAGAAAAACAGTTCACGTTAAAAAGCCTGACATACATTTTTAAAGCTTGCTCACATAGGCTTAAAGGATAATCAGCTTTGCCAGTAAATAAGCAAGTAAACAACAGAAGAGGGCAGGATAAGGAAAGGACCAACTCAAGGCATGCCTTGGAAAGTCTACAATTAAAAAATAAAATAGTAGCAGGAGGCTTCTCTGTTTTAGTTGCAGATGTGTCTACATGAGTTATATGTGATAAACAATATCACAACAAACCAAATAAAAACATTCTTCAAGTTTATGTAACTGTGAGTTTGTACTTTTCTTCAGTTATACAGTGATAATTAAGAGAAGACATTTGAAACGCCCACTTCAAAAACTGAACATACTTAATACAGGGTAGAATAACACAGAACTTAGTAAAGATGTCAGCTCCATCTAAAATCATAATTACTGTGTACAACTTGCTCCTGAGGGGTTTTCCCAGTTGAAATAATTGCATTACTTCAAGTTCCTTTTATTTAAAAAAAAATTATAGATAGGCATAACATGTAATTTTGCCAACAAAAATAGTGTTTTCCTTATTTCCAGATTTTATATTTCCCTGACAATATGCTGTAGACTGCAGGGAAAACAATAGCACGCTGCTAGGAGTAAACACTAAAGCTTTGAACCCAAATTATATGCAATTTAAACAGCTGTTCAAACAGCATTGACACTAGTAAACTTCTGAAGTACCTGATGGTACAAGTTTAATTCATGTGATCCTAAGATAGTATAATGGAGTTAGTGTGAAAAGCACTAAGTTACTATCTGACCCTATAACAGCAACTTGGACTAGAAACTTGGAAGTTACCTAGCATAATTGCTGTACCTTGTCTGTCTTGGTTATTTTTCATTATATATTATTTACATACAATTGAGATTCAACTTGGAAAAAACGCAAACCGACATATTAGTTAAAAATAACCTGAAACAGATACTATGCTGAGAAACCTGGGAAGTGATAATGTTGAGAAGAATTTAAGGGTGATACTGTTCAGCAGATTACATATGCATTTGGGGTATGATAGGGCAGCAAAAAAAAGGCAATACAATTTTGAGGTACTAGTGCCTTCTCTTTATGGACCTGTTGTCCCCCAACCTGGAATCCTGCATTATTTCTGACCACCATGTTATCTGAAATTGCAGGGGGTGGGGTGGGGAAGGGGGTGTTGTGAATGATGGAAACTAACAAACGAAAACCAGGATAGCTACAAATGAAGAAACTGTAATGAGCTCTATTTAAAGACTTCAATTACAGAGAATCCACTATTTACTCTAGTTTAAACCAGCAAGTGACCCAGGCCCCATGCTGCAGAGAAAGGCGAAACCACCCACAGGTCTCTGCCAATCTGACCCGGGGGAAATTCCTTCTCGATCGCAAATATCGTGGTCAGTTGGACCTCAAGCATTTTGACAAGACCCAACAGCGAGACACCAGGACAGAATTCTCTGTAGTAGCTCAGAGTCCTCCCCATCTAGTGTCCCATCACTAGGCATTGGAGATACTTTTTACTAGCAGTCGCAGTAGAGTTGTATACAGTACCATTATAGGCAGTTTCATCAGACCATCCCCTCCATAAACTTGTCAAGTTCAATCTTGAAGCCAGTTAAGATTTGAGGCCCAACTGCTCCCCTTCGAAGGCTGTTCCAGAACTTCACTCCTTTGATAGTTAGAAACCTTTGTCTAATTTCAAACCTCAACTTGTTGATGGCCAGTTTCTATCCATTTGTTATGTGTCAACATTGGTGCTTAACTTAAATAGCTTCTCTCCCTCTCTGCTATTTGTTCCTCTGATGTATATCGAGATCAATCATATCTCCCCTCAGCCTTCATTTGGTTAGGCTAAACAAGCCAAACTCTGAGTCTCCTCTCATAAGGAAGGTTGTCCATTCCTCGGATCATCCTACTAGCCCTTTTCTGCATCTGTTCCAAAAGTTAATGGTAGATTCCTAGATTCTAAGGCCAGAAGGCACCACTGTGATCATCTAGTCCAGTGGTTCTCAACCCGTGAAAGGCTTGATGCCCAATCAGCACACAGCTGAGACGCATGTGACATCCTCAGGGCCATACAGGTAGTATATAGAATGATTGTGTGGATGCGACCCACATAACACAGAGAGCTGCATATGCGGCCCACAATGGTAAATAAGTTGAGAACCACTGATCTAGACTGACTTCTTGCACAACTCAAGCCACAGAATGAATTGCCCTCACTATTTAATTTGCTCTTTATTTCTAGTTTCAATTTGTGTGGCTTCAGTTTCCAATCATTATGCCTTTTTCTGCTGAATTCAAGAGCTGCCAACTGTCAGAAATCTCTTCCCTGCGTAGGTATTTGTAGATAGTAGGTATGAGCAGTGCTTAGCACAATGAGGCCCTGAGCCCTGACTGGGGCTCCTAGGCACTGACACAATAAGTATGTAAAATATGGTATTTACAGTCATCACGTGTGTTGAAAACAGTGGCCCGCTTCAACCTATTTCTTTGGCTGGTTTGGGGGTTTTCTTAAAAAGCAGGCAACAAAACAAACATAAGAGTCTGAGTTCCATCAAAAAGGGTTTTGTTCTATTAGTAGCATCTGGTCTCATGTTTTAAAAGCATGTATGTAAATGTACAGAAGTACAACATCTCTAGAATTATGTGCAGAATATTTCTCCTTATTGCACTAAATTTCAGAATTCAGGACTGTTATAAAGAGAGAAATGTTTCTCTCTTAGGTTGTTCACAGAATACCAGCTTTTATCAAAAGCTATAGAAGCAACCTGAGTCTTTTCAGCTTCTTCCCATACCTTAAATCCTGGCACGGTTATAAAAAATGAAGAAAAGAGCAAGTGCCTGATTTTGCTTCGCATGTTACATGTCCAATAGTGCCTCAATATATTATTTTTTTTTAAAATGGAGCAGAGTTTACCAAAGGCCAGGAAAGCAACCACGAACACATTTTTCCTTATTTAAAAGTGGAGTGAAAAAACAGGAAGAGATCAGACTAAACTGCAAACCCCATGCAACCCAAAATTGTCCACATTCTACTTCAAGCTTAACTAACCCAACATTCTGGATATTGGAGCTTAAACCGATGGCTACAATTGTATCTCCAAGTAATTCGGTTTATTACCATGATGCTGTTTAGCCTGTCCCTCACTTTCTTCCGAACATGATGTGACTTGGCAATCTAAACATGAGAGTCATGGTTAAATTTCAATAGGTGGGCACAAATCAAAGCACAGGGCCTTAATGCCCCTAAACTTAGAAGGATTCAGCATTTCTTACTTACATAAAGGTTGGCTCCAATCTCAAAAAACAGGCAGAACCAAAAAGCAATACTCCAAACCCCGAACTTTGAGAGAGTTAACATCTGATTTTGAACTCATCTCTACAAATTTCATAAATAAACCCCCGCAAAAAAGTTTCATCCAAAAAGCTACATAGATTTGAAAACTATTCTCTACCCCATTAAGATATCACAAAAAGCAGGATCAACTGCAAAGTGTCTATTTTCTCATACATTTTCCATGGACACTAAACAACCTCCAGATACATTGTACATACAAGAAACCTCATTTGTTAATTGGGTGCTCAAATTATTTTCCAAAAGATCAGATTCTCCTCTCCCAAGAGCCACGATTTCCGGTGTTCACTCCCCCGCCACCCAAATCTGCTCCCAAATGCAGCTTTTTTCTTCTTTTGCCAAGCTTCTTGTGAATCACTGCCTGATTCAGGAATAAGAAGTGACTGATAGAGAAAGAAGTAGTTCATCATTTGTTTTCTGCTTTTTTCCAAGGAAGAATGAGAATATTACACAGTTCACAGTTGGGGAAAGCTCTTCATATCATATGTTATATTTTCAATAAGATGTGCCTTCATCCAGAAAATAACCCCTGTGGTCTCTAGACCAGCTGCCTACTCTGTAAGGAAATTAAAAACAATAGAAATAAGTGAAAAGGGATGGAGAGGAATGAGTCATTTTGCAATCACCTCTATGCACTAAGATACCAAGAGGCAGTGCTTTAGAAAAGGAGCCCAAGTATAGTTTGGCAGAAATTATTTAAAAAGAAACAAGAATGAAAACTTTCCTTTTTTATCATGATTTTCTTTTCTCTTTCCATGTCCAGTTTTACTGTGGTTTGGCACTTTATTACTTTAGTTTTATATTTATTACATAACCTGATTACACAAAATAACTATGATAATATTACTATTGACTAGGATATTAGAATAACCTTCAAAAGACTAATTCTTATATAAGACAACCATATAGATAGCCCTGACATCTACTCACTTGAATCACTTTCCTCCATTGGTTTGACAGTAAAAATGCAGCTACAGATTTAGGGTGGTTAATTATCAAGGGTGGCTCTTAAACAGAGAGTGTATGACATTCTTTATATATGCACACATCCACACACACACATAAATGACAAGCTAGCCTTACTGTAATGTAAAATTTGGGAAATCAAGTCAATGAAAGTTAAGTTACGGCCCAGATTGCAACTGGCCTTTGTGCAGGGCCCAGGAGTAGGGGTTAAAGAACAAAGAAGCTCCTCTTTGATTGTTATTGGCCCTTCTGTTTGGGCATCCACACTCCCTGAGTGATCCTATGACCTGTTGCCTCATGCACTGGCTGCCGAATGAGTCAAATACCACAGAGAGAAAGTGGCATCATCTAAAAGGCTGGTTCAGCCTTCAAACCCACCTGCACGCCAGCACTGGAATGTCCTGAGTCCCAGTGACTTACGTGGTGCCGGTGTATAGGACCTGCTCACAGGGAGCCTATTCCGGGATTGGCTTAGGTACTTGAAGGTAACACAGAGAAACACAGAAGCAGAAAAATAAAGCCAAGCAGTAGCCTGGACCTAGATCTGCAGGGGTTTCGTCAGGCTGGGTAGCGGAGAGGAACAAGGTACTGCACTGGTGACGATGGCTGAACTAGCTCTCAATGTTTCTTTCAAAAACGGGGCATTCATATCTAACCACATGGCCCTCAGTTTGGACATTTGTGCTTTGCGGGCTTGACAGAAGGAGCCACAGGAACTGAGTCCTGCCATGACTAGGGTAGTGGCTTCTTGAACCCACTGGTAGCCACAGGGGTGGAGACTGGTCTCTCAAACCTAGGATCTGAGTTCTGACTAGGTCTAGAGGGTCTAGTTCCTTTAGGAGTAGGAGATGCAAGCAAATCTCCCTATCCTTTCATGTTCTGGGAGTAAAGGTTCAGCAAGTTGGACACTGAGAAGGCAAGTGTCCTTCTCAGAGACACCTGAGGCACCAAATGTGGTTGCCAGATGCCAGGAAGACAGCCAGGCAGGAAGCACTCTTCTTGAATCCTGGCTTCTCCTGTTTCTTGAGTTTCCTCCAGAACCAGGAGAAATCCCAGTTCACTAACTATATAAAAATAAGCTAACACTATTTCAAAGTACAAAGAGACCGACTCCAAAGGGATTGGAGTGGTTCACATCTGTCCAGCTACTTGGTTGGAAGCAAGTGAGATTGTGAGGGTGCTCCGCCCCCTGATAGCCTCACCCTCAGTGCCTCGTGAACACTGAGGAGAAGGGCAGGGGCGCACACCAGCTGACACTTCTAGAATAAGTTTTTACCATAAGGCACCACAAGATGGCACGTTGCTTATAAGTGAGAATGTTAGGAGCCACTCGAAGTGGAACAGGACTTTGATACAATCCTGTTCATTTAAGAAGATAGAAGATGCAGTCTTCTATTTCTCCTCCTAACTGGAGGAACTTATAAGACTGAATTGTTTGACTAGCTGCTTGGGTCAAAAGGGGTAACTGGTGCTATTTTGATAAGACTAGGTTTTGGCCCCGTGATTACATCTATACTTTAACCTGAAACAAATCAAATAATCATTTAAGTACTTTTGTTTCAGAAATATATTGTTATATACTAACAATGGAAGTTGTTTTCATTTTATGTCATCAGTTCCAGGCTTGATGAATAACAATGAGGATGAAATATGATAAAAATTAAGTGCCACCTCAAATGTTGGTGAGAAAAATGCAGAGCAACGGTTAGAGTTTGATTTAATAAGATGGAGCCAAACTCTACCCTGTTACCTCAGTAACAATCAAAAGCAACTCCTATAAAGTTACTAGAAATTACATGAATATTCCTGAAGACAAAAGTCTTGTCCACAAATCCTTGTGGAGTAGATAAAGGTTATAAAGTTTTAAAACTATGATACTTGCTTGGAACATAGCACATTTTATCTAGAAAAGGCTGTTAAGGAACTACAGGATTTGCAGTTGTTGGAAGATACTTGTCAAATGGGAAGTAGGAGAGTAGACAGAACTGAAGAAAGGTAGCCTGATGTCACTGGTAACCTTATAACAGCAAGCCTTGAAACAGAGTGCACTGTACATAAAACAAAAATACTGCTACATTTTATGACAGGTATATGCTTTTCTAAGAGCTTCTGGAACTCCACAGGAGGACACTATTCTTCACCTTATTTAAGAAAACAGGCACATACACCCGCACACACACACACACAGGATGTCTTCTGATTTCCCTAATACAGAGCACATATGGCAAGAAAAACAGTTTCATTCGGCTCACAGACTTCCCATAAATCTTAGGGCTTGTCTGCACAACTCCAGAGTCTGTGCTACAGGGTGCGATTTGTAGAGAGCACCAGTGTGTTGCACTCTAACTCTGCTGTGTGGACCGGTCCATGTGGGCGAGTTAGAATGCAACACATTGGTGTGCTCTACCAATCACAGCCTTGTAGCCCAGACTCCAGCGCATCAATCCAGCGAAGCCTTGTGTACAAGTGTGGAACAACTTGCTGCATTATCTGTTAGTCTATAAGGTGCCACAGGATTCTTTGCTGCTTCTGCATTTAAAAGGCATGGGAGAGGCTGGTGGAAGCTGGTTTCATGCCCAATACAATTTCCTCATGCCTGAAGAGTGGGAATCTGCCAGCTGGAGAGTAGGTACCCCAGCCTGGCAAGTCAAAGAAAAGAAAACTTAAATAAGTCAAAGGGTGAATGCAATTAATTACCAATATGGTTTATCTTTATCTATTTCTATTTTAATATCTTTTGCTGAATGTGGCCTGTGCTAAATGGCAGGGTACTGGATTAGGCCCATCATATGAAATGAGTTTGATATTCCTGACTTAGAACCATACAAAACAGATGGCATAGAAACACATTACAAGCTGCAGCAAGTAAAGACTGCACTGAATGCTGAACAGGATAAGATGTAGTTCAAGAAAAAATGCAATCTTTCCTTTTTATATTTGTTTGTCAGGGTTTGTAAAAAAAAAAAATAGAATATGTCACTAAATTGATTATTTTCCATGCTGGATTTGTTCATGGTGGAGCCATCCAAGTTTATAATAAATCCCAATCCAGCAAACTGTTGAGTCCTCCAGTCTTTTTAACTTTAATTGGAGGGGATGGCACTCAGTATCCTTCTGAATGTGCGCAGCCCCTATCTAGATCAGGTTCCTAGCGAACAGAAATTTTTTGCTATCTTTATCATTTCATTCTAAGTTTTGCCTGTAGTCTCAAATTTGTAATGTTAAGGTCTAATTAAACTTCAAGTCTTCACTGCAGTTATATGTATAGTACATAATTTCCAAAAAATAAAAGTTGTTTTTCCATTGGACCGTGTTCCTCTTTTCTACCAAAAAGTCTGTATTTCTCAGTTTGACATTTGTCAGTTTTCCAGAGACAATAAACAAGAAAACCCATGTTGTCATAAAAGACCAGCCCACTTTAATCTGTGGCAAAATGCTTATAGTTGCAAGATGCTTGCATTATTATAGAAAGTCTACAAAGGAATGGAAACAAGTTTTAAAAGAACCACATTAAAAAAAAAACACAACTTGTTATCTATTCTGTCAGGTGATAAAAAAAGAAAAGAGCAACAAGAAGCCTGAGATTGAAGAGAGCCTTTGTTACCATAGCTACTGGGCAGGTGTGTCATTTTCAACTATAAGCACACATTTGATAAGAGGCTTCTGACTGCAAATGCACCTGAATAAAATAAAAAGAGGAGTTTCAGAAAAAGAAAAGGAGATAGAGAGACTGAGCTGTTTCACACCTCCAGCTTATCTCATAGTTGATGTGTTATCAAGTCTTTGAAATTTTCATCTAAACAAAGGAAGAGCAGGTTTTTAGAATTTACTGGTTTGTGATCTCTCAGATCTGTTCACCCTTCACTTCACTACCTTCTTCTAGATTTTAATACCAAATACCGATGATAGATGGCAGTTCTAAACGTCTGAAAATCTTTCAAACCTCTCTGACTTCATATACACAAGCTGAGAAATATTAATTTTCCCATGAAGAACTGCAAGAAAAATATTGGGAAGAAAATGCACTGAAGTTGGTAAATAGCTGAAGGAAACAAATGCTGTTTTAAAAAAAAAAGACTATTTAAAATGTAATTTCTACAGATTTTTACATTAATGATTCTTCTGATCAACCAAGCAGAAGCAGCATACTAGACTAAAATGATGCCAAACTTTACTGTATTAAGAAAGTTCCATCACATGACTATGAACCATGAGCACAAGAGAAAGCAAAATGTCACTGTAAAAGTCAAAGACAGCAGTCACACCTACTTTGGATATTCATGCTGCTGTTCGCAGAAGGATGGTTAGATTCATTTCTAAAAATGTCATCACCATTCATTCACTGAAAGCTGGCGGTAGTCTGTACCTCAGAAGCAAGCACATGCACGTCAGAGAGGTGAAGTAGTAAACAATGGGTCAAACAAATTCCTGGCTGCACTATCACTGTGGGGCCTGATTCTCCTCAGAGTAAAGTTAAACGGGTGTAAGTGAACAGACTCTTGCAATATTTTGCCACTTTGGGTTTTTATTCCAATTGCAATATAGAAGCAAAGAGGCACATGAAAATGAAAAGTGATTTTACAACAGTTAACTGACTTCATTCTGACTTCAAAAAAGAAGTTTGATTTCAATTAGGGGCAATGATTTTATCTGAAATACTCAAGTGCTGATCACCACCTCCTTTTTACAGCCTCTTTCATGTGCATGACATCCAACACCATGAAAAGTCCCTCTGAAACTGAAACCTGGGTTGTAGCTTTATTAAGAAGGCAGAAAGCCCTGGAAGTGTCAAGCCATTGAACTTGCCTGACCAATGCCATGCAGCAGAGTAGTAGTAGTAAAAGAGATGATCTCAGAGAAGGGGAAAAGACTAGCCACTGAAAGGAAATGGATTGCCATTTTTTGCTTAGATGTCTAAGTGTCTGTGAATAGTGACAACATAATACGTCTGCACTGTCCTTTTGAGGCAATCCCCACACTCATTCGGAAACTTCTTCCAACATTATCATGCAGGAATGTCTCTCTCAAGACTGGTAACCAGAAAATAGCTTATCTCTAGTCTACACTACAAAGATACCCCTGAGTGACAGTTATACTGACCTAACCCCCGGTTTAGAAATCGCTATGTTGACGGGAGGGCTTCTCCTATTGACATAGCTACTACCTCCTGGGGTCTAAGTAGCATCTTCAGTACATGCTGCAGTGCCGCTGCAGCGCTGTAAGTGTAGACAAGCCCTTAGTTTCAGAAACACAAACTATACTTCAAAGTAAATATGTGAAAGTGGACTGCTATGTTATGCCACTGCAAGTATGCCCAATTTTGGCCATACTCTTGGACTGAGAAAAGAAAAAACAGTTACTCACCTTCTCGGAACTTGTTCTTTGAGATGTGTTGTTCATGTCCATTCCAACCAGGTGTGTGCGCACTGCGTGCATGCCAGCCAGAAGATTTTTCCCTTAGCAGTGTCCGTAGGGTCGGCCTGGGCACCCCCTGGAGTCACGCCTTCATGGCGCCCAATATAGGGCCCTGCCGACCCTCCACCCCCTCAGTTTCTTCTTGCCGGCTACTCCAACAGGAGGGTGGGTATTGGAATGGACATGAACAATACATCTCGAAGAACAACAGTTACGAGAAGGTGACTAACCGTTTTTTTCTTCTTCGAGTGATTGTTCATGTCCATTCCAACCAGGTGACTCACAAGCCAAAGTTCAGGAGGTGGGGTCGGAGTCATCCACTGACTGGAGCACAGCTCGTCCAAAGGCCGCATCGTCTGTGGCCTATTGTGTGATCACACAGTGCATCGTAAACGTGTGTACTGAGGACCACGTTCCTGCTCAGCAGATGTCCTGGGTGGGAACCTGTGCCAGAAATGCAGCTGAGGAGGCCTGAGCCCTCGTGGAGCGAGCGATGATCGGCGGGGCGATCACCTTCGCCAGGTCATAACACTCCCAAATGCAGGATGTGATCCACTACGAGATGTGTTGGGATTAGTTTGGGAAGCCCTTCATTCTGTCCGCCGCTGCTACGAAAAGCTGGACAGACTTCTGGAACGGTTTAGTCCTCTCTATATAGAAGGCCAGCGCCCTGTGTACATCCAATGAGTGAAGCATACGCTCCCTATCGCAGGAGTGTGGCTTGGGGTAAAACACTGGGAGGAAGATGTCTTGGCTCATGTGGAACTGGGAGACAACTTTAGGGATAAAGGCCAGACGAGGCCTGAGTTGGACCTTATCCTTATGAAAAACTGTGTAAGGGGGCTCAGATGTGAGGGCCCTGAGGTCCGACACTCTCCTAGCTGAGGTTATCGCCATGAATAACGCCACCTTGTAAGAGAGATAGAGTAGGGAGCACATTGCCAGCGGCTCAGATGGAGGGCCCGTATGCCGGGCGAGGACCAGGTTAAGGTCCCAAGCTGGGACAGGCTGATGCGTTTGTGGGTAGAGTCTGTCGAGGCCTTTGAGGAAACAGCTGACCGTAGGATTTGCGAAGACTGAGAAGCCATCTGCGCCCGGATGGAAGGCGGAAATAGCAGCCAAGTGGACCCTTACTGACGACAAGGACAGGTCCTGTTATTTAAGGTGAAGGAGGTAGTCCAGTATGAATGGTATCGGGGCGAGTGTTGGTGACTGACTGTGTTGCTCCAAACAGAGAGAGAGCCTCTTCCATTTGGCAAGGGGGGTTGCCCTCACAGAGGGCTTCCTACTGCCAAGTACAACTTGCCTGACTTGATCCGAGCAGGTCATTTCCACAGTATTTAGCCATGGAGCATCCAGGCAGTGAGGTGGAGCGACTCTAGGTTCAGGTGCCAGAGGCAGCCATGGTCCTACGTGATCAGGTCCGGGACCAACAGCAAGGTGAGCAAGGTCACCATGGACGTTTCCAGGAGCAATGTAAACCAGTGCTGGCGTGGCCCTGCCGGAGCTATCAGTATGACCTTGTCCCAGTCCCTGCAGATCTTGAGGGGCACTTTGTGGACCAGCAGTGTCGGTGGGGACACGTAAAGCAGGCAGTCCCCACCACAGGAGAAGGAAGGCATCCGCAATGGATCCCGGGGCTGTGATTCATGAAGGAGCAGAACAGTTGACATTTCCTGTTGCTGCACGTGGCAAACAGGTCTACCTGGGGAGAACCCCAGAGACGGAAAATTCAGTTTGCTACGTCCGGCCGCAGGAACCACTTGTGGCCGTGAAAAGTTCGACTGAGACTGTCTGCCAACTTGTTCTGTACTCTGGGGAGGTATGAAGCCTGCAGGTGTATCAAGTGTTCGACAAAGAAGTCCCACAGCACGAGGGCTTCCTGGCACAGGGGAGAGGAGCGTGCACCCCCGTTTGTTGATATAAAACATCGCTGTGGTGGTATCCGTAAGGACTGAAACACACCTGCCAGCTATGTGGGTTCTGAAAACCTGGCATGCCAGGCACACCACTCTCAGCTCTCTGACATTGATATGCAGACCGAAGTCCACCTGAGCCTAGAGGCCATGAGTCCTGAGGTCTCCCAAATGAGCAACCCGGCCCAGATATGAGGCATCTGTCACTAATGAAAGAGATGGCTGAGGGTTGGTGAAGGGCACTCCTGCACAAACTGCCTGTGGGTTGAGCCATCCCAGGAGGGAGTCCAGTACTGGGCAGGGCAGGGTTACAATGCCGTCCAGAGCATCCGGGCTGGTCAATAAACCGATGCCAGCCATGACAGGAGTGGGCAAAGTCTGAGTCTGGCATGCTGCAGTACGTAGGTGCACGCTGCCATGTGTCCCAGCAGTTTCAGGCAGTTCTTTGCTGTGGTTGTGTGGAACTGCCTGAGGCCCTGAATAACGTCCCCTAGCGAGTGAAACCTGGCTTCTGGGAGGTACGCTCTGGCTTGGGTCGAGTTCAGTACTGAACCTATTAATTCTACCCTCTGCACAGGGGACAGAGTGGATTTGGCCTTGTTGAGGAGGAGACCTAGCTGGAGGAAGGTCCTTCTTATGAAGTCGACCTGATCCTCCACCTGGGCTCTGGAGTGGCCTTTGATCAGCCAGTCATTGAGGTATGGGAAAACCTGTATCTAGCACTTGTGCAGGAACGCCACAATGACAGCCATGCATTTGGTGAAAACTCGAGGAGCTGCTGACAGGCCGAAAGGGAGGATGGCAAACTGATAGTGGCTGTTGCTCACTACAAATCTGAGGTAACATCTGTGTTGTGGAACTATTGCTACGTGGAAATATGACACTGCTAAAGCCCTTGCTACAGGAGTGAGTGATGTTCCAGCTAGCCATCACCAGTGGTAAGAAGGAACTGAGGGGGTAGAGGGTCAGCAAGGCACTACATTGGGTGCCATGAAGGCGCGACTCCAGGGGGTGCCCAGGCTGACCCAACGGACGCTGCTAAGGGAAAAATCTTCCGGCTGCCTTGCACGCGGCGCACATACACCTGGTTGGAATCGACATGAACAATCACTTGAAGAACTTTAGTTCCAGGAGCAGCACAGTTGATAAAGGGCAAGCTAAAGAGCCACCATTTGAAACATTCTTATTTCAGCTTTCCTCTAATTTCTCATTGCTCCATTACTAATGCTTTGAAGATGCTCAGGCTCAGCAATACAATGGATCATTTCTGCATTCAGTCACGTTGTACTGTATGACCTCAAGGCATCTACTAATTTCAGACTCAAGGGTGCTGGGGACATGAGACCCCTCATGTGTGCACTAGGCAAACCCATAAAATTGCACACAGTGTTGGAGAAATATTTCCATGTTTCAGCCTACGCTGAGGCTGTATTCCAGGCCAAGAGAATGTAACCGTCAGACTCCAGAGATGCCAACAAATCTCACCCTAAGAATTATTCAGGTTCGTAAAGCACTTCATCAATCCATACTGCTTGCAGTCAACAGCACAAGCCAACATGAAGCTCTGCAAAGACCTTTCTACTCCACTGTAAAGATCACTCACATTCAGGAAAACTCAATCCACATTGCTGGCCAGCACAGAAAGATTGGATCAAACAGCGTACCTTCCGTCTATCAATTCAGAATATTTACATCACTGGAAGTAGTGGGCATTCTGAAGGAGACTGTGTCCAAGCCGTGTGAATCTGACTCCTGCCCTTCTTCATTGGTATAAGGCATGCATAGAAACATAGAATATCAGGGTTGGAAGGGACCTCAGGAGGTCATCTAGTCCAACTCCCTGCTCAAAGCAGGACCAATCCCCAACTAAATTATCCCAGCCTGGGCTTTGTCAAGCCTGACCTTAAAAACCTCTAAGGATGGAGATTTCACCACTTCCCTAGGTAGCCTATTCCAGTGTTTTATCACCCTCCTAGTGAAAACGTTTTTCCTAATATCCAACCTAAACCTCCCTGTAAGAGTCCCGTGTGGGGGCAGGGCTCGGCCCTCTCAGGTGCGGCCGGGAGCCAGGCCGCCTCACTACACGGCCTAAATCAGCAGTTCAGTCTCCGAAGGTCCAAGCCCTAAGTCAGGGCGGGCAACAAACAATAGTCCAAGGGCTCAGACCCTCAGGCAGGGGCTGAGCAAAATAAACAGTCAGTGAAGCCCAAACCCTCAGTCAGGGCGGGGCAACAAACAGTGGTTCAAGGGGCTCAGACCCTCAGGCAGGGGCTGAGCAAAATAAACAGTAATTTATGCCCAAGCCCTCAGTCAGGGCGGGGCAACAGACAGCAGTTCTAGGCTCAGACCCTCAGGCAGGGGCTGAGCAAACAGAGTCAGTAATTTAAGCCCAATTTCAGCTCAGTCAGGGCTGGGCAACAAGCAGTAGTTCAAGGGCTCAGGTCCTCAGGCAGGAGCTGAGCCACCACACAGTAGTTCAGGGCTCAGGTCCTCAGGCAGGAGCTGAGCCACCACACAGTAGTTCAGGGCTCAGGTCCTCAGGCAGGAGCTGAGCAAAACCAACAGTTAGTGAAGCCCAGCCCTAGGTCAGGGCGGGGCAACAAACAGTAGTTCAAGGGGCTCAGACCCTCAGGCAGGGGCTGAGCTACAACAATAGTTCAGGGGTTCAGGTCCTTAGGCAGGAGCTGAGCAAAACCAACAGTTAGTGAAGCCCAGCGCTTGGTCAGGGCGGGGGAACAAACAGCAGTTCACAGGCTCAGACCCTCAGGCAGGGGCTGAGTAAACAGCAACAGTTCAGGGGCTCAGACCCTCAGGCAGGGGCTGAGCAAACAGCAGGTAAGTCCAGACTTCTATGTCTGAGCGCTGGTGTGAGGGGGAGACTGCCACCCATGAGTGGGGTGACAGGGGGGACACAGGCCCACCCACTCCACTGTGTCCCAGCCCAGGGCCCTAACAGCGGCAGTTAGTCTGCTGCTGTGTCGGTGGGGTCCTGACCGCAACACACCAACATTGGCTCAAAGTCTGCTGTAGCCAGACTGGGGTCAGCTACCCCCGGGCTACTTTCCATCTCCCCCTCCATGGGTACCTGCTCATCTCTGGTGTCCGGCGCTGGGTCCCACACCATGGGCTCCTCGACGGGCTGAGGGCCAGCTAGCTCAGGCTGCTCCTCAGGACTCGGGTCGGGGGGACACTCGAACAGCTCCTCAGGGTACCGGGCTCAGGGAAGGCTCGGCCAGTCCTCCTCAGGGTACCGGGCTCAGGGAAGGCTCGGCCAGTCCTCCTCGGGGTACCGGGCTCAGGGAAGGCTCGGTCCAGCAGGAGCTCGGTCAGGAGCGTCTGTCCTCTCCGGCCACCGGGCAGCAACTGAGCGCTGGGGCCGGGCCTTTATACTTCCTGTCCCGCCCCTTGACTTCCGGGGGGCGGGGACAGGCAGCAGTGGCTCCGCCCACTGCGGCGGCGGCTGTTCTGGCTCGGCCCTCTCAGGTGCGGCTGGCAGCCAGGCCGCCTCACTACACTCCCCCACTGCAACTTGAAACCATTACTCCTTGTTCTGTCATCTGGTACCACTGAGAACAGTCTAGATTCATCCTCTTTGGAACCCCCTTTCAGGTAGTTGAAAGCAGCTATCAAATCCCCCCTCATTCTTCTCTTCTGCAGACTAAACAATCCCAGTTCCCTCAGCCTCTCCTCATAAGTCATGTGTTCCATCCCCCTAATCATTTTTGTTGCCCTCCGCTAGACTCTTTCCAGTTTTTCCACATCCTTCTTGTAGTGTGGGGCCGAAAACTGAACACAGTACTCCAGATGAGGCCTCCCCAATGTTGAATAGAGGGGAATGATCACATCCCACTATCTGCTGGCAATGCCCCTACTTATACAGCACAAAATGTCGTTAGCCTTCTTGGCAACAAGGGCACACTGTTGACTCATATCCAGCTTCTCGTCCACTGTAACCCCTAGGTCCTTTTCTGCAGAACTGCAGCCTAGCCATTCGGTCCCAAGTCTGCAGCAGTGCATGGGATTCTTCCATCCTAAGTGCAGGACTCTGCACTTGTCCTTGTTGAACCTCATCAGGTTTCTTTTGGCCCAATCCTCTAATTTATCTAGGTCCCTCTGTATCCTATCCCTACCCTCCAGCGTATCTACCACTCCTCCCAGTTTAGTGTCATCTGCAAACTTGCTGAGAGTGTAGTCCATGCCATCCTCCAGATCATTAATCAAGATATTGAACAAAACCGGCCCCAGGACCAACCCTTGGGGCACTCCACTTTATACCAGCTGCCAACTAGACATGGAGCCGTTGACCACTACCTGTTGAGCCCGACGATCTAGCCAGCTTTCTATCCACCTTATAATCCATTCATCCAGCCCATACTTCTTTAACTTGCCGGCAAGAATACTGTGGGAGATCATATCAAAAGCTTTGCTAAAGTCAAGGAATAACATATCCATTGCTTTCCCCTCATCCACAGAGCCAGTTATCTCCTCATAGAAGGCAATTAGGTTAGTCATGACTTGCCCTTGGTGAATCCATGCTGACTGTTCCTGACCACTTTCCTCTTCTCTAAGTGCTTCAGAATTGATTCCTTGAGGACCTGCTGCATGATTTTTCCAGGGACTGAGGTGAAGCTGACTGGCCTGTAGTTCCCCAGATCCTCCTTGTTCCCTTTTTTAAAGGTGGGCACTACATAAGCCTTTTTCCAGTCATCGGGGACCTCCCCCGTTCGCCATGAGTTTTCAAAGATAATGGCCAATGGCTCTGCAATCACATCCATCAACTCCTTTAGCACCCTCAGATGCAGCGCATCCGGCCCCATGAACTTGTGCTCATCCAGCTTTTCTAAATAGTCCCGAACCACTTCTTTCTCCACAGAGGGCTGGTCACCTCCCCATGCTGTACTGCCCAGTGCAGAAGTCTGGGAGCTGACCTTGTTCGTGAAGACAGAGGCAAAAAAAGCATTGAGTATATTAGCTTTTTCCACATCCTCTGTCACTAGGTTGCCTCCCTCATTCAGTAAGGGGCCAACACTTTCCTTGACTTTCTTCTTGTTGCTAACATACCTGAAGAAACCCTTCTTGTTACTCTTAACATCCCCTTCTAGCTGCAACTCCAAGTGCGATTTGGCCTTCCTGATTTCACTCCTGCATGCCTGAGCAATATTTTTATACTCCTCCCTGGCCATTTGTCCAATCTTCCACTTCTTGTAAGTTTAAGATCAGCAAGGATTTCATTGTTAAGCCAAGCTGGTTGCCTGCCATATTTACTATTCTTTCTACACATCGGGATGGTTTGTTCCTGCAACCTCAATAAGGATTCTTTAAAATACAGCCATCTCTCCTGGACTCCTTTGCCCCTCACGGTATTCTCCTAGGGGTTCCTGCCCATCAGTTCCCTGAGGGAGTCAAAGTCTGCTTTTCTGAACTCCAGGGTCTGTATTCTGCTGCTCTCCTTTCTTCCTTGTGTCAGGATCCTGAACTCGACCATCTCATGGTCACTGCCTCCCAGGTTCCCAGGCACTTTTGCTTCCCCTACTAATTCTTCCTGGTTTGTGAGCAACAGGTCAAGAGGAGCTCTGCCTCTAGTTGGTTCCTCCAGCACTTGCACCAGGAAATTGTCCCCTACACTTTCCAAAAACTTCCTGGATTGTCTGTGCACCACTGTATTGCTCTCCCAGCCGATATCAGGTGATTAAAGTCTCCCATGAGAACCAGGACCTGTGATCTAGCAATTTCTGTTAGTTGCTGGAAGAAAGCCTCGTCCGCCTCATCCCCCTGATCTGGTGGTCTATAGCAGACTATCACCACGACATCACCCTTGTTACTCACACTTCTAAACTTAATCCAGAGACTCTCAGGTTCTTCTGCAGTTTCATACTGGAGCTCTGAGGAGTCATACTGCTCCCTTACATACAGTGCAACTCCCCCACCTTTTCTGCCCTGCCTGTCCTTCCTGAACAGTTTATATCCATCCATGACAGTACTCGAGTCATGTGAATTATCCCACCAAGTCTCTGTCATTCCAATTACATCATAGTTCATTGACTGTGCCAGGACTTCCAGTTCTCCCTGCTTGTTTCCCAGGCTTCTTGCATTTGTGTTTAGGCACTTAAGATAACTCGCTGATTGTCCTGCTTTCTCAGTACGAGACAAGAGTCCTCCTCTCTTGCACTCTCCTGCTCGTGCTTCCTCCCACTATCCCATTTCCCCACTTATCTCAGGGCTTTGGTCTCCTTCCCCCGGTGAACTTAGTTTGAAGCACTCCTCACTAGGTTAGCCAGCCTGCTTGCAAAGATGCTCTTCCCTCTCTTCGTTAGGTGGAGCCCATCTCTGCCTGAGCAAGTAGGGCCTCTTGTGACCAAAATAGCCAATGCTTCATACTCAGTGAATGACTCTTCTCTTCCTCCTTGAAGCACACAATAGTCCTTCCAACACTGAAGGAACCCACTCTTGATACATCAGATCTAGTTAATTACCACCCAGTGTCAACCCATCCATTCTTGAGCAAGCTCATAGAGAATCTAGTCAAAGGCCACCTACAAACTCATATAACTGAAGCCAACATCCTAGACTTAGCACAATCTGGATGCAGACCAGGACTCAGTACAGACACAGCATTAGTGTCTCTGTTGGATGATGTGTTGTTGTCAGTGAATGGAGGTTGGATACCCTTTCTCATTCTCCTGGATCTCTGTACAGCATTCAGCACATTTGACCATGCAATCCTACTGAGCCACCTGAAGGAGACTGCAGGACACCATGAGAATTAATTGAAAGAGTATGAATTTTTCCTGGAGAGATACACCCAAAGGATGGTTTTGGGAAACTACACATCCGCCTCCAGACCTCTCACATCTGGAGTCCTATGAGGATTAATTCTCTCTGGTCCTATTCAATATCTTCATGCAGCCACTAGGAACTGGAAAAGTCTCAAATGCAGTTGGCAACAGTACACCACCTCTTTCTTTCTCCAAATACGGTAACACTACTGTCACCAAACCAGCCCGTTGCTTGGCCAATATCAGTTCATGGGTGAACAGCAGCTGGCTGATGCTGAACTTCAGGAAAACTGAGGCATTGCTGGTAGGTAGAGGGGAACACTTTGAGGACTTGGACCACACTGCAGTCTCTTTGATTTAAAGGTACACACTAACAATTGTTTAAGTCAGTCTGCAGTTTAGGAGTGTTCCTGAATTACTCCCTGATGCTCAGCTCACATACCAGTATCTGTTAGTAATGCTTTCTACCATCTGCAGTTGGCTAGGGGACTCCATTCCATCCTTGCAGATGATGATCTGGCCTCAGTAACACATGGTTTCATGACCTCCTGGTGGTACTTCAGCAACGTAATATACCTGGGCATTAAATCATCGGCCCTTAGGAAACTCCAATTAGTACAGAATGCTGCACCTTATCTCCTCAGCAACGGAGGCTACACCATGAGCATATCAAATTTGTCCTCTGATCTCTTCAGAGGTTTCCTGTAAAATATCGAGTCAAGTTCTTTGTCTTCAAGCACTCTGTGATGGGGGCCCAGGATATCTAAAAGATTGCTAAAAGCTCCAGAACGGAGGGCCATGAACAACAAGTCTGCTCTCCTCAGGCACAATAGAACCATTCACACAAGAGTGAAGCTCATTTGTACAGGAGACAAAGCTTTCTCATGGGGCCAATCTGAGACTGTGGAACAAATTCCCCACAGGATCTAAGAACCATCTCAAACATCACCACACTACTCTATGTGCAGAGAACACTTTTATGTTACCTTTAGCCAAACAAAATACACACACACAAAACAAAACCAAAACATAGCACAGCAGACACCGAATAAATTAATTTCTTTTTAAAGTCACAATTTCCCTCTTGCAGGAAGGGAGAATGACAGAATCACACATGATGAATCACAGTAATAAGGGCAATATAACATACAGAACAGGTACAAACTTATTTACAATACAAATTTGCATGGTTTCTAATGTTACTGTCAAATAAAATGGAAGACTGACTTAACCACTAAATCAGTTAAGTAGATGACAGCATATGCGGGTGGCAGAGAATTCTGGCCTCCTTAAATGTAAAAAAAGAGAGGATGAGCTATGTACCACATCTTTAGTTTTTGATTGCATTATTGTATGGCTGATTCATTAAAGCTGTTATGGAACAAATCTCAGATTTAGGTCAAAGGAAGAGTAACTAATAACTAGTGCAGATGCAAGAAGTCAGTAGTATTATTTTCTTTCCTTTTTGGAATTTAAATTCTGCATTTAGCACTGGTAATGGTTGAGAGATAATCCCTAGAACCACTTAAGAGAGAGAATTTTGTTACTGCTTTTCCTTATCTGGATAATCAAATAATAAAGGCCAACTGGCTACCAAAGCAGAGCTTCCATGCTAACTTTAAAATACTTTAAATGTAATTTGTTCAGTAAACTGCAGTACATTAAATTTCTATATTAAGTAAATTATAAGGAAGAGTGCACTTTGCAAAATTAAAAAGTGCTCCGTTAATTTATCTATTATTCCTCTGGGAAAGTTTCCAAAATGTGCCTAGTACAATTAGATAACTTTTTTTATGGACAGTGTATAGCTGGGAAAGAATTCTTGCAGCTCAGCAAATGTATTTCCAATATTATTGAAGCCTCCTTTATATTTTCCAAGGTGAAACTGATGACAAAACACCATTTTTCTAGGTTGTATGGGTAGATTGAAAACTTTGAGATAAACGTAACTATGTAACTCACTATCTGGAGATTGAAATCAAAGAAATATTGATCACTTGCATGCTTTTAAATGAAGTCAACCTTTTTTAAAAGTACTCTTTAGAAATGGACTTGGGATGAAAGTAAATGGGACACATGCAATAGCAGATTTCAGTAGATCATAGAATCATAGGACTAGAAGGGACCTATGTCCTCTGCACACATGGCAGGACTAAGCATTATCTAGACAATCCCTGACAGGTGTTTGTCTAACCCGCTCTTTAAAATCTCCAATGATGAAGATTCTACTACATCCCTAGCCAATTTATTCCAGTGTTTAACTATCCTGACAGTCAGGAAGTTTTTTCTAATGTCCAACCTACACTGCCCTTGCTGCAATTTAAGCCCATTGCTTCTTGTCCTATTATCAGAGGTTAAGGAGAACAATTTAGCTCCCGCCTCCTTGTAACAACCTCTTATGCACTTGAAAACTGTTATCATGTCCCTTCAGTCTTCTCTTCTCCAGACTAAACAAATCCAATATTTTTAATCTTCCTTGATAGGTCATGTTTCCTAGACTTTTAATCATTTTTGTTGCTTTTTTTCTGGACTATAGATCCTTACCCTACAGCAACTGACACATTGCCTTCATCATATACTGGATAAAAATGTGGTTTCAAAGAATTATTTTTACAAAAAAAAAAAAAAAAGAAAGAAAGAAAAGATACTTTTTACAAGAGTGTGAAGAATACCTAGCTTTTATTTGCCCACAAAACCTATCTCTCTGAGACAATTTGTAACCATCTGGACACTGAACCCTTAAGGGTATGAGTCTCAGATACACCATGACTTTCATCTGTATGCACCAGCTGGCCAATCAGTGTTTTTTTGTTGTTGTTATTGTTTTTAAATCAATTAATCTCTGCCTATTAAATACCACAGTAATAGGAGCCTTATATTTATGTGATGCCTCCCTTTCAAATCTTAGGGGGACAAAATCTGAGGAAAAAGCGATGCAGTGTTAGGGAATTTCTCACTGAGCCAAAGTAACCCTGCTAAAACTGACTGTAAGAACACTAAAGTCAAGTCAACATTTCTCACAGGAATGTTATATCTGGCTACTTTACATCAGCTATGAGAAAACACATTGAAACCACATACCTGGAAGCTTATTAAAGCACCAAAAAAATGGTTAACAGGGACCATCATATATTCAGAATTTCAATTCAGGCATGCAGAGGACTGAGGAGCACTCTGCAGCTCAGAGGAGGTCAGGTAGGATGGATTCTCCAGGGACCAGGAAGATCCTTATTTGCTGTGAGGGAAATGGTGCTAGTTGAGAATCAGATCATATCTACTGTAGAGTATCTGGGCTTCTGGCAAGTAATGAGACTATTAAAACTTAGGTATCAACTTTCCTCCCAAAGTGTTTTCCCCTCAAAACCTATAAGCCAAGTCACAAGTGAGCAGAATTGCCTGCAAGTGATATTAATTTTATAAACAAAAATCTCTTAATTAACATTACACATGTGGGCCCAGAATACAAAAAAACACTGTTGTGTTAATCTCACTGGTTCAGAAAGTTTCAAGATGAGGTCTACTGTTCTGCATGGCAAGGCTTTTGACAGCAGACCTGTGGAAGCAGCCAGGTATGATTGCTCAGAGCTCCAGCTTGAAACTGGAGAAAAGCCTGTGAGAGTCTTTGGGTTAAGCTTAGAGGTGAGAGCAACAAGGGTGATGTTGTGATGGGCACGTGCTATAGACTACCAGATCAGAAGGACGAGGTAGACGAGGCTTTCATTGGACAACTAACTGAAGTTTCCAGATCACAGGCCCTGGTACTAATGGGGGACTTTAATCACCTGACATCTGCTGCGAGAGCAATACAGCAGTGCACAGACAATATAGGAAGTTTTTGGACAGTGTTGGAGATAAATTCCTGGTGCAGCTACTGGAGGAAACAACATGGGGCCATTGTCCTCTTGACCTGCTCCTTACAAACAGGGAAGAATTGGTAGGGGAAATAGAAGTGGGTGGCAACCTAGGCAGCAGTGACCATAGATGGTCGAGTTCAGGAACCTCACAAAAGGAAGAAAGGAAAGTAGCAAAATACAGACCCTGGACTTCAAAAAAACAGACTCCCTTAGGGAACTGATGGGCAGGATCCCCTGGGAAGCTAATATGTGGTGGCAAAGATTCAAGGAGAGCTGGCTGTATTTTAAAGAAGCCTTATTGAGGCCGCAGGAACAAACCATCAAAAGTGCAGAAAAAATAGCAAGTATGGCAGGCAACCAGCTTGGCTTAACAGTGAAATCTTTGGTGACCTTGAACTCAAAAAGGAAGCTTACAAGAAGTGGAAATTTGGACAGATGACTAGGGAGTAGTAAAAAAATATTGTTAGAGCATGCAGGGGCGTAATCAGGAAGGCCTAGGCACAATTGGAGTTGCAGCTAGCAAGGCATGTGAAAGGTAACAAGAAGGCTTTCTGCAGGTATGTCAACAACAAGAAGGTCAGGGAAAGTGTGAGACCCTTACTGAATGGAGGTGCACAAGTCCATGGGTCCAGATCTAATGCATCTGAGGATGCTGAGAGAGTTGGCTGATGTGATTGCAGAGCCATTGGCCATTATCATTGAAAATTCATGGCGATTGTGGGAGGTCCCGGACTATTGGAAAAGGGCAAATATAGTGCCCATATTTTAAAAAAGGAAGAAAGAAAACCCAGGGAACTACAGACTGGTCAGCCTCACTTCAGTCCCCAGCAAAATCATGGAGCAGGTCCTCAAGGAATCCATTTTGAAGCACTTGGAGGAGAGGAAGGTGATCAGGAACAGTCAACATGGATTAATCAAGGGCAAGTCATGCCTGATCAACCTGATTGCCTTCTATGATGTGATAACTGGCTCTGTGGATATGGGGAAAGTGGTGGATGTGATATATCTTGACTTTAGCAAAGCTTTTGATACAGTCTCCCACAGTATTCCTGTCAGCAAGTTAAAAAAGTATGGCTTGGATGAATGGACTATAAGGTGGATAGAAAGCTGGCCAGATTGTCGGGCTCAATGGGTAGTGATCAATGGCTCAATGTCTAGCTGGCAGTCAGTATTGAACGGAGTGCCCCAGAGGTCATTCCTGCAGCTGGTTTTGTACTATATCATTATAAATGATCTGGATGATGGGATGAATTGCACCTTCAGCAAGTTCACAGATGACACTAAGCTGCGGGGAGAGGTAGATATGCTGGAGGGTAGTGATAGGGTCCAGTGTGACCTAGACAAATTGGAGGATTGGGCCAAAAGAAATCTGACCAAGTGCAACAAGAAGTGCAAAGTCCTGCACTTAGGAAGGAAGAATCCCATGCACCGCTACAGACTGGGGACTGACTGGCTAAGCAGCAGTTCTGCAGAAAAGGACCTGGGGATTACAGTGGATGAGAAGCTGGATATGAGTCAGCACTGCACCCTTGTTGCCAAGAAGGCTAATGGCATATTGGGATGCATTAGTAGGAACACTGCCAGCAGGTGGAGAGAAGTGATTATTCCTCTCTATTCGGCACTGGTGAGGCCACACCTGGACTACTGAGTCCAGTTTTGGAGGAGGTCTAGGTTGGATATTAGGAAAAACTGTTTCACTAGGAGGGTGGTGAAGTACTAGAACGGGTTACCTAGGGAGGTGGTGGAATCTCCATCCTTAGAGGTTTTTAGTGCCCGGCTTGACAAAACCTTGGCTGAGGGGATTTAAAGGTAATAATTGGAGATATACCAATCTCCTAGAGCTGGAAGGGACCTTGAAAGGTCATTGAGTCCAGCCCCCTGCCTTCACTAGCAGGACCAATTTTTGCCCCAGATCCTAAGTGGCCTCCTCAAGGATTGAACTCACAACTCTGGGTTTGGCAGGCCAATGCTCACACCACTGAGTTATCCCTAGTTGGTGTTGGTCCTGCTTTAAGCAGGGGATTGGACTAGATGACCTCCTGAGGTCTCTTCCAACCCTAATATTCTATGATTCTATATATGTGCCCTTTTGGGCATGCTCATATAAAGGGTATATTGCCACATCAGAAAACCAAGTGTGGTTCTGAGATAATTATGCTTTACATAATTACTTCACTGTACAATGCTTCACAGTAGCACAATTATTCTGAGAATATTGTGCTACCGTGAAAGCTTTTTATTGGCTAATGATTGTAAGGTGTACAGTAAGATGCTTTCTTCACATCCCGTATAATTTTCAGGAATATTTTTTTATTTAAACAAACCAATTGCAACAAGTCTCCTAGAGTGAGACATGGTTGCAGTCACTTGGATACTTATCACCTACAAGCACACTTGCACTGTTCTCTCCAAACTGTGGGCAGGAAGCAGAAAGGTCTCTTCATGAACCAGCTCTCCCAGGAAATAGCCACAAGGTGGAACTTCACATATTACATGTAGAAAAGCCTAATGGAGAACAAACAAGCTTTGATACTTTTTTGTTTGGAGACAACTGGAGCCTGGCAGACATTGTCATTCACATTCTCAAGCTCTTTGAGGAGTTAGTTTGAAAGATAAGCTCCAGAGTGCTTGCATATTTGTCATGGTACCAGCTGTCAGGACTTTGACAGTCTTATCTCAGCATGCAAGTGCTGGATCAAGCCAACAAGACCATGAAAAAGAAAGTGTCTTTTTGAGCAGTTTAACAGTGTGTAGTCAGGAAAGATACTGTGTAGCATGCATGCTGGATCCCCAGTTCAAGTTCTTCACCTTCAGCTCTGAATTTCACCGAGACAATTCTGGGGTTATCACACATAGGCTGGAGAATATCAGGGAACACCCCCGTCATCTGAGAAGTAATAAAAACCAAAGAGAATGTGTCATCAAGCCCACTTGGAAGCTTCATGTGTGAAGAGGTCCTTGGAAAAGATCATGACTGAATCACACGCAACTACATATTCTGCCAAATCTTAGTTTGTGCTCTACCTCACTGAGCGTACTATTCCACACAGAGGAGGCCATGATGAGTGGCGGGATAATCATGCTAGTTCATTGCCACATCTTGCAAACCTGGCTTTGTCTTACCTTGGAGCTCTTCCCAGCAGCATTCTCTTCAACAGGCTCTTGAGCTACACTGAAGAGGTTACGTCTGAAAACAGATGCCAGCTCTTGCCAGAAAATGCAGAATAGCTTATCTTCTTGAAATGTGATCTGCCCACACTGGATTTTTAATACTGATAGCTATTTGTAATTCTCCACCAGGTTTGCAGAATGCTTGTGTATACTATTTATAAATCAAATCCACAGAAAGTTTCTGGTAACTAGTATTGCATAAACTAAAGCACTTCCCAAGTATTCTCCACTGAATTGCTAGCACTTAAAACTAACCACTATTTTTAATACAAATTGCTGTTCTACTTTTAACCAGGAAAAACACATTTAGCATACACAGTAAGTAGTGATGTAGAAACTGAATATAACTAAGTTTATTTTTCCACATAAACTCTGAATATTTCCTACGCATTCTGGGATGCATGTTGCAACCTAGATTTGGATTCCAACTACCGGTACATGGAAAGCATGTAGAAGATTGTTTTTTTTTAAATGTGTGATCTCTACAATTTTACTTGCTTCAAATTTTGATTTAGTAGGCAAGTTATAATGGACTGGTGTGGAAAGCAGGAAAAAAATATTTTTCTACATCATACTGCATCTCAGCCTAGATGAATCAGATAGGATAAATAGCTTAAATTTAAGAAGGGAATTGAAGTAAACAGCAATGATTAAATCCATACCCCACCAGATAGGACATCTCAGCTAAGAGCAGCTGAGACAGCAGTCCACATGCCCCTCTTTCCACTCCCTTCACCTTCAGAGGCTAGGGACTGTAGCTTCATTCCCTCCTCCTTTTCCCCCTCTCATTCTCCTTTCCTTGTTCGGCTTGGAGTGTGAGATAGACAGGGGAGAGGGTGTCATACAGTGCATCTGCATCCAGGGGCTTCTCTTACCCACCATGGAGTTATTAGATGATGGTGGCGGTCCAGGACTGGTGACAGTCTCTTGTACAGGTGTGGAGAGAGGAAGGCAGTGATTCCCAACCAGGGTAGCCCTTACAGGCTTCCTGTTTCAATCCCACCCTTCCCACTCAAACTAGTAGCTGGATCTCCTATGATGCCAGGGACTTGGCTAGTTAATTTTGGGGTCTGGAGGGAATTATTTTTTTATGCTTAACCTGGCAAACTGATATGTGGGTTTTTTCCACTTTCCACCCAGAAGATCCCTTTGTTATGTTTTTTGAGAAGGTGTTAAATTACAATTGTCGCAATGTTAGAAAGTTTCAGGGTGGCTGGCAGGTTAGACAGATTCCAACTGAGTAGCTAGTGGGTTGCTTGGCAGTGGCCCTGGGCACTACCATGGCATGGTGAGGGGTATGCCTCTATGTCTGGAGCAGCTCCGGACTCCATCTCTGTCATCTAGTGTTTCCTACCCCAGTATAGAACCAGGGAGCGGGTGAGACTCTGCTCTGGTCTACACTGGAGGGAGGGGGTGGAAATCGATCTAAGTTACACACCTTCAGCTACATAAATAACATAGCTGAAGTCGACATATTTAGATTGACTTACCGTGGTGAATCGACTGCTGCTGCTCCCCCATTGACTCTGCTTGCACCTCTCACAGTGCTGGAGTACTGAAGTCAACGGGAGAGGGCTCAGGGGTGATTTATCGCATCTAGGCTAGATGTGATAAATCAATCCCCACTGGATCAATTGCTGCCCGCCAATCTGGTGGGTAGTGTAGACATACCCTCTGGCTTCCAGTCAGGGTCCCTTGGCAGGCCTGAGGGTATAAAGGAGACATGGCCTTCTCACTCACCCTCGGATTTACATGAGGGGTCAGTGGGGCCAGCTAAACAGCAGCACTGGAAAAAACCTGCTGGGTAGTTGGGGGTGATTTACCCACTTATTTATTGCTACATAAAGTTAAACAAAGAATTTCTGTGTCTCTTTGTTTCTGTGCCCACATGAAGACACTCCAGAGGGAGTTCTCAGAAAAGAACTGCTTTGCAGACAGCGAGTACTGACTGTGTGGCATTTCCATCCAACAGGGGAACTTTACTCTGATACATGCCAGGTGAGTGTTGATCCTTAAATGAAGAGTTGTGTTTTAATGTGCAGTGTTTTGAGATTCAAAAAACAAACAAACAAGACTTTGAATAATTCAGATCATTCATAGCTCTTCTCATTATCAGGTTGAATATTGCCAAGAAAGAGTCAAACAGTCCGCTCTATGATTTCAAAGTAGTAGTCCCAGCATGAATTTAAAAGAGGTTTTATTAATACAAACAAATCCTGGCTAATACAAACAGTTAACCAATAACCCAAAGGACCTGGTTCTCATGATATTTCTCAATAAGCAAGGCCAACACACAGATCTTTTCTAGGTTTGTGATTAAAACAATTTTTGTCACATTCAGTCCTAGTCTCCAGTCACTTTGCAGTGCTCTGCAGGACATGTTTACTAATATTAAAATGAACACATTTATTCAGAACACCCTGTTCTCTGGGGGAAAAAAAACCAACATGAAAAATCATGCATTTATAAACACCTCACCCCCGGAAGAATTATAGTGGATAGTAAAAAAATTACTATTCATTACATGCACGCGCGCACACACACACACACACACACATATGCAAGGATGTAGCCAGTCTGATGACAGTCTCTGGCAGGAACAGGCTCATCTACACCCACTAAGGTAAAAAACCAGATCTCTTGGGGGCAAAATCAAATGCAAAGTAAACAGATTCTTGCAGCCAGAGTTCCAAAGATATGCTTCCTTAGGCTGAGGTGAATGAGGCTAGGATTTCAACCAGTGTTTAAACATAAATTAGGGGGCTCCCTCCTGCTAATCTTACTGTCTTCTCTGATTCTGTGTCTTGCCGAATCTGTTCCTTGTTTCAATGTTATGCTCAAATAAGTAACTGCCTAAATCTCTCCTTTCTCCTCCCTATTGATTCTTATGCAGAGGCCTCATGTAAATTCCTATGCACCATTTAAGCCCCATTTGAGTGTCAAGTGTGACTCCAGTGGAGTGTTGGGCTATTCACCTGCACACAGATGAATTTTGCCCTTACTGGACAAACTTCTCCAATTGATCCCCCTCCTATTCACTCTCAGGGCTGAGTTCCACCACATCCCTGGAGTGAAAGCAGACAACTGTTTTGGTAATGCCCTGGCACCCAGAGCATGGGGTCCACTACAACCATCACAAATTAGCAAGAAGTATTCATAGAGCTACAAATTTGACACTAGGTAATGCTAGCAATTTGTACCTTGATTCCCTTTGCCTCTACAACCTAGTTTTAAACACTCATCAATTTTCTATTGCCCAAAGGGCAAAAATGTCTCTGTTCTAATTAAGACAAGCTATCTAGAACATATTTACATAGAACCTAAGAATTTAGATATTTTAATTAATGGGCTTGATGAAGAGAGCTCTAAATTATCAGATTACCACTAGATGCAAATCTGTTTTCTGATTGTCAAATAGAGGAAAGAGCTGTCTGCTTGGGAAAAAAATTCATATTAATATAAGTGAAAGTGGATTTTTATTTATTTATTTTTTGTGAAAGAGACAAGAGAATTTATGCCATAGCTGAATAGTAAATGCTCTTTGCTGACTGACTTCTAGATTTAGGAAGAATTTTTGAAGAATTGCCACATGTAATTAAGGGTAATCTTTCTGATTCAATCCACAAAGGACTGTCTGAGGAGGATGATGTTATACATGGGTTCCTCTGTAGACACCTGGTGAGAAACTGATAGTAAAATTATTTTTTATGAGCCATGTGAAGAATTTCCAGGACAGATTGAGGCCAAGAGTAGGCTGCCAGATAATTTGGGCTTGCTGTTGCCTTGTCTTTTCCAATATTATGAGAATCATGGGCCAAAGAGAGCAAACACATGAGGAATTTCAGCTATGACTTAGAATAAGGCTCTGCTACAATTATTTCCCTGTCCTGAAAACATGAATGCTCTCTAGATATTGAGATAGAGTATGGTGGAGTCCCCTATTTTTCTAAAATAGATAGGACAGTCATAGGTGAGACACACTTGTGGGTACGTACACTCCTCATCTGAATATCCAAACACAGTGGACTGAATCCAATATGCATAGATGGGAGTGAGTCTAGAAAAGACCTCCACAGATTCCATAAATATTCTAGGGCTTCTTATGACTGCTTACAGTTTTACAAAGCAATTTGCATGGAAGCATCTATTTTGATCTGTAAGAACCTCCTGCGGATAAACTCTCTGAAAGCCAAAGGAAATGAGTGTTGCTCCCCTCCCTAAACATTGGTGGAAATGGCCCCAGCTGAAAGCATCAAGTTAATTGGTACAATCTAGGATGAGAGACCCAAATGGCATCAAAATTGTTTTAATGTCCTAACTACTAAATTAACATTTTTAAAATAGCACCAAAGATTATTCAGCTAATCCAGCTGCTCATGTGAAATGAATATTTTGACACCTCTATTTTCCAAGACTTGTTATTTAGGGCAAGTCTACATTACAAAGTTAAGTCGACCTAAGTTAGGTTGACATACAGCCATTGCAGTAATTACTGTGTTTTTTCCATGTCCACATTACGTTCCTCCCCCGCCCCCCCTTCAGCAGTGTGCATCTTCACCAGGAGAGCTTCCATCAATTTAACTGTGTGGGGCACTGCCAGATGGAGCCCCACCCTACCCCTGTGGGGACAGCATGGAGGGGGGGAAGCTCTGGCTGTGAGTCTTGGGGCAGGGCTGACAGCCAACAGGCAATGTAATTAACGCAGTGTCTACACAGACATTGCATCACCCTAACTACATCATCCTAACCACTATGCCTCTCAGGGTGGTGGAGTTAAGTCGATGTAGTGGGTGACTTACATCAGTGGAAGCTACATTTTAGTGTACACGCTTACAGTTAGGTCATTATAAGCTGCCTTATATTGACCTAGCTCTGTAGTGTAGGCCAGGCCTTAGAGTGTAAGCTCCATGGGGCAGGGACAGTCCCTGCCCCATGGAGCTTACACTCTAAGGCCTGGCCTACACTACAGAGCTAGGTCAATATAAGGCAGCTTATAATGACTGCTTACACTTTTGTTACACATTTGTACACTGCTAGGTCAATATAAGGCACATTTGCTACAGAGCTAGGTCAATATAAGGCAGCTTATAATGACTGCTTACACTTTTGTTACACATTTGTACACTGCCTAGCCCGTGTGGTCCTTCCTGGTCTGTGGCTGGGATACGTAGGCACTACCATAATAATACGTAAGTAAATATCATAGCCTGTGATGCAATACTCTTCCAGAAGTTCCCCTGGACACAGTGAAGGCTCTTCACCATTAGGAGATACTGAGGCCACAAAAGAAAATGGGAATACAATTAATTTACTTTTACTCAAATCCCATATGCTATTCAGGTCTGAAATGAATGGAATATATGTTTCCAGATTAAAAATATCTGTGAAGCTTCATACTAGATTACAGGAATGTGCATGGGTGCACTATACAGAGGGCTGCAACACAGCAGTAGCAACAGCACTTAATTAAAATGCCTGTCAGCCACACTACAGCTCTGATACTTTCCAAAGAGCCCCAAATCAGCACAAGTTACACAGCCCCATCTCCAATTTGACCTATAGTTGCAACTGATTGCACAGTTTTTCATAATTTAACTAATCTCTGCTGCCTTCCAGTGCTCTGACATTCTCCTCTTCCCCACTTCAGGTTTGAGACCAGTACAAGCCACTCATCCCTTCTGGCTGGGAAGTGTTAACACTCATCTCTTCACCACAGTCCAGGATAAGAACCTGGAGCACATGTAGCTCATATATGCCAGCTGGAGAAGGCATCTCCTTGTTTACTGTGCTCCAAAATGAGGACTGGTACATGGGTCTTTGCTCGGTGCTGGCTGGTGGGCTGGTTTTCCGCCCTTCTCCTAATGTGTCAGGGTAATCATCCAGAAGAATAGACAATTCCTCTGTGGTGATTACTGACACTGAACTATGGCATCAGAGCATGGGATCCCCACATCTGTCATGCCCTCATCACAGGGTTCACTCACCGCTTGCAGTACCTGCTACTGGTCATCCTGGGGATTAGCTCCACCAGCCTGTGCTCTCTAGTGGTGTCTTCCCCAGTTTGTCTTCTTCTGCTGCCCCACTCACTCCCAAATCTGCAGCTTCCTATTTGTGGCTTGGCCCTCCAACTGGGTCACTAAAATACTCCCCTTATAAGGGAATTCAAAGTCCTTCCTGACCTCCAACATCCTGGGCCTCCAACATCCAGCTGCTGGTTGGTAAAAAAATCCAGGCTCACCCTCTATACTGGATTCAACCCCAGGGTCCCTATAACATGCAGCAAAGGCTTATGTCTCCTTAGGCCTCACTGCAGTTTCCCTGGGCTTCTTCCTACCTTACTGGCTTCTCCCTTCTCTAGGTTTGCCAGCCTCCAAATCCCTTCACTCAAGGACTGACTGTAACCTACTTCCTTGCAGCCTTTCCCAGCCCTTGCAATAGCCAGATAGCTGGCTACACACTGATCCTGCCTATTCCTGTACAGCTGAGCATACTCTTAATTAGTAGCCTACTCTCTGGCTCCTCCTCCAGGTGCAGCCAGGGGAGTTAATTGGCCTGCCTGGCCACCTTAACCCCTTTTAACCTAGTGTGGGCAGATGCCCCATCACCCCCGACCCAGATGTTAAATATTGTTAGAATGTCTCCACTCTCTGCATTTCTATATTATAAAGTGCTCGTTTTACATCTGGGGCAATTCCAAGCATTGCTTACCTGAGTTTGCGGCAGTTGGAACTAAAGTAACAATAATAAAAATAAAATGAGCCATGTTCTTCTCAAAACAAAAAGTGAGGGGAGGGGAGGCTGCCAAATCCAGAGCCTGCATCCCAACCCCCCTGCTGCACCCCAACTCCCTGCCCCAACCCTAAGTCTTCTCCTGGAGCCCTCACACCGCTCCCCCCCATCCCTGCACTTCAACCCCCTACCCCAGCTCTGAGCCCCCTTCCACACCAAACTCCCTCCCGGAGCCCACATCCTGAGCCCCCTCCCGCACCCCAAGCCCCTACCCCAGCCCTGATCCCCCTCCTGGAGCCCACACTCTGCACCCTCTCCTGCACCCCAACCCCCTGCCCCAGCCCTGAGACCCCCTCCTGCACCCCAAACCCTTCATCCTGGCCCAATCCCAGGGTCCACACCCCCAGTCAGAGCCTGCACCCCCTCCCACACCACAATCCCCAGCCCTAAGCCTGCTCCCACACTCCAAACCCTTTGGCTCCAGCCCAGAACCCCCCTCCTGCACCTCAAATTCCTCATCCCCAGCCCCACCCCAGAGCCCGCACTCCCAGCTGGAGCCCTCACCCCTTCCTGCACCCCAACCCCCTGCCCCAGCCCAGAGCCCCCTCCTGCACCCCAAACCACTCATTGCTGGCCCCACTCCAGAGTCCACACTCCCAGGCAGAGCCCGGACCCCAACCCCCTTCCTAGGGGGAGAGGAAAGTCCCGCTGTTCACTGAGCTGGTCCATTGTAATGGGCATACATGTGTTAGTGGATCTGTGGAGTCTAGGACAGGGGTCGGCAACCGGTGGCTCGCGGCTCGCCAGGGTAAGCACCCTGGCGGGCCGGCCCGGTTTGTTTATCTGCCGCGTCGGCAAGTTCGGCCGATCGCGGCTCCCACTGGCCGGGGTTCATGGTCCCAGGCCAATGCGGGAGGCAGGAAGCCGCGGCCAGAACATCCCTCGGCTCGCGCCGCTTCCTGCCTCCCGCATTGGCCTGGGACCGCGAACCGCGGCCAGTGGGAGCCGCGATCGGCCGAACTTGCCGACGCGGCAGATAAACAAACCGGGCCGGCCCGCCAGGGTGCTTACCCTGGCGAGCCGCGAGCCACTGGTTGCCAACCCCTGGTCTAGGGGATACTAAGACCATACTTTGTTGGCAACAAACCTGGCTGAGCACTTTTGCTACTGACCCTGTTCTCTGGTCTCTTTGGGCAGTTTGATCATGCTCTGCTGGGCCAGCGATCTGTGCAGAGCCAGCACAGCACACAGAGAACACACATGCAGCCAACAATTAATAACAGGCTCCAAGACCTAAACCTATGTGTACTACATCAGCCCAACTTGACAAACCTTTATGGAGTGATTGACTGTGGGTAAGATTTGAACCCGCCCTAGTGTCAATAGAGTTTGTGATTTCAGCTGGACAGCTGTAGAGAAACTGGAAAGGATCCAGAGGTGAGAAAGAAAGATGCTCAATGAGATGGACTGCAAGCCTATGAGCAAAGGCTGAAGGAACTGGCTGTGCTTAGTTTGGAAAATAGGAGATTAAGGAAGGACATGACAGCTGTCTTCAAATACTTGAAAAGCTGCCATAAAAAAGATGGAGAAAAGTTGTTCTCTCTTGCCACAGAGGGTAGGACAAGAGGCAGTGGGTTCAAATTACAGCACAGCAGATTTAGATTAAATCTCATGAGAAACTTCCTAACTGTAAGAACAGTAGGACAATGGAACAGACTGCCTAGGGAGGTTGTGGAAGCTCATTCAGTGGAGGTTTTCAGAAGAAAGTTGGCTAGCCATCTGTCTTGGATATTTAGACACAACAAATCCTGCATCTTGGCAGGGGGCTAGAATAGACTAGATGACCCTTGCGGAACCTTCTAACCCTATGATTCTATGATTTTGCACAGCCCTAATAGCAGAATTTTAATTTACACTCTTGCACCCATTGTAATGCTAAACTATCATACATCATAACAGAAACAGCAGTCATTACTATAATATGTAGTAGCTGCATGTGCAAGAGATACAGAAGCCATTGAAAAGTTAGCATTTCCCACCTATTACCTCACAGTTATCAAATTATTTCTAGTTCTCAGAAATGCAAAAAAAGAAAACCCTATTGCAATGTCAGACAATGCTGTGTGTAACTGATGGCAAATGCTGGTGACCCTTGTAGATATGAGGCTATTCTTACGCGGTAATGGGAAACAAATGCAATATATAGTACTTTAATCATATCAGTGACTTAGAGTTGTTCAGTGCCTTTTATACTAAGCGTTGTACAAGGGAATATTTTTTAAACACTACTCCATCATGACTTCAGAAGGTCACATATTTGTTAGTGTTTTGGTGACGTGACTGGGACTTTTTTAGTGCATAGTGTAAGGAAAGAAAAAATGGAGAAAGTGGAAGGATTTTAGTTTGATTAAAGGCCCATGAGTTGGCAAAAAGCTACAATGTGATCCATGACATAACGCCAAGCTAAATCTGTACTAAATTAAACTGTTTCTAGAGAAGATTGTTCTCATGTGATGGGCGCAATAGAGTGGAACTCAAGAGATCTGATTTCAGTTTCCAGCTCTGCTAAAGACTTCCTATGTGACCCAGAGCAACTCAACCTCTCTGAATCTCAATTTCCCCATCAGTAAAATGGGCATAACACTACTTGTCACACCCTTTGTATGTGTGGCATACTTGGGCCATAAGCAATCCAGGGGAGGAACTACTAACTCTTAATGTGTATTTGTGCAGTGCCTACCACAATGTGACCCCAATCTCAGTTGATGTTTCTATATGCTATTGTAATACTAGTACTCATAATAAATGCAGGGATATGTATGACAAAATGGGCAGAAAATGATGAAGGAGTCAAACTTTAATCCAAAGACAATTGATCTTTGACCAAGAAAGATATTGTTTCACATGTTTTAAATGTCAATACAATTTAGTTAAATGTTGTTAAGCTTTCAGCTTCATATTCTTATAACTACAATATAAAATTTATATTAGTTGTCAAAACACTAAGTTGAAGTTGTATTTACTTTATTCCTACTATAATTAATTGAGCGTGAACCTTGAGCTATACAGAAATTAAATTGCTGTCTTCTTACCCTTTACCCCCTTGCCAAACTATCTTTTTAAATTATTTTTACAAGTTCTTAAGTAATGACATGGGACAGTAGTTTATGGCATTCATCAGGAAAGAAGAGCCATGCAAGTTATATTATTTGACTGAATACAAAGATGTACATGGTTGGCAGTAAATCTGCATGATTTCTTCACTGCACCAGTTATAATATGTCAAATTTTGTGCAGTCAAACATCCCTGTGACAAGGACCAATTTAAGAAAGGAAAAACCAAGCCAAGTACTGCACAGCTGGATACACAATCAAAGACCAGTCTCTTGTCTTTAGATTTCCAGCGTATTTACTAAAGCATTGCTTCTTTCTCTTTCTTCTTCTAGCTCCAAATCTTAAAGGCAATAGAAATTGCAGAGGTAGAATCTGAAGTTCAATTTTATAATTTTATTCTAACACCACATACTATATATTTTTAAAAGACAGACCTTCAATAAAGTGCTTATAGCAGTTACTGTGAAATATCGCCTATATAAGATAATAAATCTGACTGTACGTGGAGGCAGTTGCAGAGCTGTACTGTGCTCTCTTCATAGCCATGGTCACACCTGGAGGCTAGTATAATGGCCTAAGCCCCTGTGTGTTCCCCCTCCAGAGGTTTTGGAAAACTAGGTCTTAATTACCTTAAGGATGATGATATCTCTTCTGATCCATTCCCAATGATTTTTCTCCCCATGCTGGCCTATTTGAGATCAAAGCAGAGAACCCTTTCTCAGCAAGCTAGGTGTAAGAGGACCATTTTTTAGCTGTTTTATCCATGACTTTATGTAGCAGTCCTCCACACTACATCTTGGGAAGAAGGATAAAGGAGTTTGAGGCACAAGTCATGTTCTCGTCCATCCTCCCTGTTGAAGGAAAAGGCCCAGATAGGGACCATCAAATTGTGGAGGTAATGCGCGGTTGTGCAGATGGTGTCAGAAAGAGGGCTTTGGATTCTTCGGCCATAAGATGTTGTTCCAGCAAGAAGTATTGCTAGGAAGAGATGGGATCCACCTAATGAAGAGAGAGAAGAGCATCTTCGCAGGCAGGCTTGCTAACCTAGTGAGGAGGGCTTTAAACTAGGTTCGCCGGGGGATGGAGACCTAAGCTTTGAGGTAAGCGGGGATGTGGGGTACAGCGAGGAAACACAAGGAGAAGGGTGCAACAGGGGAGGCCTCCTGATTCATACTGAGAAAGTAGGGCAATCAGCTAGTTATCTTAGTTGCCTGTACATGAACGCAAGAAGCCTGGGAAACAAGCAGGAAGAATTGCAGGTCCTGGCACAGTCAAGGAACTATGATGTGATTGGAATAATAGAGATTTGGTGGGCTAACTCACATGACTGGAGCACTGTCATGGATTGGTATAAATGCTTCAGGAAGGACAGGCAGAAGAGAAAAGGTGGAGGAGTAGCATGGTATACAAGAGAGCAGTACAATTACTCAGAGCTCCAGAATGGAACTGGAGAAAAGCCTGTTGAGTGTCTTTGGGTTAAGTTTAGAGGTGAAAGCAAAAAGGGCGATGTCATGGTGGGCATCTGCTATAGACCACCAGACCAGGAGGATGAGGTATACCAGGCTTTCTTTAGACAACTAACACCAGTTTCCAGATCACAGGCCCTGGTCCTCATGGGGCAGTTCAATCACCCCAACATCTGCTGGGAGAACAATACGGCAGTGCACATACAATCCAGGAAGTTTTTGGAGAGTGTTGGGGACAACTTCCTGGTGTAAGTGCTGGAGGAACCAAGTAGGAGCTGTGCTCCTTTTGACCTGCTTCTCACAAACAGTGAAGAATTGGTAGGGAAAGTAGAAGTGGGTGGCAACCTAGGCAGCAGTGACCATCAGATGGTCGAGTTCAGGATCCTGACAAAAGGAAGAAAGGAAAGCAGGAGAATGCGGACCCTGGACGTCAGAAAAGCAGACTTTGACTCCCTCAGGGAAATGATAGGCAGGATCCCCTGGGAGACTAATATGAGCAGGAAAGGAGTCCAGGACAGCTGGCTGTATTTTAAAGAAGCCTTATTGAGGCCGCAGGAACAAACCATCCCGATGTGCAGAAAGAATAGCAAATATGGGAAGTGACCAGCTTGGCTTAACAGTGAAATCTTCGGTGACCTTAAACTCAAAAAGGAAGCTTACAAGAAGTGGAAATTCGGACAGATGACTAGGGAGGGGTATACAAATATTGCTAGAGCATGCAACGGTGTAATCAGGGAGGCCAAGGCACAATTGGAGTTGCAGCTAGCAAGGGATGTGAAAGTATGGATTGGATGAATGGATTATACAATGTATAGAAAGCTGGCTAGATCAGCAGGCTCAGCAGGTAGTGATCAATGGCTTGATGTCTCTTTGGAAGCCGGTATCAAGCGGAGTGCCCCAGGGGTCGGTCCTAGGGCCGGTTTTGTTCAACATCTTCATTAATGACCTGGATGATGGGATGGATTGCACCCTCAGCAAGTTCGCAGAGGACACTAAGATGGGGGGATAGGTAGATAAGCTGGAGGGTAGCGATAGGGTCCAGAATGACCTAGACAAATTGGAGGATTGGGCCAAAAGAAATCTGACCAAGTACAACAAGGAGAAGTGCAGAGTCCTGAACTTAGGATGGAAAGATCCCATGCATCACTACAGGCCAGGGACCGACTGGCTAAGTGGCAGTTCTGCAGAAAAGGACCTCGGGATTACAGCGGACGAGAAGTTGGATATGAGTCAGCAGTGTGCCCTTGCTGCCAAGAAGGCTAATGCCATATTGGGCTGCATTAGTAGGAGCATTGCCAGATCAAGGGAAGTGATTATTTCCCTCTATTCGGCACTGGTGAGGCCACATCTGGAGTACTGTGTCCAGTTTTGGGCCCCCAACTACAGAAGGGATGTGGACAAATTGAAGAGAGTCCAGCGGAGGGCAACAAAAATGATTAGGGGCTGGAGCACATGACATATGAGGAGAGGTTGAGGGAACTGGGTATATTTAGTCTGCAGAAGAGAAGAGTGAGGGGGGATTTGATAGCAGCCTTCAACCACCTGAAGGGGGGTTCCAAAGAGGATAGAGCTCGGCTGTTCTCAGTAGTAGCAAAACAAGAAGCAATGGTCTCAGGTTGCAGTAGGGGAGGTCTAGGTTGGATATTACGAAAAACTATTTCACTAGGAGGGTGGTGAAGCACTGGAATGGGTTACATAGGGAGATGGTGGAATCTCCATCCTGAGAGGTTTTGAAGGCCTAGCTTGAGAAAGCCCTGACTGGGATGATTTAGTTGGTGTTGGTCCTGCTTTGAGAAGGGGGTTGGACTAGATGACCTTCTGAGGTCTCTCCCAACCCTGATATTCTATGATTCTATGATCTTCCTTACCTGGGTGAAATTCACTCTTTATACAACAAGCCTCCTACTAGTCCCGTGGTGAGGCTCTGTCTTGCCATGCAAGAGAGTTAAGTTCAAGTCCTGGTCACTTCTTCTAGTTCCCCAGCTGGCTTGGGCATCACTCTGGCCCTTGAAAATCATATCAAAAGGACCATAGTGATGAGACAAGAACAGACTCTTTCCTGGCTGGCTGGTCAGCCAGGGAGAGGAATAAAGTTAAGGTGGTCATGGCCAAATATTGCAATTATGCTCTTCCCTCACTGACATGCACCTTCTTAAGGCCAGGCAGGAGGAGTCATTTATGACAGCTATTGGCTCTCCTCTCCCTAATATTGATAGAGAGAGGTGGAGGCTAATGGCTGAGCTCAGGAATGGTCCTGATAATACAAAGCATAGTAAGAAGGCTGTGCATTCAGTCTGGAGCTCCTCCTGGCATTTAAGCAGTTTTTGTTTTTTATTTTTCTAAAAATCCCAGATCATTTGAGGGGAGGCTGCCAAATCCATCCATCAACTCAGCTGCTGAAATATTTGTGTTTTAAAAAAATGTATACAGCATGAGTTCTTCACAACCTGAAGCTGTGGGGATTTTTTATTTTTAAATTATGGTCTTCCTTTGCAGCTCAATATTTCTTCAGAAGAATTAGGCCTCCAAGGGAGCAAGATATGGTACCCATCTGGGGGTTGTGTAGCCTTGCAGACTACAGGATTTTCTGCTGGACGGGGTCTTAAATGCTAGCAGATAGAAATTTTAAGACTTGTACTAGTCATGCCAAAGTTAGATTTATAGGTTTTCTGAGAAATCTCATTATTACAGGTTCTACAGCACTATTACAGTGTGCTGAAATGTTCTGCAATGAACTCTGACTTCTCAGAGATAGCATTTTGGGTGTTAAAATAGTTCATAACATAAACGAAAAGTGTAAAGTACTAGCTTTTACTTGGTGAATATAAGCCACAAGTAACAATTATGCTAGTGCTCAATTAGCATAAACATGTTGGCATCATGGCCTCTCTCCAAATCTCAGCAGCATTACAAAGATGGCTATACAGCTTAAAGTGAACATGAATATAGCCTGCATTGTGAACTATAAACATATAATACAAATGTCACAAGACCTAACAAACAACAGGAAGTTACAAAGTTAAACTGGAGCTTGTGCATAAAGCAATAGAGAGAATATGAGTTTTAAAATAGCTCTTCATGACACATTCCTCTCATCAAAATAATTAGATCTTTTTTCAAAAGAACAATAAGACGGGGTAAATACAAGTCAGACAAGGAAATGTAATATTAATTACATTAAGGAAAATCTGTTAATCATAAAATGGGAGTCTTAAAAACCAGAAAAGAGATTAAATTTCACACCACGTAGTAGTCTGTGCGTGTTGCTATGAGAGCTTCCATTCTGTTTAGTTACAAACAAAAAAGTGAGTAGAATCACAGTAATTCCCTGGTAGCAGCCTTGATACTGCTAGCAGGAAACTCCCACTTATGCATATTCACCTGGCTGTTACTGCAACACTGCAGCTGCTATCACAGCTGGCTCCTTTGTTCCCACCCAACTCTGTTCCTACTCCACACAAAATCCTGAGGAGCTGCAAATTCCAGACAGCACCAGAACTTTTGGAATTAAAACAATACTTACAGTACCACAAGGGGGAGTGCTGGTTCATAGCCCACTATGGCCATCTTTGTTATATCTTTTACTTGTTATTGATTTAGGGGGAGGCTGTCCTCCCCACTTGTGAGTGTAACATTCTGAACCTTGCGAATTTTGCCACACTAGTGTTATTGTACATCATATCAGGTGGACTGTCTTCTGGGCTCCTCTTCTACATTCTCCAACACAGCTCCCAGAAGCAGTGGCTTCTGAAAGATATCAAAAAAGTTACTGGCGCACGATCGAACAGTTGTGGGATGAGTATCTAAGTGCTGCCAACATTGATGCAGGTTGAAATGGTTCAGACTAAACTGCTATTTAGCCCTTCTATAAGTGCAGTCCAAATGGCATTTGGTGCACACGGAAATCACTTGAAGCTCTTGTGTGTGTGAATGTCATGTGCTCTACAAGAATGCTGGGAGGAACCACAGAAGTGCCGATAAAGTGCAGTTGCTGTCCTCCAAATTCTGCTTCTTTACCTTCCCCCCAGAAGCTATAATGGAAGCATGTTAAATAATGTACAAACGCCCTGCAAATTTCAAATCCAAAGCGTTTATCCATTCCTACCCTACTTAAAGACAAGTTAGAAAATTCTGCAGTGAACATTAAGTTTGATTCTGAATATGAATTTTAGATTGTGCTTGTCACAGACAAACCACAGAATTGTTAAACTTTTTTACAGCATTACTCTAGAGGAGTAGGAACCTGGCTAGTTGTGCTCATGATAAGGTGACTGTTAAATAAGCAACATGTGAAGGTTTAATTGTTTAAGATAATCATTTATGATTAAGATGTTTTAAAAATCCACCATATGAATTAAATAGCTATTTTAAGAACCAGGCACATACATTCTAAATAAATATCCCACTTGCTGCTTTAAACTAAGCTTTAAATATTGATCTGCAGTTTTGCTTCTGTGAGACTAAGGATTAAATAAATGACAATATACAACTAAGTAGTGAGTCTATATAGTTTAACCTCTCTGCAAGATTTTGAAGCTGCAAACACTTGCAAGAGCTTCAAATTGGTGAAGAGAAAATTAATATAATTACTCTAGAGCAGTGTTTCCCAAACTTGGGATGCTGCTTGTGTAGGGAAAACCCCTGGTGGGCCGGGCCGATTTGTTTACCTGCCGCGTCCACAGGTTTGGCCAATCGCGGGTCCCACTGGCCATGGTTCGCCGCTCCAGGCCAATGGGAGCTGCGGAAAGCGGTGTGGCCCAAGGGACATACTGGCCACCGCTTCCAGGAACTCCCATTGGCCTGGAGCAGCAAACCGCGGCCAGTGGGAGCCGCGATCAGCTGGATCTGCGGACCCGGCAGGTACACAAATCGGCCCAGCCCGCCAGGGGCTTTCCCTACACAAGTGGCGTCCCAAGTTTGGGAAACACTGCTCTAGAGAATGTTAGAAGTGTGACCAAATTCTCATATAATTAAGCAAGTAATTTGCCTTTTATTTAGACATTGAGCACAGTTTCACCCAGACCAATAAACCTGAAATAAGTATGATTAGAAATATCTTTACAACTACCACCTAAATAAGACAAAAGCCATACACATTTGGTTAACTTGACAAGCAAAGAAAAAGAATGTATCAATACTCAGATTGTCAGCAGAAAATACATGTAAATCGCTTTCTCTTTTTGTTTCTTTTACATAATTTTTTGCAGGGTGCTTACTTTTACCATTAAGAAGTGAATATCAAACTTTTCACAGTACTACAATCACTGTATCTACAATTTTTCAAGAACAATGATCCAAATTCGGATGCACTCATCTGGTAGCCATTTCATTTGCAGTTACAGCATCTGTTTGCTAAATCAGTGTGGTTGCACTGGGCGCCAAGGTTTACGGGATACCCTGATCTACCTCTGCTGCAGCAAAGGGACAAATTGCTTCCTTCCCCGAAAGAACTTTCTGGATTGAGGGTTGGATAGTATTTCTAATCTGGCAGCCCTACAAAAGCTGATGATGGGGAAGTAGCCACCCAGCACATCTTGATAATCCAACAGATGAAAAAATATCTAGTCAATGAAGGAAAAGTTCCCTGCATCATGTAAACCAGTAGTCCACTATTTGCAATCTGAGGTACATAGTGAGCCAAACAGAAGCAGTGATGGAGAAGATAACAGGAAAATAAGGACAGGTCATAAGAAATCAGGGAAGTTTACACTCAACGTAAAAAAAAAAAAAGCAAAGTTAGCTTCAGAGAATCAATAGTCAACGGAAACCAAGGTTCCAGCTGTAAAAATTAAATGCTTCATCAGATCTGGATTTAAAACCTCCTACAATAATCCTCTCTCTTGCAATCACTGTAGCAGTGACATATCTGATACTTACCAATGCTTGTGCAGGAATGGCAAGGGTAATAAGTTTGCCCTTGCAAGGTTAGAAGTTCTGCACAGCTAACTTTAGTGAGATTTCCTGCCAGCTTTCTGATCTGGGAGCATGGACACACAGTACTGCATTCACACAGCACTAATGATAAGAGACACTTGTGTAAAGGTGACTGTCAAAGATATTCCCAGATAATTTTTCATTTTACCACAACTATGCTCTGCTCTATTTTCATTACTATATTGTTTCCTATTTTATTAAACTGTTTTTAGTAGTATCTTAGGGTCAAAACCAGCATGAAACAGAACAGCAAGTTGTCCCTACCATAATTTTTCATTTTTGCGTTTAGATACAAAGTCATTCCCTGGTTCCTTCATCAATTCATCTCCCACACATTCTATTCTTAGCACTTTCATTTTCCACTAAGTCTCATTTGCTATAAAAAGCAGGCAGAGTTTCCAAGTAAAACACAGGTCTGCTGAACTAAAGGCAAACATGGTGTAACTTTGTACGGTGTATGTCTACAATAGAATATCCCTGTCATCATTTCTAAAAATCCTTTTCTTTTGATTTTCTTTCCCAGGTCTGTACTTAGCATCTAAATATTCTAATTATCATTTGAGCTATGGTAAGTGAAAAGCCCCGATAGTCTACTGATGCCTACTTATCATGTCTCTATCTCATTTGTGCACTTTTAAAGCCCCTTTTGAGTTTGTATTTAGGCATTTTTTTAAAAATTAGAGCTATAATTACAGCCTACTAGTAACAATCCATACCAAATAAAAGTTAAAAGAAAACTACCAAGGATTAAATAAAGGAGAGAGTGTTTCAGCCCTATGCTGGTCAGAAATTGTTATGAATCACCGTGAGACATGGTGGACATCAGATCTGTGCAGATCATAATGCAAAAGTTAGATTTATTTATCTAATCTATTTAATTCTGAAATGGGACAGATAGAATAGTGGATACATGTGTTACAGTATGTGCTTTTAGTTTACTGGTCAGGATGGGAATAATCTGAGATATGTTCTTTTCTTTGCTAATCAAATGGCAAACAGTCCTAGAGCCTTAACATGTCCTCCAGGAGTTTTCTTGCCCTGCAGAGTTAATGCCGCTGAGTAACATTGAGCTTCTGGTAATAAATAAATAAATAAATAAAATTAAAGACATTACTTTCCGGCAGGCCAGGTGGCATTTTAAAGCTGCAGCTCTGTAATTAGATTTAATGCTGTATGTATAGATGACATGAAAACAAATCTGATCAATATCCTTCTGGTTCCATAACAAAGATAAATGCTGACCAGCAAGCCTCTGGTTGTTTGTTTCTTTTTTAAAGGCTTCAATAGATAGGGAACCTGAAGTAAACAGAGAACATAAAAAACAGGAAGAAATCCTGTTTCTTCCTCTACTGGGGAGAACAGTATGGGGAGGAGGTGAGCAACCCTCAGTCATGAAAGAACAGGTTAAGGACTATTTAGAAAAACTGGACATGCACAAGTCCACAGACCCGGATGCAATGTATCTGAGGATGCTGAGGAAGTTGGCTGATGTGATTGCAGAGCCATTGGCCATTATCTTTGAAAACTTACGGCGATTGGAGGAGGTCCCGGATGATTGGAAAAAGGCAAATATAGTGCCCATCTTTAAAAAAGAGAAGAAAGAGAATCTGAGGCACTGCAGACTGGTCTGCCTCACCTCATTCCCTGGAAAAATCATGGAGCAGGTCCTGAAGGAATCCATTTTGAAGCACTTGGAGGTGAGGAAGGTGATCAGGAACAGTCAGCATGGATTCACCAAGAGCAAATCATGCCTGACCAACCTGATTGCCTTCTATGATAAGGTAACTGGCGGCTCTGTGGATATGGGAAAGTGGTGGATGTGATATACACCTCTACCCCATATAACGCGACCTGATATAACACAAATTTGGATATAACGCGGTAAAGCAGCGCTCCGGGGAGGCGGGGCTGCGCACTCTGGTGGATCAAAGCAAGTTCGATATAACGCGGTTTCACCTATAACGCAGTAAGATTTTTTGGCTCCCAAGGACAGCATTATAATGGGGTAGAGGTGTGGCCAAAGATGTGATTTTTCATCTGCTTTCATTCACTACATAAAACAACATGACGATATGGCCCTTATGCATTAAATACTGTTAGAAATTTTAAGGTGCCTGCTTTCAGTTTTCACTCAATCAGTTGATATAGCCTATTATTACTAATAATGATTATTGAATTATGTAATATTTTGCACTTATGTAGCTTCCTTCTGAGAATCTGAAAGTGCATTAAAAATGTTTGCAACCATACCTCTACAATATAGGAAAGCATTGTTATTTCTATTTTACAGAAGGGGAAACTTGTCAGAATAGGGTAGAAGTATGTTATTTGAGAACTACAGTAAAACAACACCATTACAATAGTACATCCCATGCTTATGCTTTATTACTTGCTCCTTGACATTACTAGCAGAAATCCAGACTATATTATACCCCACTGAATTGCAGTCCAGCCATAAGAAATATTTTCTACCAACATGCACTTAATCTAACTGGGGAAGTGGAGAGAAAATTAATAAGGACACTAAATTGGGAGTAAATTAATGCAATGTGTGGTGCTATCAGTGTCAGAAGCTTTCTAGGTATGTTCGGCAGCAGTATGTAGATGAAAAGAAGAAGAAATAGCAGGAGATCAATAAATGGGGAGGGGCTAGGGGAACGAATGTATTGAGTGTGCTATGGGCATGCTCTCTAAATAGATTTACCTTCCAAAGACAGACAAGTGGAATGTTTCTTTTGCAAATACTGTAACCTGCTCACACCTATACAAGTTCCTATCTGGTAGGAAAGATGATTGATTTTAAGAGTTACTACTATTTTCCAGAAGATCCCAAATAGGCTAGTATACTGTAGTGTTTTCCCAATTTGCTACCCAAAGCTTTTCATGATGGTGGTTTGTTTCTAAGAGGCATATTCACCCTCCACTAAGGAAGACAGAGGTTGCAACCAGTAATTGCTATCTGCATTATATTTCCTTAACCTTTTAGGCGCCACATGTCTCCAAGTCACAAAGGACTAGCTGTCCTCATAGAGACCCAGTTGTGAAGCTGTGGGTTCAGAAGCCTCCTTAGATACTGCATATACAGAGACCTATCATAATTGCATTCTCTTCTGGTCTCTTTACTTTAGGATCTCAGTTATCAAATGTTTGGCCTTCAAACACTAAAGCTGATTTAGTTGGTTATAATTCTTTCCACTGTAATGTCTAAAAAAAGTAGAAGCATTGTGCAAATAAGCTTTTGCAAAACCTATGGAAACCACCTACATAGTAAAGTTATGATGACAGTGTCCCTTGTCACAGCAATTATACAATGATATATTTTATCTAAAGATGAAGCATTTGAGTCTATCCCTAAGAAAAGGAACCTTACCTGAAAACTGCCATTTTTAACATAATGTAAGGGCATGGAAATTATATTTAAAAACAACCGTGAACAATTCTTCCAAACAAGCATCAGTTAAAGAAATCCTTATTAGAAATTCCCCATATACAGTTTAGCTGAGTTAGCAAGCATGTTAAATTACTTCTCCCAAACCATCCAGATAGTCTATCTAAATCAGGGCTGAGGTCACTGGCAATATAATGTTAGAATACCTTTCCTGCACTACACCTGAGCACACAGATAAAAAACAAGAACACAGGTTTCCCATGGTGCTATATTCCTCTAGTCTTGAAGGACAAAACAAGACTTATTTCTGGACATATGAAAGAGGACATGATACACAACAGGCAATAATGAAAATTATGATTCAAGAACAACTATTCGGTGAAAAAATAGGTCTTGGGAACTGAAATACTGTCCTCTCTGTGTGTTTCAGCAAAATGCAGTGTCTTTTCTCCCCTCTTCCCCAACCCCAACTATAGCTTCCCTTTCCTATGGAGAATAAAGTTTCTTTTGGAATTTTTGTAACTGATATTTTTATAAGGATTAGACAATAGTCCCTAACCACCTTTCAAGTGTTTCATTTGAACATTAATGCAATAAGGGAGACATCAAGTAAAGAACCAGCTCATTAGACAATCTGATTTTGCATGTGTATTTAACAGAGATAAAAAAAAAACTCTCTTGTTGTTTTCCCAACAAGTAAATGTCTTATCACCTTAAAATTTTCAAATCTTTTAGTCCCTTAAATGCAAAATGTTAAAAGAAGACACTATCAGAAAAAAATTGCAGCAAAAAATCCTTTTTATACTTTCATTTCTATTTGCATGGGAAATGTAAACTTGAAGCAAAGTGACCTTGGTTATAAAAAATAAGAAAGCAATGTCAGAATTGATAGGACCTACCATTAGTATTTCATTCTGACAGGTAGGAAATAGGCATGTCAGCAGTGAATGTTACGGACTGAGCTGTGGCCCTGATCACAGTCAAAGCGGTAAATTTCTTCCTATGAAAGTAATTTCCTTCCAAACAAAAAAGTGCTTAAATAATACAAGTGAACTATCTAGAGATGAGAATAACTTTATATGGCTGAGCTAAAAGACAAACAAATGAAAATGATATACATAACTTTTGTGTTGCGTAAAAGCCAGAAAAAACAACATTATGTGTAAATAAGTAATGTTATGGTTAAGAATTCAGCTAGCTTTGAACTTCCTAGAAACTTCTTTTCTATAGAGAAAATAAACTAATGGCTACACAATAATCTTAATTATGAACTGAATGTTCAAAACACGCTAAACTACACAAGCAACATTTGAATGTATGCTCATTTAACATGCATATTCTGCAATTAAGTGCATAAACAGTCATTTCTGTGTATAAAAACAGGTAGTTAGGTAACCAAGTGTGTATTCTCAAGCACTCAATACAAGTTTGAATGTTTGTTTTATAACTACTATCCAAAAATTAATACACAAAACCATTGTATTGTGCATCAGTTAAGACTGGTCTATACATTCTGTGTGAGATTCATGTATCTGCTCTGGCCCCTTTATGCCGAGTAAACAACTGGAGCAGTGTAAAGGGGCACTAAGAGCGGTAGATCTAGCCACAGGAGAATTCCCCCAGCCCAGGGCTTGAGGAAGAGAGCCTAGGCTTTCACCTAAGGACCAGCTGGTATGCCAGGGACTGGTTTGGTGACAGGAGGGCATGTCAGGGCAGGACTGCAGTAAGTAACGCTGTAGAGATTTGGCCACTTGTGCCAATATGCAGCTGGAGAGACAGGCTGCCATAACTTAGGCAACCCAGATTCAGGAGGGCACAAAAGTGGCTTAAAGCCACCTTAGCCCCTGAATCCTCCTGAGCTCTGAGTTTTGTGTTTGAAAGGTTGCAAAGGATTATCCTCGTATTAGTTTATGTCAGTAGTTCTCAAACTGTGGGTCGGGACCCCAAAGTGGGTCATGACCCCATTTTAATGGGGTCACCAGGGCTGGCATTAGATTTGCTGGGACCCAGGGCCAAAGCTAAAGCCCGAGCCCCATCGCTCAGGGCCAAAGGCCAAACTCCACCCCCTGGGGTCAAAGCCCAAGCCCAAGGGCTTCAGCCCTGGGTGGAAGGGCTTAGGTTACAGGCCCCCCGTCTGAAGCAGAAGCCCTTGGGCTTCAGTTTTGGCTCATCCAGGCTTTGGAATTGCTTCCTGCCCAGGACAGCGGGGCTTGGGTGGGCTCAGGCTTCAGTCCTCCCTTCTGGGGACGTGTAATAATTTTTGTTGTCAGAAGGGGGTCATGGTGCAATGAAGTTTGAGAACTCCTGGCCTATGCAATGCAGAATGTATTCCTGGTTTAATTTCCTACTGCATTAGCTACTATAGCTGTTAAACATATGGCTGCAGCACCTTCCTAGGAATCAGAACGGCTGTCCACATGAGTTCAATGGGTTTAGGCAGTTTCACTACATGTGGTGTCAATTTAATGTGAAATTATATGACAAAACTGCAAATGGCTAAATCTTTGAAAATCATCCATATTTGCTAGTGATACAGGTTTCTTCTGTGTATCACTAAATGCCAATCAAAAATTTAGAATCAGTTTCCAGGCCTGTATAGTACATTATCTAAAAGATTCCTGTTGATTTTAATTGGAATCGCATAACTGAAACTGAGCACAATAGTGACTATCCAGAGTTATACACAAAGTGCTTGAAAGTGATTATTTTTGTTTTATGTTCCCACTGCAGACCTATTCTCTCTCAAATACCCTGAGCATTAATTCTTAGATATAAATGCTCCTCTTTTAGGCATTAATTTTCCCCCCAACATAATTCACTGGCACTCACCCATTTTATATTAACCTTCATTAACAGATAGAGAAAAATGTTCTTTTTACTGGGAAACCTGACAGACCTCATATGGTATATTTAAAAAAATCTAGTGGGTGCAGTCTCAGTAATAAAAATAGTGCTCAAATGGATTAGATCACCACATTTTCTTGGTTAATTTCATGGCCTGACTTTACATTTAATGGCAAATTCTGCCATCAGATTCCCAGAAACACAGTTCTCACATTGTAACACATAGAATACCTTTATCAATCAGGAATCCACTACAGTGCTGATGCAAATTTTGTAATTCACAAGGGTTCAGCTACAGTGGTGGGTAGTGAGGATAAGCTGCAGTGTCCTGGGAGGGTCTGGTTAATTGAAACAGCAGGCAAGGTGAGATTTAACCTAGAAAATGGGTTAACAAAGGGCAACCTACAATTATTGGAAGGAAAAGGGATGGGTTATGGCCACACCCTACCCTCAGGCTCTAAGAGGGCAGTTTCCTTGCTGGGTGTGTCCAATCTCTCATCTTGAAAAATGGGCAGCTAGCATGATACAGATCATGCAAGAGGGATCTATGCCTGTGGTCTGAAATCTGATGACATGATCACAAAGTGGTTCATAACAAACTGCAAAACTGCCAGGATTTTCATTTTGGGGATGGAAGGGGATATTATATTAGTATAATTATTTCAATTTGCTCATCAAAATAAAGTTGTGGCCTTCCCACTGTCATAGATCAGGGCAACTATACCTGTATTTCCCCTCTTTGGTCCAGCAAGGGCACCCTCTGAAACTTCCAGCTCTCCAGCCACTACCCTTCTTGATAGGGACCCACATCTCTCTCCCTTCTGACCAGGGTATTTCCAGGCTGCACCATTCCCTGCCTTCACTGTATTATTCCTAACACAGAAAGTTTGCTTTCTTTCTCTTCAGAGACTGTTAACACGTGTGTTTAGTACAGTTATAAGGTACCACATAGCACTTCCCATGCAAGCCTATTTTATTTTTAAGGTCAAAAAGTCATTACAAAGAAAACATATTATAAAACCATAAAGCACCCTAACACGGATTCTGGTGGAAGCCCCCATCTAAGGGGATTCCTGGTAGTTACACTGTCACCACAGCTTCAGCTCAGAACAAGCACCCAGTGTTAGGGGCTCTTTGTAGGCCCAGTCCTTCCAATTCTAGCTTAAGGATCGGGGCCCTCTGTGGACCAGGGGTCCTGTCCATTTGACGGATCAGGAAGAAGGCCCGGAGCCAGTTTAATGCCAGGCTATTGATCCAAAAATTTAAAAAAGCCCTGTCTGTTGGTCCCTGGAGAATCCAGTTTGAACTACTATCTTCCCCAGGGAAGTGGCTTCAAAACGCTGATAACAGAAAGTACATTAGCATTCCTCCACCTATTAGAGAAGGTGCATGTAATGCCACAACAACAACACACAATTGCATTTTTAATATAATGTATTCACAAGATATTAAGCCTAATTCGATAAGGTTTAGCTTAATTCAGTAAAGTTTCTTAAATCATAAGTTTTGTTCAGAACACTGTCCATCTGTCACACCCATCATTTAGTATTCACTTTTGCGTGGTTTGTTCAAGCATGTCACTGCAGAGGAACAACAAAATAGACTTCTAGCATCATTAACATAATCAATTGTTGTATAGCCATAGGGTATATGCTGATAATTTTAAAGATCTCCATTATAAGCAAGTGCCATTGTAGCACCAAACAACAAAACACTATGTTTTGTCACAAGCTTGATTGAATTCTATAACCAGAAGCCTAGATGACTAACTGAGGAAATAGTGATACTGACCTTTATTAATGCAAACCACAGCCCACTTAACTCTACATCCACAAAGGAAATTTGGACTCAGTGTTCCAACATCTAATGTTTACATGCCCTACCATCTAGTGGAATCCATAGCCCCGCATTAAGTGCCCAAGCTCCCTATACAATGCATGGGGAGAGTTAGGTGCCTCAGAATATAATCTACAAAAGCCAGCAAATTGAGTGGGGAGCCACCTAAGTGAGCCAGTAGGAAATGCTGAAGAGAGGGATGGGTCCTAAGGCCCTCCCACCCCCAGGGAACAAAGGCACCTAAATCCAGACTGGAGGGAAGTACCCCCCTCCATTTGGGATTCACAACCATGAACCGACTCCTGGAACCAGGTGCCTAAGCCCTGTCTCACAACAAACCAAGAAGGAGGAACCCAGTGTTTAGAGCAGTGACCCAAGATGTGGGAGACCTGCGTTCAATTCCTCCTTCTGCCTGAAGTAGAGAAGGGACTTGAACTTGGGTCTCCCATCTCGCAGGAGAGTAACATTGCTGCTACTGACCACTCCAATCACTAGGGATCCCAAAGAACATCTGAACCTGGAGCATGGATAAAATAGGGGAAAAAATGAAGAATGAAATAATTAAAAGTGTTATGGACACTGACTAGCGAAAAGCATGGGATGGGATTCTCAAGTGTGTAAGGGAGTTAGGTGTCCGTTCCCAGTGAAAAAAGTTTCCAATTACTAAATTGTATGTTATGTGTGTAGTATGAACAAATGTGTATTTCACAACACAATACAGTGATTGGAAGCTTTAAAGTGTTCATTTCAAAATGAAATGGAATCACTTACTTTTGGGGTCACAAGACCAATTTTTTTAAATAGTTGCTTACTACAAACACAGATTTACATCACAGGCCATAATGGTATCTTTCCATTGAAAGATAGACGTTTTTAACTGTGCCAATAAGCACTAAGGGTGGAATTTCTCAAAGAAGGTAAGGAAGGAAGGCACCCAAACCTCATTGATTTTCACTTGGAGTTGGGCACTTAACTCCATTAGATGTTTTTGAAAATCCCACCCTAATAGGCTACACTTCCACTGATGGTCTCACTTCATTCTTATAATTGCCAAGTATACCTATGGTGCCCTACAAATATGACAATACGTAGAGTATAATAATACAGCAGAATACTTACGCTAAATCCTTCTACTTTTTACCTTATTTTACTAAAGGATTACATATCTGTCCTATTCACTTATAAAACATGTCCTTTAATTATGTACTTTTAGAGCACCTTAATTAAAATTCAGTGCATAAAAGCGTGCAAGGGTTGATAACCCATAGAACCCAGCAGACCCTAGTTAACATTCAAATGCATCCTCCATTTGGACAGACAGTAAGACTTTTCCACCTCGTTGGCAGACACTAATGATACTTGCAAATATGACTAATGTCTTCATTGGTGAAAAATTAATGCACCACAATAATTTTTCTACCTGGGGTTAATGAACATGTCAGATGCTGAAAATGAGTTGTTTGAAAGTAAATTACTATAATCTATATTTAGAAGACACTGCTGTTGGAAAAAAATCTATGGTGTGTTTGATGTCCTCTGCTAACTTTTTTCATGATTTAGCTGTTCGCCTAATGAGGCTTTATACTGTGCTGGCTTCTCTGTTGATACACGAGAATGTTTTCTTTTTCCTAGCGTGCCCATTGTTTCAAGGGGGAAAGGTTAGGTTTGACTCTACTTGCAGCAAACAAGCTAATAGTCAAGTATCAGAGGGGTAGCCGTGTTAGTCTGGATCTGTAAAAAGCAACAAAGAGTCCGGTGGCACCTTAAAGACTAACAGATGTATTGGAGCATAATAGTCGAGAGAACAAAACCTAACATGCTTAGTAGTCAGGAAGCGGTAGAGCCATGCTGAAGCCCATGAAAACAGTTATGTTTGTTAGACATGGGCCAAACCAAAATACCAGATTCCAACACCCTGGACATTTTGTAGCTCACCCCAGCCCTTCTTTTTTGGGCCTTTCCACAATAATGGATTAGTCTGTCTCTCTACCTCCCTCACCTCCTGACAGTGATTGGATCCTGAATTCCTTTGGGTGATTAAGGAGATGGAGCCTTCAATAGCTATTTGTAACAACTGGAAGGGAGGCAGGAGAGGAGCGATTTCTGGTCACTACAGATTAGTCATTATAAAAGCTGACCAAGCTCCTGGGAGTCTCTGAAACACAAGATGGGGCATTGATAGCTGTCTGAAAGGACTACACTGGGAACTAAAAGTGAGTTTGATACAGGAAGTTTATTCACCATGGTGGATCCTCTTCTCCTTCAGAAGTGTGGACTAGTTTGCCAAAAGTTATACTCAAAGATTTTCATTGTGGTATATGTTCGCAAATCTTAACTGACCATGTGTTCACTCTTATTTTCTGTTATCCAATTATAAACCTGTGACTAAGTGCAGTGGTCACCATTGGACAGTCAGCCTTTTTTTTTTTTTTTCCCTGCTAATAACCACTCAGTTGTACATGTGATACCACAGTTTCCCACTGTATTTAGAAAAGGAAGTAACAGTGGCAGGACACAAAGTAGAAATCTACTGGAAAATGTTTACTAACCACTGTACTTTGATCAAACTGAATCCATATTATGTTATGCATGAGATATTCTTCTCACCTGTTAATTTTTTACCATTATGAAAGCCAATAGCCGCTGGCACTATTATTCCTATGGAATGCACCTAAGTCTCCGCATTGTTAATCTAATGTAAAAAGATGAACTATTAAAAATTCAATATAATATGTTTTTAAAGCTAATACTGAATAATTTATTAGATGATCATTTGCTTTGTCATGTACTTCATGTTATCAAAACATGAACTGAACATACCAAGCAACCAATAGGGGTAATCTAATTACCCTCTAATCCACAAACAAACAGTCCAATCTAAAAGTGCACAGAAGTATGGCTGCATATCTCCATAGGCAATATGCAAATGTGGTGTTCCTCTAAACACATCTTCCAACAGACTGTAGTAAATGCAACTCCATGTTCAGAACAGAAACAATGCTGCTGGAATGTGCAGACAGAGAAAAGCAGGTGCAGCATGGGTGGAGAGATTTTGCCTTGACTCCACATCAAATCCTCCTCTTTCAGTATCTTTCCACAATTTGTGGTGAATTTAGAGCAGTGGATCCCAAACTTTCTGTCGAGGCAACCCACCCACTGCATTGTCTTTTTGTGTCAGCCACCATTACATATATGCACTGTCTGTGCTGGCACCACAACCCTAATCCCAGGATGGTGCAGAGGGTAGGCCGGTGGGAGACGAGAGGGAGCGAAGCCCACCCTGCACTCACCCTGCAGTGGTGGTTTCTGCCCTATAAGACTGGGACCAGCTCTCTGCTCCAAGTGTTGTGACTGGTCCCCAGGGTTACAGCACCACTCAGGTTTGGCCAGGCTGCCCCGTCACCCTGAGTAGTACTGCACTGAACCAGGAAAAGTATATTTTTGCTGAGGCCAGCCCAGGATGTGGCAACCCAGCTAGAACCATCCCGGGACCCACTAGTAGGTTAGGATCCACTGTTTGATTTAAAGAAGTCCAAGTCATGGAGAATTTTCAACATTTTTTTGGTAATCTGCTCCAATGGTTAATTACCCTCACTGTTAAGAACTTGCTTCCTATTTCCTGTTTGTACGTTGCTGACTTCAACTTCCAGCTAAAGGATCTTGTAATAATTTTATCAGCTAAGGGTCTTCTAGTATCAGATTAATTACCTACACAGGTAGAATATTACACCACGATAAAGCCGCCTCTTAATGATGTCTTCAGAAAGCTAAATAGAAGAAGCACCTTTACCTTCACATGGTAAATTTGATGTGTCTAGAGCCTGCCTTTGCAGAAGAAGACAGTTCTGCCTCTCTGGCATGATTCTCTCCCTGCCCCCAACAAATGACAACCCCTCCATGAGGATCAGGTTCCATGGAGCTGGAAGACAAGGAATCAGATGGGGTTTCTTCAGGTTTGGCTTCTCCCAGAGCCATGCAGCCTCAGCCATTTAAATGTTGAGGCTGTCAGAACTTACGCTGTTTTCCCCCTCCATTCTGTGAAACTTCTCTTTAGTGGGTTGTGACTGGTTGGGATACTTCATGGAGGAACAAGGGATGTTGTATACAAGTGCTTTCCTTTTAGTTAAATGAGAAATTTAGCACAATACAAGTACCAAGTGACAATAGCCCAATGTAAGAATTTCCTGCCAGCTGTATCACAGAGGAGCACAAAAGGCCTGTGGTACAGCACTCATAACTAAAGCCAGACTTCTGTCTTCTCCAGTGTTTACACTCTCCTATGTAAAGCTCCTCTAGCTGTTCACCTGAACACATTTTATAGAAGGAGTTTACGAATAATCCCCCACCTAATGAATTAAATCAGCTAAATGAAGATATGATAAGGGATAATGGAACACCACAAGGAAAGAGTAGGATAACAAGGAGGAAGAATACAAATATTGATTGAAGTATTAGCCAGGGTGAGGTTCAAGGGGAAACAACTGAAATCCTTGTAAACAAATGCCAGGAGTCTGGGCAATAAAACAGAGGAACTGGAACCACTGGTGCAGGAGGGCAAATCAGATACTACAGGGATTATAGAAATATGGTGGACTAGCACGCATAACTGGAATACAGGCACTGGAGGGTATGTGCGCTTTAGGATAGATAAGAACAAAGGTAAATATGGTGGGGTAGCATTGTACATCAATGAAGCTGTGAATTATAAAAGAAATTTAGTTTTATACTAATGAACAAAGCAGTATCTGTTTGGGATAAAATAACACTGGGCGAGGATTGTGAAAGAGGTTCTATTGGGATAGCATTAGTGGTCTTCTGTAGTCCTCCCCCCCTGAGTTGTGCTCAGTTACATGGATAGAGATATCTCTAATATTATTAGAGAAATACTTTTGGGAATTGTCATAATAGGAGACTTTAACTTCCTGGATAGAGTTTAGAGAATAAATGCTACTTATACAGGAAGGGCCAAATTATTCATGGGTGTGATAGATGATAGTGTTCTTCATCAAACTGTCAGTGACCTAAGAAGAGGTGATGCGATTTTAGACTTGTTTTTGGTAAGTAGTGCAGATGTCATAGAAGAGCTGGGTGTAGGAAATAACCTTGGATTGAATGATCAAAAGTTGAGTCCGTTTAAATTAAATGGAAGGATAAACAAAACAAGACCATCAACTATGGTCCTTAATATCAACAGGGCAAACTTTGGGAAATAAAGGTGTTAGGCTCCTGACAAAGGGAATTATTTAAGGAAGTCCACTGGACTGAAGATCTCAAGAATTTAAATGTGGAGGAGGCTTAGAATTTCTTCAGCTGTACAAAAACAATCTGAAATTTACTTCCTAAGCAAGGAGACAAAACTTGTAGGGAAAGACACAACATGTAGCTGGAAGATTAACCACCTCAAAAAGGTTATTAGGAGTAAGCAGAGAGCCTAGAGAGAATGGGAGGAAAAAAGGTTGATGAGCAAACAAAGCTGCATTGTGGAGGTTAGAGAATGTAGGAATAAAGTGAGAATTGCTAAAAGTCAAGCTGAAATAGCTCTTGCTAAAGAAATTTAAAATAAGAGGGTTTTTAGACTTATAAAGAGAATAAGGAAGGCTAAGGTTGGGCCACTATGCAGTCTGGATGGGAAGGAGATTAAAGATAATCTAGGTGTGGCACAAACCCTAAAGGAACATTTTGCCTCAGTTTTCAAAAAGGATGATATGGAAAATGTGTGTGATAACAATATGACTGCTGGGAATGTGTGTCTAAAAATGGAAATTACCACATCTGAGGTGGAGGAAAAAATTCGAGCTTAATGTGCTCAAATCGGAGTGGAGGGGAGACCAGGTAATTTCCATCCCAGAATACTGAAAAAACTGGCACATGGATGACTAGTCTGGTAGCAAGGATTTTAAATAAATCTATCTATTCAGGGGTAGTACCATATGACTGGAGAATAGCTAATGTCATACCTATATTTCAGAAAGGGTGGGAGGAAGTGATCTAGGCAGTTACAACCTATTAGTCTGACCTCAATAGTATGCAAGGCTTTAAAACAAATTGTGAAGGAAAGAATAACTAAATTCATGTAGGTAAAAGGGATATAATGCAACATGGGATTACTGATGGTAGATCACGCCAGACTAACCTGATTTCCTTCTTTGAGAAAGTAACAGATTTTATGGTAAGAGAAGTGCAGTAGATCTAATATTCTTAGACTTCAGAAAAGCATTTGACATGGTACCACCATGGGAAATTATTAGTTAAATTAGGGATGATAGGGATCAGTATTTAGATGGCTCTAGGTGGATAAGGAACTTCTGTTGGTGTTGTGTGTGTGTGTTTTGTTTGGTATTTTTTCTCCATCCTCTGAAACATCAGGGATAGCCAGGGCTGGAGAGGCGACATTGGGTGAGGTGGGCAGGGCTCTGAGGTGGCACTGAGCATCCTCTCTCTCTGCTGCTTAGCTGGCTGGTTCTTGCTCACCTGCTCAGGATCTAATTGATCATCATATGTGGGGTCGGGAAGGAATTTTATCCTAGGTCTGATTGGCAGTGACCTTGGATGGTTTTATGCCTTCCTCTGCATCATGTGGGTGCAGCTCACTTCTCGGGATTCACTGGGTATATTTCACTTCATCATTTCCCTGCCACTGTAGGGGCCTCAGGCATTGGTGCATCTTGATCCCTCCTGTTCTCTGCCTGTGGCATAGAATAGTCTAGTCTCCGTGGGCTGTAATATTTTAGTCTAATTTTGGTTGTTGTGTTTAGTATGCAGGTACTGGGTGGTGCTGTTGGCCTGTGATATACAGGAGGTCAGTCTAGATGATCTGGTGGTCCCTTCTGGCCTTAAACTCTATGAATCTAAAAGCTTCTTCATTAAAAGTAAATATTTACCTGTGATGCAAAATAATCAGGTAACTCAACCTTGTTCACCCCACTCCCATGAATACACACAATAATCCTTAGCATAATAGTTTTAATTTAACCAGTGACAAACACACAAGGAAATACTATTTCCCGTAACACCACAGGCCCATGGCAAAGTTTCAGTCCCTCCTTTCTAGGTATAAAAGTACCAGCCTCTGGGCACACCTTCTTTACAGGGACTCTTGTCCTCTCAGACTTGTTGCTCCATGGTGGCAACAGCATTCTTGCTCTCATTAGTCATCCTGGACACACATAATTAACTTCCACAACAGCACAGTAAGCTGCCTTTTTCATCATTAAATCAGTGTTTGGGTGATCCCATACAATATATAATTGACCTTTGAATTATTTACTTTTCCTGGAGAGAGCTCCTTAAATAACATATTGGATATTCACATGTGTATATACAAGTACAAGCTTTTTATAAACACCCCTTTTCTCCTAGTATAGCTACTGACTCAAGGTAAAACCTTACATTTCAGGATTACCTCAGTCCAAACTAAAACAAATGATAAAAAAATAAGACCATACATTCTTTCACATACTGGTTGTAACCTGTTTCTTGTCTTATGGATCTTTATCTAGTCCATGTAGTAATCATAGAATCATAGGCCTGGAAGGGACCTGAAGAGGTCATTTATTCCAGTCCCCTGCACTCACGGCAGGACTAAGTATTATCTAGACCATTCCTGACAGGTATTTGTCTAACCTGCTCTTAAAAATCTCCAATGATGGAGATTCCACAACCTCCCTAGGCAATTTATTCCAGTGCTTAACCCACCCTGACAGTTAGGAAGTTGTTCCTAATGTCCAGCCTAAACCTCCCTGGCTGCAATTTAAGCCCATTGCTTCTTGTCCTATCCTCAGAGGTTAAGAAGAACAATTCTTCTCCCTCCTCCTTGTAACAACCTTTTATGTACTTGAAAACTGTTATCATGTCCCCTCTCAGTCTTCTCTTTTCCAGACCAAACAAACCCATTTTTTTTTCAATTTTCCCTCATAGGTCGTGTTTTCTAGACCCTTAATTATTTTTGTTGCCCTTCTCTGGACTTTCTCCCATTTGCCCACATCTTTCCTGAAATGTGGGGCCCAGAACTGGACACAATACTCCAGCTGAGGCCTAATCAGCATGGAGTAGAGTAGAAGAATTACCTCTTGTGTCTTGCTTACAACACTCCTGCTAATACATCCCAGAATTATGTTAACTTTTTTTGCAACAGTTACACTGTTGACTCAGATCCCTTTCTGCAGTACTCCTTCCTAGGCAGTCATTGCCCATTTTCTATGGGTGCAACTGATTGTTCCTTCCTAAATGGAGTACTTTGGATTTGTCCTTATTGAATTTCATCTTATTTACTTCAGACCATTTCTCCAGTTTGTCCAGATCATTTTGAATTTTAATCCTCTATTCCAAAGCACTTGCAACCCCTCCTAGCTTGGTATCGTCCACAAACTTTATAATTGTACTCTCTATGCCATCATCTAAATCATTGATGAAGATACTGAACAGAACCAGACCCAGAACTGATCCCCACTCATTATGCCCTTCCAGCATGACTGTAAACCACTGATAATTACTCTCTGGGAATGGTTTTCCAACCAGTTTTGCACCCATCTTATATAGCTCCATCTAGGTTGCATTTCCTTAGTTTGTTTATGAGATGGTCATGCAAGACAGTATCAAAAGCTTTGCTAAAATCAAGATATACCACATCTATTGCTTTCCCCCTATCCACAGGGCTTGTTACCCTGTCAAAGAAAGTTTTAAGGTTGGTTTGACATTATTTGTTTTTGACAAATCCATGCTGATTGTTACTTATCACCTTATTTTCTAGATGTTTGCAAATTGATTGCTTAATTATTTGCTCCAATATCTTTCTGGGTACAGAAGTTAAGCTGACTGGTCTGTAATTCCCGGGTTGTCCTTATTTCCCTTTTTATAGATTGGCACCATATTTGCCCTTTTCCAGTCTTCTGGAATCTCCCGTCTTCCATGACTTTTTAAAGATAATCGCCAATGGCTCAGATGTCTCCTCAGTCAGCTCCTTGAGTATTCTAGGATGCATTTCATCAGGCCCTTGTGACTTGAAGACATTTAATTTGGCTAAGTAACTTTTAACTTGTTCTTTCCTATTTTAGCCTCTGAGCCTACCTCATTTTCACTGGCATTCACTATGTTAGATGTCCAATCACCGCCAACCATGAGTACCATAGTTACAGGAAGCCTTTCAATCCCATAATTACTGCCTGGCTATCTAATAAGAGGCTCCAATGCTTCACAGTTCATGGCCACAATTAGGGGAGCCCCTGAAAGCAAGGATCATTTAGGAGCAGTGCTTTGTACAGACCAAACAACCAATGGTGCAGCTGCCTATCCTCCAAGAACTGCAGCTTAGGTGAATACAAGTGTACACTCACAAGGGAGAGATGAATGGAAAAACGGAGTTGGAAGTTTTGTCCCCTGCATGGCTTATTCTTGTGAATGGAAGAACGAGTCTCTATGTTTTCCTAATAGAGCCCCTGGCTGTATTACCTAACCACAGCTGCCCTCCACTATGGAAAAGCCCTTTAAAGCGGGGTTTGGGAGGCAGCTACGTCCAAGGGAGGCCCTGAGTAATTTCCCTTGGGTACACTCAGGGAGGAGAGAGAGAGGATGAAGGGATACAAGAGCAGGTGGAAAGGACTAGGGCTTCAGCACAGATGTCATTGGCTCTTGTAGATCTGCATAAACTGGGGGCAGACTTCAAGCTTGTTCTGTGGAGATGATGCATAACCACTCCTGAACCGAACAATATGGGAAAACTTCAAGAGGAAACTCATATTGTGTTTTTCTTCTCCCTTAGCACCTTCCCTTAGATTTTAGCATAGAGGGGACAATCTGACCTAGCAATATTAAGTCACATTCCACTCTTGGAGTTAGTCCTGTTGTACACAATTGAAACTGAGAGCAGAATATGGTCTGTTGAATGATGAAGGAAAAAATATTATATTAAATAATTAACAAATTAATTACATCATAGGAAGAGTGCTAGAATGTAGGTCTCATGGGCTTTTAAAATAATAACCCATCAGATGAAAATGTATATTTGCTTTTCTTGCAAATTCCTGTGGGTAAAAAATTATGATTTTTGCTATTGCCCTTTGTTTTCAACTCTATACCACAACTTTTTGAACAATGATTGCTATCCTAACTCAGAGTACTGTAGAAAATAAGAAACAAAGGAAAGCTAACACAAAAGAACTTTACTATTCTTAAATAAGCTGTCTACACACTAAAATTTTGTCATTCAATTTTGACAGATCAAGTAATAATTTTATCTACCATGGGAGAGTATAAACTGTACCAGTACAGGAATCATAGTGGGTGTATAAGCTGTAACCATCATAAATGACACTTTTTATTCCCTTTGAAAATCCTCCTGATTTATTACATTTACTTAGAGACTGTCACAGCTTATTTTTACTAGACACTTTTTTTAAAACATTCCATCAAGTGAGTTCCTATGTGATGCAGAGCAAACTGATAGAAAACGGTGACACTCTCACCCAAGCTGTCATTATTCAAAATGATTTCTTCTGCTCAGGTTGTTTTCATTTAGTAAAATAATTTGATTTTTCTATGTCTGCCCACATTCTATTCACAGGAGGCAAGAGAAGCTCAAAACAATGTCTCCTGCATTTAATATGCAAGGAGAATGCTTAATAGAATCATTTGCAGGATAATTAAAAGCCTGCTGATACATCTTATGAAAGTGTGAAACAAAGTACAAAATGAATAGAGCCAAATGGCAATTTCTTATTTCTGTAGAATAAGTGCTAAACCAAAGAGGTTATAATTGCTGTTTTACATAGGGAAAACAGTTAACAGGAATGTTTTAGATATTTTCTTCAGTAAAACTAATGCCGACTGTTTTCATACAGAAATTAGTTGAGTATCACAGATAAAAATGCCACAATATATTGCTACTAAGTCTGGCTGTGTTTTTAAGCGAAAAATTCCAGAAACTGAAATACAACTGAAGAATGGTCCAAGTTAGTCAATTTTTAAGCAAGTTTCATAAAATGGCACATGCAGCTTTCTATGAAAATTGTGATTTTTCTTCCCCTTATGGGGCTTTTTCTAACAAAGCAAGAATCCTCTGTGTAATTCATTCATCTGGCATCAACACAAAGCCTGACACTGTATAACTAGTAAATGGCTGTACTGTCTTCCCCTCCTCCACCACCACCATCATTCAATAGACTATATCACTTCAAATTATTGCTCCAATGGTAATTTTCTAAAATATTCTCCTTTTGATGCAGATGCATAACTCCCATACTGTAACCACCTGCTGTGCAAGCTATCCTGATTCTTGTCTTCTTTCTTAAAGCAACTAATCCCTTATCTGTCTTTTTATTATCAGAAATTAGTTCCTAATTACAGTGGTTGTAATTTGTGAACAACTGCTGTCTCAAGCATTGACCCATTTTAGTGAATTATAAGCAAGGTAGGTGCAGTAGATTCTTTTATTCCCCAAATGGTAAACAAAGCAAAACATTATACATAGAAGTGGGACAATGGTGTCAAACTTTATCTACTACTTAGATATTATCGCTGTTATAACATTCCCTTGACCTACTAGACAGGATGCTGTTCACTCCCCAAATAACTGCTGTCAGGGATTATATAGAAAGATTGAAGCTAGACAACAACAGGAAAAACTTCCTAATTATAAGGGTAGTTAAGCTCTGGAATAAGCCACAAGCAAGGTTTCAGAATACCTATCACTGGAGATTTTTAAGTACAGGTTGGACAAACCTGTCAGGAATGGTCTAGATTTACTTGGTCCTGCCTCAGACCAGGGGCTGGACTTGATGACCTCTCAAGGTCCCGTTCAGCCCTACATTTCTATGAGTCTATATAATTAAATGAAAGACTAAATTAATGCTAAGATTCTATGAACCCCACAAAGGGAAGTATATTCAGAGCTAAGTTTCTTACTCTATGACTGATTCTCTTCTAATACCAGTTTTACACCAATGTTACTCTGTTTAGTTCAGTGGAGTTACTCCTGATCGATATGAGTTCAAAGGAGAGCAGAATCAGACATCAGGCCTTTCGCTGCCCCTTTTTAATGTGTAAGCATTGCTGGGATCTCCACTCAATGGCGAATAAATTGTGCCCTGACTCATACCTTGTACAACACTCCCACTGTGATTTAGGTGGGGTTGAATAGGTTGTAAATCAGGGAAGAATTTGCCTTTGCATGATCTTACATACCATACTGTTTATGTGGCTATATCAACACACACAAGTGTGATATGTTATCATCACAGACTCATTGTCCGAAATCTGGCATCTATTTGCCACTTGTGCAATCCCATTGAAACCAGTGGGATTCAACAGGGTTTAAATCAAATAAGCATTTAATCTGGCCTATCCAGAGGTGAAAGTAATTTAAGGGTCTTACCGGTACGCAGGGCTCCAGCAGTGGGGCTCTGGCAGCGATTTAAAGGGCCAGGGGCTCTGGCTGCTGCCAGGAGCCCAGGGCCCTTTTAAATTGGCCACGTGGGGAAGTTGCCCCCTGACGGTATGGTCGGCTGTGTACTGGCTCTTGCTGGTATGCTCTACTGGACCGTACCGGCTTACTTTCACTTTTGGGCCTATCCACGGTGTCAGCTAGAATTCCTGCTAGAGCCAAAAATCACCTGGTTATTAATCTGTAGTACAAGCATGGACTACAAGGTTATCTTTTCATTTCCATGCTAAGTGTCATTTATCTTCCAGATCTTTCTTGACAGATCTTTTCTGCCACCCTTACTTTCACTAGTAACACCTCATTATGCAAGTAGTTCCAACGTGAGTAAGGGTGGCAGGAGCAAGCCCTTAAGACTACATTGTGTCTGTTAAGCCGAGCCGAGAGTAAATATCAGAGTCACAGATGTGCTGGCTGTTACACTGGTGTGTCCAGGGACTGAGCCCATTACTACATCCTGTTGTGAGGTGCTGCCTGCTCTCCCATGTTTGCTAGTGATGTTCCACTGACCCAAGGTAAGGGTGGGGGCATGGAAACAAGGCCATGGGTCTGCATTTTGGGGATGCCATATGCCCCCAAGGTATACGGACAGAGCACTCTGCACTCCTCTAAGTGCAAAGGCTTGGGAGGCTTGGGTCATTCCCAAACTGTTTACCCCATGACAGGCCCAGACAGCATCCAGTCCTTACTGATATCATCATAGCTTTTAGAGAACTCCAAGCAACTACTGGAATTCAACTACTACAGAATGAGAAAGATCAATTTTAATGGTTTCCTCACTTCCCAACATGATAAGCTTTGGGACTATGGATACAACATTTCCACTTGGAGGGTATGACAGACACTAACTGCGAGCTGTTGTTTTGTGCCTGACAGTGAGTACACCTACCCAACAGGATCACACTGTTGCATCACTTGTCTTGCATTAGCTTGTGTTAACATGATGCTTCATGGAGAACATAAGGTCTGTTTCCTCCTACGTTTTGAAGACTCACAAAGCACATGCTTGGATTTCCTTAATAAAACATGAACTTTTTGTATTAAACATAGAAAAGGTTCCCTTGGATAAGAGAGATGAAAAACAGCAGCCTAACCACATTGCATGCCAGCACTCTGACCAGAAGTTCAAGTTTTTCTTCTTTACCCTTCTGCTTCTACTCCAGGCTAATTTATTATACACCAAACACACTGTTAGCGCAATACAATTAATTAATTAAACACAGTCACAAACTAGAACATTAATTGTAACAATGTATTACATTTACTGCAGCCTGTGTCTTCTAGCTAATGAGGACACAGCAACTTATATAGACTCCAATTTATCTATATGCATGCACTTGGAAATAACTAACCCTTTTGTTATTAGATCAAACACGCTATGCAAAACACATAGCCATTACTTCTGTGGGAGAATAGGAAGAAATTCAACCAGTCATCAAGGAACCAACCCTAACTTCTTGCTAAGCAGTTTTGCAAATCCTTGTTTCAGCTAAGATTATACAGGTAAAACACTAACCTTCTTGTTTTCCCTCTTTTAATGTTAAATATATAGTATATGTGTATTTTAAGCTCTCTCACTATTCTATAGCAATATCTATTGACTGCTTTTCCGCTTCCAGATATGAGCTATTTTGTTTATGCCGGGACCCGAGACCAAAAGCGAGGGAGAATGAACAAACAGGAGGAGATGCAATGCCCAGCAGATCTATAGGCACAGGTACCTGAGAGAGTACAAGCTGTTATCCTCAGTATAACTGAACGGATCTCTTGAAGAGATTAATAATACTTACTTACCTATTGCACAGGTATGTTCTGAGGATTAATAAGTTAATGTCTATGCAGCACTTTGAAACTGTAGCATGCTATTGTTAGGGAACAATTGACGATTAAGGCCCTAAAATACATCCTCAAAATGCAACCCTGGGAAAATTACTAATGAAGCTTTTCATAATGAATCTCGAACATAAGGTTGGACTGTGAGTGAAAAAGTGTTCCAGAAAATCCATGTTTAAAGAAGAAATATTGTCTGCAGTGTTGGTCCCAGGTATCTCGAAAGCTTCTCTCTCACCAACAGAAGCTGGTCCAACAAAAAGATAATATTGACATTTTGGGGTCACAGTGCATTTTAACACACACCCCCAAATAGAGTAAGCCATATGATAATACACACATTGAATTATGATACTGGAGTATACAGGTGGTAAAGATTAAGAGCTTTGTTAGTTATACTTCAATAGTTTATAATTATGGATAGTAAATGAGTTTAGATGAGATAGGCTGAGGCCTTGGCACAAGCATTATCTTGTTGGCATAAGTGTGATTTCACCAGTTCTTCTCCTCTTACATAGACTTGCTTAAATAATGGTACTGCTGATAGGACAAGGATATATGTTGCATGTGAAGATTTGATGTAAAAGGGAAAGTTAATTAGTATACTAAATACACAAATCTGTAATGACAAAAGTACCCTTTCACTGGAAAAACCCAGGAGCAGGATGACATGAAAACATAATGACATGAAAATTGTATAAACAGCCAAAATTGTGTAAATTGAAGTTTGTGCATGTATATTGTATGGGTTATATAAAACAAATACTCAATGCTGATTGAAGAAAACCTAATGAATATGTAATGAGAAAATGTGTAAGAATCCAAATGAGAGGGGAGCCCAAATCAGAGAAATACCAGACCACGAATTGAAGGATCAGGACTAAAGGACCAGACCAGGGTTCAGAGGCAGCAATAACCATCATGAAGTACAGAAGAACTTCCTGGTATCTTACAGTTGGGTAACTTGGGCCTCTACCTATTCCATTTTGTCTGATTATCATCTGGCATAAACATGGGTTCATACATCATTATTGTCACTTATACAGTACAAAGTTGTATTAAAAAAATCAAAAAATGATTAAGCCTAAATTGGTTACACTTGTGACTCAGTTTCCCATCTTAGAACATACATAGTGTTAGAGTGTAAGTATTATTGTAGCTCCCACATGCTACCCGAAAGTCTCTTAGGCGTGCACACACACACACACACACACACACACACACACACACACACACTTTCTACTCTTTCTTACCAAAACAACTGATAAGCTGATGGGCAACACACGGTTAGAAAAGACAAAATCATGGAAATTAGTGTTGAGCGGGGGGATACTTAGAGTTCTAGGCTATCTCTTGTACTGTACTAGCTGTGTCAGCCACAGTATCCCAATGCCACTGTACAAGTGATCCCACCAATAGCATCCATCTCACTGAAAGAGACTCAAGGTTACTTGAAATTAGACTACACAGGGGCATTCAGGAAAGTTAATGTGAATTAACTTTTAAAGTGGGTTAAGTCACATTAAATCCCTATGTGGACGTTGTCATTCAGAATTTCAGTAACCTTAGTTTGGTTTAGTTTAAGGCCTGATATACACTTCAAATTTAAATCAACATAGCTTTGGCACTGAAAGTGTCTGAAAAATCCACACCACTCAGTACCATGCCAGCCTACCTCCCCTCCGCCCATGCAGATGCAGGTAGGTCAACAGAAAAATATCTCTATTGATCTAGCTACCATTACTCAAGGAGGTGGTGTTCCTCCATCAATGGAAGAGCCCCTTCTGTCACTGCTGGAAGTGATAAACCACAGGATTGTGTTGTAATAGCTATTGCACCACACGCTACAGACCCAGTAGCGTAGACATGACATGGTCCAATTTGGAAGTGAACTGAAACTCAGTTAAGAATTTGATTCAGTTTAAACTAATCCATTTTAAATTCACACCTTTAGTTAATTCAGATTAAGTTTCCTGAGTTTTCCCATGCAAACGGGGAGATGGAGGCAGAGACCTTATCACTGCATTAAATTGTGTATAGATTAGGGCAAATCCAAACCAACTATGTAAATGTTTAGCTTTTATATTTAACATTTTTTAAAAGGACTGTGCCAGAGAGGACATTGCTATGTTTTTATTTAATAGATTTTTAAATGATTCATATTATTACGCTTATTTGTACTCTGTGTAGCTATTTTGCATTTTGACGTTTTTATGGCTAATTTGCCAGTTGTTCTGTTTCTACAGGGTTTTCTTCTGTTTATCAGAGAGGGGTTTTGTAATAACTAAATATTCACTATTCAGTTTTTTCACAGCAGGTTTCTGTGTACAAATATTTTAAAGATGAGCAGATGCATGCACATATCAGATCCAGTCTGGGGACCCGCCCTATCTCTAATTGACCCACTTCAAACTACTGAGACTTTCATTTAGTGTAAGCTTTCATCACATGCTACAGAGTCCCTTTTTTATAATGAGTGTTGTGAATGTAGGCCCTTATGTGGCATCTCTCACTGACTTAGGTATGCCGCACAGTTTTCTAGCATCTAGCCAAATATCCCACAAAGTGCTTTACAAAGTTTGTAACCAACTGCATACTTACAGAAAGGGATCGCCTCACCACTCAGTGAAATGCAGCCATCTTTGAGATGGAACAAAGTGTGGCAACACTGTATTGATGTAATTCTCATGGTTTTATTTCAAGTCTCTTGATATTTGATTTTTTTCTTAAAACTCCAGCTCTTGGAGTCATGTGATAACTTGAGACTAAGCTTCACTTCTTAAAAATTAAAGGCCAGATTTCTAAAGGAATTTTGGATCTTAAAGATGCAGTTAGGCACCGAGTGGGATTGCCACAGGAGCCTAATTCCCACTTAAGTCAATGGGAGTTAGGTATCTAGGTACCTTTCAAAATACCAATAATACCCATCAGGCTCATTAGATATTTAAATACCCCTAATAATCTGGCCTACCTCCCACTGATTTCCATCAAAGTTAGGGGCTTAAATACATTAGATGATCTAGCCCAAAGTGCCTAGCTCTTGTGATTGCAGAGAAACCATGAAACCACAAGGCTCAAAAAACAAAAAGCAAATTAAAAAAAAGCACATTATTTTAAAAATCATAATTTCTAAGCCAATCCCAAGATTTGCAGGGGGTGGGAGGCTGATTCATGATTTTTAAATGCTTAGGGTTGACAATACTGCAATAGTTCACAAGAAACAACAGGACTACTGATATAATATTTCTTGCATATTTATACTTTTTAAAAACACACAATTCAACTCAAGGAGCAAAGAGTCTTGTGGCACCTTATAGACTAACAGACGTTTTGGAGCATGAGCTTTCGTGGATGAATACCCACTTCGTCGGATGCATGCATGCATCTGACGAAGTGGGTATTCACCCACGAAAGCTCATGCTCCAAAACGTCTGTTAGTCTATAAGGTGCCACAAGACTCTTTGCTGCTTTTACAGATCCAGACTAACACGGCTACCCCTCTGATACAATTCAACTCAAAACCATTGTGCACATAGCAATATGTGATTATACAAACTAGATATCACTGTCCTGTGCTTCTTACCCCTATTCTATCTCTTTTCTTGTGACACTCACTCACTTAAATTAAAATGTGAACTAAAGAGAAGCACAAGCCCTTGAAATATGTCTGTACAGCACCTAGCAAAACAGGGCCTATTTCTGATTTGTATTACAGTAGGGACTGGAGGCACCAATGCTTCCACTAAAATGAAATAGTCTACTTGAAACTAGAGCAAACTTCAAAATAGGTAGAAAATAATTATGGAATTACTAATATAACAGGAGTCAATCTTAGTTGAATGAGGGATAAATCCAATCTTGTCATCAAGGTACTGGGATGAATTTTGAATTCAGTTACATCTGTACAAAGAACAACTCCACTGAAGTATGTGGAGTTGTACTGGTGTAACAAAAACAAAATTTGGGCCCTTTGACTATTTCCCTCATTTGTGTTCCCTTTTGTCTTACCATCTGATATGAAGCTTATACTTTTCCTTGCTCTAGTATTCAGCTTCTGTTCCATCTATTTTGTGATAAGGGATTTCAGCAGACACTGTATCCTGTAAAATTATTAGTTGTATTGCAGTAGCACTTAAGAGCCCCAGTGATGGACCAGTCCCAGAGAGTTTAAGTGCCTTCTACTGGGCTTGATTCACATTTCTTCCCATCCAAGACTTCGTGAGGATCTTCTCAAAGCAAGAGCTATGGTGGAACAGTGTCTCCTTATCTAACTCTATGCTCCAACCTGATCTCTTTACTCCCCTTGTCAAGCATGAATGTCATCGTACTAGTCATATAGACATGTTTCAGGATTTAATTATGGGTCTTCTCTACTATTTCTTGTTCCAATGCTCCCACAACAAGAATACCTGATACAGTAGAGTTGTGACAGAAACTGACAAAAGCCAGAAAATTCAAAAGTTGAGGCTGACACTTTATACTTAACTTATGCTGTTGTGAAAAAGAAATATACAACAGGATGAGTTAATGATAGAATGTCAGCCTTTTGTCAGATTCAATAACCACCTTAGCATTGTTATCTAAAAGAAGGTATTTTATATTTAATTTTGAAATCGAGAGACTGGAATGGTAAACTTAAAAAAGGATGCAGAAGAGAAAATGAAGTGTGCTTTGAAATATTCCTTGGGTAAATATAAATAAGCATGCTAGAAGCAGTTCTAATATGGCTGTAGAGTCCAAAAGGAGGAGACTGGCCATTGCTGCTAGAAGCTCTCCAGGCCCCAGAAGTATGGGATGGGGATGGGTATAATCCCAGCCCCATGCATTGGTTGCCAGAGGCAGAACAGTGCCACCAGGAGAGCACTCTAAAAACTGTAGAACACATGTAGTGCCACAGGAAATGCATTTTCCCTTGCACTCCAGGAAGGAAATGCTTTTAGTGGGTCCCCAAAACAGCCATGTTCCCATCTCTTCACTTCCTGGAATGTCAGTCTAAAAAGACCCTATAACGTGATAACAGTTGATAAATAAACAATAAATAATTATGACAGGATAAGAGTTACTTGTAGAGTAGGGTACTACTCAGTGAGGAGGAGTGGTAGGATTGGGACCCAAGTGAACTGCCCAAAGAAGCCAGTTGCTGAGCCAGGAAGAGAAACCAGATCTCCCAAAACCCAGTGCTGTATCCATAAGACTATCCTTCCTCTTGGCTATGTCTAAAAGATCATAACAGCTTCATGTGTTAAAATACAAAATCATTTACTCAGTCTGTAAACATTGTTTTCTTCGCAGGAAGAAGGCCACATTAGTTAAATATATTACTAATGCAAACACATCATTAAATGGAGTTTTAACAGATAGAAGAGAACTTTCATCAAAGCACTATACTAAATAAAACATTATTATAAGTTTGAATTTTTTTCTAGATATTCTAAATTAAATTTTTCTCTGAGAAACAAAAATTGTAATAAGCCTCTGTTCATTAAACTGTTATGCTCCATTTATTGTGGTATTTGGTAAACTTTACTCATAAAGAGTATACAATTTATATCAATCAGGCACAGCTGGAAGTTTTTGCTAAGAGAAGGCACAATACTAGTATAGCAGAGGTGTTGTAGGGAGTCATGATTCTGCTGCAAAATAAAGTATGTGAAACTTCCCATTAGTCTGTCATGATCTTAACAGAAATTAAAGGCAGTTATGCAAAAGCTATTCCATTTTATCTGCTTTATGTGGGTCTATTTGCTCTTGTGCTCCTCAAACAAGTATGACAGGCAGGGCCGGCTCCAGACCCCAGCGCGCCAAGCGCGCGCTTGGGGCGGCATTTTGCCGGGAGGGCGGCAGACGGCTCCGGCGGACCTTCCGCAGTCATGCCTGCGGGAGGTCCACTGGTCCCGCGGCTCCGGTGGACCTCCCGCAGGCATGACTGCGGAGGGTCAGCTAGTCCCGCGGCTCCGGTGGACCCTCCGCAGGCACGTCTGCAGGAGGTCCCCCGGAGCCGTGGGACCAGCGACCGCCAGCGCGTCCCCCACGGCGTGCCGCCGTGCTTGGGGCGGCCAAATTCCTAGAGCCGCCCCGATGACAGGGAGCATTTTCCCATCTGTCCTGAATTAAAAGCACCTAAGCAGAGTCAATATGGGCTGATGCTCAGTTTGAACTTCAAAAGATTCAGTCATGCAGTTCAGCATCCAAAATTCCGGATGCACATCCCAAGCTTATCAGAACCTCAAGGGTCTGCTAAAATGGACTGGAAAATTCACCTGGAATTCAGTTCAGTTCAATCAATTCCAGGCACCTCATTACAGTAAGACTGACCAATTACCTTATTTTGCATTATTAATCTGGCTACATCTTCAGCATTTCAAATGTTGTAACATTGCTGAATATGTATTCTGACCTGACAAATTTATTCTTGGGATCTTACATTAAAGATATGTTACTGCAGTTGACCCATGAGTTATACTGACATTCTGGAATAGTGTTACTACTGGTTACACCTTAGATATGGTAGGAGATGCTCTTCCTGATTCTTTCAAAGTCACCAAAATGTACAAACTATACACACATTTAAATAGCAAAATTGAAATTTGCATTTTGAATAGATCGCAGATAGATGAATATGTTCAGCACATATGAAACATACATATTTTCTTGAAGAGATTCCAAAGGGTTCGATCCTGAGTAGTGTTGAGCATTCTCCATTTCTATTGACTTCAAACAATGTCTCAAAGCATACTCAGTACTTTGCAGGACCGCACTCTTCCTTACTAACATTTAATAAAGATCTCTGTGCTTTAATAAAATTACTCCTTCATTTTTAAGTTGTTCGTGTATGAGAAAGAGGCAAACAAAATACAAACCTGTAAGTTTTCAGAAACTTAGTTCAAGAACACTCAAAGCATACTCTGTGGTGTTTAAAGCACTTGCACAATATATTGTGCTGTTTTCAGCCATGAAACAATCAGCAAGATATTACAGAGTGGTGCTTCCTAAAGAAAATGAGCTACTGAAAAATATTGCTTTCCTATGTTAAGAGACCATCATAGGAAATGTTAACACTACATATCAGCCCCTAATAGAAAATGTGTACTATTGTTTAATATACTTGTTTTCTTGTTCTTAAGAGTATACAGAAAATGAAAAACCTTACTCTGCTTTTACTTTACAAATGCATTTTATATTCCAGAACAATTTGTCATTTCATACCACAGTTTGTATAAATTAAAAGCAGCAGGATTACAGTTTTGGTTTCTTGCTGTATTACAATGCAGACGATCATATGATAACATCATGCAGCTACTTGTTTTAGTACACAATTGAAAAAATCCTATTGTATAATCTCAGTATTTATTTCTCAACAGATTTAAGGCACCAGTCATCAGATTTTTACCAAGGGGATGGGGAGGTTGTGTGTGCGCATGTCTCCATCCCATTGAAGGCAGTGGGCATTGCTCATGTACATCTGTGGACAGAATTTGGCCCACAGAATTTACTTCATTTTCTTACAAAATGAGGATTACGGTGCAGTGTTCTCCTCCTCCCTTCTTCCTCCCTCTCCCCTCCCCCCCGAAGGTAGAACTGAGGAAGCATCACAAGATTTCCTTTAAAATATATTTATACACCACTGTGCAGAGTACTCAAAAGCAATTCTGTGCCTCCATATATTTCAGCACTTCAGCCCTATATTCACAGTGGAATTAGGTGCTTGGGAACTAATTAAAGAACTTAAATATTCTAACCATTTCCACTAGCTAGCACTCTTATACTTGTGATACAAAATAGTCATCGGTGGTGTCAGTTTGGGCTCATATTCCTCACTAACAATTGCTAGGGCCACAAACAAACAAAATAATCAGATTGTGTTTATCATTTTAGAAGTTTGATCACAGTAACACTTACATGAAGATTTCTGTTTCCCCATTTTGAAGATAGGGTTAATATATTGGGTAATTCTAGTGACTAGGCTGAAACATATTAGAGAGGCTGTTAGTCTCCCGCTGCAAGCTTTTATACCATAATTGATCCCCTCCCAGACCCGGCAAATGAAAATTCAGGGTGGTTTGTGTTGTGTAGAGTTTGGGACTATGCTGGTCACAGAGGAGGTCACAGGTTGACAGTCCTAAATTATTCAGCCTAGTCTCCCCTTGATTAGAGGGAAGTTTAGAGACGAATATTGATAAATGAATCATTTGATCTAAATGGAAGTCCTAACTACTTGGATGAGGTCTGAATGATACCTTATCCCTATGAAACACAGTATAAAGGAAGCTAGACCACGAGAGCCAAACTTTCTAGCTGATGTAATTGACAGCAAAAAAGGAAGTTTTCATAGAAAAAGTGCAATGAAGAGCAGGTTGCCAATGTTTCCAATGGGAGCTCCATTAAACCTGCTCACAGCATGCAGATACCATGTAAAGAATGTAACTATAGTGGGATGGTGGGAGGAAGGGTAGCTTTCATTAGGAGGATAGCATGCACCTGGCAGGTGTTTCTTCATACTAACCACCACACCAATATTCCAGAGCTTTTCAGGAATCTTAAGTAGTCCAAGATAGGTGGAATCTGAGAGTCAAATGATATAGTTGACACTGTTCACCCCAAATCAATAATCTCTTCCACTTTACAGCATAGGTTTACCTGGTTGAACTGTCTACTTCGCACAATAATATTTTAGACATCAGAGGAACATGATCTTTCTGTGTCTGACATCCAGTAGCCAGGCTCGGAGATAGAGGTAGGCTGGATTTGGATGCCAAGTGTTCCTGTTGTCTTGAGATATTAAGCTCAGTAGAAGTATTAAGGGTTTTGGTGAACTAATTGATAAGAGCATCAATTCCAGGTTCCTGTCTCTATCAGACAGGAACAATCATGAGGATCCTAGAATAATTTTGTCTGATCTTTGAGTATTCGGGGAATTAGAGGAATTGGCGGAAAAGTGTATATCTGTTCTGGGTACCATGGAATGAGAAATACATCTAAAACAGATCCTGGGCTGAGACCCGCCTGGAACACTTGCTGTTCTTGTCTGTTGCAAGCAGGTTTAAAGATGGATGACCCGATTCCTTGAAAATGTGATGTATAACTGAATCTTTAATCATCCACTTGTGGTCTGATGAAAGCTGCCTTCTTAGACAGTCTGCTACAACATTCTGCAGATCTGGTAGATGTATGCCGAGAGACATTTAGTGCTGAATGCACCAGTTCTGTAATTGAAAGCCTTCATAGCATAGTCGGGATTCATATACCACTCCCTGCCTGTTTATATAAAATCAAAGCCATAGTGTTGTGGGTTACCACTTGATGAGTCAGTTCTTGCATCAATGGGAGAAAATGGAGCACCGGCTTTGTGAACTGCACTGAACTCTAACATGCTTATATATAAACAACTCTCTTCATGAATCCATAGATCTTGTGCCCGATGAAGGACCAGGTGCACTACCCATCCAAGAGGGGATGCATCCACCACTCAGGTGTTGGTTGAGGGGTGGAGAAAAGGTACTCTCCTACACACTTGGTTGGGGTTTTTGGAGGCTAAGGTTACCATCCTAAACTTGATGAAAGCGTTGAGCCGTCTCAAGTCCAGAGTTGGACGCCATCTTCCCTTCTTTGGAATTAGGAAGTAAATTCACACAGAAAAATTTCCCTCTATATTGAAGGGGAAACCACTTCTACATCTCCAGACAGACAGAACCGACTAATTCCTGCTATCACAATGTTTTGTGAAAGCGGTCCGTGAAGGGAGACAGGAAAGGAGAGTTGAGGATACATGTAGTATGGAACTGTACAGCATACCTGACTAAGAATCAGATTCCATGATTCCTTGAAAAATTGAAGACTATTCCCAAATATGAGGGAGGAAGGTTTACACTTGTCATACTGCAACTCCCACCCAACCTATCAAAATAGTTGTGTGGATGTAGAAGCAGAATGAGATGAAGTTGTGGCTGAGGCAGAAGGTTTCCATTTCTGCAAGTGATGCCTCTTCCTTGGGGCTTTGAGGTTCTGTAACAGATGACAGAACTCGATGATGATCTCTGTTTGGAATAAATGTGGTGAGGTCTTTGATTTTATCTTGGCAGCCAGAGAACAAACAGCAAGAGAATATAGTGTAGCTCAGGAATCTTTCTACAAGTGAAGTGTCTCATCAGTTTTTGCACTAAAGAGGTCCAGACCCTCAAATGGAAGATTCTCCATGGTTCACTGTACTTCTCTTGGGATTCTAGGACTTTATAGCCAAAATGGGCTTTTCATGATAACCAAGGTTACCATAGATCAAAATGCAGTATCAGCAGCATTCAAGGCCACCTGGAGGGATATCCTGGCAATTAACTGTCCTTCTGTAACCTAAATGCATCCCTGCTCTCCGGTGGGAGTTTGTTAATGAAGTCCAAGAATTTAGTATTCTTTAAGAAGTCATGTTGAGTTAATAATGCCTAATAGCTTGGCATTTGAAATTGCAAGCCAACAATGAATAGTTTTTGTTGGAATAAATCAAGCTGTTTTGGATCTGAGTCATTCTTGGCTTCTGTTGTCCGTTTCTCTCATTAGCTTCCCCAACCGTTAGGGAAGCAGGTACTGCATTGCATGTGTGTACAAATATTCCATTATGGTGGAAGGCACCTGGTACCTTGTGTCTGCTTCTTTAGACATAGAAGTAATTGTAGCTCAAGTCAGTGATGTATTTTTGTTGGGGTCCATGAGAGCTTCATTAAGCAGCCATCCCACTTGCACAGGCGTAGAAGAAGGGAGAGTATCCAAAATTTTGAGAGAGGATTCTGGTACCTCTTCAAGTGATATCACACAAGAATCAGCTATTCTTCTGAGCAGGTATTGAAAGCAATTATAGTAATCTGGGAGAGAAGGAGCAGATGGGGCTACCACCTTGTCACAGGGCAAGGATGAAATAGTCACCAGTATCACCTGATCCTCAATTTGAGGGTGCTCAGGATCATGTATTGCAAGATGAGACACCCTGGGCTCCTGGTGTGGAGCAGGAGAGAAGAATGACTACTTGGGCAGTGAAGACCCCAAAGGTTCCAATAAGGCCATGTTGGATGACTGTACGGGAAAGGAACTGGGGGCCACCATGGAGATGGGCACCACGGTATATAGCTACTTTCAATCCCTCCCAGGAGACATAGATCTAACTGAAGCTCTCAATTCCCTCTCAGTCTTTCAATATTCATAAAAAGGGGCCCTAGTGGAATAATTAGAGGGCCTTCCCTCTTGTGCTGTGAGTCAGAGGAAGAAAATGAATATTTTAGGTTTAAGGGGTGGGAGGCTGAAGCCAGAGCACTAGGTTGCATAGTGATCCTAGAAGACACCAGTTACAGGGAGGCACTCAATGCCAGTGAGGTAAAAGGCATTGGTCCACAGTAGGGATATTTTGTTCCATAGAAAGTAGAGGAGATTCCAGCTTCTATGAAACGTGAAGGTCCTTTCCTACTGCATACTTTCTCGGTACAGAGAGGGGTGATACTGCAGATGTTCGTGTGGGAGAAGGTAGTATTGGGCCTGATAGTGCCAACATACCTAGCATTGACACACACAGTGCAGAAGCGAGTAGTGTTCAAGAGAATAATACCAGTGAAGCTGGTAACAATGACCGGTGCCAAAGTGCTCAGTGCTGAGGTAATCCACAATGCTCTGGCCTCAAGGGTATAGGCAGCTGATTTTTGATCCTCAAGGTGGGACCTGAGTCTGGTACTGTATTCCCTCTGAGCTCCCATGGTACCCAGACTGGGCCATAGAGTCTCCTTTAAAGCAGTAAGGTGACTTAGACCTCTTCTTACTGTGAATTCTTGTTGGGGATTTGCATCTGCTTCTTCCAGAGGAATGATACTTTTGTCTGTGAACCTAGATTGAACAATCCTACATAAATATGAGTAGTCATGGTCTTCAATGATAGGGCTCAGGAGCTAGTGTATCCAGAACCCAGAGGTACTTCTGGACTGAAGCGGAGCTTGTTCAGGGGGTCTGCCCTGCCTGCATCTGAGGTTGGCTGCTCGGTGTGGTCCAATTAAAATGTTTTCAAATGCACCTTCCTTCATTTTAACGTCCTTTTAGAAAAGGACTGGCACACCACAAATTTGTCAGGGATATGTGCTTTTGAACAATTTGCTTCTCTAATATCTATGTTCTCTTCTATTATCAAATTGATGTGTAGTATAGTGTTCTTGGAAATAGATCTAGACAGACTATACCCTTATAATTCCCTTCATTAGTGGGAAGCATCCTCTTGTCTTTCAATTCTTTGCCTGACATAACTGTTGTATTCCAGTTTTACATGGAAAAATTTGTTTCCCGGAAAAGATAGAATAACAGAGGCCTAGTTGATTGGTCCTGGTTAACCCCCAAAAAGTTTGTAATACTTCCAACTGATATTCACATTAACTCACATAATCCAAACTACGACTGTACCAGCACCATCATGATCCTGCTCCCCGTTGGCCTCTGTACTTCAAGGTGTTTTTTCTCAAAATGCCTTCAGAAGACCCTAATCCTCCCCTATGCTTACCTGTACCACAACTCTCAGACTTGGGTAATAACAGCACATTGTATATGTAGATACAAATCTCCTAATTCCTAGTGATCTCAGATTCTAAACAGAATTCTCATCCTGATGGGGGCATCATGTATAAGTCTTTCTTCACCTTGTCATACTTAGTTCTACCTCTGACTTCCATCCTCTACTACTGTCTCCTCTTCGTCCTTCTCTGAACTTACCCTCTAAACTGTTAAGTAACAAAATTATATCTATCTATAGTTTTATTAATGTAACAACTTGGTAAAATACAAAACTTTAAAAGAGTTATACATTTATATAAACTCTATATCTAAAAGAAAGAAACTTACAAAAATACTGTAATATCTATGGTGTATACAAATTTGGAATAATTACACTGGAGTTACACCAGAGTAAGTGAGGTAAGAACCAAACCATATGTGTGTGTCTAATGTGAAAAGCATATTTTTAATTAAATTTCTCCTCTTTCCCTCTCAAAGCACTCACTCCTTTCCAACTACAAACTGATAAGAGAGCATCAACAAGATGCCACCCACCCCACTTTCAGGTGCAATGAGCTAACACATTCTCATATCTCATTCAATCCCATTTTCAAACCTTTACAAGTTTGCTAGAAAGTGACCATTCATACAGGGGTTTGTATTTGCATAAAACATAAATTTAATATTTGTGCAAATGCTGTTAAATTTATAGCTTGAAATTCACACCCGCACCAGACTGATGGGAAAGTCTAGGAAATGTATGAACAGGAATGGCAGTTATTTATCCAGGAATGGGTTATACCGCTCTAGTATTTACCCATTTAGCAGGCTTTTCTAGTATACTTAAGAGCCAAGTTCTGCCTTCAGATACACACACAACTCCCACTGATGTCACTGAACTCACTGAACACAATGATAGTTATGTGCATGTATCTGAAAACAGAATTTAGCCTTTTCATATAGCATTGGAGTTGCAAAGTAAATTGATACATAAGAACATAAGAACATAAGAAAGGCCGTACCAGGTCAGACCAAAGGTCCATCTAGCCCAGTATCTGTCTACTGACAGTGGCCAATGCCAGGTGCCCCAGAGGGAGTGAATCTAACAGGCAATGATCAAGTGATCTCTCTCCTGCCATCCATCTCCATCCTCTGACGAACAGAGGCTAGGGACACCATTCTTACCCATTCTGGCTAATAGCCATTTATGGACTTAGCCACCATGAATTTATCCAGTCCCCTTTTAAACATTGTTATAGTCCTAGCCTTCACAACCTCCTCAGGTAAGGAGTTCCACAAGTTGACTGTGCGCTGCGTGAAGAAGAACTTCCTTTTATTTGTTTTAAACCTGCTGCCTATTAATTTCATTTGGTGACCCCTAGTTCTTGTATTATGGGAATAAGTAAATAACTTTTCCTTATCCACTTTCTCAACATCACTCATGATTTTATATACCTCTATCATGTCCCCCCTTAGTCTTCTCTTTTCCAAGCTGAAGAGTCCTAGCCTCTTTAATCTTTCCTCGTATGGGACCCTCTCTAAACCCCTAATCATTTTAGTTGCCCTTTTCTGAACCTTGTCTAGTGCTAGAATATATTTTTGAGGTGAGGAGACCACATCTGTACACAGTATTCAAGATGTGGGCGTACCATGGATTTATATAAGGGCAATAATATATTCTCAGTCTTATTCTCTATCCCCTTTTTAATGATTCCTAACATCCTGTTTGCTTTTTTGACCGCCTCTGCACACTGCGTGGACATCTTCAGAGAACTATCCACGATGACACCAAGATCTTTTTCCTGACTCGTTGTAGCTAAATTAGCCCCCATCACGTTGTATGTATAGTTGGGGTTATTTTTTCCAATGTGCATTACTTTACATTTATCCACATTAAATTTCATTTGCCATTTTGTTGCCCAATCACTTAGTTTTGTGAGATCTTTTTGAAGTTCTTCACAATCTGCTTTGGTCTTAACTATCTTGAGAAGTTTAGTATCATCTGCAAACTTTGCCACCTCACTGTTTACCCCTTTCTCCAGATCATTTATGAATAAATTGAATAGGATTGGTCCGAGGACTGACCCTTGGGGAACACCACTAGTTACCCCTCTCCATTCTGAGAATTTACCATTAATTCCTACCCTTTGTTCCCTGTCCTTCAACCAGTTCTCAATCCATGAAAGGACCTTCCCTTTTATCCCATGGCAGCTTAATTTACGTAAGAGCCTTTGGTGAGGGACCTTGTCAAAGGCTTTCTGGAAATCCAAGTACACTATGTCCACCGGATCTCCCTTGTCCACATGTTTGTTGACCCCTTCAAAGAATTCTAATAGATTAGTAAGACACGATTTCCCTTTACAGAAACCATGTTGACTATTGCTCAAGAGTTTATGTTTATCTATGTGTCTGACAATTTTATTCTTTACTATTGTTTCAACTAATTTGCCCAGTACCGATGTTAGACTTACCGGTCTGTAATTGCCGGGATCACCCCTAGAGCCCTTTTTAAATATTGGCATTACATTAGCTAATTTCCAGTCATTGGGTACCGAAGCCGATTTAAAGGACAGGTTACAAACCTTAGTTAATAGTTCCGCAACTTCACATTTGAGTTCTTTCAGAACTCTTGGGTGAATGCCATCTGGTCCCGGTGACTTGTTAATGTTGAGTTTATCAATTAATTCCAAAACCTCCTCTAGTGACACTTCAATCTGTGACAGTTCCTCAGATTTGTCACCTACAAAAGCCAGCTCAGGTTTGGGAATCTCCCTAACATCCTCAGCCGTGAAGACTGAAGCAAAGAATCCATTTAGTTTTGACTTTATCGTCTTTAAGCGCTCCTTTTGTATTTTGATCATCAAGGGGCCCCACTGGTTGTTTAGCAGGCTTCCTGCTTCTGATGTACTTAAAAAACATTTTGTTATTACCTTTGGAGTTTTTGGCTAGCCGTTCTTCAAACTCCTCTTTGGCTTTTCTTATTACTCTTGCACTTAAGTTGGCAGTGTTTGTGCTCCTTTCTATTTGCCTCACTAGGATTTGACTTCCACTTTTTAAAGGAAGTCTTTTTATCTCTCACTGCTTCTTTTACATGGTTGTTAAGCCACGGTGGCTCTTTTTTAGTTCTTTTACTGTTTTTCTTAATTTGGGGTATACATTGAAGTTGGGCCTCTATTATGGTGTCTTTAAAAAGGGCCCATGCAATTTGCAGGGATTTCACTTTAGTCACTGTACCTTTTAACTTTTGTCTAACTAACCCCCTCATTTTTGTATAGTTCCCCCTTTTGAAATTAAATGCCACAGTGTTGGGCAGTTGTGTTCTTCCCACCACAGGGATGTTGAATGCTATTGTATTATGGTCACTATTTCCAAGCGGTCCTGCTATAGTTACCTCTTGGACCAGCTCCTGCGCTCCACTCAGGATTAAATCTAGAGTTGCCTCTCCCCTTGTGGGTTCCCGTACCAGCTGTTCCATGAAGCAGTCATTTAAAGTATCGAGAAATTTTATCTCTGCATTTCGTCCTGAAGTGAAATGTTCCCAGTCAATATGGGGATAATTGAAATCCCCCACTATTATTGGGTTCTTAATTTTGATAGCCTCTCTAATTTCCCTTAGCATTTCATCATCACTATTACCGTCCTGGTCAGGTGGTCGATAATAGATCCCTAATGTTATATTTTTACTGGAGCATGAAATTTCTATCCATAGAGACTCTATGGAACATGTGGATTTGCTTACGATTTTTACTTCATTTGAATCTACACTTTCTTTCACATACAGTGCCACTCCTCCCCCTGCACGACCTGTTCTGTCCTTCCGATATATTTTGTACCCCGGAATGATTGTGTCCCATTGATTGCTCTCAGTCCACCAGGTTTCTGTGATGCCTATTATATCTATATCCTCCTTTATCACAAGGCACTCTAGTTCACCCATCTTATTATTTAGACTTCTGGCATTTGTGTACAAGCACTTTAAAAACTTGTCCCTGTTTATTAGCCTGCCTTTTTCTGATGTGCCAGATTCTTTTTTATGTGACTGTTTATCATCTGATCCGGCCCTTACATTATACTTTTCAGTCCTCTGCTCCTGACTATAACCTGGAGATTCTCTATCATCAGACTCTCCCCTAAGAGAAGTCTGTGTCCGATCCACACGCTCTTCTGCAGCGGTCGGCTTTCCCCCATCTCCTAGTTTAAAAACTGCTCTACAACCTTTTTAATGTTTAGTGCCAGCAGTCTGGTTCCACTTTGGTTTAGGTGGAGCCCATCTCTCCTGTATAGGCTCCTCCCATCCCAGAAGTTTCCCCAGTTCCTAATGAACGTGAACCCCTCCTCTCTACACCATCGTCTCATCCACGCATTGAGACTCTGAAGCTCTGCCTGCCTTCCTGGCCCTGCGCATGGAACTGGGAGCATTTCTGAAAATGCCACCATAGAGGTCCTGGATTTCAGTCTCTTCCCTAGCAGCCTAAATTTGGCTTCCAGGACATCTCTCCTACCCTTCCCTATGTCATTGGTACCTACATGTACCACGACCACCGGCTCCTCCCCAGCACTACACATAAGTCTGTCTAGATGCCTCAAGAGATCCGCAACCTTCGCACCAGGCAGGCAAGTCACCATACGGTTCTCCCGGTCATCACAGACCCAGCTATCTACATTTCTAATAATCAAATCTCCCATTACTAACACCTGCCTTTTCCTAGAAACTGGAGTTCCCTCCCCCGGAGAGGCAACCTCAGTGCGAGAGGCAACCCCAGCACCATCTGGAAGGAGGGTCCCAACTATGGGAAGGTTTCCCTCTGCTCCCATTGACTGCTCTGCTTCCCTGGGCCTTTCATCCTCCTCAACAGCACAGGAGCTGTCTGAGCGGAGGTGGGACAATTCTACAGTGAACTGAATATTGACCTAGTATTGTACTACCTCTTATTGAAATACATCATTATTGTTTCCTTTTATGCCTACTCTAACAGTAAAGCTAACATATGTGTATCCCTACAGGGTAGGGCTTGCTGGCTTCCTCTCTAGCACACTTAGTTTGCTAGGTCCACTGCAGGCTGTGTTAGTAGCAGCAGAACTTGCTTCTGGAACAGCCTAAGGGTCAACATTGTTGATGGACTGTATGGGCTGCTTCATTTTCCTGGACAGTTTTTCTTTCACTCATACCTGGCTCTGAGCATTTTGCTTCTGTGTTATGTATTACTTCCTGCATAAAATATAGATGAGTTGTGTTCAGGAGTTTTAAGGATAAAAAACTGTATACAGCTTCATTCAGTCATATGTTTGGGGGGAGGGGAGGAGAAGAGAAAGCAAGAAAGACCACTTCCCTTTGACTTATCCAATGTTTAGTGAATTTGTGAAGTCTTTATGAATAAGTAGTAAAGTTTGCACACTGTCTTTAAAGACAGTATTGTAGTAAATGTATCAAGGAAAACAGTAAAAGTTTTTGTTTTGTGTGTTTTATTTAAAAAGGTAAGCTTGTTTGCAGTACATTGTGGGATAGATTTTCAACAGCCAAGACCCAACTCCCCATATTTTGGATGTACTTTATGCTCCTACCTCAGGTAGCCAGAGATATAAAATAGGGGTACAGTTTTGCAGATACAAATTTTGGCTGAAAAAGGAGCCACATGTCTGAAAAAAGTGTCCTTTAGTCAGATGCATTTACTACCCTCCACCATTAACATAGCTACAAATAAACTCACAGTCATATACTCAATTTATATGCTCTTATGTTTTGTCATGTCCCTTGTAGCTTACCAGCAACTGCAGCTACAACACATTGGTGTCATAAAATCATCCCTGGGATAAGAAGCCATATTTTAGGCAGTCAGATATGTACTGTGTTTACACTATTTGGCACAGTTTGCTAAGTTTCTTTGTATTACTCTTACCTTCTAGCTGACCTCCAATCTATTGACTACTATGATTTTGCTAGTGGCCTGGATTCTCTACTACCCTTTAATTGCTTTTTAGAGTATCCATCTTCAGTTCCAATATCATCCATGCTCAGCAAGTTTACTTTCCCCACAGTTGCCTTGCCAATCTTTAGTCAGCTTTGAATGTCCACTTTGTTATGTTAGCCTTTCACAACCTCCTCTACAAACATTCTACACACCATGTAAAATCCAAACTCATCCCCTTCCTGAGGTTTGACTTAACTGAGAAAGAAATCAACAATAATACAAAGAAGCTTATACCTCCTCTCTTGTCTTGACTAGTCCTAGCATTACTCCCTAAGGACTGCTCAACACACACCCTAGATCTTCTCACCCAAAGAGAGCCAGCCACTCCTCCCTCCCTTACATCCAGATGGGATAATGAGTTGCCTACCTCATTCAATCAGGAGAAACCACTTACATGCTTTCTCAGCAGGATCAATTTCTGATAACAGGATGGAGTGTTTCAGGCAAATGTTTTACTGTTTTACTCCACTTCTCCTAAAATAACAAGTTATCTGTGCTTTCCCGCCATATTGCCCTTTACACTTTTCTCTGTGGAGCCGCTTGCCTTTCTTCCTTCACACCCACTTTTACTGATTTTGCTTGTGACAAATACAAGAAATTGGCCAACTAATGACGGTTTGGTTGAAAGGCAATCAAGGGTAGCCAATATTACTTATACAAGAAAAAACTGATTTGGAACCATGAAATTGTGCATGTAACTAGTGTATTTAGCCACATGGTCTTATTACCATTACCCTCATCCTTTCAGCCCCCTTCCCTATGTTGTTTGCATCTTATTTTACATTATTAGTTGTAAACTCTTCAGGGCAAAGATGAGGTCTGCCTGTGTTTTTGTGAACAACTGGTCCAATCCTAACTGGGGCCTTTCATGGTACAGCTGTACAAATAAAATATCATTATCATGTTAAATATACTTTTTCAGTATTATCTTTCCTATTATCAGTGTGTGACTAAATACAGGTTCTTCTTTTCCAGTCATTCGCTTCTGCCCCATCACTAAATAAAGTAGGCTAATTTCATATTTGACCGAGATTTGCTCACATGGATATGAACTGCCATGTTACAAACACTGGATTGTAGTATCTCAGAATAAAATCAGGCCAAAAGGTATACAGGAGAGAACTTTCATTTACACTTCAATAAATTGCTAACCAACAGTGAGGGAAGAGAAATGCAGAAGAGACCCAAATGTTTAATAGTATTTTGGTAAAACATTTTTAATGTGCCAAAGAATATTATTGGCTCTTTGAACAGATAAGGGAAATGTCAACCACTTGTTTCACAAAAGGGCCTTTATGTGATTGTGCAAATTAGAAGTCTGATGTCAGATGGAAAGAATTCAAGGTACTCGGCCAGAGATGTAACCAATCAGATCTTAGAACAATGAAAAAGTTAGGAAAAAAAGACAGCAACTTTAAGACAAGGAAGAAGTGATCATGACAAGAAGAAGAATCAAGGAGACTGAAGGTACATAGGCAAAAGGATTTAGTTGGTATGATAAATATACAGAGACAAAAGGTGTAGTATCTTTTCAGAACAGCACCTGGCTTCTGAAACAAAAGAAGAAAGAAATGATGGAAAATAAAGTCATGAAAATAAATTTATGCAAAACACTAAAAAGGAATAAGCAAGTGAAGCTGATTTAGATGGGAAGTGGGTCTAGAAAAAACATCTAGCTGCATAAATGTAATATGAGGAACAAAGAATAAAAACAGCTCAAGAACAGCACAGAATTTACTGTCAGCATTGCTAATAAGCATCACAGGGCTGATGAAAGGTAACAGCTGCAGCCTTCTGGATGAGGCAAAAAATAATAATCTACCTACCAAAACATTTGGTCACCCTGCAGTATTCACTAGCCACTATGATTGGAGACATGTTGAGAGATTAAATATTCTGGTAGATAGAAATATTCAGAGAAAATGAGAATACGATTTAGAAGAGAACAACTCAGTGACCAATGCCATATGGTAATAGCAGTTAAATCCATAGTCATGCGCATGAAAACAGCGAACATTCTTCATACAGAAGTCTTCAGCATTTTGTAGAAGGAAGAGAAGTGTTATATTCTACCTGCAGCATGCTCCATTAAAAGAGAACTGAAGTGATGGGAGCTATATAAATATTTACTCAATGATTTGACATATATGCATTTTTGAACTTAACAGAATTTTTTTAAATACCTGTAAGTGTTTTGATCTCTTCATTCAGTGGAACAAATCCTGCCCCAACTCCTGAATAGGATCCTAGACACAGCAGAACTAGTGCTCTGAACAAAGAAATCCTGGGTCACCAAATTTGGGGACTAATTTACCCAGTTTGTTCTGAATTAAAGTTTGTACAGGGACTGGATGTTTGAGATGGATTTATTTCGTCCTTAAGTCATACCTTCCTGATACTAAATGGCATAATTGTATAGAGATGTTTTAACAGAGCAACCAGAGGCAGAATTAGGTACCCACCCAAATATCTCCAGTTTAAAAAAATAAAGTGCCAATCTCTCTCTGTCCCCTTTCCTCCTCCAGACTTAATCTATAACCCACTGAAGTCAATGGAACGACGCACATTGATTTAAATGGGCTCTGGTTCAGAGTCTAGATGACCTGGCACCAGACTACTAAAAACAGAACTTTATCTTGTCTCTCAACCTTAATAGGGTCCCCAGTTGAAACTATGAGCTGAATTTTTAAATCCAGACTCAGCTTGTACATATCCACCTGCTGAACCCCCAAACTCCTGTATTTATGCACAGTTTGGACAACTCCATGGGCAGCTGCTCATTTGGATATGCAGTTACCTAGTTAGCCTATGGAAATATCCCATCTGAACAAACAATGCACCTTCTTTGGACACATTTCTTGCTTTGGCATAGGAATATTTTTAAATCCTCTCACCATTAAGGTTGCCTTCCTAGTTGCAATCATTTCAGATTGAAAACTTCATGAATTAAGGTACTTATTGAGGGCCAAATATGCTCCCTGGCACAGAGCCTAAATAGCTGTCTTGGGCACTGGGGAATTCTACAGGGGAATTCCTTTAAAATATGGGGTACAGTCATGCTGAGGAGGTTATTTTAGCCTTCATTCTGGAGTAGGCTCCCTGGCTCTAATGTTCCCTCTTTTCATGGGAGTTGGACTTTAGGATAAATATAATGGTAGATGCTTTGATCTGGCCCACCCATTAGTCCCCTCCTGTCTTGCTCCCAAGCACTTCATGAATACAGTCATGCACAGAGACCTTGCAGAATTGAACTTCCCATCATGAAGGTATTGAGCATCGTCAGGGACAGCCTCCATTCTCAGAGGATTCAGCATAGACATGGAAGCGGGGATAAGATTTACGCAAATGAAGCCATATTTATATTTCTTCCCTGAAAAGTGATTAGCAGTCATTTCATAGAGTTCCTCCCATGTGCTCCTTTCCTTTACATCCTGACATCTCACATCTTGTTTTATCCAGAGCAGACACACCCCAAAAAATAAACCCAACCAACCACCACCTCTCTTCATTTACTTGCATTTGACTTCCAAAGAGCAATTAAATATCAGTTAGAGCCCCAACATTTTGGAATTTTTTGTCCTATGTGAAGGTCACAAACAGGGTACAAAAGCTTTGAAAGCTAGTATTTTGGGATGGATTAAACTGGCCATTAAAGAAGTATCTCCAGAAGAAATTCTGGTCCATTCAACCATATCTGTGGCAGCCAGAAGGACAGAAATAAAGTGCCTTATAAAATTTGCTATCGTTCTTTCAGCAAACACTAGAAAATGAGGATACAAGAACCTGATGGAGACTGAGATTTTGCAAACCACTCACTGTGTTTTGAGTTCACAAATTTTGCAAAACTTTTTCAAGTTTGCAGTTTTTTGTGGAAGGGAGCTGTAATTCACACTTGTTTTCAAGGGTGATTCCATTTTAAAAACATTTTTCTAACTAAAGAGAAGCCTGTACGGTGCAATAGGGATAAAAGACCACCAGCCAAAAGGTAGGCTGGTAGAAGTCAGTTTCTTCAACTATCTAGAACCAACTCTGTGTAATCTAACGTAACCTAATTTTTCCATCACCTACCAACTTAGATTTAAAAGTTACTCTATATCTGACTGATTTTTCAATAGTTTCTAACAGAATTCATTTTTTTTAATCTTAATGTGCCTTGTAAGACTCAAATTGCTGCCTGAACATACAATGCAATGGCAGTAAAACAGCTCTGTTCACTCGAGTCAATCTCTTCCATAGCACTAAGCCTGGACAGACAGGCTTGGAGCAAGGCAGTTCCAGCAGTAGGCAGTTCCCCTCAATCCTTCTCTCCTTCCCTTACAAAGTGTCTCCACTACTGAGCTCCATCTGCATCCTCCCCCTACATGTGGAGAAATGGCTGTTAAGTCTACCTAACTGGACAAGATCACAACCTCCCAGAAGGTAAGATATGTGGAGCTGATTATAAAGTGTGGTCTAAGTTCAGAGTCCTCAAATCCATCTACCCACCCACTCCCATTCTTTTTATAGGAATTTTGCGCAAATTCAGATATGTTGTTTCAGTAGCAAAATTCCATGAATCTCAAAGGGAGCAAGAGCAGGTCCTTTCTATTTTGACATATATTCCAATACTCTACCTAAAAGTTAGCATATTCATTCACTTATCTATTACTCTGAACATTAGTGAATCATGCCTATTGTACCACTATTTATATTTTCCTCCAAGAAACATAAATATAACTGAATGACTTCAGCAGAAATTTCTCTTTTAATCAAAAAGAATAACAAAACAGTACATGGAAGTAATTTCCTGGTATGAAGATGTTAGCCTAAATGTTTTGATTGTATTATGTCAATTTCATAAAATGGAATTTCTAGATTATAAAAGCATCTTGAGCAGATTACAAAATGCTTAAGTGCTGGATATCAGTAATTCAATAAAGTCAATAGGAAGCTGACATTATACTTTTTCCATCTCATCTATGATTTACTCAAAAGCTCTACCTAGGTTTTATATTTCTATGATTTTGTGTATTATTTGTATAAGCAACACTTGCAGATTATGAGTTTAACCAACTTCAGACACTGAAACGACATATAGTCTACTTCAAGTTTAACTTCATCAGCTTCCTCCACTATAGTTCTGACCTATTTGGCCTTAGTTAATAGAACAAACTGTAATTTAAAGTAGGACACATTTAAGATGAAATAAAGAAATTGTATTTCACTTATAACGTTACAGTTGCTTGTCAAAGAAAATTGTTTAAGCAAGTAATTCTGAAAGTAATTTCACCTATTAAGTGCCAGGTTATGCGTAAGAGCAGGAGGATGCCCCGTGCTCAGGGGCAAGCCACAATGGCAGTTAGAGCACTGTACTGTATATAAAACAGAATAATACACTCAAACTACAATAACAGTGTAGAGAGGTTAACAGGGTGCAGAGAAAAAGAGGCACATGGCATCAAAATTAGAAGCTTCAATAGACCAAGTCCTGAAGTCCTGACTTAGTCTGTACTCAATCAGAATTCTAGCTGAAGAAAATTTAGAACTCGTATAGCACGTCTGATCCATATAGCTCAAAGTGTTTTACAAAAATAGACATTGAAGTTAATAGGAAATTTGCCTGGGGAAGAAATGAGTAGCATTTGTCTCAATAAGACGCAAAAACGTCTAGCGTTAAGCAGATCTAATACATTATATAGGGAAGCAAAGATAAAAGCATCACTGTATCCTGTAATAGTGCAGCAGATAATGTAATACGAACGGTATATTAACATTTTTTTCAGGTCAGGATTAGGATTTTTTAAAAGTAAGACATAGTTTCCTAGTATATAGGTTTACTATTGTTTACTTCAGAGATTGTGAATGGGAGGGGAGGTCCACAAGACAATCATAAAAACCCACTGGCAACCACAGCAATTGCTTATGCGGAAAAGTAATATTGGGAAAGTATTTAATGTAATTTTTGCTGTCTTTATGAAATTTAGCAGCTGGAAACATTAGTTCAGCCAGATCTCCAGAACACTGGCAGTCCACATATCACAGTTCTGAGAATCTCAGCCAACGATATACCAGAGGTTCCCAAGGAGACTAAAGAAGTTAGGCACCCACCTCTCACTGAAATTCAATGGAAGTTGGACACTTAATTTCCTTAGGTGCCTTTGAAAATCCCACTCATAAGGTATATCATTGATGACAATTGTATATTTGCACTTGAGATTATATTATGTATTGTAAATTATTCATATGTGTATTCCTTTTAATGTTGTAATTTTCTTCAGGGGATCGCAGGAGTCTCAAGACTCCTGCCTAACAATGCTGGCAGATGCACACATTTTAGGATTAATGAAAGCTTGTTTATTGTAGTTCTAATAGTACTTTGAGAAAACTAGTTGTCAAAAAGAAAGAAAACACAAATAAAACCAAACCACACAACCACCACCAAGAGAAAGGTTAGGGATGGCAAGATAAAATTATTCTACATGAATAATTCTCTTTGATATCTTTTATAGTAAGATTTTATTTTACAGAAGTCAGCAAAGAAGAAAACTGCTTTTCAAATGATTTTAAATTAGGGGTTCCTGAGTACCAGAGCCATCTTAACTAACTTCATGATAACATACGTATATACCCTCAATTAATACATTGATTGAAAGAGTACTTTTTTACCTGTAACAAGATTAGTTTTGCCATACCTACTAGGACAAGATAACCATTCAACATTACTTGAAGAATTAGACATGATAAGGGCTTGGGAAATGGACTTGACATTTACTAGCTCAAAGTCTAAGCCCACTAGTTAGAGTGAAAAATGCCTGCGCTGGCAGAACCTCCAAATCCACATCCTCTGCAATTTAAAGGAATATGCCTTTTATGATTCATTCATTGTATGGTATATTTATACAATGTGCCAAACGACAGTAGCTTGTGTTTCCTGATTTTCTTTTACTTTCTTTCCCTTCCTCGCTGCGCTCTTTCCTTCCTATAAAGGAATACCTTTTCCTGTATTGATTGTTTGTAGTCTATTGTTTCCTCTTTCTTTCCCTACATTGCATACTTTTCTCCTGCCCTTGATATTGTCTGCTCCCCTTCAATATCCCACTACTCTTATATAATTTATCAATCTCTGTCTCTCCCACATCCTTGCATTCACAGTTTTACCCCCATCCATCTTTTGATGCATAGGCTTTGAAACAATTAGCAGACACCCTGTTAACAAGCAAACTAAACTAAAATGATGAGCCCCATTGTCCAGGGAAAATATGCAGAGGAGAAGCCAAATCACTCTGCCCACCCATGTGTGGATAGTTCTATTACTTCTTTAAATCAGTATCAAGAAGCTAGGCAGGAAGGAAGACTCTGCTTCACTGTAGAAAGAGAATAGATTTAGAGATAAAACTACTTCTCTTTTTCTAATAAGGTCATGCATTCCTTCTTAGAGGAGAATAACTCCTATGACTTTTTCCATTGCATATAACACCTCCACTTGTTGGGAAAGAAGAAGGTGCTTGGATTCCTATCAGGATGCTGTTCTTGGACCCTATTTGGAGTCCCCATATTTTGTTGCCTTCAGCTAATAAATGAGAAGAGGATGTTGGTGGGAGGTTTCTGCTAATCAGTTCCTCTCACCTTTGGGTGCTACTCTTCAGTGAATAGCTCCACTGCCTACCACTCCGGGAATTCATGGCTCTTAAGCAGCACCAGAGTAAAGAGAGACCTTATCCTTGACAGTTTCACTCCTGTCCAGCTCACTTTCACCTGAGGTCCTAGCAAACCTACATTATTCCAAGACATAATCAAAGCCCACAACAATTCCAATATCTAGCCAAAGCCACAGCACCATGCAGACTATTGCATGAGGCAGCCAGTGAGCCTCCAACATGATCCCAAGCCTTCCTGTGAATCCAATACCATTCTGCACTGAAGATGGGCTGGTGCCTAATTCTAAGGAAAGGGGGACTATTACCCAACTCCCAATCTCAGCAGAGGTGGGAGAAGTAGCTATCTACCTTCCCCTCTTTCATTTTAGTCTAACCCCAACTGCCTGATGTGGCAATCCTGAATAACAATCATCAACTAAGTGAACCACAAACCTGTGCATATTCACCAACAGAATGAGCTGCTGACCAGGGAAACCCATACAATTACTGCAAAGCCCAGATACACACAAATGGCTGTAACTATGACAACCTGTCCTACAGAATCACAGAATATTAGGGTTGGAAGAGACCTCAGGAGGTCATCTAGTCCAATCCCCTGCTCAAAGCAGGACCAACAACTACTAAATCATCCCAGCCAGGGCTTTGTCAAGCCGGGCCTTAAAAACCTCTAAGGATGGAGATTCCACCACCTCCCTAGGTAACCCATTCCAGTGTTTCACCACTCTCCCAGTGAAATAGTGTTTCCTAATATCCAACCTAGACCTCCCCCACTGAAACTTGAGACCATTGCTCCTTGTTCTGTCATCTGCCACCACAGAGAACAGCCGAGCTCCATCCTCTTTGGAATCCCACTTCAGGTAGTTGAAGGCTGCTATCAAATCCCCCCTCACTCTTCTCTTCTGCAGACTAAACAAGCGCAGTTCCCTCAGCCTCTCCTTTTTAGTCATGTGCCCCAGCCCTCCAATCATTTTCGTTGCCCTCCGTTGGACTGTCTCCAATTTGTCCACATCCCTTCTATAGTGGGGGGACCAAAATGGGATGGAATACTCCAGGTGTGGCCTCACCAGTGTCGAATAATCACTTCCCTCAATCTGCTGGCAATGCTCCTACTAATACAGGTCAATATGCCATTGGCCTTCTTGGCAACGACAATGCTGACTCATATCCAGCTTCTCATCCACTGTAATCCCCAGGTCCTTTTCTGCAGAACTGCTATTTAGCCAGTCAGCCCCCCAGCGTGTAGCGGTGCATGGGATTCTTCCTTCCTAAGTGCAGGACTCTGTACTTGTTCTTGTTGAACCTCTTCAGATTTCTTTTGGCCCAATCCTCCAATTTGTCTAGGTCACTCTGGACCCTATCCCTACCCTCTAGCGTATCTACCTCTCCCCACAGCTTAGTGTCATCTGCAAACTTGCTGAGGGTGCAATTCATCCCATCATCCAGATCATTAATAAAGATGTTGAACAAAACCAGCCTCAGGACCAACCTCTGGGGCATTCCGCTTGATACCGGCTGCCAACTAGATATCGAGCCGTTGATCACTACACATTGAGCCCAACAATCTAGCCAGCTTTCGATCCACCTTATAGTCCATTCAATCAATCCATACTTTAACTTGCTGGCAAGAATACTGTGGGAGATTTTATCAAAAGCTTTGCTAAAGTCAAGGTATATCACATCCACCGCTTTCCCCATATCCACAGAGCCAGTTATCTCATGATAGAAGGCAATCAGGTTAGTCGGACATGACTTGCCCTTGGTGAATACATATTGACTGTTCCTGATCACCTTCCTCACCTCCACATGCTTCAAAATGGATTCCTTGAGGACCTGCTCCATGATTTTGCTGGGGACAGAAGTGAGGCTGACCGGGTTCTCTTTCTTCTCTTTTTTAAATATGGGCACTATATTTGCCTTTTTCCAATCGTCCAGGACCTCCCCAATCGCCACAGATTTTCAAAGATAATGGCCAATTGCTCTGCAATCACATCAACCAACTCCCTCAGCACCCTTGGATGCTAACTAACCAAGCCATACTGGCAGTGCTACAGGAAAAATGATTTTCCATGCAACAAATAATCTGATGAGAAGTGTGGGGGAGGTCAGGACAGAAAGAGGACTGTGTGTCCTAGGGGCTGCCATTTATGAGTGGAAGAGTCCTACTGTAACCCAGCAAATCCCACCGATTGCTAGTAGCACTAGAACTGCCCACCATTAGCCTCTCTCAACAGGGAGGGCTTCTGTTGCCTGGCAGTTGCCATGACCATCACCTGCCTTCCACTCTCTGGTGGTGTGTGGGTCCTGTTGTATAAGTCTACAATCCAGTGCTGGCTATGATGGGCTTGCACTATCGGAAGAGAAGGCAATATTACTCAGTTTTCACACACTTCTCAAAACGTCAACTAAAGATATTGGTTAACATTAATGGAGAATCTCCCAGGTATAGGTATTAGATGAATGTTTATTGGTCTAGTAAGTGATGGCAACAAATCTCTCATTAGCTTAAAACTGTAGCTATTGTACAGTAGAGGTGTTTAATTCTGCCACTCTCTTCCTACACTGAGTTATACTAAGTGGTGTATCTAATGTGTATTAATAGTGGTGTATTCTTTACACACTAATAATTTTCAAATCAACATCTGCATCCCTTTGTCAATTGGCCCTCCTTTATTAGTATCACTGAGCGGATATGAATATTATAATTTCTACTTTAAAAGTGTTCTCAGAAATAAAGAATGTGGAGGATCAACATGTCAGCTTGCACACCAGTAAGAGACTATATCACTCATCATTTCTTTTAAGATTTGTGATTCTATTGAGATGCTATGTATTGAAATATCTCACAAACATGGAAAGGATGGTCTCCAGTGACAACAATATGTCAACGATGTCAAAACACTGTCAAATAAAACTGCTATGCTTACTGTTCAGACTTTATCAGCATGTAGTTTCCACTGTTATTTTATAATTGTCAATGTGTTTTCATAGTTCCAGCCCTACATGATTAATAATTTTACACACTTCCATTCAGATATAACATAGGAATGTTTCTGAACATTCAAGAGCTATACTCTTCATAACACAAGGCCATTTTTCCTCTTTAATATGTATAGCTTTTTTTTGTTTACTCGGTGTTAAAATGACATTGTATGAAGACAGCAGAATACAGTGTAAAGCTATATGAAATGTTTGCACTGAAATTAAAGACAAAATTGAATATTATAGCATTAAGGTATGAAATAAAAAATTGTCCTATTTTTGTTGAAAAAAATTGGGACAGAGTAATCACAACATTTAGACACAAAAATGGGCTGCCTTTGAATAAAACTGAAAATGATTAAAATGCACTGGATTATTGAGGAAACATTAGCAAAAATCACTCAAAATGCAATTCCAAACACATCTGTTAAAATTTCTCAATTTTGCATGAGTTCTGCTGCTATGGTAATCTCAGAAAGCTTGTATTGTATATACAACTCTTAAGGAGGCATGTGAAGTGGTTCAATCCCCCCAGGCGCACCTCCTTGTAACTATGCATGATGTAGCACCTCTCTCCCCAACTGACACCTCTTGCTGATGGTTCCTCTGGTAGTCTGCCCCTTCAGTGACTCAGCCCTCCTGCCAGGCCAGTAGCTGTGTCTACCCTTCTCAGAATATACAAGTAGCCCCACAAAGGGCAGCCTCACTGTCAGACAAGGGATTCCACGGCTCTAAGGTCCCAGAGTTGTTTCCCTCTGAGTTAAAAATTCTTCCTAGTCCATATTCACCTGTATTCAGGGTAGGCTCTTTGCTTTCAGCCCCATTCAGGAGTGGGTAGGGGAAACCTGAGCCCACCCACTCTACCAGATTTCAATCCAGGGCCCTGTGGTGAGCAGCACCATAAAGGTGCTGTGCTGCTGCTCTCCTGGATTGCTTCCTAGCACACTCCTTACACCAAAAGGCAAAGCAAACACATCTAAATAAAAATAAATTGAGGATAAATCCCAGATGTTGCAAGTATCCAGCATCCTTTTTAGCTCAGCAGATCAGGTAAGTTCTCAATAGTCAGGGATCCCAGGCAGTTGGATCTCCTATAGCAGAGGCTTCCTCAGAGGAGCTAACACTATAGGTCTGTTCACCGCCACTAGCTGCCTGCTACTGAACTACTCTGTGGCTGCTCCTCTTTCAAGCTCCTCCTCCAGCCCATGCATGCTTTGTAGGCGGCGCAGAGTGGGGCTGCCTAGGACCAAAGTAGCTCTTTAACCCCTTCCTCTCCAGTGTGGGGTTTGTACACCCTCTCACAAGGCAACATTGTTTAACAGAGAGACCAGCAGTGAATGAGGATACCTGAGCTCCACTCAATTTTGAGAAAGTTAATAAACATATATTTGCTTCAGTTACCCCCAGGGAAATAATATCAGTTACATATATTTGCCAAGCACTCTGATATATTTGGATGAAAGACTCTGCATAAGTACAAAATTTTATTATTAGAGCTACAGACATTTTAAAATACAAAAACCTAAATCCTATATGGTTGTCTATTTTTTCCACAACCCTCTAAAGTTCTTATGTTAGTGTCAATTATAAAGAATTAAATTTTAACTTCAAGAAAAGAGTGAATTATACATAATATACAACAGGCAACTGTGAATTATGAAGCTATAATTCAATCAAGGGGTTCTAGAAAATTCATAATCTATGAAAGTGAAGGAAAAATTAGACTGAATTCAAGCACAATATCCAGTATTTTATATAGTATGTTTTATCCTTCCCTCTTCCTCTGACAGAATGAATTTTTTCTGCTGCATTTTGTGACTAATTTAATCCCTTCCTTACTACTTTATATAATAAAACAAAATGATGATATGCAGTTGCAAACAGTTAGATACTTACAAGCAAAGCAATGAATATTTTCCTAATTAGGGCCCAATTCCAGACTTACTACATGCACTAAGGACTTGATTTACCAAAACAATTAAACACATACCTAACTTTAAGCATGTGCTTAAATCCCATTGATATCAATCAGGATGTAAATCCCCTTGAAGTCTATATAAGATTTACATGCAGAAAGACAGTAGAATATAAATAGTTGTAGCCTCAGTAATCAATAATTTTATTGCAGTTTAAACTGATCTAAAGTACTTAGGTGGTACAGATTTTTCAAAAAGCTTTTAGAGTTTTGAAACTGAACTAGCAGGTAATGATTTTATCCCTGTTTTGATTATACGGTGGCTTTAAATAGCTGTCCATATTTATAGCATGTTGGAATATATATAGGTTGTCCGATGAAGATCTCTGACAAAGGTGAAGTTTCCTGTATGTCTCCCTGCAATGGGAAATTTAAAAGCCTGGCATTTTCCCTCTAGTCAATGTCTGTTTGTAGTTTGAAGATAACATTAGCCTGAAGTTATATTTTTTAAAATTAGGAAAATACTTTCTGTGTATTCAGACAACGATGGGGCTCAAAATGTGTCTTCTTCGTAACCTGCCTACACAGTACCTGTCTCTATAGTCCTCCTCTCTTCTATTTAATATCACTTTCACATTAGTAGCATCTGCAGTTGCAGTCACCATAATGTCGTGAGATCCTCAACAGGCATGAATCTTAGGCCAAAGCCTGAGATTATACACAGGTGCAATCTATTTTGTTGGTGGCTTCAAGGTTGCCAGTGGCAGCCATGCAACAAGTGAGCTGGAGGGCATCCCTCTTATACTTCCTGTCCCGCCCTTCTGTTTCCAGCACAGGGGGTGAGGCTGGCTTCACTTTGTCCACCCTGGGTGTGCAGAGCAGTTCCTCCCCATCAGACTTGAAGGGAGGCCACTCTGTTTCACTACACCAGAGGTGGGCAAACTATGGCCAGCGGGCCACATCCGGCCAGTGGGACCCTCCTGCCTGGCCCCTGAGCTCCTGCCCCAGGAGGCTCACCCCCAGGCCCTCCCGCACTGTTCTCCTTCCCCTGCAACCTCAGCTCGCCCCGCCGCAGGCGCTATGCTCTGGGCGGCAAGCTCCTGGGGCAGTGCAGCTACAGAGCCTGGCCTGACCCAGTGCTCTGTGCTGCGTGGTGGGATGGCTAGCTCCAGCCAGGTGGCGCAGCTGCCTATCCTGCTACTCTGGGTGGCGCGGCTGTAGCGCTGCCAGCCACCAGTGTTCGAGACAGCGCAGTAAGGGGGCAGGGAACGGGGGGGGGGGGTGGATAAAGGGCAGGAGAGTTCAGGGTGGTGGTCAGGGGGCGGGGGTGTGGATAGGGGTCAGGGCAGTCAGAGGGCGGGGTCCAGTCAGCACCACTGACCAGGCCATTAAAAGTCCGGTCAGTGCAGTGGGGCTAAGGCAGGCTCCCTACGTGCCCTGGCTCCACGTGGCTCCTGGAAGCAGCAACATATTCCCCCTCCGGTTCCTAGGTGTAGGGGCAGCTAGCGGGCTCCGCACAGGAACCACAGCCAATAGGAACTGCGGGGGCGGCACCTGCAGACAGGGCAGTGTACAGAGCCACCTGGCTGCACGTCTGCATAGGAGCTGGATGGGGGACATACTGCTGCTTTCGAGAGCTGCTTGAGTTAAATGCCACCCAGAGCCTGAACCCCTGACCCCCTCCCATGCCCCAACCCCCTGCCCCAGCCCTGATCTTCTTCCTGCCCTCTGAACCCCTCAGTCTCAGCCTGTAGCCACCTCCTGGACCCCAAATCCCACATCCCCAACCCCACCCCATAGTCCACACCCCCAGCTGGGACCCTCACCCATCCCACGCACCAATCCCCTGCCCCAGCCCTAATCCCTCTCCCACCCTCCAAACCCCTTGGTCCCAGCCCAGAGCTCCCTCCAAACCCCAAACCCCTCATCCCCAGTTCCACCCCAGATCCCGCACCCCAGCAGAAGTCCTCACCCCATGCACCAACCCCCTACCCCAGCCTCGATCCCCCTCCCACTTTCCAAACTCCTTAGTCCCAGCCTGGAGCACCCTCCTGCACCTCAAACCCCTCAGCCCCACCCCAGAGCCCACCCCCCCAGCCAGAGCCCTCACGCCCTCCTGCATTCCAACCCACTGCCTCAGCCCGAAGCCCCATCCTGCACCCTGAACTCCTCATTTCTGGCCTCATCCCAGAGTCCACACCCCCAGATGGAGCCCTCACCCCCTCCCACACCCCAACCCCCTAAGCCAGCCCAATGAAAATGAGCGAGAGAGTGAGGGTGGGGACAGTGAGTGACAGAGGGAGGGGGGATAGAGTGAGTGGGGCACTGACCTCGGAGAAGGGGCAGGGAAGGGACTGGGCCTTGGAGGAGGGGAGGGGCAAGGGTGTTTGATTTTGTGCTAGTAGAAAGTTGGCAACCCTAAAAATAACTCTCTGGCTTCTTATTTAGACGTTTCAGTCCATTTTTGTGCTCTTAGGGATTGTCTACACAGGGACATTCAGGAACTTAATCAAAATTAAAGGCATGAATTTTAAATGGATTAATTAATCTGCATTAAACCACTGTGTGGACACTCTTTCAGAATTAAACTGGTCTTAGTTTGGTGGAATTAAGATTATCTTTAGGCAATGCCTTCATGCCTGCTGTACTGTGGATTCTTACGTGAAGAGTGCAGCATATACTTTTAGTTTTAAGAATTGCTAAATAATATGAATTACATAGAATCTCAGTGCTTTGAGCAGTCCAAACAGCCAATAAATTTACCCTTGTTTTTATATATATAATATAATACACACACACACACACACACACACACACACACACACACACACTGTTTACCTACAATCTTATAAAACTCATTTTTTTCCCATATAAAACAGTCTCTTAAATATAAATTATGGACAAACAGAATAAAATCAACTGGTGTGAATGTCAGCTCCCAAAATCAAAACAAGATGATTGTAACTACTAAAACATTTAACTAGCTGATATCTATGAAGGTTTGCTGCCTGGCTCATCTCTGTAATAGTGGTATTAAAAGCTCAAGCATGGTGCAAGAATTAACCAAAACAGGCATTACAAAGATTATTTAAGATCTGTTCTGCTCTTAACTCTCTTGAGCAAAAATATCAATTATACTACAGTGTATAACTTAAATACATAACTGAATTGAACTGAATCGTTTCCATGTGATCAAATGTTGCTTAAAGCACAAACAAGGTTCTACTATCCCTGTATATCCTGAGCTAATGTTTACATATTATCTCTATTATCAAATCCTATAAGTTTTCCCTCTTTAAGTACTGTTCAATGGGGGGATTCTTTTGGTCAGAACTTTTTACATGTTTCTCTAGCTTCCCAATGGCAGTCCTGTTATGGCAGATGCTCTGGTTTCATTCTTAACACATCCCAGATATTTCCATCTTCCCTTCTGGATTACTTTGGAAAAAAGGACTTGAACTCTGACAGTTATAAATGTATTCCATTTAAAGAGGCATTTGCTTTCCAAGGCATTTCAATGTCTGTCTGTACCTTCCAGTATTCACATCAATATGATAAGGTGGAAATAACATTTGAGTTGAATATTCATAGTTTGGTCTTTAAGTTGTAGATTTTCAGTGACCAAATCTTGTTTAAGCTGGTGAATGCAAATGCTGCCTTGCCAATTCATGACACTGGCTTGCATGATACTCCCAAAGTATTCAACTGATTCTTGTATTTCTTTGTTTTCTGACATAATGCTTAAGTTGGGAGTTGTACAGGTTCTCATTAGATTTGTTTTCAAAACTAAATTATTAACCCCATCTTTTTTGCAATGCTGGACAATCTTTTGGCCTTTTCCTCACATGTTGGCTAAACTGTCACTTATGTCATCAGCAAAATCTAATTTTTCTAGCGTACTGTTAACCCATGAGATGCCTGTGTTATATCCGTCTACACTTTATCTCATAATGAAGTCAATGGCAATGTCAAACAGGAGAAGAGAGAGAATGCATACTTGTTTGACACCAGTGCCTACGTTAAACCATTCACTGAAATCGGTGTTAACTTTGGGTACGTCTACACTACGGGACTATTCCGAATTTGCATAAACCGGTTTTGTAAAACAGATTTTATAAAATCGAGTGCACGCGGCCACACTAAACACATTAAATCGGTGGTGTGCGTCCATGGTCCGAGGCTAGCGTCGATTTCTGGAGCGTTGCACTGTGGGTAGCGATCCCGTAGCTATCCCATAGTTCCCGCAGCCTCCCCCGCCCCTTGGCATTTCCGGGTTGAGATCCCAGTGCCTGATGGGGCAAAAATCATTGTCGCGGGTGGTTCTGGGTACAGCCTCACCCCTCCCTCCCTGAGCAGCAGACAACCGTTTCGCGCCTTTTTTTGCTTGGTGAACTGTGCAGACGCCATAGCACAGCAAGCATGGACCCTGCTCAGCTCCATACCGCAATCGTGAATGTTTTAAACACCTCGCGCACTCTTGTGCAGTCTATGGTGAACCAGGACCTTCAATCCGAGGCGAGGAGGAGGCGGATATGGCAGCGCGGCGATGACAGTGATGAGGACGTAGACACAGAATTCTCTCAAACCGTGGGCCCCTGCGCTTTGGAGATCCTGATGGTAATGGGGCAGATTCTATCCATTGAACGCCGATTTTGGGCCCGGGAAACAAGCACTGACTGGTGGGACCGCATTGTGTTGCAGGTGTGGGACGATTCCCAGTGGCTGCGAAACTTTCGCATGCGTAAGGGCACTTTCATGGAACTTTGTGACTTGCTTGCCCCTGCCCTGAAACGCCATAATACCAAGATGAGAGCAGCCCTCACAGTAGAGAAGCGAGTGGCGATAGCCCTGTGGAAGCTTGCAACGCCAGACAGCTACCGGTCAGTCGGGAATCAATTTGGAGTTGGAAAATCTACTGTGGGGGCTGCTGTGATGCAAGTAGCCAAAGCAATCACTAAGCTGCTGCTATGAAAGGTTGTGACTCTGGAAAACGTGCAGGCCATAGTGGATGGCTTTGCTGCACTGGGATTCCCTAACTGTGGGGGGGCGATAGATGGAACCCATATCCCTATCTTGGCACCGCAGCGCCAGGGCACCCAGTACGTAAACCGGAAGGGGTACTTTTCAATGGTGCTGCAAGCACTGGTAGATCACAAGGGACGTTTCACAAACATCCACGTGGGATGGCCAGGGAGGGTTCATGACGCTCGTGTCTTCAGAAGCACTACTCTGTTTAAACGGCTGCAGCAAGGGAATTACTTCCCAGACCAGAAAATAACAGTTGGGGATGTTGAAATGCCTGTAGTTATCCTGGGGGACCCAGCCTACCCCTTGATGCCATGGCTCATGAAGCCATACACAGGCAGCCTGGACAGTGGTCAGGATCTGTTCAATTACAGGCTGAGCAAGTGCAGAATGGTGGTGGAATGTGCATTTGGCCGTTTAAAGGCGCGCTGGCGGACATTACTGACTCGCTCAGACCTCAGCCAAACCAATGTCCCCTATGTTATTACTGCTTGCTGTATTCTCCACAATCTCTGTGAGAGTAAGGGGGAGAACTTTATGGCGGGGGGGAGGCTGAGGCAAATCACCTGGCCGCTGATTACGCGCAGCCAGACACCAGGGAGATTAGAAGAGCACACCAGGAAGCGGTGTTCACATCAGAGAAGCTTTGAAAACGAGCTTCATCAATGGCCAGGGTACAGTGTGACTGCTGTGTTTGTTGATGAACACCCAACCCCCTTGATTGACTCAGTCCCTGTAAGCAACTCCCCCTCCCCCTTCGAGTACAGCTTACTTATGCAAATAAAGTCACTCTCATTTAAAAAGCATGAATTCTTTATTGATTCATTATAAAAAGAGGGAGAGAAGTAAGGGTGTGGTTTGGGAGGAGGATAGGAGGGATGGAGAAGGCCATTAAAAAAAATTCACAGTAACGACATCCTTCTGGTTGGGCTGTCCACGGGGGTGGAGTGGGCGGGTGCACGGAGCCTCCCCCCACGCGTTCTTACACGTCTGGGTGAGGAGGATGTGGAACATGGTGAGGGTTGAGGGTGGTTATACAGGGGCTGCAGCGGCACTCTGTGATCCTGCTGCCGTTCCTGAAGCTCCACAAGATGCCGGAGCATGTCAGTTTGATCACGCAGCAGCCCCAGAGTTGCATCCCGCCACCGCTGATCTTCCTGCCGCCACCGCTGATTTTCCTGCCGGTCTTCCTGCCGCCACCTCTCATCTCTGTTGTCCCTCCTGTCCTCACGTTCATCCCTCCTGTCCTCACGTTCACTGGCCTCTTTCCTGTAATTTGAAACCACGTCCTTCCACTCATTCAGATGAGCTCTTTCATTGCGTGTAACTTCCATAATATCCGAGAACATCTCATCTCGCGTCTTCTTTTTCCTCCGCCTTATCTGTGCTAGCCTTTGGGATGGAGGAGGGATGGTTGAAAAATTTGCAGCTGCATGAGGGAGATAAATATTTAGAAAGATACATTTTACAGAACAATGGTTATACTCTTTCACAGTGAACAGCACTATTCACCTAGCACATGTGATTTCCCTACAAGGTCGCATTTTTCATCTTAATAGTGAGTGCTTGCAGCTCTGGAGTTACAGATCTCACAGACACAGGTCCGGGCATCAGAATTCAGCTTGCATGCGGCCATGGTAAGCCACTGTCTTTCGGCTTCTGTAGTGATTTACCCCTCCCCCCCAACGCATGGCTAATACCACGCTAGCTCCCTGCTAATCAACAACCTTCCCACCCACCCCCACCCACTGCGTGTCTGGTAGCTTGGGGAAGATCGCCGGTGACCAAACACAGAAAAGATCATCAGTATTTCACTCCTCCCCTCCCCCCGCTTCGCTACGTGCAGGAAAGTGTTTTTTTTAAGCTGCTGCAGTCCACGAACCCAGTAGAAAAATGGCCACCCCCCTTACTTAAATTCCTGATTTTTAACCAGGTTATCCTGAACGATATCACTTTGCTTAGGATAACAGAACAAGATAAAGAGCGGATGCTTCTTGAATGCCAGCAGTCACCGGGACCATACGCTGCTATGCTTTGCCACGCAATGATACCTGATTACTTGCTACATGCATGGCGTGGTAAAGTGTCCTACCATGGTGGGCGGAACAAGGCTGCCTAGCCCAGAAACCTTCTGCAAAGGCTTCTGGAGTACCTACAGGAGCGCTTCATCGAGATGTCCCTGGAGGATTTCCTCTCAATCCCCGGACATGTTAACAAACTTTTCTAAGTAACTATACTGTCTGCGAATGCATCCCAAGTCCTCAGGGCAAATCAATCATTAAAAAAGGCTTGCTTAAAAAACAATGTTTGCTATTTGCAAAGGTACACTCACCAGAGCTCCGTTCCATGGCGTCATTGTCTGGGATAGTGGCTTGTGAGGGCTGGGAGGACGGTAATTCCGTCAGGGTGATAAAAAGCTCCTGGCTGCTGGGGCTCATGGAGTGCTGTGTGCTCTCTGCTAGGTCTTCCTCCTCTTCTTCATCTTCATCTTCCCCGTCTGCATAATCCTCAGCCATGGCAGAGATTACAACCCCCAGCTCGGAATCCACGATCAGGGGTGGGGTACTTGTGGCGCAGCCCCCTAAAATTGCATGCAGCTCAGCATAGAAGCGGCATGTTTTTCGACCTGCCCCGGACCTTCCGTTTGCTTCTTTGGTTTTCTGGTAGGCTTGTCTGAGCTCCTTAACTTTCACTCTGCACTGCACTGAGTCCCTGCTGTGGCCTTTATCCGTCATAGCCTTAGAAATTCTTTCAAATACTTTTTCATTTCGTCTTTTGGAACGCAGTTCTGTTAGCACTGAATCCTCTCCCCAGATAGCGATCAGATCCAGTACCTCCCATGCAGTCCATGCTGGGGCTCTTTTACGATTCTCAGGAGACTGCATTGTTAACTGTGCTGATGAGCTGTGCGTGGTCACCTGTGCTGATGAGATCTCCACGCTGGGGAAGCAGGAAATGAATTTCAAAAGTTCGCGGGGCTTTTCCTGTCTACCTGGCCAGTGCATCCAAGTTCAGAATGCTGTCCAGAGCGGTCACTGGTGCACTGTGGGATACCGCCCGGAGGCCAATACCGTCGATCAGCGGCCACACTAACCCTAATCCGATATGGTAATACCGATACTAAAGTTACTCCTCTCATTAGGGAGGAGTACAGAAACCAGTTTAAAGAGCCATTAAAATCGATATAAGGTGCCTCCTAGTGTGGACGGTTGTGGCGTTAAATCGGTTTTACGCTCCTAAAACCGATTTAAACGCCTAGTGTAGACCAGGCTTTTAACTGTGCAAGCTGCACCTTGATATAAAGCTTTCTTTCCCTGACCTGACCCTGGATCAGCTAGGGCCTTTACCATAGACAGCATTTCCTTCACCCACATCTTATGCATGGGATCATTTTGGTTCCTGGAAACTCTCTGGACTACCATCTCCTGCTGCTATCAGCTTCTAGTTTTAAGCCAGGAGGAGGCGTAAAACGTATCTTTAAGGAATCCTTTTAAGAATATAATAAGCCTCATGTGTCTTTAAAACATGTTACAGTATTCAAGAACCCTCCTGTTTAGAGTATACTGCATATTTTTTCAAAGCAAAATCATTTGAATAATGAAATAGGAAAAATGTTTGGAGATGAATACTTGGTGTTAAAACTAATGGCAGAATAGCATTCATTCTTAATATAAAAATATACAAACAATAAATAGAAAAACACTGATTATTCTTATAGAATCTTAAATAGTTATTAAGGTTCTTAGCCTTTTAATAAAGAAGTAGATATTTTTAGAGCTAAAGCAAAGTAACAAAACCCCTTTAACAAATTATCCTTGGGAGATTATTAGAGTTTTAATCGGTTTCTTGTACTTAAACTCATTTTCCCAGCATGATGTACACTATCTGTGGGAGCTTTTTATAAGAAATTCACACCATGATTACAGCACCAGCTATTTCAAGTGAAAACATTGTGAAATGTCACTATTGTTTGGGCAGTTGGAACTGAAATGATTGAGTGAAGGATAGTGGTTATGCTGCAGGCTAATTACACAGCTAATGTCTTCGCTTTACATATCAATAGATGCTTCCAGAGATGAGCAATAACTGTCGCTCCATTATAAGTCCAATACAATGCACTTAAATTAGCCATCATTTGTGAACACTGTTAAAAATAAGAGCTGGCTAGTACTTAGTGATGTTGCACTTGACATGCTTTTTGTTGTTAGTCTATAGATACTGCATATGGGATACTGAACAGTTTTGACACAGGCAAGGAAAATGTTTTACAAATATTTTGCTTTAACTATATGTTGATGATGATGACAGATAAAATCAGCTGAACTTTTCAATGAAGTATGGAACCAGGAAAGGCCTCCAGAACAATGAGAAAATGATATTATAGTCAAAATACCAAAGAGAGGTACTCTAAGCCTGTGGTTCTCAACCGGGGGCAGTCAACCTGACCAGATCTTGGGGACTTTAGGTTCTCCAAAGTCAACAGTGCTGGATTCTCAGCCTCAGTCAAACCAGATAAGTCCAAGCACCTCTCTCATGCTCACGTCAGGTATAGAACGATGTTGCCAAGCAGTTTTTTGGTTTCTAGCCAATGGTACATTCTCATCAACACTGGAATCATTCAGCTATATGTGATAGGGACCTGTATGCTGTGTAAACCAGACACAGAACCATTTTGGCAAGCAGATCTCTAAACTCAATGCTGAACAAGCAGTACCAGACTTAGTCAACTGAGCCTGAAAAGTCACCCTGCCAACAGCAGTGACCTTCCTGCTTTTGCTGATCTAAACAGTGTCCATAATGCATGGGCACTGAAATATAAAACTCCCTTTTTTCAGTTTTAGCAAATAAGATAACTAACCAATTAGCTAACCAACTACAATGAAAATAGCATCCAGAAGAACAGATAAAAAAGTGAAAAATCAGTGTCTAAAATAGGAAGGGTTACACTGCAATTGAAGATGCACAGTTAGGCATCTTGTGCTAGCTTTAATCTAGCTAGCTCAGGTAACAATAGCTGTGAAGACACAGTGGCACACGCTACCAATCCAAGTACAGGCTCTCTGCTGGGCTTGTACTCCAGCTGCTACCTTGTGCTGAAGCTTGTGCCACTATGTCTACACTACTCCTGTTACTTGTGCTGGCTAGAGTAAAGCTAATGTGATATGCCTACCTGTGCTACAATCACATCTTCACTTGCAGTGGAGACTTACCCGTAGTGTGCTCCGAAATCACTATACCTTTGGCAGTCAGAAGAAACTGAAGGGCAATTAAGGCCACTTCTAACTTTTATATTCTCAGAAAAAGATGGTTACTCACCTTTGTAACTGTTGTTCTTTGAGATGTGTTGCTCATATCCATTCCAATTAGGTGTGTACAAGCCGCGTGCACAATTGTCGGAAGATTTTTACCCTAGCAACACTGGGTGGGTCGGCTGAGGTGCCCCCTGGAGTGGCACGCTTATGGTGCCTGATATATGCCCCGGCTGACCCAGCGCTCCCTCAGTTCCTTCTTGCCAGCTACTCCAACAGAGGGGAAGGAGGGCGGGTTTGGAATGGATATGAGTAACACATCGCGAAGAACAACAGTTACAAAGGTGAGTAACCATCTTTTCTTCTTTGAGTGCTTGCTCATATCAATTCCAATTAGGTGACTCCCAAGCCTTACCTAGGCGGAGGGGTCAGAGTGAGATGTCGTGGAGTGAAGGACCGCTGAACCAAATGCAGCATCATTCCTGGACTGCTGCACTATCGCATAGTGGGTGGCAAAGGTATGCACTGATGACCAAGTCGCTGCCCTACATATCTCCTAAATGGGCACATGCACCAGGAAAGCAGAGGATGAAGCCTGAGCCCGTGTGGAGTGGGCAGTGAGGTGCGTAGATGGGACACCAGCCAAGTCATAGCACCCACAGATTCATGATGTGATCCAGGACGGGAAGCGCTGGGAGGAGACCAGAAGGCCCTTCATCCGGTCTGCCAAAGCAACAAACAGCTGTAATGTTTTCCTGAAGGGTTTCATTCGCTCGATGTAGAAGGCCAGGGCCCTGCGAACATCTAGGGAGTGCAGCTGTTGCTCCCGTCAAGAGCCATGCGGCCTCAGGTAGAAGACAAGGAGGAATATGTCCTGGTTGACATGGAAGGCAGACACCACCTTAGGGAGGAAGGCTGGGTGGGGTCGCAGCTGTACCTCATCCTTGTGGAACACCGTATACGGTAGTTCCAATGTGAGTGCCCGGAGCTCAGACACACGTTTGACCGAGGTGATAGCTACGAGGAAGGCTGTCTTCCAGGAAAGGTACAGGAGCGAGCAGATGGCCATCAGCTCGAACGGGGCACCCATGAGTCTGGATAGGACCAGGTTAAAATCCCACATGGGGACCGGTTGTCGAATTCATGGGAACAGGTGCTCCAACCCCTTGAGAAATCTGCTGACCATGGGATTGGAGAAGACTAAGCGCCCGGGTGGAAAGCCGAAATCGGAGGTAGTCCAGGATGATAAGTATTGATGCCTGTAGGGGGGTCGTATGATTCTGGGCGCACCAGCAGGAAAAACGCTTCCACTTGGCTAAGTATGTGGACCTGGTAGAGGGCTTCCTGCTACCCAAAAGGATCTGCTGAACCAAGTGAGAACAGCACAGCTCAGACTGATTTAGCCATGCAGCACCCGTGCTGTGAGGTGGAGAGATTGCAGGTTGGGATTACAGAGTCGACCATGATCCTGAGTGATCAGGTCTGGCCACAGCGGGAGTGGAATCGGGGTGTCCACCGACAGCTCTATGAGAGTGGTATATCAGGGCTGTCTGGACCATGCCAGGGCGACCAGAATCAGACAGGCTCTGTCCCTGCGCAGCTTGATTAGGACCCTGTGGACTAGCAGGAATGGAGGAAAGGTGTAGCACAGGTGATCCTTCCATTGAATTAGGAAGGCTTCCAACAAGGAACCCAGAGAGCACCCTTGGAGAGAGCAGAACACTGGCATTTCCAATTCTCACGAGAGGCGAATATGTCTATCAGGGGAAAGCCCCACTTCAGGAAGACAGAGTGGATGACGTTCGGGCAAACCGACCACTCGTGAGCCTGGAATGATCTGCTGAGGTGGTCTGCTAAGGTGTTCTGGACCCCTGGGAGAAACGACGCCACCAGATGGATCAAGTGGGCTATGCAGAATTCCCACAGACGAGTGGCCTCCTGACAGAGGGGGGACGACCCGCCCCCCCCCCTTGCTTGTTGATGTAAAACATAGCTGTAGTGTTGTCTGTGAGGACTGCAACACAACAGCCTTGAATGTGCTCTCAGAATGCTTGACACGCCAGGCGCACCACTCTGAGTTCCCATACGTTGATGTGCAAGGATAACTCTCCTGCCGATCATAGCCCCTGTGTATGGAGGTTCCCGAGAAGGGATTCCCATCCCAGGGATGATGCATCCATGACTAGGGACACGGAGGGCTGCAGGGTGTGAAATGGCACCCCTTCACACACTGATTTGGGGTCCAGCCACCAGCCTAGAGAGGCTAATATTCCTGGCAGGATGGAAACCACCGTGCTCAAGCTGTCCCAACCTGGGCGGTATTCTGTTGATAGCCAGGCTTGGAGTGGACGTAATTGCAGCCTGGCGTGCCTGGTCACAAACATGCAAGAGGCCATGTGTCCCAGGAGGCATAGGCATGTTTTCACGGTCGAGGTCGGGAAGCTTTGCAGGCTGTGGATGATGTTCACCAAGGACTGAAAGCGTGCTTCTGGCAGAATTGCCCAGGCTAGGCCTGAGTCTAATACTGCTCCTATGAATTCTATCCTCTGGGTTGGTACCAGAGTGGATTTTGCGACATTGAGCAGGAGGCCCAGCCGATTGAACATGTTCATGGTGAGCTGAACATGAGACTGCACCTGATCCCTGGAGCAACCCCGAATAAGCCAGTCAACGAGATATGGGAACACTTGGACCCACTGTCGACGAAGGGAGGCTGCCACCACAGCCATGCATTTGGTAAACACCCTGGGGGCCGTGGATAGGCCGAAAGGAAGGATGGTGAATTGAAAGTGCTGTTGATTGACCACAAAGCAAAGGAAGCGTCTGTGCACTGGGTAGATTGCAATGTGGAAGTATGCATCCTTCATGTTGAGGGCGGCGTATCAGTCTCCAGGATCTAGGGAAGGAATAATGGTCCCTAGTGAGACCACGTGGAACTTCAACTTTACCATAAATTTGCTGAGTCCGCGTAGGTCCAGGATGGGCTGAAGCCCACCCTTGGCCTTGGGGATTAGGAAGTAGCGGGAATAAAAGTCCTTGCCCCTTGACTCTCCCGCAACCTCCTCTATCACTCCCAAAGCCAGGAATGATTGGACTCCTGTAGAAGGAGGTGCTCATGAGAAGGGTCCCTGAAGAGGGACAGGGAAGCGGGGGGAAAGCAAATTGGAGAGAGTATCCCCTTTCCACCATGCGTAGGACCCAATGGCCCGATGTTATGTAGGACCACGCATGGAGGAAATGGGAGAGACAATTTTGGAAAGGCGAGGAAGGATCCTGAATGGAGACTGGTGCTCCGTCCTTGGGCACACCTTCAAAAGTTCTGCTTAGGCCCTGCCGATGGCTTAGGAGGGCCTTGGCCTTGGCTGGTTTGGTGTCCAGTTTGGGGGTGCGTATACAGGTACTCATAGTCCTTTGAAGGGACAAAGTACTTCCTTTCCACCCCCTTGGCCGTAGGTGGAATAGAGGCTGGCGAGGACGAGGAAGATACCCCCAGGACTAAAGGATCCTGTGCGCAGTCCTCTTGTGGAGGATCTTGTTGCTCAAGGCCCATCACGCTAGGAGCGTGGGCCTGCACTGGTGCTGGAGCAGTTGTTTCAGAGCCTCCCGGGGGCGAGGTGGGGGGGGGAAGATACAGTGGCCTCCGGTACTTGGGGCTCCGAAGGGGCGGAATGGGAAGCTTCTGAAGGAGCCTCCTAGGCTTGATGGTATGCCCAGGGGGTCCAAAAGCAACACTGTGGGGGTTCGTGGCCTGGGTCCTGGCCTTCTTCTAGCCACTGGTCTGTACCACCCTCGCCCTGGTCCTGGGCGTGGTAGCCGCCTTGCGAGCGCAATGATGCAGAAGCGGAGCAAGATGGCCAAGGAGGTGCTGTATGCGCCGGTGCCGAGTACCCTGGTGCTGTACAGTGCTGTGGTGCCAGGGACTGGTGCCGTGAGGCAGAGCGGTACCGAGATGTCAATCGGTGCCTGCGGTTGTATCGGTACCAGGAGCCTGATCTGGATCTCGATGGCGACCTCCGGTGAAATCGGCATTGGGATCAGCTCCGTGTCAAGTGCCGTTCTGACCGGTACTGGGAGCAGTGCCGTGAGTCTGATCGGTACCGGCCGTAACGCAATTTGGATCTCCGCGAGATGGAGCGACGTCGTGAGTATGACTGGCGCGGAGAGCAAGAACAGTGCCAGAACTGTGAGCGACGCCATGATGGGTGCTGGGAAGAAGATCAGGACCAGGACCGGTGTCGTCCTTCTTCACTCGGTGACAGTGGTCGCATGAGGGACGGCTTTCCCTTCGACAGCACCGTCTGTGCAATCAAGTCCCGCACCGTTGAAAAGGTCTCCGGTGTGGAGGGTAGTCTCAGTTCGACCGCGGTTTGCACCAGGGAGCTTACATGCACTGGACTCGATGGCCCTTGCGGCACCGGAGTTGACGGTGCAGGAGCCGATATTTGTCCTATGCACTCTGGTAAGGACATGGCTCCAACTGTGGTGCGGAAGCGTCGGCTGCTGCCGCACCAACAAACAAGAAGTGGCTAGCACCTGCTTGGGCTGCTTCTTCTTCTGGCTCAGAGATAAGAGACCTGCACCATGGTGGTGGAGGCGCCGGGGAGATCTGGCACCGTGAGTTTTTGGTAGAGTCCAAACGCGGTCCCAGACCAGTTGGTGCCGCAGGGGCACTCCGCACCAAGAACGACAGTGCTGAGTCTCGGCGCGCAGAGGAAGGAACCAGGCTAAGTGCCACCTCCATAAGGAGCTGCTTCAGTCTAAAGTCCCGCTCCTTCCTGGTCCTCAGCTTGAAGGCTTTGCAAATGCAGCACTTGTCTGCTTGGTGGGATTCCCCAAGACACCTTAGGCAAGAGTCGTGGGGGTCTCCTGTTGGCATCGGCCTCTGGCAAGCCGAGCAGGGTTTGAAGCCCGGAGACCCAGGCATGAGCCTGGGTACTGGGATAGGGGAGAAGGGAGAAGACCCCATTCCCCCCCCCCCCACTAATTAAACTAACTCTAACTATACTAAGTAATTCACAACTATTAACAACTAATCAGAAACTATTAATAGGTAACTAAAGTGAATGCTAGGGAGAGTGGAGATCAGCTAAGCTGTGCTCCACAGTTCCAACTACCATCACAGGAGGCAAGAAGGAACTGAGGGAGTGCTGGGTCGGCCGGGGCATATATCTGGCACCATTAGGGCGCCACTCCAGGGGGCACCTCAGCTGACCCACCGAGTGTTGCTGGGGTAAAAATCTTCCAACAATTGTGCACGCAGTGCGCGCACACCTAATTGGAATCAATATGAGAAAGCACTCGAAGAACATATCATAAGAAAAGAGATGGATGGGTGAGTGCCCTGCATAGAAACCACTCTCTAAAACAGTCGGGGGGGCACATGTGGGAATATGCAGAGGCTGCTTTGAAGAAGGATGATTCACAAACAGGCTATCCATTTGTTAGCATGTATCCACTAAACTATACAGTTTTAGCCATGACATCCCCAAAAAATCTTGATGTCTATCACTTAGGAAACTGAAGCCATACATAGCGTAAACTATATAGTCATGTGGAACATATCAGAAATACTAACATTCATGTTAGCCCATTATTATAAAAATAATACTTAGCTCTTAAATAGTAATTTTCATCAGTAGCTCTCAAAGCGATTTACTGTATTTCTTAATCAGCCAACATCCCAGCATCAGATACACTGACCCCAATCCTCAGATGCTCCCGAGAAGTGCACAATACAACTAGAAACGGGAGAGGGTACAAAGGTGCTGAGAGCTGGGCAAGGCCCTATAGTATAAATTAGGGCAGCAGGGTGCTATGGTTTACATAACTGACTGCTATTGATCCCTGGGTGCTGTTGTGGCAGCTGGGTTTCACCCAGATGCAGTGAAGTCCAGTCACACCCACACAGGGAGTCCCATAGTGTTAGGAGACTTTGTACTAATTCTTCACCTGTGCAGGATCACCTAGGGCTGGTCTCCACTATGGGGAGATTGACACTGCTGCAATCGATGCAGCAGGGATTGATTTAGTGGGTCTAGTGAAGACCCGCTAAATCGATGGCAGAGCACTCTCTGGTCGACCCCAGTACTCCAGCTCTCTGAGCAGAGTAAGGTAAGACGACCAGAGAGCATCTCCCGTCAATGCAGCGCAGTGAAGACACTGGGGTAAGTCGGCCTAAGCTACATCGACTTACATTGAGTAGCGTAATGTAGGTCGACTTACGCCCCTAATGAAGACAAGATCTCAGTTTTATGGTTCAGCACTTCTCATAGAGAAAGATAAGATCTGAGTGGCACTGAGATGAATGGGGGTCTCTGATGAGGGAAAGCTGCAAGGTATAGGGCAAGGTCCCCCACAGAGCCCGACCTTTCACGCTAGCTGCTATGTCCATTCTTTTGAAGTATGTATGGTAGGAGAGAGTTAAGATTAATTAGTCAATGTTTGTACACTGCTTTGAAAATGTACAATGCTATAACAGTGCAAAGTAGTTATTGTTAGGTACTGTGTGTACAAAGAGCTTTGTAAGACAAAAGAATCCTAACTATCCTAACATTTTCATTAAAATAGCTACTTATATCTGATACTCGGAAGATGCTTGTCTGCCTTCCTGTCTGCCTCCACATTGGCCTTGGGCAACTACTGGAAATTGGGGAGGGTGATTTTAGAAGAGGGAGAAAATAATATGTCTGTTGAGCCACAGGGTGTGGGGAAAAGGAGAGGGAACATTGAAGCACTGTAGTGTGATCCTCAGGCAGAACAGTCCTAGTGTGCTGCCCACCCACTGACTGCACATATCTGTGGGCTAAAACCAAGGCTCAGCCTAGATGTAGCCAACAGAAACTGACATTTCCCACATTCTAAGGTTAGCCCAACATTAATTCAACCATCACAGTGCTGAACTATTATCCTCTTCCCTTACTACACTTAGAGATTCTGTTATTTTTTTAAAACATGAAATTTCCAGTTACAGTTTATTAATAAACCTGAATGTCAGAGCTCCCTAAATATGCATGTCAGAAGCTCTGCACATCATTCTTGTGTAGTGGCTAGAGGAAAGCACTGGGAGCCAAAATGTTCCTGAGCACTAAAACTGACTGAGCTATGGATACACTGTGAGACCTTGGGCATGTCATTAGACCTCAATCTGCTTCAATCAGCTCAGCTGCAAAATAGCGTTAAGGAAGACTTCACTGAAAACCAAGTGCTGCATATGATCTGTGCTACACTGGATAAGTAACCTACAGACAATATGACTTTTTAAAGGAGCATTTAATGACTGAGAATTGGTATCCCTGGCAAATTTTAAATGTCAACTTGGAAACCCTACCAATGCAAGCTAATCTTGTATGTATAGGCACTGCCAAATATGCACAATTTAAGTGTCTGCACAAATCCTTATGTATTTCGTTTTGTGATTTTGAGGATTCCTTAGTACTATGATGCTTTCAGTGGCACATCAGGCCCCAGAAAGAGGTGGAATCCAGTGCAGCCAACTGAAGTCTCCAGATTTCTGTTGGTGCCAAAATGGGAGGTACATATGATCCTTCTTAAGATCTTTATGCGGCTTACACATGTTTTGGAGGAGATTTGAATTTGCCTTTCCTACAAACCCAAAAACAGATTGTGTGGGGACATGGACCACCTGACTGCTCCCAAAGCCATTTTAGGTTAGCAGATGACCAGGTCCTTCCTCACATCAAAATACTGCAAAAGGTAAAGAGGAAGCTTGAGCCTGATGGGTAAGGCATTCTTGGGGGAGGATCATGAAAGCTGTGCCTATTTATTCATCACTCTCCCTTTCCTGAGACATCAATTCTAAATAATTAATAATAAATAATAATCATTCAGTTAGACAAAAATAGTACTGAAGCTATGAGCAGATTTTTAAAGGAGGATGTATGCTTTAAGCTACACTTATGATTTGAAGATACTGTGTTTTCAGTGTGTTTCTCTACAGAAAGAAACACCAAATGTTTTTGAATATTTTGCCACATACTAACTGGATCCAGAAAACAGGCGCCTCCTCATTTGGGATCTGACTCTGTCACAAAAGTGTACATGCAAGTTCAGACCTGGGAGTTCAGGTGGATGAGGGTTGGATTTAAGGTTTTAGTTTGGAACCATCTCTAACTATTATTATTGCAATTAATATGAATAGGGTAATCTAGAAAAGAAAATACAATGTTCTGCAAGTTTTAAGCAAGAGAGATGGATCTCTCTCCCTTAAAGGGGGAGGGATAGCTCAGTGGTTTGAGCATTAGCCTGCTTAAACCCAGGGTTGTGAGTTCAATCCTTGAGGGGGCCACTTAGGGATCTGGGACAAAAATTGGTCCTGCAAGTGAAGGTAGGGGGCTGGACTCAATGACCTTTTTAAGGTCACTTCCAGTTCAAGGAGATTGGTGGTATATCTCCAATTTTTTTTAAAATTATTATATCATATGCCCTTCCCCTTCAAATAAAGTGAAAGTCTGAGTTATGCAGCTCATAAATGATGGTAGAATAGGGGTCTCGGGATTTATGTACATCACAGTATACCATAGAAGCAAGCATAAATTAACTGCTCAGATGCATCACTCTCTTGTCTTCCATTTGATGTCACTTAATCTGGAAAAATGAAAAAGCTGAGATCACTGTGATGTATTAAAGTGAAATTCTGTAGTCACCTAACTACAGAATCCGTCACAGCTACACAAGTTAAAGGTAAATTGTCAAGGCCACAGGTGACAGAGAACGAAGAAATATGCAAATGCAACTGAATGGACTAGAACAAGCATTTGTCCCTAGAAATGTAAAAAGTAATCTATATGAACAGAGTTAAATGACATACTACATTGTGGGTGAGGTGAGACTTGGATACCTCCATTCAAAAACACATGAAAATTATTACTGTATTTCTAAAATACTGTTGTTTTTTCAACAGAACATACAAATCCTATTCCGAAATTATATCAGTGTAATAAAGATAAATGAAATTTTATTCCTTAGTTTACCCCCAGTTTGAAGAACTCTGAATATTTAAAGGTGGATGTAGAGATGTAGACTAGAGGTATGATAAGAATGTGCACACTATTAATGTGCACACTACAAAGACTGGGAATGGTTGGGTCATTACACTAATTGAATCTAATTCCCTATGTTAAGTTCTCCTCACACCTTCTATTGGCCATCTTAATTATCACTTCAAAAAGTTTTTTTTCTTCCTGCTGATAAGAGCTCATCTCAATTGATTAGACTTTTCCTGTTGTTATGCATACTTCCACCTTTTCATGTTCTCTGTATGTATAAATATCTCCTGTCTGTGTGTTCCATTCTATGCATCCGAAGAAGTGAGCTGTAGCTCGCAAAAGCTCATGCTACAATAAATTTAAGGTGCCACAAGTACTCCTGTTCTTTTTACTATTAAAGCTGACATGAATTTTCTTAGGTAGGGAGGTGGATGACATAGACAAAAAGTAATAATAGGGTAAGAGAAAGGATGCTATGTGCAAGTACTGAGGAAATTTTGATATTTGTATTAGGATTGCTGTAGATTGTTCTATTTGAGGGTGTTCATGGGTCTGGATCCTTGTTTCACATTAGAGAATTTTATAGAGATTTGAGAAAATTTCTTTTTCTTGTTTCCCCTTCAATCTTACTTGGGGTATTCTCTTGTTTTATTTGGGAAGAAGGGGTGTCTTGTTTATAGAAATGTCTCTTGTATCCTACCCTAGTGTCCCTTACTCCAGAACTCAACTGTGACACCTATATGAACCTGAAAAGGTTCAGAGAAGGGCAACAAAAATTATTAGAGGTATGGGGTGTCTACCGTATGAGGAGAGACTTTTCAGCTTGGAAAAAAGATGACTAAAGGGGGCTACAATAGAGGTCTATAAAATCATGACTGGTGTGGAGAAAGTAAATAAGAAAGTGTTATTTACTCCTTCTCATAACACAAGAACTAGGGGTCACCACATTAAATTAATAGGCAGCAGGTTTAAAACAAACAAAAGGAAGTACTTCATCACACGAGTCAACCTGTGGAACTTGTTGGCAAGGAATGTTGTGAAGACCAAAAGTATAACTGGATTCAAAAAAGAACTAGATGAATTCATGGAGGATAGGTCCATTAGTGGCGAATAGCCAGGATGGGCAGGGATGGTGTCCCTATGCTCTGTTTGTCAGAAGCTGGGAATGGGTGACAGGATGGATCACTTGATGATTACCTGTTCTGTTCATTCCCTCTGGGGCACCTGGCATTGGCCACTGTTGTAAGACAGGATTCTTGGCTAAATGAACCTTTGGTCTGACCCAGTATGGCCATTCTTATGTTCTTATATCTTTCATTACCTTCCATTAGATGAGGGTGGACCAACTCCTAAGTTTGATATGGAACAGAGAAAAAGTGTGGGATTATTTCTGGCATCTTAGACTGTCCAATCCCGTGGGGGTGAGGTAGGTGGACAAAGCAGAAGAGACCTCAGAAGTCTTATCTTTGGTGTGAAAGGCATCCTGAGGTAGGTGCGATGCTGGCAGCCAGATAGCAGCTCATGCCAAGGTCCCCATGTCTCAACTGAACACTGACAAATACATAGCTGGAATCAGTCTGGCTCACCTGTGAGTTAGTATTGTTAAAACAGGTAATCTTTTGATGATTACCTGTTCTGTTCATTCCCTCTGGGGCATCTGACATTGGCCACTGTTGGAAGACAGGATACTGAGCTGGATGGACCTTTTGTCTGACCCAGTATGGCCATTCTTATGTTCTTAGATATTAGAATTATAAGAATGTGTTTAATGTTTAGATTTTATTGATGGTTACAAGTTGCATTAAGAACATAAGAACATAAGAAAGGCTGTACCGGGTCAGACCAAAGGTCCATCTAGCCCAGTAACTGTCTACCGACAGTGGCCAATGCCAGGTGCCCCAGAGGGAGTGAACCTAACAGGCAATGATCAAGTGATCTCTCTCCTGCCATCCATCTCCATCCTCTGACGAACAGAGGCTAGGGACACCATTCTTACCCATCCTGGCTAATAACCATTTATGGACCTAGCCACCATGAATCTATCCAGTCCCCTTTTAAACATTGTTATAGTCCTAGCCTTCACAACCTCCTCAGGTAAGGAGTTCCACAAGTTGACTGTGCGCTGCGTGAAGAAGAACTTCCTTTTATTTGTTTTAAACCTGCTGCCTATTAATTTCATTTGGTGACCCCTAGTTCTTGTATTATGGGAATAAGTAAATAACTTTTCCTTATCCACTTTCTCAACATCACTCATGATTTTATATACCTCTATCATGTCCCCCCTTAGTCTTCTCTTTTCCAAGCTGAAGAGTCCTAGCCTCTTTAATCTTTCCTCGTATGGGACCCTCTCTAAACCCCTAATCATTTTAGTTGCGCTTTTCTGAACCTTTTCTAGTGCGAGAATATCTTTTTTGAGGTGAGGAGACCACATCTGTACACAGTATTCGAGATGTGGGCGCACCATGGACTTATATATGGGCAATAATATATTCTCAGTCTTATTCTCTATCCCCTTTTTAATGATTCCTAACATCCTGTTTGCTTTTTTGACCGCCTCTGCACACTGCATGGACATCTTCAGAGAACTATCCACGATGACTCCAAGATCTTTTTCCTGACTCGTTGTAGCTAAATTAGCCCCCATCATGTTGTATGTATAGTTGGGGTTATTTTTTCCAACGTGCATTACTTTACATTTATCCACATTAAATTTCATTTGCCATTTTGTTGCCCAATCACTTAGTTTTGTGAGATCTTTTTGAAGTTCTTCACAATCTGCTTTGGTCTTAACTATCTTGAGTAGTTTAGTATCATCTGCAAACTTTGCCACCTCACTGTTTACCCCTTTCTCCAGATCATTTATGAATAAATTGAATAGGATTGGTCCGAGGACTGCCCCCAACCGGCCCCTCGCTTGCAGACCACCACCCATCACATGCCCTATTTCCCCAATGGGGGCCCACAAATATGGTTGGTACTGGGCCCACAAAAAGTTAATCCGGCCCTGCCAGTATGAAACTAGAGAAAAGCCTGTTGAGAGTCTTCGGGTTAATTTTAGAAGCAAGAGCAACAAGGGTGATGTTGTGGTGGGCATGTGCTATAGACCACTGGACCAGGAGGATGAGGAAGATGAGACTCTCTTAGGACAATTTACTGAGGTTTCCAGAACACAGGCCCTGTTTCTAATGGGGGACTTCAATCACCCTGACATCTGCTGGGAGAGCAATACAGCAGTGCACAGACAATCCAAGAAGCTTTTGGGGAGTGTTGGGGACAACTTCCTGGTGCAACTACTGGAGGAAACAACCAGGGGCCCGTTCTCCTCTTGACCTGCTCCTTACAAATAGAGAAGAATTGTAGGGGAAGTAGAAGTGAGTGACAACCTGGGCAGCAGTGACCATCAGATGGTTGAGTTCAGGATCCTCACAAAAGGAAGAAAGGAGAGTAGTAAAATATGGACCCCAGACTTCAGAAAAGCAGACTTTGACTCCCTTAGGGAACTGATGGGCACAATCCCCTGGGAGGCTAATATGAGGGGGAAAGGAGTACAGGAAAGCTGGCTGTATTTTAAAGAAGCCTTATTGAGGGCGCAAGAACAAGCCCATCCCAATGTGCAGAAAGAATAGCAAATATGGCAGGCGACAAGCTTGGCTTAACAGTGAAATCTTCAGTGACCTTAAACACAAAAAGGAAGCTTACAAGAAGTGGAAACTTGGTCAGATGACTATGGAGGAGTATAAAAATATTGCTCAACCATTCAGGGGTGTAATCAGGAAGGCCAAAACACAACTAGAGTATGGGGAGAAGGTGAGTAGCCCTCAGTGGTGAAAAAACAGGGTAAGGACTATTTAGAAAAGCTGGACATGCACAAGTCCATGGGCTCAGACCTAATGCATCTGAGGGTGCTGAGGGAATTGGTTGATGTGATTGCAGACCCATTGACCATTATCTTTGAAAACTTGTGGTGATCAGGGGAGGTCCTGGATGATTGGAAAAAGGCAAATATAGTGCCCATCTTTAAAAAAGGGAAGAAGGAGAACCCGGGGAACTACAGACCGGTCAGCCTCACCTCAGTCCCTGAAAAAATCATGGAGCAGGTCCTCAAGGAAACCATTTTGAAGCACTCAGAGGAGAGGAAGGTGATCAGGAACAATCAACATTGATTCACCAAGGGCAAGTCATGCCTGACCAACCTGATTGCCTTCTATGATGAGATAACTGGCTCTGTGAATATGGGGAAAGCAGTGGACGTGAAATATCTTGACTTTAGCAAAGCTTTTGATACGGTCTCCCACAGTATTCTTTCCAGCAAGTTAAAAAAGTATGGATTGGATGAATGGACTATAAGGTGGATAGAAAACTGGCTAGACTGTCGGGCTCAGTGGGTAATGATCAATTACTTGATGTCTAGTTGGCAGCTGGTATCAAGTGGAGTGCCCTAGGGGTCGGTCCTGGGGCCGGTTTTGTTCAACATCTTTACTAATGATCTGGATGATTGGATTAATTGCACCCTCAGCAAGTTCGCAGATGACACTAAGCTGCGGGGAGAGGTAGATACGCTTAGGGATAGGGTCCAGGGTGACCTAGACAAATTGGAGGATTGGGCCAAAAGAAATCAGAAGTGCAGAGTCCTGCACTTAGGATGGAAGAATCCCATGCACCACTACAGGCTGGGGACCGACTGGCTAAGCAGCAGTTCTGCAGAAAAGGACCTGGGATTACAGTGGATGAGAAGCTGGATATGAGTCAGCTGGCATACTGGGCTGCATTAGTAGGAGCATTGCCAGCAGATTGAGGGAAGTGATTATTCCCCTCTATTCGGCACTGGTGAGGCCACATCTGGAGTACTGCATCCAATTTTGGTCCCCCCACTACAGAAAGGATTTGGACAAATTGGAAAGAGTCCAGCAGAGGGCACCAAAAATGATAAGGGGGCTGCAGCACATGACTTATGAGAAGAGGTTGAGGGAACTGGGCTTATTTAGTCTGCAGAAGAGAAGAATGAGGCAGGATTTGATAGCAGCCTTCAACTACCAGAAGGGGGGTACCAAAGAGGCTGGAGCTAGGCTGTTCTCAGTGGTAACAGATGACAGAACATGGAGCAATGGTCTGAAGTTGCAGTGGGGGAGGTCTAGGTTGGATATTAGCAAAAACTATTTCAGTAGGAGGGTGGTGAAGCACTGGAATGGGTTACCTAGTGACATGGTGGAATCTCCATCCTTAGAGGTTTGTAAGGCCTGGCTTGATGAAGCCCTGGCTGGGATGGTTTAGTTGGTGTTGGTCCTGCTCTGAGCAGGAGGTTGGACTAGATGACCTCCTGAGGTCTCTTCCAATCCTAATCTTCTATGATTCTAAGCTAAGGATGGTCAATCACGAGAAGCTGAGACTCCTAGCAAGATCACACCAAGAGACGGTGACCCTTAGCCTTGGTTAGCCCTAAAGGATACATAGAGCCTGCTGATTATAGAAGCTTCTATTACCTTTTGAAACTTAAGATTGTAGCTTATTTGTGTATCTATGTTTACCCACTTTAACACTGTAAATTGTTTCCTTTTCCAGCTCAATAAATCTTTCTATAGCTTTGATGTGAGCCCTAAGGTGTCATTGAGCTGGAGTAACTGACTGGCCCTTACCTGGGAGTAACTTGAATATTACTCTGATTCTTGGTGTAAGGGACCAGCTATCACAAAGGTACACTCATCTGGATGGCGAAATAAACTGAAGAACCAAAGGGGAGTGTTAAGGCTGTTATAGTGGCTGAGGAGTTCATACTTGATAACAGATTTCACCAACCAAAGTACAGAATTCACAACGCAATCTGGGGTTTGTTCCTTGGTTCCTAACAGTCTGCCCTGAGGTTGGTACTCATGCTCTTTAGTCATTGCAGATAGCACTACCTATTTTTGTTAAACAATGGTTAATGATTTTTTTTTTGAAAAACACCTTATTTAGATACTCTTTGCAAGATTAGGTTCCAGACCTTATTGACATGGTGTGAAACATCACAGGAATAAAGGATAATAAACAATGGACCTAACCTTGGTATTTGCTAATGGGACAAAAGCAGAGAAATCATTTGAAATAAATATAAAATATCCAAAACAGATATAATTTTCCCTATCTTACGTATGTTGAAGATAGAAGAGACCTACTGGACCCTCTATTACAACCTCCTGAAATAAATATATGGTGGAACTTGTTTAAAATGAGCACAGATATTGGTGTATGTAAATATGGTAGACTAATTACATGTGTAATCACTGTATGCTGTTATATGCAAAATTAGACTGGCTCAAAATTTGCCCCTTGAAAAATTCTATATGCAGTCTTGATTAGTTACTTGTAAAATCCTCTTATGATTTAAAGTTTTTCTTTGACAATAGACGTTGTATAAAATCAGGCAATATTAAAATATTTTTTTTAATTACTCTGATTTATAGTAAAGGTTTGGGAATTTTTAAGTTTAACCTTTTTACTGTTTGATTTACAATGCCTCTGATTGTGTTCCTTATAAGACAGTATATCTTTCTATTAATCTTACATAGTTTGTGGTACTAAAGTTTTATGAAACAATCGTGTCTTTTTCTGGATTATTTGGATATTGTATTATATGATAAGAGTACTTCAACAAATTGTGTCCCCAAAAGTCTGTACAATATGGACCAGAATTTTAAAGTTAGATGTACACAAAGTTTGGATACATCAGTCATGCATAGTCAGCCTGCAACTGTGCACATTTATTGTCACAAATCTGGGTTAACAGATTCATTCACTTCACTCCTAGCTGACCTCTCTATGCAGATTCATTTTTTAATCTTTTTGCTGACTGGAACCAAGTGTGCCAACTATGATGGTGACTTTTGTTCTGTGCACATATTTCCATGAGAACTGGATTGAGACAACCAAATGACTTCACATATGGTAAACCAACAAACATCATACTATACTGATGGTCATTCACTACCAACATGTACCACATTCTATCAAATCAGTAACCTAGATCCCATTACCAATCTATTGAGCCATCCCCATGCCCAGTTGTTTCAACCTACCCTCACCGAGGAAGAAAAAAATATTATTGTAGCTTGTCTGATAATAGGAATGATGTTTCATGGTGCTGAAATGAATTACGTATACAATGATCAAACACCTCAGCTTTGTTTCAGTATTTAATCACCCATGAAAGCTGGTTATTACTTCATATACTCCAAAGCCATTAACATTATTCCTTAACTATTCTATGGAAAGTGTCTTTCATTTTTATTTTTCAATTGTGTCTTTCACTTTAATTCTTCTAGCTGGTACTTTGTTGTAATCCTGTTGCACACAAAACTTTTGTTTCTTTAGTGTTAATTTTCCTTTACATTATTTTTTACTCATTATATGTGAAAAGAAAAGTAAACCTAGGATGATTAAATTATTAATTTCATCTGAACTCTTTGATTCCCTTTCAAATACACAATTGCAAAGCCTTTTATTATAAATCAAGATATTAACATCAGACTGAAGTTATTCTAAAATACATAGTACAACGTGTAGTTTCTAGGCTGTGGGTCAAAGGGTCACTGCCGCATTTAAAATGAAAATCCTAAGCCAAAATCTGCCCTTCATTAACCCTGGAAACCCCACCACTCATAACAATAACTAATGACAGAATTTGGATCAACGTTTCTGAGCCTAATATTTATAAGAAAATATTTAAACCTCTTCTTAATAAGACAGTAATTTAAAGCAAAAAGTTACTTAATTCCTAACCTTTCTGATTTTATCTCTTTCAAGACTGCAAAAAAGCCTTCCAGATTTCTTCTAAGCCAAATAGTATACAGTCAATGCAAGAAAATACAATTATCACTATGTTAAATATCCTTCTATAGAGATAGGTTGCATACATAAATGTATGAAGGAGCGAAATGTATATATAGCCTGATTGATCTAATCATACCAAACCCTAAGCCTATTGTACTATGTACTGCGTGTGAGTGACGTTCAGGAGCTGTCTTGGGAAGGACGCTCCACAAACTGCTCTCTATGTAAAAATGTAAGACTGAATTGATTCTTTTATTCACACTTCATTTGCTGTCTGGGACAAATCTTTTAGGCTATCTACTATAAAGAATTTTACCACAGTAAACTTCTTCCAGAGAACTGAGTGTAGATCACTATCAGCATTAGCACCATGACCTCAAAGATGAGGCGTTTTGTCATATGTTAGCACAGATGGGGATAAAACTTTTCTGAACACTGTCAAAACTTGCCTTGTTTACATGATAGAATACTGCATATATGGAACTGTGGCAGCCTGAGCGGTTTTACTATACTATCCTATAAATATGTTTTTAACTTTTTCAAATTATATAAATATTGATGACAGTAGAGTATAAGACCCAGACTCGGAGACTTTGGCCTAAGTAAGCTTTTTTTGAAAAAGAAGAGCATAGTTCCCTCTATAAACTGAAGTTTACAGTCTGTATGTGCGTGTGTGTGTATACATACACATATAGATATGTAACAGACTGGGAAACCAAGACACAAAAAGTTAAATGACTTGCCAAGGTCACAGGGTCCCCTAGTGACTCAAAATATAAAAGACAGGAATAGTAACCAGAACTTCAGATACACAAGTCTAAAAATTATAATAATGCTCCTTTTGTCTGCATTATAATACACTCTTTAAAATGCCTCTTTGGCCTAAATGTGCTACAGCATCTGTAATCCTGTGCCAAAATTTCTCTGTTTTAGGACAGTGATGTTACCAAGTCTCACACAATGGCTAGCTAGTGAACAATTCCAAAAACTACTGACCAGCCAGAAGGTCAGTTATGTGGGGAAAATTCGTGTCTTAGCCAACCACAGTATTTTTTACAGCTCAGGTATGGTGTGTATATAGGGACAAATTCACTAAGGCATCCAGATACCATAAAGATGGGCAGAGTATTGAAACTTACACAAACCTCACTAAACTAACAGATTGTATAGATAGTTTAAACCAGTGGTTCTCAACCTGCAGCCCATGTGACATCCTCAGGGACATACAGGAAGTATATATATTGTGTGGATGTGGCCCACATAACACACAGAAAGCTGCATATGCAGCCCACAATGGTAAATAGGTTGAGAACCACTGGTTTAAACGTTCCAACATTTTATAAAAAATACCTCTATAGGTATCCAATATTTCAAATTCTTATAGAAAGTAATTTGTGGCATGTGGAGATGAAATCTTCACAGTTTATGTCTTATCTATTTTAAATTAGTGTCAGGGGGAGAGGGATCAAAAAGTTCACCACAAGTGATTAGCCATATTGTGCAGATATCAATTAAAACATTTCACATTTTAAATCAAAGCCACTTCTAATTACAAGTGCAAAAAAAGCCATATGATATCAGTGAATTTGTCTGCCAAGTTCCAACATAAAGCACATGTTATTTCTCCTTTCTATAGCAACCCCTTTCCACCCTGTAAGGATCTTTTCCCTCACTGTCAATCTTATAAATTTGAGATTGTGAATTCTTTAATAGGAGAACGGTTTCCTTACACATAAGGTAGTGGAACATAAATATACATTCCTTGGACAACTTTTGTAATTTAAATATGAAGTATTGTACAGGAAATGAGAAAAAAAGTTTTCTCCTGGGGAAGATTATTATGCAGTCTTAAGCAATTTCAATCTTCTTATTATTATTTCAGTCTTAAGCAATAAAAGGAATTTGCATAATCCAAGAGTCTCAGACATTCCTCGTTTCAGACATTTACTTGTCCCACCTAAAACTGGTGATATTGTTCAGTGAATGCTACACAGCAGGGATAAGATGATTATTTATTTATTTACGTATTTATTTAATTTCAGTTATGGACTCATCTTAATAGACGTGTCATCTTTGATGGACACACAAGTATTTCTAATTGCTACAACTTGCACCATAGCAATGTCAATTTAAATGGTAAAAATGAACACCAAAAACCATTTTTCTAAGAGTAATTGAATTTATTTGTATTGATGTTATGTGAAATGATTAGTATTTTTATAATATAACTTGCTTGAGGTATTTTTACAGTCAGTTTTTAGACATTTCTAACTACAATTTGTTTCAGAATGCTTCTGAAGTCATACGGCTTATAAAACATAAGTAGCTTGTTGAAGTCATCACTTCATGTTAAAACATGAAGCCATCAAGTGGGCTACTCAATTTTGGATCCTCTGTCAACTTGTATTTTTAGTACACTGGTCTAAAATTGTTATATTTGAGCCAATGTCCACAATCCTATGCATTTCACAGACTCTACTACACATTTATTAGCTAAACTACCACTGGTGTTACTTAACTGCCCAGATTTAAACAAAAACTTGGGCTCCAAAACTTTGCCCTTTTAATTTGGTGTCAGTCCATTTCCAAGCATTTATGACACTGTCCTGGCCTGTATTAAAATTATAAGAATTTTTTTATGGCCATTCTTTTCACCATGTGGATATTTAACTGAACTGCCTCCTTTATTTTTTGTATCACTGCCAACATCCTTTGTTTTATAACTAAATACCACTTTTGTTCAAACTGTTGAACAGTTTCATGAATCCAGTTTTTCGTTCCTTATTTCATTAAGCATATAAAAACAGATTTGTGTCAACAGGGCTCATGGCAGAGGGCTTCCAACTTCCACATTAGTGATGGTTTTCTTTTCTTCTGGGCTGCTGCACAGAAGATTACAATTTCTGCAGCAAATCTCACAGCATCACAGAGTGTGATTAGATTCCTTTGGATGGTTTTCATGTGCAAGTTCAGCTCTAGCTAAGCATTAGTAAACTGGGTCCATTGCTAATTTATCTTAAGTCTCTATGCTGATATCTGGATATGCATGAGTATCAGTTTCCTGGCATCTCTTCTTTATTTTGCTTCCTAGTACTTAAATGATCCCTGGCCAGCCTGGATGGATGAATGGTTCCAAATCACATATCAAGAGCTTGTACCATCCTTTGTTCTGGTGCTAAATTCTTTTTCAACACCATCAGAGTTGATGCACAGATTTTTGTTTACCAGATGGGTGGATCTCCCCACAGGTTAATTTAGGACAGCATTTCTCAAACTGGAGTCCGTGGACCCCTGGGGGTCTGCGAGGGCACTCCAGGGTGTCCACAGGCCTCACTGATCAACTCCTTCCCCTCCTTCCCTCAATTCTTCCCCCTTTCTCCCAGCACCTCCTGCACGCCAGAGAACAGCTGTTAAGCGGCATGCAGGAGGTGTTGGGAGGGAGGAGGAGGAGCAGGGATGGGGCGTGCTTTGGGGAGGGGACAGAATTATGTCCAGGGCCAACGGCCCCACTGATCAACTCTTCCCCCTCCCTCCTTGTGTCTCCTGCATGCTGAGGAATGCCAAAGAACAGCTGTTAAGCGGCGTGCAGGGAGGGTGGGGGAGGAGCAGGGATGGGGCGTGCTCAGAGGCGGAAAGAGGCTGGGAAGAGAAGGTGCAGAGGTGGAGCGGGGGTGAGGGTGGGGCATTGGGGAAGGGTAGAGTGCAGGCGAAGAAAGGGCTTGGGGGTCTGTGAAAAATGTAAATCAAAATGGGGGTCCTCGGGTTGCTAAAGTTTGAGAACCACTGATTTAGGATATGACGTGAAAATGAGGCAAATAAGCCTATCAGGAAGATTTTCTCTCAGAGGAAATCCCTATCCCTTTGTAGCAGAGTAGTCTTATTTCTCCCATCTATCCAACAACCATCTTCAGGCACAAGTGTTAACTTTAGGACCAGAGTGTCTTAAAAGGACCGGCTGCCACTCTCTCCTTTCTCCCACACATAGGAAATTAGCAGCAGCTGTAGATCCACTGGAGAACAGTCCAAGCCATTGTCAGCACTCATCTCTAAGAACAAATGCCAGGACCAGAGCAGAACCTTACTCTCTCTACTCTACTCTCTGCCAGTAGAGCTCAACAGTGCCAGGTCCTGCCCTGACACCAGGCAGCTGTAACTGTGAGAATTCTGTGTTTTTGTTAAACTCTTTGTTTTTAGCCCACTATCTGGACTTGTCTACCTGTGCCTTGTACTTTTTAACCTGAGAAAACTCATAGCCAAAAGTCCTGAGCCCTTGATTGCAAGGAGCTTGCTTTCTTCACACTAAGCATGGAATAGCTGAGGTGGACCTGGGCAATACTTCTTTTGTCCAGATGCTCTGCAACACAAAGGGAACTCCTCAGACAGATTTGATTACACTCATTGCCCACTGGAGCAGGCTCCTCTGCTAACCTCCATCATAGTCTTAATAAACACACTGGATGTATGGCTTATTACAACAATCCATAACCCACTAAACCCCCCTTTATCCTATGACTAAGGCCCTACCAATTTCACGGCCGTGAAAAATGTGTCACGGACCGTGAAATCTGCCCTTCCCCATGAAATCTGATCTCCCCATGCTGCTGGGAGACTGGGGCTCCTAGCTGCTAGTACCTGGCCAGGTTCGGGAGGACAGGAGTTGTCCTTCCCCTGCATGGCTACTCTTGGTGGGGAGATCAAACTGACCTTGAGAGGCAGTGCAGAAATGAAGATGGTACACTCTCCCTTCTGCACTGGAGCAGCCCGGGAGCTGGGCTCTCAGCTTCCACTCCCCGTCCCTCCCACCCCCGCTTCCTTGGGGCTCCTGCTGCGGCTTGAGGCATGGAGCTCGGGGCTTTCTCTCCCCAGCAGCTCCAGCTGGGGCTGGGGCTTCTGCTCCCGGCTGCTGCAGTGCGGGGCAGCCCAGGCTCGAGGATTCCGCCCCCTGTGTCTCCAGCCAGGGCTCGGGGCTTCAGCCCTTGCGGCTGCAGCCAGGCTCATTGTGCCTCTGCTCGGGCTGATCTAGTAGAGGCTAGAGCCTCTGGGGCTTCTTCCAGGGCTGGGGCACCCATTTTTCTCAGAGGCCCACAAATTGGCCAGGGGCCCCAACCTTAATCTGCCACTGGCCTGGACTAGCAGCTAGGAACCCCCAGCACCTACCTACCTCCACCTCTGGGAACCTCCTCTAGTCCAGCCCCGATGGCAGCACAGAAGTGAGGGTGGCAATCTTGTGACCACCGCCCCCCCCACTCCCAATCCTATTTTGAGGCAGGACCCCCACGGTTACAACACCATGAAATTTCAGGTGTAAAGAAAGGAAATTGTGAAATTGGCCAATTTGAAAACCCTCCGGATGTGAAATTGACCAGACTGGACATGAATTTGGTACGGCCCTACCTAGACTATAGGAGTGTTAAGGAGCCACCTCCAGAGACACCTCCTCACGGCCAACATAAGCAAGTGCACTGTCTACACTGACACTGCGTCGCTCTAACTATGTCACAAAAAGCTCTATGCCACTCCTTGAGGTGGTTTTATTCTGTCGGCGTAGCAGAGGAGTTACATCGGCAGGCGGACCATTGTTGTGTGTATACCTCCACTGTTTTGTCAACAAAAGCTGACTTTTGTCAACAAAACTGTGTAGTGTAGACAAGGCTTAAATCAGTTTATGTAAATAAAATACATGTGAACCAGTCAAATTTAAATGCAACGTGATATCGCAAACATTATTTCCCCCTTTTTTTGTCCTGTTGTTTATTATTATGTGAGGATACACAATTCTTGGACTATTATTTTTTTTCCTCTCTCAGATACTGGAGACTCACCAGGAAGCATACATTATTAAGTAAAAGCATTAGTCTCTTATAAGGCCATTCTGTAATGCTTTGCTTTGTCCTCAAATAAATAGGAAACCAGAAATTACCAGTAATTTTACTGGGAAGGCAAAGGAAAGTAATTGTGAGAAATATCACACACAGTGCTCTGAATAATTATAGCACACAACTGACTGAGAGTTTTAAATTAAGGGTACTTATCTTAATTGAACATCTAAAATGTTTTATTTATACAAAGAAAAGGTGTAAAAAAATTAACCGATCCAAAGCACTAACAATGCCACACTTCGTTGTGGAAGATACTCATCTGTGAGTGCCTTTTCTTTCGCTAGTATAGTGGATAGTGTTTTAAAACCAGCAGTATTGTCAAAGCACATTAAAGTTTATATAGACTTTTTCTCTGAAAAGCTCTTTACATTCAGACTCCACAACAGAGCTGTTGTGGTTTTGATTCCTAGTGCAGCCTTAGTTTCTATCTTATCCAACTGCATTAAAATTCTAAACACAGAGACACAATGGCATGATCGTTCCTCCTTCAGATGGGGAAAATGAAGGAACCTCTTCTCCAGCATCGGCTTGATCAACATCATATGATCAGTGCAGATAACTTTGAACCAACTTGCAATTGTCAATAAATTGTATAACAAGGAGATATATATTATTTCTTTTAAGAAAACTGTTAATCTGTTTAACAAGGATTATTTGTTTTAGACGTTTTCATTTAATGGATGTTATTCAAATAATCAGCTAAGATCTTAAATATCCAAAACCAACTTAATGCCATATTATAGTCACAACAAATCTAGGGAAATTAATTTTAATTTTGAGTAATGTGAAACAGTGTGAAGGTACATGTCTCTTCAGATGTTAAGTACAGCAAGAATTGTTGTGATTATCTTCCAAATTCAGAAAAATAAAACAATCTTAGGGTTTCTAAGAGCCTTCACCAATTTTTTCTTTGATCCCACATCTCAGTAAGTGAAAACACATATACTGATTGAAATGCACTGGGCAGTTCTCTAATTTAGTATTATGTCGGACTTTAAAAAAAAAACACAAACATGAATTGAGATCAAAATAAAAGAAAGTCAGCAAAATTAATATTGGAAATCAAAGAAAAATGACAAAGGTTTAATTCTGGCCCTTAAGTAATATTATCATATAGGAAAAATATAGTTTAAACTGAGATATTCCTCATGCAATGAGAAGAAGGTGTAATTCTCATTTTCTCAGATCCTGAAAGGAATACCAAAATCTCTCTTCCCATATTATTTTATTCTGAAGCAAGGGCTAGCTATGCATTTGTTTTTACAGTTTTCCCTTCTGGGAGAGTCAAACTGCAGAGTATTTTTAAAAATCCACTTCCTCAAACAGGGTGACTATTGGAAATCTAAAAGTGTCTCATGGCCACAAAATTGCCACTAATTCAGTTTTCCTTAACATAAAAAACAGAGTTTTTGTTATCTACTTTTTATATAGCCCAATGTAAAAGGTAACATTTGACCAAAAAGGTGATTAGCCTTTTGAGATTAGCCAATGGATTTTCAGTGTGCACTTATTTTATAGTATTTTAACATTTTACCTTCTAGATTTCTGTTTATGAAGAGCTTACAGTAATGTGTACTTACTTGCAATGTGTGTGTAAAATATCTGCTCTAGAAATTATTTTAGGAAAGTTCTATGGTCTGTGTTATACAGGAGGTCAGACTACATAATCACAATGGTCCTTTCTGACCTTGGAATCTACAAATACAACTCTGGCATAAGCAGAGGCGATTCCCACTAATATCAACAGAGGTAGAAACATCTTTTGGTAGGACTGAGTTGGCTCATCACTTTTTCCTATGAGTCACTGTGGATTTTTTATTATCTGAAAGCAATGCAAAGAAAACATTTCTGTATATTTCACAATACTGGAGAATAGGATCAAGCTTTGCTGTAAAAATAGTCTCTCATCTCATTTCCACATGAACTTATTCAACAGCAATTAAATAAAAAACAGTATCTATGATTAGGTGTGAGTTGTGTATGCCAAATATTTGATGTGTTTCAGAGTTTGAAACAGTTACTGTCAGATTTGTTTGAGCAAACAAATGAGGATATTGACACTTTTTTGAAAAAGATGCAGACACTGTTCTTTTACAGGTAAATGTTCAGTGCTTACACAGTGAGCTCTTTACTATGTAAAGGCTATGTATGCTATTGCTTTGTAAAACACACAGCTCACTCTTTGGTGCTTTATAAATGAATAAACAATAAATAGTAATAATAATACAAGAGCAATTTCTGCACACAGGGATATGTTTATCACACAAGAGAACTTGGACAGATCTTGGCTCTGGTACAGCTGCTTTTTGTCGCTCTTGTTTTTCATACCTGTAGATTATGTATGGACATGTCTGTTTTGTACCTGAACGTATTAATAAAGAGCAATTTCAGCCTATTTAGGGGCTTCAGAATTGGTCCTTAAATCCCTAAAATAATTTAGAAAATTAGATCATGTTCTCTTTAGGAGATTTTTTTTGCTGACTACTTACTGTAGTATTTTACAATAGTTCTTTTATTGTTTCTTAGATTCCAAGGACAGAAGGGACCATTGTGATCATTTGGTCTGACCTGTATAACACAGGCCATAGAACATCCTCAAAATAACTCCCACAACATATCTTTTAGAAAACCATCCAATCTTGATTTAAAAAATGTCAGTGATGGAGAATCCACCACAACCTTTGGTACACTGCTCCAGTAGTTCATTACTCTCATTGTTATATTGGTTCTTGTGACAAACTCTGCAATTAGATACTCAGGTCCAGCTTTGGAATAGGAGCTGGTACCAATTTTCCCATGTTCTTCTTCACTTTATGACTAGTAGTCAAAACAAAGATTAGAAAATTCACTACTGTCATAAATGAAACTTCTCTTTGTTAAGAAAATGTCTTTTAGCCCTGGTCAAATAATCCTCTCCATGGGTTCCCAGCTGCAAAGGTTGTGATTCTGTTTGAACCACAGTACCAATCTGGTGGCTAAGAGTCTGGAGCATTGTTGTTCATTGGGAATCTGATTCTCCAAAAAGATACAAACAACCAGAAGGTTAGGAATCATATTATTTCTCCTATCCCTGTGATACCAGCAGCAGGAGACATGGCAAAAAGAGGTTGACTTCCAGGCAGGATTCCATTGGGAGGTATTTAGCATCTGACATCTCTGGTGGTATGCAGGGCCTGTTCCTTGAATAACAGGCAAGTGGCGTACAAATGACCAAAAACTTCAGCTGAAGTTTATCACTGTAATGTCATTTTTCAGTAGAACTGTATAAATCCCTTCAATTCTCTTTTTCATCTCCTCATTTTTTCTACTAATTCCTTTCCATCATGATAAGAAAGAGGGGTTAGGTGAAAGTTTTCAATTCCCTTACTTCAATGACTGTTGGTCAACAGGAAAGGGGGGAATAGTGGCTGGATCATTTCCAAGAGCTGGCCAGTGGAGAGCTTCACTGATCTTCACTCTGCTGTATCTGCTTATTATCAGGCATAGAAGTCACAGCACTGATTCATATAGTCAGGCAACAGCAGATCTCATGTCCCATTTTAAATTTCTGCAAAATGGAAGTCTCCTTTGGCCTTCGATTTTGTGAGTCCCAAAAGCCAGCTCTGCTAATACGTGCCAAAGGCTCATTAGCTTGGAGCTGTGCGTTAACTTTCCTCCATCCAACTAACTAACCTTTTCCTCCTCCAACTAATGTGTTAAAAGATGAGGTATACAATTGTTACTATTTTTATTTCTCGTTTTTGGAAAAAAAACCAAAATATGCTTTTGAAATGTACATGAAAGACAATTTAATGCTTTGTATGTAAATGTACCACCACAAAAGATTTTACTTAATCAAATTAGCTTAATTTTGTCTTAAAAAGATGTTAAAGAAGTCTGAGTTTTAAAATTTCTGGTGGCTGCAAAAGATCTTAAAATATGTACAGTGCTACATGTAGAAAAACAAAATTATAATCTCTGGTGTAATTATTCATGAGGAGCTGGAGGATAACCTGAGTGTCATTCAGAGGGACAGGTAAAATTTCAGTCGCAGATGGCTGCACAGTTATAGACATAAAGACCACAACATTTCAAGGAAGAAGAAAAGCTCAGTCACTGTTGTCACACAACAATGCACAGCTGCCTCGCTAAAATTTATAACAGACCAAATGGCCTCAAAATTGCTCATAAAGTTGGGACATCAGATAAAGCACTGATTTTAAGCGGTGTAATTTTGATGGGGGGGGGGGGCGGGAAAAGAAACAAACTCCTCTAAGGCTGACATCTTCACAGTGTTCACTGAACAAAAAGCATTTAGTAGCCAAGCAGTTGTGAGGTATATTAATAGGAATTATGCATCTAATGCCACAGATTTAGTTAACAATAACTTTCACCTCATTCTGACAGACGAGATTTATTCGGTGTCAGTATGAGCACCCATTATGGCCATGAGACCAGTCCCAGTCATTTTGATAGTAAAAGACTTTGCTCTCAAAAATGTTTAGAAGATAGTACTGATGCTACAAAAATGAAGTGCATGTTATCCTTTCCACATAGGGTGAGAATACAGTGATTTATTTTACTACTAAAAACGTTTGTTCCATTAAAATTAGTCTACTGAGTTTGCAACACTCAAACTATCATAGCATGTGATACTATCAAGTACACAAAAATAAAACCCTATAGTTTTCTCAATAATACAACATAAACCAGGATATAATTAGTAAGTAGGGTGTTGCTGTGGCTTGTTATTGACAAGATTATTTATTGTATATTTAGTTTATAATTCTGTTTAAACAGTGTGCATTATGATAGCAACCAATAGTAATCCTACAATTTAGGATAAGATGACATTGTATTATTTAGGAGTTCACAACTTAGCTGTTTTCATTGACATTAGGATGAAACTTGGGAAACAATTTATTGGATGACTTTTTTTTTTTTTGGTCTAAAATATGGTTTAAGCCACCTCGATACTTTAAATTTTAGAATGGATCATAAAATAGACCAAATGGTTTCAAAAACTTTAAAGTATATGTTACTGATATTAATTCATTTATTGCCATCTAGGATAGCCTCCTCATTAGAGATAAGTCTTCTCCCAGGGAACAGCTGTAACACTTAGCCCAATCTCACGGACTTGTAGTCCTTGAAGTATTTCTTGCATTTTCTCGCAATATAAATCTTAAAAACCTTCTCTGTGGCAGCTATGCCACAGTGCAACAGCTAACTATGCAGTCACCTGCTTCGATTTGCTTCTACTGTCACCACAAGTTAATATAGACGGAGGCTGGAGACAAGCCCAGCACAAAGCAGAAATAATTGAGTGCTTTTTCCCCAAATGAAGTGTGAGAGATGACGGAAAAGCAGCAAAGAATCATCAGCCTGAGGCAACACAACTTGTTGACAAGACAGCCGAACAACCTTGATACAGTCGCAGCACAGATCCTCAGCCTGTAATCACTCTGCAACCACATGTCAAAAACATTTTGCCACCTTTCTTTAAAACAAGAACAAAAACAAACATACACATAGTATTTTATAGCTTTCGTATTCTGCAGGTAAGATTTATTTCACCAGGCACATAGTGAGGAAGTGAGATTTCATTGTGGGAGATAATGGATATCATTTCAAAAGGAGGAATGTCTCAGCATGACTTTACTCCTCCTTAACACTGAATTCCTACTTGGCATTCAAGGTTCTGTTGTGAGTATTCTTCTGCTTCTTCTTCTTCTACCAAAAAGAAAAAAAATGTGCAAGGGAAAGATAAGTATAAAAGTAGAGGGGAAATGGTGAAAATGAAACAAAAGGAATCATTCCCTTACTGGAATCTCTTCCTTACCTAGAGCAGTGGTCTACAAACAGTACTGTATGTAACAGAGGGCTTGTCTACACACAGTTGAGGAATGTGCACAACGGGGGTGTGATTTCTAAATTCCACTAACATGTTGCACATTAACTGACCCATGTAGACTAGTGCACTAAAGCTTCCCTAGTGCACTTTAATGTAGTACTCTTTCAAGCAGCTCTGTGTTAAAGCGTACTAGGGAACCTCTGGTGAGCACTAGCAGGTTCTAAATGGACCAATAATGTGCAACACCTTAGAACGCTTTAAAAAATAACTCCCCAATAGAGTGCATTACCCCACCATGTAGACAAGCCCTGAAACAGTCTTAGTCATTAGTAGCTGATATAAACTGTCGTTATTCATAGATTCTGAGGCCAGAAGGGACCATTGTATTCATCTAGTTTGACCTCCTATATAACACAGAGCATAGAACTTCCCAAAAATAATTCCCAGAGCATATCTTTTAGACACTATCCAATCCTGATTTACTATTTGTCAGTGATGGAAAATCCACCACAACCTTTAGTAAGTTCTTCCAGTGGTTAATTCCTCTCATTGTCAAAAATGTATGCCTAATTTTCCATCTGAATTTGTCTAACTTCAATTTCCAGCCAACAACCGGATCATGATATACTTTTCTCTGCTAGATTGAAGAGCCCAATATTAAATATTTGGTCCTCATATAGGTATTTACAGACTAATCCAGTCACCTCTTTACCTTCTATTTGTAAGCTAAATAGATTCAGCTCCTTAAGTCTATCACTACAAGACAGGTTTTCTAAATCTTAATTATTTCCGTTGCTCTTCTCTGAGCCCTCTCCAATTTTTCAACATCCTTCTTGAATTGTGGACACTAGAACTGGACACAGCGGCTACACCACAGCCAAATACAGAGATAAATAACCGCTCTACTCCTACTTGAGATTCCCCTGTTTATGCATCGCATAAGCCCTTTTGGACACAGGAAGGGTTATAAAATGATGTTATGATATTATAGAAGGATGATAAATTTAAACTGGTATTTAAAAAAAATATATGCAAAACCAACCCTTCATCCAGGGAAACAAAGAAACTTCCTGAAATGAGAAGGTCTGGGAGCCCTTTCATGTGGCTAAGCAACCTGTGCATCTAAGGCCTGCTCTCCACCTAAAACTTTTGCCACCATAGATATGTCAGTTAGAACCATGAGAAAATCACACCCCTAACTACCATAACTAAGCCAGCAAAGGCCCTAGTAGACATAGTAATACCATCCCCCCAAAAAACAAAAGAAAACAGCTCTGACCAGTACAGTTATTTTGTTTGGGACAATGATATAAGCTATACTGGCAAAAGCACTCTTTTGGCAGTATAACCTGCATTTCTACTAGAAGGGATTGATGGTATAGCTATAACAGCAAATCCTTTCTAATGCAAGACAAAGGCTTAAATGCTGGGAAACAGACAAACAAACTTTCAGATATAAAAGCCAAATTCTGTTCTGAACAGCTCAGGTGTCAAGTCAGAGTAGCTGTGTCATCTTCACTGGAGTTACTGTGGTTTGACCTTGGTGTAATGGAAAACAGAATCTGGCTTACAGGCCTTTTCATCTTGCTTTATCCAAGTTAATTGCAATTGTGTATTCTTATTGGGAGACAGGTGTTGCTGGACATTTCTGAAGGAAGGAATTTTGTTTCTGGCATCAGAAGGATCAGAGTTGGGGTTGGCAACAGTCCTGGATTGGGAGTCTCCAGGAATTAAAGATTAATCTTTAATTAAAGATTATGTCATGATTAAGTCTTTTTAACCTTTTGAGTTGTCAAACATTTTGAAAAATTTCATTTTTAGTTCAACCTGAAAGCACAGTTTTTCAGAATGAGCAGCAAACTGAAAAATCCGTTATTCCCACAGCTCTGCTTCTGAGGCACATCATGCACTCGGGGATGCAAATAATATAAAGCTTTAGTGTGGTGTAAATATATTATGAGTGGGAAACAGCAGAGAGGCTGCTGTTATGTTAAATTCAAATAATCATCCAAATGTCTGTAGGCTCAAGGGAACTTTAGCAGACATCCAACCTGTCTGAGGTCCACCCATTATTGGCTATTCTAAATAAATAATTACAAGGTACAGTATGAGAGAGGGAAACAAGTGAAATTGTTAGACAAGAAGATTTTGAGGAATCTGAATGGAATGTAGGAAGATTTGAGATACATGAGGACAAATATTGTTGCATATAGGGAATTCCATCATCCTTTGTTCAAGAGAGGCCATGCTAATATTGCTAATTTGGTTTCAGATATTTTTCAAACTCTATGCATTGGCTTATGTATTAAGTTTGATGCACAATCCCCATCATCCTTTGCAAGGAGTGTAAAGATCCTCCATATGCATGGACACGTATCATCCTACTCAGCCCCACTGAGTCGTTTAAGTGATTCAGAGGGCTTTTCTTCACCTCTATGAATTTCACCCTATGTAAATATATAAATAAAGTTAAGAGAACCTTCCTATTTCACACTTTGTTAATTCACACACTTTCCAGTCCATACACATAAAAAGTGGTCTCCAACCTGTTCTCAGCAAAGATGTAATTGCATAGTGCTGGAGTGAGCTCTGCTATTGCTGAAACTTCCTCTCTTTTACAAAATGTACTACAGAATATTTTCTAATACACTAAGAATTATCATAAATCATTAAAATGAAAATACACTTCTCAAAGAAATGAACAAAGTACATTCTGAAAGGCAGTATCTTTGGGTTTTTTCATTGTGTTTATTCACTTACTTGCTAAATTGCAAAATTTAGTGATCTCTAATAGAAATTCCAGTCATTAGTGCAAATTAGCAATGTTCTTCTGAATAAATGTGTAATAATAAGATGAAAAGTGCTTTAAGGTGAACTGAAAGTTCAAACCGTCAGGTTTTTCTTGTGACAGTTGGATGACATCATATTATTAACACCTAATGTAAGGCAGGAAACGGCTTTCCTTACACTTCGTTTTAGGTACTAATGATGTCATTTTAGCAGGGCGTCAGCTCAGCTACAGTAAAAGTGAAGACCAGCTTTCTTTTTAAAGTTTGACTATTCTAAGTGCTCTAAAATCTGCATAATTACTCCCATTGCCTTGAAATTTTGTGTACCTCATGCTGGCATACAGGGCCACCCCTTCACCCAAGTCCCCACCCCGCCTCTTTCCGGTTTCTGCCCCCCCCCCCTCGAGCGATGCTGGGAGCTGGTGGGGCAGAGCAGAGCGGCGCAGGCTGAGGCCAGGTCGCTCGCTGCTGCCGGTGGCAGGTCCCCCGCTACCCCCCCAGGCTGCCCTGGATCCTGCATCTCGAAGCATGGTTTTAAGCGGGGGGCCCAGGGCAGTTACCCGGTCAGTCCTATGGATGGGATGGCTCTGCTGGCATAAGTTTTGATCAGTGATCCAAATTTGCAGGCCCCCGAATAAAACAGTTTTTCATAAAGTTGACATGTTTGGCAATTACCACACCGCACCGTAAGTGAGGAGGGATGGGGGTTTTCTCACTTATCGGGGGAAGAGGTATAACGCTTTATGGGTGAGGTGGTGAGAGAGAGGGTCATTAGTTGCTGCAAAAGTAGAGTGGGCCAGCATGGCGATGTTTACTCATCCCCCAGGGTCCAGAAGGGCTGGGGAGTTGATAAAGGGCAAGCCCAGCAGGAGAAGCCCCTTTTCCTCAGACCAGGTGGAGCAGCACCCACTCTTCCTCCCCTTGGACGTGGCAAAATATCAGGTTTGATCAGGACCTGCTGTGGACATCATGCTAGCATCATTCTTTCTGGGAGGGATGGGAAGGAATTTTTCCCTCACCACCAGATTGGCCACAGTGGAGGGGAGCTTTTTTTGCCTTCCTCACAGCGGGTTCAGGGGGGCTTTGTTATCATGAGTAGGGAAGAGAGTTAAGCTATGATGCTGCAACTCTTTATGTAAGTGTGGGGCGGATGTACAGTGCACATACTCCATAGGGAAGGGATACAGTGACCAGATAAATGGCTCTGTAAAAGTTTTTAAAAGGAGGTGTTTGTTAAAGGAGTGGAACATGGGTGGGGGGCTGTTTGGGGCTCCTATGACTGACAAGACAGGGAGCCCCCCTTCCTTATAACCTACCTTAACCCTCGTTTTTGGCTGGGGAGGGGGAGCGAATCGCAAGGTCCCAGCCATGGTTGGCTGGGGGACCTGGATAGAAAAGGGGGTGGAGGTGGGCAGGTGGAAGCCTCCACATAGATATTGAAATGAACATGAGTTACCTACACTGTATACTTTTATCTGCTGGGTAGTGCCAGATAACTAATAATAAAATTTTGGCCTGATTAAAACCATATAAGTGTCTCCTGTCCTTCTTTTGGTATAGCCAGACAACAACTTTTTGCACAAAGCTAGAGATTAAACTAGGGCTGAGATCATTGCACCAGGGGCTCAAATGCTTGAGAGTTAATCCAGCAGTGTGCATGCTATCCACTAGCCCTTTAGGGGAAATCCAATTACAACATTATTAGCCAGGGAGTTTGGTTAAATATAAATACATGGAGATATACCTATCTCACTGGAAGGGACCTTGAAAGGTCATCAAGTCCAGTCCCCTGCCCTCGCTAGCAGGACCAAGTACTGTCGCTAACAGTTGTGTGTGAGGGTTGTTATGGGATTTTTTTGGTGCCCCAGGTCCCCAAATGGCCCCATCAAGCTCTGAATTCACAACCCTAGGTTTGGCAGGCCAATGCTCAAACCACTGAGCTATCCCTCCCCAACTCCAGTTAGCTACAGCACAAGCAGTTCTAAGGCTCATGAGCCAAATGGATTGTACTGTGCATGTACAAAGACAGAGGCTGAGGGAGTTGAAAACAATCTCAGCTTTATAGGCCCTAAACAGTTCAAGGGAGAATTGTTAGGTCATCAAACCTGTGTGCTACCCAGGCATTGTAAGTTCAAATCCAACTCTTGTCAGAAATCTGAAATAAAAAAGGGTGGCATCTTGCTACAATTTGCCTTGGTCAAAGGGTTTATTATTTTTGGGAAATGTAATCTGTGTACAGCAGAATATTCAGAAGGTGCCCAAATTATTTTTGAAAGGAAACTAAATTACACATGCAAATACTCATTGGGAGGAGAAGTTGATTAGTTGTGGAAGAATAGATGGAAATAAAAGGAGTAGGGTAAATGGGGATGGTTTTTAGGAGAAGGGATGGGATGGTCAGGTGGTGGTGAGATAGTGGGGCCAGGTGGAGTGGGACACTGAGAATGGAACATAAGGGCGAAGTGACAGGGGAACTGGGACAGATTAGGGCCAGGGTTTCCTGTCAGCCCCATATTCCCCTCTCATGTATGTACCAGTATCTGGGGGCTGCCCCTCTTGAGGGTGGGGGAAGGGGACTACGAGTCCCTTTCCTGCCTTTCTGTGTGTACCAGGAATGGGGGAGAGGCTGGCCCTAGCCTCTAGAGGATGGTCTGACACCCCCCATCATGCTCTCCTCATCTGAGCGAGGTTATGGGGGATTTGGCCTTTTGGGAGTACCTGATCCTCTCTCCCTGCTCCTATGTATGGCAGGATCAGGGAGGACTCTGCCCATCTACAGGAACCTAACCCCACCCCAACTCCCCTCATCTGAGATGGGATCAGGTGGTCCTTATTATCCTTTTTCTTCGAGGAGGGTCTGAGCCTTCTCCCTACAACTCCCCGACCCACCACACATGCCAAGATCCATTCCCCTCTGTATGTGAAGCTAACAACATGCATATCAAGAACAAAAACTGAGAACACACCGTCAACCCTGGGGTAAGGAGTTGAGAACTGGCATGCCTGATGTATATCACAGGCTCTCCTTCAGTGGGGAGAGGGGATGAGAACATCTAGTTCACATGGCTCACAACTATAGTTTCAGTCTGTATTCATCTTCAATCAACTGAGAACATCTAATTGAGATGAATGGGCCACTTCACACCTCTGAGCCTCCTATGCTTTCAGGATTATCCTGTACTGGGGATGTGTATATAGAAAGCAGGTGCTGCTGATGATTAATTTCATAAATATTACAGCAGAGCACGAGCTCTGCTGCAGTTAATATTAAGAATGTTTTCCTGTTTAAAAGGTTGATTCTTCTACCTATTGTAAAATCTGCATACGTACCCATATTGTTTTTGAATCTACTGAAGGGGGTGAAGGTAGGGTTTGTGAGCCAAATTGAAGGTCATTTGCCCAAGAGTTTCCCAATATACAGTACCCAGGAAAACACCATGTTTTCTTAAAGTTCACCAATTCTACAAACTATTTTTGTGCACACCGGGCCTCTGGAATGCTAATGGCTTACTGGGACAAGAAGGGGAGGGTAAACTGGATATGACAGGGAGGTATACATTTTGTCAAATAGTGGGGAATGTGGGACATACATTTTCATACATCTGGTTAATACACCAGGTTTCTGTCACATGTTTAAAGTTACTGTAACCACCATACAATAAGACTGACAAGTTCTTGGGACATAGACCATGTCTGAGATTTCTCTCACCAGCTCTGTTAGCAACCACAAACTCTAAACATTTCAGAGGACAACCATCATCCACATTCCACTATAACTAGTGTCCTTGGCCATGTCAATGCTAGAAATATTTGTCATGCTAATCACTGTTTAGTCCCCACAGCATGCCTATGACACATATGCAGCCAAAAATATTGTGAACAGCCTCTCCCCAAACCAACCCCAAGTAATTACCCAGAATCACAATTCCCCCAGTAACTCCCCTTCCACGGTCAATAGCATGTGATGTTGTTATCAGTTAGCCTAGAAGTGCCCAGCTCAGCATGCACGCAGAGCAGCTGGCTGAGACATGCTATGTGAGTAGATTAAAAATGGTAGACAAAAAGAAGAAATAAGATGATGATATAACACAGAAACAGCAATCTAAAATGCCTAACAATCAGATAGTTCTGTTACTATAAATTACATATCATATGCTAAAGCCAAAGCATTCACTTTTTTTACTATGTTTGTCTCTGCCCATCTGCCAGACCGCCGCACCTAACGAGCATGCTGCTTTTATCTACCTGAAATCACATTTCATTCTGTTTTCCTATTTAATACATGATAAACAGTCTTAGTCATCCTTTTATAGCAGTAATGCACAGGCCATGAGAGCTGGCAACAATTAAACTGCCTAACCTGCCTGCTGTCAGACCTCAAATACATGTTCATACATCTCGTTAATATACCAATTTATCTTAGTCCCTATTTTCCCCCCAATTAATCCTCAATGTCCAAGAACTCTTTCTAAAGCAAGTGCTTGAGCCTTGCAATCAAATTTAGGTGCAGTGCATACTTCCCTTCAGTCCCACAAAAGCTCAAAATGCCTCTGCAGTCCTGTAGCTGGTTCTCTGATATTATCCATATGAATAGCACTTTCTGCCACATCTGCTGCCATGAGGAGAATTGCAGATGGGAGCCCAGAGCTAAAGAAGGGATACCAGATAGATCCTGTAAAACCACCTGGCTAGCACTTGCAGTGCCAAAAGTCAGATCAGCCCAATTTTCCATGTTTTAGTTGTTCTCAGCAGGAGGGCTAGTAAAACCTGCTGTCATCTACTGCAGGCAGACAAAATTAGCAGGGTCTTCAGGGGCTTGGTCAGTATCCTTTCATCTATAACTGACAGGTCTGGTTCTGCTTCTGCCATACTGTAAAGCTGGGGAATGACCCCTATTGTAAGGGTTCTGTGGTCCTGCCAAGCAAAGAAGAATAATTCCAGTACAAGGAAATTGACTGGAGTTTCCCAGGAAATTATTAAATCATTTGACTCCTGAATTCTTCTGAACTCTTGAAAGACTCCCAGAAGGCCTTTCAAAATATCTTACTGTTTCAGGGAGCTCTGCAGGGAGCTATGGGATAGATACCCAGGGGAAATTCTATTGCAGTAGAATTGTACAACGCAAGAAAGGCGGCAGGGGAACACTGTGACCGAAACAGAAATACTTTGTGGACACAATGCAATACTGTGGCTTATTCCAGGGGTATCCCATCATTTAAGATTATCTCCGGTAGACACAGCCCTAATGTTAGTGAATGTGAGTAACCCCGTGAAATGCAAGATTTGGAGCAGTCTTCAAACCAAGCCATTTTAAGTTAGATTAGGATAATAATGGTCAGAATGTTATTTAAAATAACAGAAATCTGTCGTTTTTCACCATCACAGAGGCTTAATGTATTTTAAAATATATCTATAAAATATGGATGCTGATACTACACACTCAAATAAAATAGGAAATTATGTATGCTCCAGCCACTTGCACTTATACAGACACACAACCTAAAGTACTAGGTATATTGTATTTCCAATTTAAAGAAGAAAATTGATCAGACAAGATTACAAGAATACTGAACAAGCCTTTCACCATTCCTTTTTTAACTTGAATCAATAACAAACATTAAAGGCTTTATTTTCCTCAATAAGAGCAACTCACATCATTTAAAGACATTAAATGTAATGTTAGATATGAGTGACAGGAGAAAAATATGTATCAAGTGAATATCTTAAAATGTAAACTACACCAATATGCTTTCTCCTTATCTCAGGCGACCTATGTTTTATTACGAAATGAACTACTTTTTGACAATACTATTAGTTCCCATAAGAACCTATTTTAAAAAAAAATACTTGTTAGTTTATGCACCAATTTTTAGATGAGAAGCTGGTCACCAGCTTGGTATGTTCACAGTTACTATGACCCACCCCTAGTCCCTAGATTTAGTATACTAAACGCTCTCTTCTTGTTCACGTTGGTTAAATTCATGCCTGTGCAGAGAGCCAACACAAGTCCCAGCAGAGACAAGGTCTATTAAATAGGGCTTAATCAGACAGAAGCAGTGCATAGGCCTTGTAATACCCCTCTGCATATGGCTGAATTTCATGAGAGAATACACATGAAGAGCCCACATGAAGTTATATCCTGCAATCCCTACACAGGCAAAACTCCCACTTAAGTGATTAATGTAGTTAATGAGGGTAGGTTTTTGACTACTTTTCACTAAATTTTGAAGAGATGAAGTAATAATGTCATTTATTTTTAAAATATATATTTTCATGAATGAATCCAATTTGAGCATTCCCAGCAGAACTAGGGATTTCTCAATGGGCCCGAAGGTCCCAGAATAAGTCATTGTCCTCAATGTAATTTTAATTTCTCACAATTTATTATCTGCACATTTCATCTGCATGAGATTCATTCCCTCTTCCAGATCATTAGTAAAGATATGTAATAAGACTAAATGTAACAGCGCTGTCAGCAACAAACCACCAGAATCCTCACCAAACTCAATGCTTTGTCATCTCTCACTACCCTTTGTTTGCAGTCCTTCAAATCAGCTTTTACACCACATAATATTCCTCATATCCACAGGTATGTGAATTTCTTTTGTGTTTTAGAAAATTCAGATCTTTCACATCATAAAAAAGCAGAAGTTCAAGCAAAAAATAAGAAAATGCATATACATATATAAAAGCACAGCTCTATGCATGTGTGTGAGTCAGCTCTAATGCTACTTGGATTAGAAGTTAAAATGATATCCCTTCTGAAGGTGACTTTTCAGGTGAAGTTAAAGATTTTCTGGAACTTTCTGAAAAGGGAATAGGGGATTAAACCTGTGTCCTGACTCCTAAAAAAACATTCCTTCTTTCAGGAAGACAGAGTCTAATTCCCAAGGACATTCACGGGTTCTTTTCAAGAACACAATACTGACTTGGTTAGCCTAAGCAGTATTTAATTTCAGTATTTAACTCATTAAGGCACTTTAAAGCACTTTGAGCATGAAAGGTGTTGTGTAAAACAAAATAATTCTGTTCTATTCTAATGTATTAAGCAGAAATGCTTGTGAAGTCTAATCTTCATGAGCTAATGTTTTTATTTACATTTCATCTTTATGGGGGAAAGATGAAGGATTAATATTTCTGCCCTGAGAGAGCAATATGCCAGGCTGTAATGAGAACTTAACAATTATATCTTGATAAATTCATAAATATTACTTTTTTCCAGTGGGAATATCTGGATTGTGACCCCTGGATACTTATGTTTTACTACATCACAAGCTACCAACACAGCTCTGTTACTGAAATTTTTCACACATTTTCTTTCCCTGTGTTATACATCTCAGTGAAGACAGCACACTATCATGGGCTAATAGACTGGAATGCTCACTCAAAGCTCAGACATAAAGTGAAAAAGAAAGAGAGAAATCACAAAAGAGGGAGTTAATGGCCAAAGCTACTACTGTTGCTCCTGCTTCCACACCTTCTGCAAGTTCTAAACCATTTACCAGAGCTCAGGGAGGCATAATGTACCTCATACTTAGTTCTGCTGTTGCTACTTCATCCAGTTTCAATGGGGAACAGTTGGTGGGAGGGAAGTATCTTCTAAAGAAAGGGAAATGACACTGTTGGTTTCTAACTAGAGAAAAAAGTCAACTGAATTTTACCAAGAGCCCATTTTCCCTTCCTTATCCACTGAATGAACTATTAACAAACCAAAATTTGGAGCAAAATCAATGGGAATCCTTATCATGGAGATAACATGCATTGAAGAACTTAAAGCCAGGTTTGTATGTATAGGAACAGAGCAATATGAAATTAGTTATGCCAATTTCTAACTCAGATGCATAAACATGCTGGAATGTTTGATAGGCTTGACATAGTCAGGACGAGACTGGAACAGAACTATTGATCGATCAATCAGAGTCTACTGCGGTGAAAGATTAGTGCAAATGTGCTATTTTCTCACTCTGTGATAGATAACTGATTTTTCCCCTTCTTCCCCCTCTTTCCCTCCACCCTTCCCTTTCAAAGAGCTAGCTATGACTAGCCAGCTATAGCAGCAAATATGAGATAAACAATTGTGTGTCAGTCATGCAGGGTTGTAAATGCACAGTTGCAATTTGCAGAATATGTGACATCCGATTGTTCTCTTGGGTAGAGTTGGGGGAACTCGCTTCATTCTCTCTTGGCAAAGAGAAATGTAAAGAATATCTAAACAAATACTTTGCCTCAGTCTTTAATGAGGCTAGTGAGGAGCTTAGGGATAATGGTAGGATGACAAATAGGAATGAGGATATGGAGGTAGATATTACCACATCCGAGGTGGAAGCCAAACTCAAACAGCTTAATGGGACGAAATCAGGGGGCTCAGATAATCTTCATCCAAGAATATTAAAGGAACTGGCACATGAAATTGCAAGCCCGTTAGCAAGAATTTTTAATGAATCAGTAAACTCAGGGGTTGTACTGTATGACTGGAGAATTGCTAACATAGTTCCTTTCTTTAAGAAAGGGAAAAAAAGTGATCTGGGCAACTACAGGCCTGTCAGTTTGACATCTGTAGTAAGCAAGGTCTTGGAAAAAATTCTGAAGGAATAAGTAGTTAAGGACATTGAGGTCAATGGTAACTGGGACAAAATACAACATGGTTTTACAAAAGGTTGATCATGCCAAACCAACCTGATCTCCTCCTTTGAGAAGGTAACAGATTTTTTAGACAAAGGAAATGCAGTGGATCTAATTTACCTCGATTTCAGTAAGGCATTTGATACGGTTCCACATGGGGAATTATTAGCTAAATTGGAAAAGATGGGGATCAATATGAAAATTGAAAAGTGGATAAGGAACTGGTTAAAGGGGAGACAACAACGGGTCCTACAGAAAGGTGAATTGTCAGGCTGGAGGGAGGTTACTAGTGGAGTTCCTCAGGGATTGGTTTTGGGACCAAATCTTATTTAATCTTTTTATTACTGACATTGGCACAAAAAGTGGGAATGTACTAATAAACTTTGCGGATGACACAAAGCTGGGAGGTATTGCCAATACAGAGAAGGACCGGGATAGCATACAGGAAGATCTGGATGACCTTGTAAACCGGAGTAATAGTAATAGGATGGAATGTAATAGTGAAAAGTGCAAGGTCATGCATTTAGGGATTAATAACAAGAACTATTGTTATAAACTGGGGAAGCATCAGTTGCAAATAACAGAGGAGGAGAAGGACCTCGGAGTATTGGTTGATCACAGGATGACTATGAGCTGCCAATGTGATAGGGCTGTGAAAAAAGCTAATGCGGTCTTGGGATTCATCAGGCGAGGTATTTCCAGTAGAGATAAGAAGGTGTTAGTACCGTCATACAAGGCACTGGTGAGACCTCATCTGGAATACTGCGTGCAGTTCTGGTCTCCCATCTTTAAGAAGGATGAATTCAAACTGGAACAGGTTCAGAGAAGGGCTACTAAGATGATCTGAGGAATGGAAAACCTGTCATATGAAAGGAGACTCAAAGAGCTTGGCTTGTTTAGCCTAACCAAAAGAAGGCTGAGGGGAGATATGATTGCTCTCTATAAATATATCAGAGGAATAAATACCAGGGAGGGAGAGGAATTATTTAAGCTCAGTACCAATGTAGACACAAGAACAAATGGACATAAACTGGTTATCAGGAAGTTTAGACTTGAAATTAGATGAAGGTTTCTAACCATCAGAGGAGTGAAGTTCTGGAACAGCCTTCCAAGCGGAGTAGTGGGGGCAAAAGACATATCTGGCTTCAAGACTAAGCTTGATAAGTTTATGGAGAGGATGGTATAATGCAATAGCCTAATTTTGGCAATTAATTAGTCTTTGACTACTAGCGGTAAATATGCCCAAAGACTTGTGATGTGATGTTAGATGGGGTGGGATCTGAGTTACTACAGAGAATCCTTTCCTGGATGTCTGGCTGGTGAGTCTTGCCCACATGCTCAGGGTTTAGCTGATTGCCATATTTGGGGCTGGGAAGGCATTTTCCTCCAGGGCAGATGGGCAGAAGCCCTGGGGGGGGTTTCGCCTTCCTCTGCAGCCTTGGGCACAGGCCACTTGCTGGAAGGCTCTCTGCACTCTGAAGTCTTTAAACCACGATTTGAGGACTTCAATGGCTCAGACACAGGTTTGATACAGGAGTGGGTGGGTGAGATTCTGTGGCCTGCATTGTGCAGAAGGTCAGACTAGATGATCATAATGGTCCCTTCTGACCTTGAAGTCTATGATTCTATGAATTTTAAGCCTGAAGGCAGCCTCAGTGGTTGGTGGAAGAGGCATCTGATGTGAATTACAGAGAAAGGCATGGTATCATCAGAGAATGGCTGGGTGTCATTGTAGTGAGCATAAGGCCTCTGAAGAGAAGGGTGTTTTTCTTGCCTTTTTTACATGCCTGGATTTCATATAGTTTTTCTAGACATAACTTGATAATTTTGCCTTTTGTTCTTCATGAACTCAGTGGAAATGTAGCTGGTTTTGACCAGTTATGCTCACAGTTTAATGTTAAAGTGGATTAGAAGAAGGATCCATTGGATAGGTTCCTCAAAAAAAAAATTTCCCTCTTCTTCTTGTGTGTAAAGAGGGGGGAGATGGATTGGTATTTGGCAGTCTTTGCTGTCCTAATTTTTCCCCCTTTACTTCTCCATTAATTTGGAGGAGAGGACAATATGATCCAGGAGTCTCTGGGAGGCAAATGTACACATCTTCACAGTAGCAAATAAGATTATTAAGATTAGGGAGGAAAGGCCAACAATTTTCAGAGAGTTGCATTGAAAAAAACCCCACTATTTGATTTGAGGAGCTATAGAGTCAAGAACAAAGTGAAGGCAGTAATTATAAATTAAAAAACAACATACAGTAAATGGAAAAACAGGGAAATAGCAACCAATATAAATAAGAAGTCATGAAGTACAGAAAACTGACAAGTGAAGCTAATGACCCGAAGGAAAAATCTATTGCTCTCAGAGCTAAGGAAAATAGGGAGGTTTTTTTAAAAAAAGTATTTTAGGAAGAAAAGAAATCCTAGCAATGGTATAATGCTAAAACTAGATGGAAATGGTAAAATTGTTAACAGTGATGGAGAGAAGGCAGAAATGATCAATAAATATTTCTGTATTGTATTTCATAAGAAGCAGGATGAGTTACTCGTATCATATGAGAATGATGAAGTACTTTCCAGTCCATTAGCAACAAAGGAGGATGTTAAGCAACATCTGCTAAGGATAAACATTTTTAAATCAGCAAGTGCAGATAACTTTCACTGAAAGAGTGCTAATATGCCAATAGTAAAAAAGGACAAGCAAGACGAACTGGGTAACACTAGGTCGATTGGTCTGATAGTCCTAAGCCAAATAACAGAAAAGCTGATACAGGATTAATTTGACAAAGTATTAAAAGACAGGAATATATTTAACACCAGTTAACAGAATTTTATGGAAAACAGGTTTTATCAAACAAACCTGGTTTCATTGTTTGAGGATATCACAAGTTTGGCTGATAACAGTAACTGAGTAGTTGTAATATACTGAGATTTTTCTAAGGTATTTGACTTAGCATCGCACAGCATTCTTATTGAAAAATTAGTACTCTAGAATATCTATAAAGCATATGTTAAATGAATTAAGAATTGGTCATCTGATAGATCTCAAAAAGTAGTTATCAATTGGAAAGCATCATCAAATGGTGGTATTTCTAGTGGGGTTCCACAGGGATCGGTATTATACCCAAGCCTATTCAACATTTTCATTAAAGATCTGGAAAGAAATATAATAATTGCTGATAAAATTTGCAGATGACACAAAGATTGGCAGAGTGGTAAATAATGATGAGGACAAGACAGTCATATAAAGTGATCTGAATCACATTGTATTACCACACTCTTCTCTCATACTTTTATATTCTGCATGACATGAATTACCGGTAGTTGAGTAATTATGAAAACATCACTAGATTTCAGAAAGATTATTGTCTGCACACTCATCATATAGTCTTCATTTTGAAAAGCAATTTTAAAACTTTTCTATTAACTTTAGACTGTTAGCACTAGACTATGTTAAAAAGCTAAATTACATGCAGCGATTGACAAATAATGTATAAGCATTTCTACTGTATGAGGTACACCCTTTCCTACAACAGATGTAATGCAGAGTTGAAAAAGTTTCTCACCTGGGAATAAAGTGTTATCTTGTTGCAGTTCACAAAGTTGTCTTTCCAAATCTATTTTTAAATAAGTTTTTGTACCTCCAGATTTATATTAGCGTTACAAGTAAAGCTCTAAACCGGAACATTTCTGATGGTTTAGCAGCAGTAAAGTTAATGATAAATTGCCACTGAAATTTTTCACTTTCTTTAATGCTTGTGTTTTGTTACACAATAGACAAAATAATTTTTAAAATATCATTATATCCCTAAATACAAGACAGATATATTACATTTCTTTAATTAGGCTAGTTTTCTTTAACAGCTTTTGACTAAATTTTGAAGTGCTGGTAGAAATACGGTGTACAGAACTTTCACATTATAGTTTTTATCCTCGTAACAAGCAAATACACAATACAGGATGAGGCAGAGGGCTACACTTTCAAAAACATCAAGGTCACTTAGCACGAATGAGATTTAGAGTCCAATATGACTGAGGTGCTTTAGATAATAGCACTTGGGCTTGTAAATCACTTAAGCACTTTTGAAAATTTTACCCTGAAGGTTACCCAAAGGGTGTTAATATTCTAACTAATCATATGATCAGACCTAAGAGAGGTCACACTTTACTCTATGTATTTGTCCCCTGAGATTACTGTAAATCACTGTACATAAATGTAAATGTAATGCATAGGCTACAGCTTATACCCAATGCAATTCTCTGTTTTCTCCATGGTTTAGGCTGCCGTGATCATCCCAGTCAGCTTCCAATGCTAGTTTAAGGTCTTGGTCCTAATTTGCAAAGAAATTAATGGCTCAAGCCTAAGCTACATTAAAAACCATATTTTGAGCTATGAACCACCAAAACAGCTGTACTTCTCTGGGACAATGCAGACCAGAAAGCACAGAAAGAAATGCATGAGTGCTTCTACTCCTAAACACCTACCAACCCAAAAGAAAATAATAATAATCTAAAAAATCAGAAACACCAATACTACCCAAAGCAGAATTTTTACCTCAAAAAGTGCCAGAGATTCCAAGAAGTTCTCTAGGAATTTTGCTATTGTTATTGATTTTACATAGAAGGCACTCAGATACAACAGTGATAGGTGGTAGTATAAAACCCTGATTAGATTGACTATAATCATTTTAAAATGTTATAGTGGTCTTTTTTGTTCAGTGCCGTAACTGTTAAGAGAGCATTTTAGAACCAAACTGAAGCAGATGAACAGAGTGTTCAGTTTCAGCCAGTGACATGACTACTCAAGTTGCTGACTGAAGAGATAGCTGAGCCATTAGTGTTTATCTTCAAAAACTCATGGAAGATGGGTGAGATTCCAGAGGACTGGAAGAAGGCAAATATAGTGCCAATCCATAAAAAGAGGAATAAGGACAACCCAGGGAATTACAGACCAGTCATCTTAACTTCAGTACTGAGAAAGATAGTGGAGCAAATAATCAAGCAATCAATTTGCAAACATCTAGAAGATAATAAGATGATAAGTAACAGTCAGCATGGATTTGTCAAGAAAAAATCATGTCAAACAAACTAAATAGCTTTCTTTGACAGGGTAATAAGGCTTGTGGATAGGGGGGAAGAGGTAGATGTGGTACTTTAGTAAGTCTTTTGATATTGTCTTGCATGACCTTCTCATAAACAAACCAAGGAAATATAGTCTAGATGGAGCTATTATAAGGTGGGTGCATAAATGGTTTGGAAAACCATTCCCACAAAGTAGTTAACTGTGGTTCACAGTCAAGGTGGAAGGGCATATCAAGTGTGGTCCTGCAGAGATTTGTCCTGGGTCCAGTTCTATTCAATATCTTCATCAATTATTTATATAATGGTATAGAGAATACACTTATAAAGTTTGTGGATGATACCAAGCTGGGAGGAGTTGGAAATACTTTGGAGGATAGGATTAAAATTCAAAATTAACTGGACAAGCTGGAGAAATGGTCGGAAGTAAATAGAATAAAATTCAATAAGGACAAATGAAAAGTACTCCACGTATGAAGGAACAATCAGTTGCACGCATACAAAATGGGAAATGTTTGCCTAGGAAAGAGGACTGTGGAAAGGTATCTGGGGGTGATAGTGGATCACAAACTAAATATGAGTGTAACACTGTTGCAAAAAAAAAGCAAACATCATTCTGGGATGCCTTAGTGGGAGTGTTGTAAGCAAGACACGGGAAGTAATTCTTCCGCTCTACTACGGGCTGGTTAGGTCTCAACTGGAATATTGTGTCCAGTTCTGGGTGCCACATTTCAGGAAAGATGTGGATAAACTGGAGAAAGTCCAGAGGAGAGCAACAAAAATTATTAAAGGTCTAGAAAAACATGACCTATGAGGAAAGATTGAAAAAATTGGGTTTGTTTAGTCTGGAGAAGATTTAGAGGGGACGTGATAATAGTATTCAAGTACACAAAAGGTTGCTACAAGGAGGAGGGAGATAAATTATTCTCCTTAACCTCTGATGATAGGACAAGAAATAATGGGCTTAAATTGCAGCAAGGGAGGTTTAGGTTGGACGTTAGGAAAAACTTCCTGTCAGTATAGTTAAGCACTGGAACAAATTGCCTAGAGAGGTTGTGGAATCTGTCTTTGGAGGTTTTTAAGAACAGATTAGACAAACACCTGTCAGGAATGGTCTAGTTATTACGTAGTTCTGCTTTGAGTGCAGGGGACTCGATTAGATGACCTATTCAGATCCCTTCCAGTCTACATTTCTATGAGTCTATGTTTCTGCATTTTGATTGATAATAGGCAGAGCTACCACCCCCTTCTATTATTAAGTTTGCTTAGCAACACCCTTTGTAAGACCCTAGTTTTTTTCACAGGACTGTTACCTCATTCAGTGCACAAACCAGACCTGCTCTGCAGATGAATCAGGGTGGTGTAATAAAGGACGCTGTTGTCTGTAGGAACCCTGCCTCATTTGTTGAAGAACTTAGAACTTGTGTTGTGAAGGTGGCAGGGGGCTGCAGAATGACAAAGGATGGTCTTGTGGTTAAGGCATTTGAATGCTGCCTCACGAACTGGATTTTGTCTCTGCCATAGAGTTCCTTTGTGATGCTAAGCAAGTCACTTATCCCAGCTTTCTCATGGGTGGTCACTAATTGTGTGTTGCTCCTTTTTTTAGGGACCTAACTTGAGACCCTGGGGTCTGATTTGCAGAAGTGCTAAGCACTCACAGCTACAACTGAAGTCCATGTGAGCTGTGCAATGAACATATAAAGTACTACACAAGGCTAAGTCCTCTGAAAAGTCAGGTCAAGGTTTCTCAAAACAGGCACTCAAAATGTTTTACCTTAATCTTTTCGTGCCTTAGCTCCTCCTCTGTGAAGTCCAGATAATACCACCCACTTACCATCACTATAGTATCTGAAGGCTTCACAAATGTAGTGATAAGTGCCACAGAAAAGTCCATGAGGAAATCAGTAATTCTGTCTTCAGAACAGAGCTTAAATAGTGTGCAGTAAGGCCGGATGCGCCACACTGAACAATGAGAAAACAAAATATTGAATAGCTGCTCACTAAGTGAGCATCATGCACCCTGTATACTAACATAGTATGTACTCATGTAATTATATATACAAACAAACACTGAATAGGATTTTATAATTACTGAATAGGATGATTATTCTCTGGCATCTGAGAGAAGCCGAACTAAGTTTCTTTCTTCAAACTCCCACTTTGTTGACCTATTTGATCAATAACTATTGCTTTTTCATAACTAGTTTGTTGGTGGTTTTCAGAATATAGCTAAACTTTTAAAAAGTGACGTTAAATGTAGTGTTGTGGAGGTCCATGTTTACTGTCTCTCAATGACATCCATATCTAATTTCCCCATTTTAGAACTAAAATGATACCTTTGCTAACTGTCAAACAATCTTGCATCTGAAAGACAAGCTGAGTTCTTTCTGGCTCTCACATTTTAAACAGTAATAAAAATTCTGTTAAACTTAACCAGTTTGTTGATGATGCACAAGGCAAAATACATGCCAGTTCCCTCTTCCATTGATGTGTGTGGCTCTGCTGTCCAATTGCAAGTAAAAGCAGTAAAAACTTATTTTTGCCTGGACAGTAAGGAGCCACGATTCAGAAACATAGGGAGCAGTTCTGTTGAGTAAGATGGTGACATACTGACATAGTCATTAAGGTTAAACAACCATGTGCAAGAGAAAGTAAGTGCTACCTGTGAAATGAGATTTCTAAAATCAGGGAGAAGTGTTTGTCCTTGCAATTTGCTACTAATCAGTTCCCCTTTTCTCATTAACATAATCTTTCAATAGATACATTAATTCATTTGAAGGAAATAGATGGCTTCCAATAGCCTCTTTTCCACTTCATGCCTACAACAACCAAGCAGAAAGTCAGGACTTTTCTTCACTACCGGGGAAATCTATGCTGCTGCAATTGATGCAGCAGGTGTCGATCCGCTAAATCGATGGCAGAGCGCTCTCTGGTCATCTCCAGTACTCCAGCTCCCTGAGAAGAGTAAGGTAAGTTGACCGGAGAGCATCTCCCGTCAACGCAGCACAGTGAAGACACCGCATTAAATCAACCTAAGCTACATCAACTCCAGCTACATTATTCATGTAGCTGGAGTAGCATAACTTAGGCTGACTTACCCCAGTAGTGAACTCATTTTTAACTAAACTGCTAAAGTTGTTGACTGTTGTCCCATTTCACCTATGAACAACTTTGGCTTGTAATTTGGACATGCTTTTCCTACTGGAGGAAGGATGGTCTTGTGGGTAAGGCCCAAAGCTGAGACTCAGGAATTCTGAGTTTAATTCCCAGCTCTGCTACAGACTTCCTGTATGACCCAGGGCAAGTCACTTGCAGCATGGTCTTTTTTTCAAATGTGCTGAGTACCTGCAGCTGTCATTGCCTGCACTGGGGGCTAAAGCATTTCTCTGTGTGCCTCACCCCATTTGTAAAATGGGTCTGGCCAATAAACAGCCACTTTTTCCCCAAAAATACTACTCTGTTATCACAGTTATTCCCTATAAGTAGGATAATGGGGTGGTGGTGGGGCGGGGGAAATCATAATTTCTCACTGTATGGTAACTATTGATGATTGTTCACTCCTTAATAGCAACAACTATACTTCTGCTTAGCATTTATATATATGATAATGCTTTATATTTTCCAAGGAATGTATAAACATTAACTCATTAAACATCAAATGATTGTAAGATAATTAAATAACCATATTCCTAATTTACAGATGGGGATATAAATCACAGTAGTAGAGCCTAAATTAGCAGTCAGAAGTTTCTGGCTTCCACCTTCATGCTTGATCCTTTGGACTAAAATGCCATATAGGTGGTTTAAATTATTACTAGAATTTTCATAAGTCAAATAAGGCAGCATGGTCTATTGATTTGAGCACAGGAGGAAGAGTTAGAAATTCTTGTAAATTTTAATCTTGCTTTGCCAAGGACTTACTGCATGGCCTTCAACAAGTCTTTTCATCTCTCTCGACCAAGTTCTGTCAGGATTTGCACCTCAGAAATCCCATTATTTTCACTGGGATTGCACAAGGGTTAATAAAGGCAGAATTTAGCCCAGTGTGTCTCAGTTTCCCAATGTGTAAAATGACTTACTCTACATATCTCATAGGATATTTGTGAGGATATAATGCTTGTAAAGAGTTTTGAAGTTGTAAAGCATTATTTGAATTAGTAGTTGAACCACAAATTATTAATCTCTATAGTGGCTTTAGCAAAAATATATTTTTAAAACTGGTGAAACTAACAAGTCAAATCACTCCAGTCAATACTAAAACATCTAAAATTCTCTTTTCTGTCTGTGTTGTAAAACGAAATAGGCATCAGAATAAACATATAGATGTGAAGAAGAAATTGAGAGCTACATCCCCTAGAGAGCACTGTTCCATTCCCATCTCCCATAGGTACTATTACAGTAAGGAAACTACCACCTGCACTGTAGGAAAGGAAAGATGTACTCATACTCCCTCACTTTCCACTGGCCTGTTCCTCTCCTCTTCAACCTTTCAGTAAGGAAATATGAATACCATAGGATTTACTATAAGCCTTGCAAATTATGCTTAGCAGACAAAGCATTTAGTTCATTGTTTACTGATGCAAACAAACCTGAACATAGAGAAAATTCACATGCAAACTGAGTACTTTTAAAGCTATCTGAATCAGAGGAAAGGCAATTAATCTTAGGAACCACATAAAGAATGGATAGGGTTTATTGTAATCAAACAAAACAGAAGGTAAATTTCTGTATTTTAGATTTGCTGTATTCCCTCTGTGAGGACCTAACAATAAACAAATTATTTTAAAAGTTACTAGGGTCTTTCAAATTCTCACCAGATGGAAATGTCATAGAAATAATTACAGTATATGTTTATTGTTGGAAGTGTAAGCTACATGAAAAACATAAAGAAAACTATATTATTAGTCATGATCTTATTATCAAATAATTTTATCAATTTTCATTAAGTTTCCATAATCATTTTATTAAACTGAAATGGGAAGTGTGTGTGAGAAAGAGAGGGAGAGAGAATGCATGCTGGGAATAGGGGGAGAGTATATTTAATTTAAATCATCTATGGTTTACTAACCCTTTCACGAGACCATTCAGGGGTACTCTGTATAGGAATAATCTAGAACACCATCCTCAGTTTCCCATATATATTAAACTGCAAAATGAAGCAAAAACTTCATACATTTCACTGTCACTTTCAAAGTTCTAGGCAACTTCTGTTCTTATATTGTTACCATATATTCCCACATTACTACAACTTATAGTTAAAAAGAAGGTCATGAATTAATGTTCATGAATAAGAATTGTCCCTTTTTGTTCTGGATGAGCACTTGCAAGATAAAAATAATCCATTTGTTTTGATTAAAGGAACTGTAAGATTGTATAATGCTCAAATACTTTTTCTGATGCAGCAAAGACATCTTTATATTCACTGTCTGAGTAATGTTGCCCTTTTTTTTTTTCCAGGACTTCAATTTGGCAGCAGAGGGGAGAGGCTCTAATTGTGAATTTTATTCAAAGACAGATAAGCAACTTTTCTTTCTCTCAATCTTATCATGACCTATATCTCAAGAAATCTTGCTCTAAATTATTTTTAATAACGATGGATGGTTTTCATTGCATAACATCTTTTATTCTTTGTCAATATCTTCAATTTATCCCAGCTACCCATGGTCTCTAGCATAGGCCATGATGCTAAAATAATATTTTTGATCATGTGCCATTATATCTAAGACATTTGAAATCTACTACTGGTGCTTAGTATTCCTCTACTGTGATCCCCTGGAAATCTATTAAATGTTATGGATGAAAATTCATAAGTGGAGCAGTTCCAACAAGAGACATTGAGAAAGCCTCGCCCCAGACTAGCCATAGCCTGAGGAGATTAGGGCACTCACTTAGGATGTGGGAAACTAGGATTCAAGTCCCTGCTCCAAATCAGGCAGAGCAGGGCTTCAAATTTGGGTCTCTCACTTCCCAGATAAGTGCCCTGAATACCAGGTCATTGGTATTCAGAGGTGGCATGCTCTGTCTCTCTGAGACCAGGTATTCCATCCTGTATCTGAGAAACCTTCCCAACAAAAGTTTAGTAAATCTGACCCTTTCCCATAAATATATTCACTTCTGATAAACTCAACATAAACAAGTCACCAGGACCAGATGGCATTCACCCAAGAGTTCTGAAAGAACTCAAATGTGAAGTTGCGGAACTATTAACTAAGGTTTGTAACCTGTCCTTTAAATCGGCTTTATACCCAATGACCCACACCTGAGCTTAAACTGCCAATTAAAAAGGCTCTAGAGGTGATCCTTGCAATCCCAGACCGGTAAGAAGCCCCAAAGTTCAGGGTAGGAAAGAATAAAATTGTCAGACACATAGATGCTTAAGGATCCTCAGGGTTGTGTCTTCAATTTCTCCTTTGAGTTCCTGAGGATCAACATGAGATTTGTATGCCATGTCTGCTTAGATTCCATAAGGCCACAAACCACCACCCTGGACAAGTGCATCCAGCTCCAATTCTACATGAAGCTGTCATTTTCCCTCCTGAGAGGTCCTTTCATGGATTGAGAACTGGTTAAAGGACAGGGAACAAAGGGTAGGAATTAATGGTAAATTCTCAGAATGGAGAGGGGTAACTAGTGGTGTTCCCAAGGGTCAGTCCTGGGACCAATCCTATTCAATTTATTCATAAATGATCTGGAGAAAGGGGTAAACAGTGAGGTGGCAAAGTTTGCAGATGATACTAAACTACTCAAGATAGTTAAGACTAAAGCAGATTGTGAAGAACTTCAAAAGATCTCACAAAACTAAGTGAACAAAATGGCAAATGAAATTTAATGTGGATAAATGTAAAGTAATGCACATTGGAAAAAATAACCCCAACTATACATACAACATGATGGGGGCTAATTTAGCTACAACGAGTCAGGAAAAAGATCTTGGAGTTATCGTGGATAGTTCTCTGAAGATGTCCACAGTGTGTGCAGAGGCGGTCAAAAAGCAAACAGGATGTTAGGAATCATTAAAAGGGGATAGAGAATAAGACTGAGAATATATTATTGCCCTTATATAAATCCATGGTACGCCCACATCTCGAATACTGTGTACAGATGTGGTCTCTCACCTCAAAAAGATATTCTAGCACTAGAAAAGGTTCAGAAAAGAGCAACTAAAATGATTAGGGGTTTAGAGAAGGTCCCATATGAGGAAAGATTAAAGAGGCTAGGACTCTTCAGTTTGGAAAAGAGAAGACTAAGGGGGGACATGATAGAGGTATATAAAATCATGAGTGATGTTGAGAAAGTGGATAAGGAAAAGTTATTTACTTATTCACATAATATAAGAACTAGGGGTCACCAAATGAAATTAATAGGCAGCAGGTTTAAAACAAATAAAAGGAAGTTCTTCTTCACGCAGCGCACAGTCAACTTGTGGAACTCCTTACCTGAGGAGGTTGTGAAGGCTAGGACTATAACAATGTTTAAAAGGGGACTGGATAAATTCATGGTGGCTAAGTCCATAAATGGCTATTAGCCAGGATGGGTAAGAATGGTGTCCCTAGCCTCTGTTCGTCAGAGGATGGAGATGGATGGCAGGAGAGAGATCATTTGATCATTGCCTGTTAGGTTCACTCCCTCAGGGGCACCTGGCATTGGCCACTGTCGGTAGACAGATACTGGGCTAGATGGACCTTTGGTCTGACCCGGTACGGCCTTTCTTATGTTCTTATGTTCTTATGTTCTTATGATGAATCGGTATTTTCCACCAGAGATCCATTTAATAACATTCCTGACCCCCACTAGAGCTGGAATCACCCTGGGGAGGGGGGTAATGTCTCAGGTATATCAGTCTCAAACAATTCAGGGCTTTATAGCTCAAGACCCACACCTGAGCTTAAACTGACAGAAAAGGCCCCCAAGGGAACCTTGCTCCCATAGGGGAGGGAAGCCCCAAAGTTCAGGGTGGAAAGGAAAGTCACCCACAGGGATGCTTAAGGATCCTCAGGGTTGTGCTTCAATTTCTCCTTTGATCCTGAGGATCCATGAGATTTGTATGCCATGTCTGCTTAGCACTCCATAAGGCCACAAACCACCACCCTGGAGAAGTGCATCCAGCTCCAATTCTACATGAACCATGTCATTTTTCCCTCCTGTGAGTTTTCCCACTGGTGGGCTGCATGAAAGGACATATTACATTTGGAAGTGCTGCACTCTAGTACATTTTATATTTCCCCTTCCATAACTTGACTGGTACATAAATTAATAAATTAGACAATTGCTCAAGTTAGTTATAGATATCTAGCAAGGAAACTTTATTTGGATTGTTGGTAAGTACAGTAATTTTTCTCCCATTTTTCTTAGATGTACCATAGATGGATGGTTTCTTTGTAACCATTCATGGAAGAATAATACCATTTCATGGTAAGATTGAGATATACTGTAATATAAGCATGCAATATGGAAATATTCTGAGATTGTAGTTCAAATGTATGTGTAATCTTTAGACATTTTGTCAAGATTGATGAAAATTTTTGAGATAAAGACATGACTGAAAAGAAGTTTATATATAATAGAAAAGCATTACGGCATTATTTTTTCAAGATATAACCATATTACTTTAAGGACAAAAGATCTTTCTAAGAAAATTATTGATTCTTCTACATACCACATCTGAACAAGAGCCATTCATAATCAGAAACTGTAGACTTAAGGGAGGATTTATTAAAGGGGATACTCTATAAAGAGGACAGGATAATAGTTGATAAACTACAGGTAAAAACTGAAGAGAAACAGTCAAATAAAAGAGTCCCATTCCATTACATCATATGAAGGCAGACACCTAAATATTGACAAATTTCATAAGTGCTTGTATACAAATGCAAGAAAACTAAATACTAAGATGGGTGAACATGAGTGCCTGGTATTAAATGAGGATATCAATATAATTGCCATCCCAGAAACTTGGTAGGGGATGATAATCAATGGGACACTAATACCAAGTGTGATGTTATTGACATAAACTGGGACCATATAGATCATTGCTGCAACCAAGGTCCTATAGTTGCACCAAATCTTGTACAAAGGAGGTCCAGTAAGGTGTCTATGGAAAGGTTATGATTTGCTGGTTATGATTATGCTATCTGTATGTGTGTATCATTTTTGTAGTTGAAGTTATGAATATTGGCTATGTACTTGTATCTCAATGTATTTTGATTCTAAGTAGCCTCAGTGAAGCATTTGATCAGCTTCTTGAGAAAGGACTATTCTCAGTAAGTACCCAATCAAGAAACACTTAACTGACAATGGACTTTGGGAGACACCAATCCACATCTGAGCTTTACTTGTTAGTTTGAACATTCCCAGGAAACAATGGTGTCGGCCTGCAAACTGAGTCATGCATGGACATATGACTTGCTCATGTGACTCCCAACTCCATCTTGCTGCTGTAATTTTCCACAGTAAGAACAAAGTGGTGTCCTTCCACGGGCAAAGGATATAAAAGGCCCTGAAAACTCCATCATCAATCCTGCTTCTTGCCTCTGGAGGGACCTTGCTACAAACTGAAGCTCTGAACAAAGGACTGAATGACCCATCCCAGCTGTGGATGTACTCCAGAGACTTGATTTGAACCTGCTGTTTATTCCATCACTGCTACAAGTCTGAACCAAGAACTTTGCCATTACTGTATGTAATTAATTCCATTTAACCAATTTTAGCTCTCATCTATATCTTTTTCCTTTTATGAATAAACTTTTAGATTTTAGATTATAAAGGATTGGTAACAGCGTGATTTGTGAGTAAGATCTGATTTGTATATTGACCTGGGTCTGGGGCTTGGTCCTTTGGGATCGGGAGAACCAGGTGACCCAATAACACTTTTTTATTTCAAATATGTGCAGCAAAACCAATAAATACTTTTATATAAAAAATACAAATGTTTGAAATAAAGAGTTTGTTTCAGAATTGACATCATTATTGCAGGTTTAATACAGACCATTACCGAACCATTAGTTCTTTTTCAAATCTCTCCCATCTAATCTAGTCTGTACTCCTTACTTTGGCAAAACTTCCATTGAACTCAAAGTTTGGAGAACAGAATAAAAAAGTCTCAGAAAGCTAACCACAGAGGGACAGATAATTAAGTGTGTGTATATTTTTAGAAACTCACTTAAGAGGCAGGACTCCTGAGAAACGGTTTTGCAAACATTACCACAGCATGTCAAAGAGCCAGAAAGGCCCTGTCCCCAAGACCCAATCCTCAGAGCTCAGGAAAGAATTCAGTTTTGGGTTAATTTTATTTTATCATTAACACCCAAACCAAAATTTCTTCAGTTTTGCCCACCAACCGGCACAGAAAGTAGCAGCAACTTTTGCCCAGGAAAACTACCAGTCTCTCAAGAAACCGTTGCAGATAATAGACCAGCCCCAATTATTTTACTTTTTGTAAATCTAATGAAAAAACAAGTTCATGCTGTTTTTACTAGTGACACAATTTTTCCCCACACACAGCCAGAAACAAAAGCTGGGGATAAATTAATCAAGTTCTAGATAACACAAAACCCCCTGAATCAAATATTTTTTTCAGCATTGGAAACCTAACATGAATCAAATGCTCAGTTTCTCGGCTTTAAAACAACCTTCACTAAAAGTCAAAATCCCCTAGTGGTGCTTTGACAGCTTTCCCATTTTTTGGACTTTAGGAAATACATCACACTGTCAAAGAAAGCATGAGTTGTTAATGCTTATCACATCAGGTGCTCGCTTAAAGGAAAATTCTGTCCCGTTCCACAGCATCAGAGGCTCCCAAAAGCAAGAGAAGGAGCAGGATTTCGAGGGTCCATTGTGTAGGCTTCAGGGAACTGTGCTTAATAGGGGGTTCCTGATTGCCTTGTAGGAGTGTTGAGCAGGCACAAAAAGTCAAAAAAGGAGCAGTGGTAAGGCTGGTTGCATATGTGACTACATTGATTCACTAGCTAATCCTCCCACAAGGGGGAACATAACATACACAAGGCTACTACCACACTGTAGATGCAGTAACAATTGATAAACTGACACTTCATGGCCTGGTGATGAAGGATTATATATTTATTCACATAATCCCCCACAGATCTCTTCGGTGCACAGATCAGCTAGTCGGGCCGTGTTTAGCAAAGAATGTGGGTCTTACTATACAATTCAGAGGTCAATGTTGTACTTCCTGTTAAGATGTGAATGATGCACCCAGGTAATTTACCCATTTCCAGTATCAACCACCTATTACATTTAAAGTCTTTCTCCTGTTCTTTGTCCCAGTCTCAGTGTGTTCATTATTTAGGCATCAATACAGTTTAAGGTAGTAAAGGTCACTTTAGTCTCTCCCACCGGGCTGCTCTGAGCATTTGAGTGTGTAAAGCACAAGATGTAGTAAGTACTGAAGGAAATTCTTGGCCTCAAACACACTCAGAGCTATACACATGACATGCATCAACCTCTACTCCTGCATCCACTGAGAAAACAGCATCACCATGTGAAGCATCAAGGCTTCCAGAGCATTACAACTACACAAAAGATAAGAAGGCAAAGAGAAGGTTACTCACCTTGTGCAGTAACTAAGGTTCTTCAAGATGTGTCCCCCTGTGGGTGCTCCAATCCAGGTGATGGTGCATCCCTGTGCCTTTGCTTGGAGAGTTTTGCAGCAGTGCTCATATGGGTCGCACACGCACAGCGCCTGCCTTGCATGCTGTTGGTGCTTCATCTAGCATCCGAAGAAGTGGGTATTCACCCACGAAAGCTCATGCTGCAAAACGTCTGTTAGTCTATAAGGTGCCACAGGATTCTTTGTTGCTTTTACAGAACCAGACTAACACGGCTACCCCTCTGATACTTCATCTAGCATGTGCATGACGCAGATTCCTCAATTCCTTCTCTACCACATAGTCTGCTTTAAACTCCAAAGTAGAAGGGAGGAGGGTGGTTAGTGGAGCACCCACCGGACACAGATCTCAAATAACTTCAGTTACTGCACAAGGTGAGTAACCTTCTTTTCTTCTTCAAGAGATGTCCCTGTGGGTGCTCCACATGGTGACTGTAGAGCAGTGCTCTTCTAGGATGGTAGGGGCTCTGGAGCTGGTAGAGATGTAAGAGATGCCCTCGCTGCCATCGAGTCGAGGTAAGCACAGAAAAATTCTAACTGAGCTGGTTCTATTGTCAATTTCCTTTCATGTATTTGTAGACAGAGACTCTGGAAGCAACCTATCTACTGGTGGCGGAACAGTGAACGGAACAGTTGTTTGGGTAAAGTGAATGGCGTCTGATCAAGTGTGTGACTTCAAGAGACAGTCATCCAGATAAGGAAATATTATTATTCCTTGTTTTCTCAGGGGCACCATTACTATTGTGAGGATCTGTGAGAAAACATGAGGCAGTGGTGACAGGCCGAAAGGTAAAACCTTGTATTGATAGTAGTCTGTGTCCAAAGTAAATCTCTGAAAACACCTGTGGGCAGAGTGTATCGTAACATGAAAATAAGCATCCTGCGGGTCGAGGGTTGAAAATCAGTCCCCCTGCTCCAGTGCTGATATTATTGATGTTAAGGTGACCATCTTGAACCGCTACTTTCTCACGAACTTGTTCAGTCACCTGAGATCGAGGATAGGTCACCTCCCCCATTTTAATTTTTGTTAAAAAATAGTGGGAGTAAAACCGGTTCCCCCTGTATTGTGCAGGAACAGTTTCCACTGCCCCTAATTGGAGGAGATGACCTACCTCTTGGCATAGCAAATGTTCATGAGAGTGGTCTCTGAAGAGGGATGGGGGGGTATGGGGAGTATGGAAAGGAAGGGCATAGTCTGTATGGATGATTTCTAGGGCCCATTTGTCTGTGGTGATAGCAGCCCATTTCAGATAGGATGGGAGCAAATGGTCTCCAAATAGATGGGTGGATGGTGTAAGCACTGGAATGTAGGAGAGGTTGAGATGCTGCTGGTGGTAGAGGGTGTCGTCATTGTGCTCTGTGTCTCTGTCGTTGTTGTTGGTGTTGTTCGTAAGGCTTCTGGTGTTGCTGTGTCTACACTGGGTATCTCTTCCTCTGATATGGTTGATGTCTGTATTATCTCCTTTTTGTGGCATGTGTATGAATGCCGAGGGACCGGAAAATGGCCCATGAGTGTGCAGTACCTCATTAGTTTTGGCTGCAAACTATTTTCCTCCGTCAAAGGGGAGATCTTCAACCGTGTTCTGTATCTCCCATGGGAATCCTGAGGAGTTAAACTGCAAGGCTCATTGCATAACCACAGCTGTAGCGGTAGACCTGGTGACCATGTCAGCAACATATAGTGAGGCCCGTAGAGCCGTGTGTGCAATCATTTTTCCTTCAGAGACCAGCGATTTAAATTGTCTCTTTTCCTCTGGAATCTCATTAATAAAATCCATAAACTTGCCATCGTTCCTGTGGTTATCTTTGGCAAATAGTGTCGTGTAATTTGCCACTCTGAACTGAAGCGTGGAGGAAGGGTATACTTTGCGGCCGAATAGGTCCAAACTCTTACTATCTTTATCGAAGGAGGTGGATCAAAGGTGCTGTTGTTTATCCCCTTGGGTTGGACGCTTCCACTACCAGCGAGTTGAGTGCTGGGTGTGTGAACAGAAATTCAGATGCCTTCAAGGGAATATAATATAATTTCTGTCCACCCTTTTACAGGTTGCAGGTATGGTGGCTGGAGTTTGCCACACCATCCTGGCATGGTCCATGATACCCCCATTGATTGGCAATGCTATCTTGGAGGAGGAAGAGCAATGCTGAGCTCATTGGCTACTCTTTTGAATAAGTCTTGGAAGTGGGTAAAATCATCTGCCGTGGTTGGTGGTGGAGGCATAATAGACTTGTCTGGTGAGAAGGACAAATTGTTGTGGGTTGGCGAGGTATCAGGAGCAGTGTCCTCTTCGTGCTCTGTCATGGGTTCATCCCTTGTCTCAGTCGCTACTGTCTCTGAAGGTGGGGGTGTGGATCTGGTGTCTTCCCTTCATGGGCTGGGTTGCCTGCTGTAGTGCCTTTTGTAAGACTCCCAGAGGTTCCAATATGGCTAGTGACCAGGAAAGGGCCTGGGTGGTGCCATCCATTGGTGATTATACCATGGTGGCATGTCATGAGCATCTGAGGACCATGGTCATAGAGGTCCAGCAGCTGTAGGTGTCCTTATTGGGGAGGAATGGGGAGGGGAGAATACTCCTTCAACTTCCTCATCTTCATCACTCAAGAGCTGTGATGCTATCGGAGATAAATGTTGGTGTGGTACCGCGGTCCCGGTGAGACATCAGTGCCTAAGAAAGGGGACTCTGAGATCTAGGAGACCAACAATTCCTTGAGTTGCAGAAAGTGGCGTGGTGCCAACAGCCTCGGTGCCGAAGGGCAAGGTGTTGATTGCATCAGACAGTGCTGGAGGTGCCCCGAGTATTGTATGTGCTGAGCCAGAGTGTGGCCGGCACCGATGAGAATGATTTGGTGGGTGACTGTTTTGTGTTGGTCTGCTCTCTATGTGGTGAAGAGGATGGCCATTTTTTGTGGATTTTTTGGCCATTGGAGACCTTGGCAGTGAGGAGACTGGTGACCTATGCTGGGAAGAGGGTTCCTGCCCCGGGTCAGAGGCTGATCTTAATGTCTTCTCCATCAAGATGAGTTTAAGTCTCAGATCTCTATCCCTGGGTGCCCTACCCATCAGTTTGTTACCGTGGGCACATTTCTGAGGAATGTGAGCTTCCCCCAGGCAACAGACACATTGAGTTTGTCCATCTGACACAGGCATTGCCTCTCTGCACGTCATGCATCTTTTAAATCCTGGTGAGTCAGGAATTTTCCTAACCTAATACTAACTATAGTATGGGATGGAAAAATAAAACTTTTTTTAAAATAGGGGACGTAACTCTAATAACTGAATCTGAACTTATCTAAACTATCCTAACTCACTAATTTATCTAAACTTATCTAGTGGAAACAAAGGTTTTCAACGGGACTGTTGAGCTCCACCTCAGGCCAGGGATGGTTGAGAAGGAACTGAGGAGTCCAGGTCACGCACACGCTAGATGAAGCGCCAACGGTGCGCGAGGTAGGCACAGCTCTTGCACAACCCTTACGGGCACTGCTGCAAAACTCTCCGAGCAAAGGCGCAGGGATGCACCATCACCTGGAATGGAGCACCCAGAGGGACATCTCTTGAAGAGGAAACAAAGTTCATGCCTCTCTGTCAGGGTAGAACTGGAAGGCGTCCTGGTTTGTTTTGCCCACCGACTAGGTTCCAAATTCTGTGCTCAGTTATTGTACATTAATAGAAGTCTTCATTTATAATACTCCAGATTTAGGGTCTCAGCATCTACTAAGAGGGTGCTCAGCAACTGCATCTCCTATTGACGACATCTTCCTCTCAGGTTCAGACCCCAACTCTGGTTTTAGAATGGTGTAGCTGAGCACTAAATTTAGTCCTGTGCATCTACCTCATTTTTATGACTATGTTCTCACAACACACACTTTCTTTCATTTAAAAAAAACAATAAGCAATTGTATAGTTTCCAAGTATCATTAAGATCACAAACTTTAACTATTTATAATGCATCATTTCTTTAGTTTTGCAAATCAATTCACCCAATGATCATTAGGTATATGGATGGATTAATCCTTTATTGGGCCTTTTTAGATTTTTTTTCATAACACATTAATACAGAAAAGACTGAGTTTGTTAACCTTCAGAACATTCAGCAAATTCTATATCTATACAACAAATAAATAAAAATGACTGTTAAACAGCATTCCCCTCAGGCCTTTCCTGAGTAAGCTGTGATAGTGGAATGAGTTCTATTTTAACTTGATTATTGCCATTTTTTGTGTGTAATGTCAATATTGTAAATGTGCCAGATATTATTGAGGGGAACCATATTTTAATAATCAATAAATACACATTCAATCTTTTTGTCTATTTTACATGGAAACAAGAAATAAATGGCTTCTACAGATATCAGATAGCAATTCAATAACAAAAATTGACTATTTTTCATTATTTGGTCTTCTATTTTCAATAGTATTCAGATAAATTATTGCAATTTTCCTCACAGTGCCAATTGTAACTGTTGTGTTCTCTTCTTCTTATGCTATTTCAAGCTCTGTGCTTTTTGTCACACAATAGCACTAAAAAAAACTAACTATATTTTCCTATTACCAGTGCTAGTTCAATTTGATTAATACTGCTTGATTTTATCATTAATTTTGATAGAAATGACATTGTAGTAAAAAGTCAGTATACTTTCTGTTCTTAGCTGGCAAACTTTGCATATAATGTAGAAATTCATATCAGTACCAGAAATTGTCAATTTGCCTAAATATGGATATACACATGTCAAATATTTATTTTTGCTAATTTACATAGCACTTATTACCATGGTAGGTCTTTAGTAGCTACTTTCATCATCTATGATTAGAGATACAATGTAAATGTTTAATGAAGATTTCTGTCATACCTGCCAATGTTTCCCAAATCTTTTGGGACTGGGAATTTTCTTGTTGACAACCTAGCCAAAACTTCCATATGAAGTATTCTTTTCTAATAAGTAAAAGTAATATACTGTCACAACTGTGACATTCCAATATATATCAACCTTCATCCACTATCCTATATAAAACTGTATCCTAAAATTTAATAAAATATTCTAATACCACAAATCATGCACCTGTAAATACGTCTTAAACAGCCAGCGTGATACTGGGAAATGCTTAGCTTAAAACCTGTGTAAATAATGCTGCTAATGTTAGTTTTATAATCAATTAACCCAATGATCATTATGTATATGGACGGATTAGTCCTTTATGGGACCACTTTTAATAGCTTTAGTTATTTTTGGACTCTCCATTTGTTTGCACTCCGAAATTGTAAAATACAATTTATTCTGAAACCCATTTTAATTTCTATTAGGCAAACATAATTTTCCTTTGTTTCTAGTGAAGCAGAAGCCAACACATCTCCCTTTCATTAACCTGTGTTTAGCAGCAGAATTATGGATTTAAGAATTAGCATAGCCATAAGAATAGCATTTGTTCATTAGCTGCTTTCTGTAGAGCATCATATTATGTGTACAACATGAACACGCTGACTATTTAAAAAGAAAAATTCATAGAGAATTAATCTACTGCATATCGTTGTAATCTGAGACTGAAATGATGATCAAGGTATGTACTCCATCCCACCAGCTAGTGCAGGATTGTTCCCTTCAATACATTTTCTAATGTTTCATCTATCAAATTTTAAATATCTTGAGTGAGGAGGCTTCCATCTCTTCCTTTGGGAAACTATTTGACAGTCTGTTGATCTCATTGTCAAAATTTTTTGCCTAAAATTCATTATTTCCTGAGAGTGAAACAAAATTCCCCTTTCCCTTTATCCCATAACTTTTAGTTATATTTTCTTGTACCATCTCAAATATTTCCTATCAGGCATTTATATCTTTTAAATATTTATAGAAAGCTATCATTTATCTCTCCCCAATTTAGCCATCATTCAGGACCCTATCCAGGAAAGCACTTAAGTATGTGCTTAACTTTGAAGTCAATGTGACTACTCACGTCCTTCAATACATGCTTTGCTGGATCAAGGCCTTAGTTCCTTTCATCTTTCCTAGTAAAATCTTTCCTTGTATCCCTAATTATCCCTAATAATTTTGATAGCTTTTCTCGATTCCCTCAATATGTCAATCTCTTTCTGATGTTGAGTATAGGTGTTGACTCCATGGTTGCTATAGGGCTGGAGCACCCACAGAAAAAAAATTAGTGGGTGCTTAGCACCCACCCGCGACCAGCTCCCTTCCTCCCCTCTCAGTGCCTCCCGTCCACTAGCAGCCCCGCCGATCATCTACTCCCCCTCGCTCCCCACGTCTCCTGGCCACCACAATGAGCTGTTCCGCGGGGTGCAGGAGGCGCTGGGCGGAGGGGGAGGAGGCGGAACTGGGTGGGAAGAGATGTGGTGGGGGTGGAACAGGGCTGGGAAGAGGTGGAGAAGGGATGAGGCTTTGGGGGAAGAGATGGGGGGAGGGGCGAGGCCTGGAGGAAGCTTGAGCAACCCCGGGGCGTGGAGGAAGCCGGCACCTGTGTTGAGAAGTCTACAGCAAAATATAAAGCCCAAAAGTCAGTATTGTAGCCATAGTAAAACACAGTATGTTAATTCATATCAGCTCGTGTCCCTGTCTCAGCCTTTTTCTATCACTCTCACAACTTCCAATAGAAATTATACTTTTAGTGACTTTAATGTACTGTGACGGCACATTGTAGTAAAATTTGTTGTACATTTGTATATAAACCAAAAATACATAAGAGCAATAGGATGGAAAATAGAGGACAAAATAATGCTTAAAGTGACCTTTCTGTGGTGGAAGTCAACAAATTAGATATGAGTTTGCAGTCCAGTATTGTCTAAAAAAGGCAATGTATTATTGTGCTGCACACACTGAGGTTGCACTAGTCCTTCTGTGAGTGCATCTATTCTGGGAATAGTGAGACCTGTAGTTCCCCACCTGTGCTATTCTCATCATGGAGCAGTTAAAGTCTGCACAGCCAAAGCAGAAGCAATGTACTTCTCCTGGCCTGGACTCTCCCACTCCTCCCTCGGGCCAAGTCTCCATCTTCTCCCCAGCGAACACTTTGGACAGTCTGCTCAGTCTCCAACTCCTCCCTCAGCATGGAGAGGGCTCTGCTGGAATAATGGGAAGCTGCCCTGGAGGCAGCTGAGCTCCCGTTACATGAGGAATGGCCATGATCCCTGTCTGGATCAAAGGTGTGGGGGGCAGGATCAGCCCTCTACCATTTGTAACTTTTAGATCAAATTATTTTGCACCATTGTATTCAAATCATATCTGTGAAAGCCACAAAGCATTAGTTATTCTTAATTTATTATTACCATTATAACACAGTATCATTCAGAATCAAGCATTTTGTGGATAAAAATTAAAGAAGTGGCTGCACAAAGAAGTGGCTAGCTAATAAAGCACAACTGTTAGTAAAATATGAAACAAATTCATTCATTGGTACCTGAATTTTTTGTAAGAATCAAGCCACAGGAAAAAAAGTTCCAAACTATACCATTATGATAAAACAATGCAAGATATATTTTAGATCATGTAATGACAGTGGAAAACTATTTTGCAGAAGGAATCTTATAAATAAAATCATGTAAAGTATGGCAGAAAGGTAGCTATTCTAGAATCTAATTCATTTATTCGCTTATGAATACTGTATGTGTACCTCTACAAAGCTATGCTACTTAATGTGATTCAGTGGCTATGAATATAATTTTCACCTTCTTCACAGATCTGACCCTTCTCTGCAACATTAGTTTTCGATAATCAGCACTTTTATGTTTGTTATCTTATAGTAATATTTGGAAAATAAAAGACATGCACTAAATTTGACATCTATTAACTTTAATCCAGCCCACACCTTGCTTGGAATACTGCCATCTTGAGAACCACCTTTGTAAAGCATTCTTCACAAAGGAAGACTCAGTTATAAATCTTTCCTTCTATAAATATTACCAGCTTAGCAACAATATGATTAACTATGATTGTTACTAATAAAAGCAATAGGTAGTCCCCTGAATTTCTTCATTTTGGACTGGAGATTAAGGAAATGCCTTTTTAATATCTGCAGAGAACTGATTCACTTTGTACTGAAAAGTATTAGAACACTGAATGAAGTCTTTCTGATCAAACAATACCATAATAGCTTTTGTCTCATGTCAGTTTACGTTAGCCAGCATCAGAGGAGAAAATAAGCAGAGGCTTGCTATTGTGTCTCTATTTTAAAAGGGCCTTCCATCTGGTAGGAAGCAGAAGCCATCAGCACTGTAATTAAAATGCAATTACTGTCCCCTGCCGCAATCCCAGGACGACCATTCCATCTGTGTGATATACAGTGGAAAAAACACAATTTTTTGCACTTTTCTAGCTCCATTAAGTTTATTCTCTTTCTATTAATTAATCTAACAGCACTAAGGGGTCGTTCTTGTTTTGCAAACCACAGTGTCACAAACTGTGCACTCACAAAGACTGAAATCACATGAATTTTTAAAAGTCTGCACCATCCCCGTGACATAAAACCTTAATTACTTCTGACTAAATCTGTAATTAAAATATATCACCACAGCAGATTTACCTGTGTGTGTGGGTGTTGGAGTGCATGCTTCTGTGACTGTCACAAATGAATCACTCTGAGACGGTGTTATAAAAAGGAGATTAGGATGTACGAGTGAAAGGACACAGAACAGGGACTTGAAAATGAAAAACTGGCAGCAATCTAGGGAAAAGCTGTACACCACTAAAATAAGGATGAGCTGCTATGTTATTTTATTGCTTTTCTTAAAAATAAAAATATGTTTTGTGTGTATATGTACAGTTTATTTTAGTCTTGCATTTTAGTATACTGTCATGAACTATAATGATAAATATAATATTAAATAAAACGTTATATATATTATGTGGTTCTCAACCAGAGGTCCGAGGCCCCCTGGGGAGCCGCAAGCAGGTTTCAGGGGGGCTGCCAAGCAGGGCCAACATTAGACTCACTGGGACCCAGGGCAAAAAGCCAAAGCCCTGCTGCATGGGGTTGAAACTCGGGCCCTGAGCCCTGCCATCCAGTCTGAAGCCGAAGCCTGAGCAATATAGAATCACAGAATCATGGACTTTAAGGATCAGAAGGGACCATTATAATCATCTAGTCTGACCTCCTGGACAACACAGGACACAGAATCTCACCCACCCACTCCTGTATCAACCCCCAACCTATGTTTGAGCTACTGAAGTTCTCAAATTGTGGTTTAAAGACTTCAAGGTGCAGAGAATCCTCCAGCAAGTGACCCGTACCCCACACTGCAGAGGGAGGCAAAAAAAAAACCAGGGCCTCTGCCAATCTGCCCTGGAGGAAAATTCCTTCCCGACCCCAAATATGGTGATCAGCTAAACCCTGAGCATGTGGGCAAGACTCACCAGCCAGACACCCAGGAAAGAATTCTCTGTAGTAACTCAGATCCCACCCCATCTAACATCCCATCACAGGCCACTGGGCATATTTACCACTAATAGTCAACAACCAATTAATTGCCAAAATTAGGCTATCCCATCTTACCATCCCCTGTAGCTTTGTGGGGGCTCCCGTGGCATGACGCCCCAGGCAATTGCCCTGTTGCTACCCCCTAATGCTGTCCCAGGCTTTTATATGCAGAAAACCCATTACTGTGACACAGGTGGGCTGGGGAGTTTTTATAGCATGTTGGGGGGGCTCAGAAAGAAAAAGGTTGAGAACCCCTGTTATAAAAGACAGGAGTCCTTAAATATTTTCATGGCCACTGACATTAAATACAGAGGCTGTCTCATGACTCACCTCTCCTCCCATTCAAAATTGGGCAGAGCACCTCTCTCCACTGGCAAGCATATAACATCTTTGTGGCTACTATAGCAACTGCTTACATTGGGAAAAAATATTAGGTAAATATTTAGGGTAGAATCCTGCCACTACTGAATTCAATTAGAGTTTTACCTTTGACTTAAATGAGTCAGAATTTCACTCTTAGTGTACTTCTAACTGTCTTTTAATTGAATTTGGTAGATGGATACAAGAAGCCAACAATATGGGAGCCATCAGTTATCAGCAGACCACCTGCAAGAGCTATCCAGACTACCAGTGGTTTATGGAGAACCTATGCTGTAAAATGTCACAAAATGCAATACAGGCCATGAACCTGCAAATACTTAACTCATATACTTGACTTTAATCACCTCTGAAGTTCACCCATTAAAGTTAAGAATGTGCATAAATATTTTCATGAATTCAATAAGGATACAAAATGTCTCCCACAGAGGTAACTCGGAGTTTTGCCATTTACCTCAACAAAGCAGTACTGGGACCACAATATGTGACTGAAGTTTTCAGACTTAAAATAATTTCATTTTTTTATCCAATTAGCTCAGGTTTGTAATACTCCTGGGCAGGCCACATCTATTTATTCAGGCATTGGCAGAAGATGGGATTTCATAAGGGCTACAGTATGGCGGGGAGGGGAGCCAGAGAGTTGTTAGGAGTTCAGATTTTATTTTGGCTGTTGTGGGATTAATTGCTCGTTTTTTATTTTGTAATTCACATTGAACGGCCAGACAGGTACATTGAAAAAAAAGAATAAAAAATAATAAATATAAAAACAAACAAAATAAGTCCTAAGATTTACTGTTTTATCAGATCACCAGAAGGATAAATTTGTAGAATGTTAAGAATGACGTGAAAGTTATGTGGATGAAAGGATAAAAATAGCAAATTCTACATTAGGTATCTATGGGAAATGGGTTGAAGGGGCTGGTACCTACATGCAAAGGGGCACACCAAAACAGAAAGCATTTTTATAGGAACAGGGTTATAAAAATGTGTATAAAAATCACGAGTTTCATTATCATGGCTTATGTTTTAAGCAAAACTCATGATATAAATACATTATTTTACTGCATATAGTGTATGTTCATATAATAAAACAATAAACTCTTATGTAAAATGATACCATAAACTCTAATATGCACCTTTCATCTGTAAAAGGCATAAACGAGTGATCGGAATAGGGTTCTTATCACTGCTCTGATACTGCTCTCTCAGTTAAGCACTTCAGTTTCCCTATCAATAAAATAGAGACAATAATTCATACTTAACTCAAAAGGGTATTGTGAGGATTAGTTACTGGGCCCAATCCCAGGTTCCTTTGATATCCAAACCACACAGAAGGAATACAGGAACAGGCCAAGTATTGCGTTCATGTTCAATATTAATATCTGAATGAGAGCCTGTGATGGAGTGTATAAACCCCTCACTGGTCAGGAGGGGGTGAAGGAGCCACTCTGGGCTAAGGAGGCTTCGTCCTTCCGCCCTTGATGAACATGCTCAAGTTAGAGGCAGAGTTTAAAAGCCAGCCAGGCAGCTCAGTCAGGGGTCGGCAAGCCAGGGAGGAGGACGTGCCCTGGGAGCTCCAGGGGAGCACCGGAGCTGAGCCCACACTGAGCCAGGGAGCAGAGGAGCCACTGCACCCAGCAACTTAGATTAGAGCTAGAAGCCCGGAAAACAACATTTTCCAGTATGGGGATGGAAGCAGCTGGATAGGGTGCAGACCAAGGTAGGAAGGGACTCAGGGAAGCTGACTTGAGGATGATACCAGATGCCAACAGGTGAGCAGACAAACCAGCCTCCCGGGGCTCTGGGTCGGAACCTGGTGGAGTGGGAGGGCCTGAGTTTCCCTACCCCATCCTGGACCCCTGCACTGTAGCCACTAGGTGCGGTTGCCACCCCGAGGACTGTAGCTACTAGGCAGGAGACCCATGCTCCTCTCTGATCACAGAGCCAAAAATTGCTACTGAATATTTTCCCTTCAGCTGAACATCAGTTTTATTTGAGATGTTCTTCTGAGCATGAATTTTGCTTGATACTTAAATATATTGGGGGTGGGGGAGTCTTCTCTCATCTCTAACCTACCAAAAGGCTGTCTCCAATTGCATCTGACCTGCACCAATATCACAGACCCTTTCCATTTGGCCTTTAGACCAGAACATGGCATAAAGACAGCTCTAGTGATGCTGATGGAATATCTCTTCCTAGCCATAGACAATGGGCACATATCCACATTCACATTACCGGATCTTACCTAGGGCTTGATCCAAAAGTCAGTGTGCACTTTATACAGGATCAAGCCCACACTGCACAGGTGGCATTATTTTGAACTTACACAATTGTTTATGTTTTCCTTTTTGAATGGATTTGTGTTGTTTATATTTTGAGACAATTAGTGAAAGAACAATATTCATTTTGGGTCAGAGTTACTGTTGTGCTGAGATTAAATCTGCATTATTTTGAGAAGAATATTGTAATAATAATATGTAACAATAATGCCATAACAGTGTGCTGATCCCATCATGCATACTGTCACTCAGCAATCCTCATTGGATTTTTGAAACAGAGGGAAACTGATATAATAAAAAGATAAACAAAAACCACACAAAAAATATCTACTGTAATAAAATATATACATTCTCCAGTATACAGAATGTAATAAATGTAGAATTCCATGGAAGTAGATCTAACAACATTACTGTCAGTCCTGAACGATCCCCTATAACATAACTTGTAATTTTGCTATGCAAAGATTATGGGAGACCATAAGAGTGATATTACAATCTGTACTGAACAAGAACAGCTTGATGGAATTATATATTTGTACATACTGTAGTTGCTCATTTCTGATTCTAATTAAAAGAAAAATTAGCCATTTGTGGACCCGCTTGTTCATGTGTTCTTGAAAGCACCTCCGTATAGCCCCACACGAAAACTAATCTAAACTAGCAATGAAGAACTTTATGCTGCCCACAAATGTGGAGACTTGTACAGATGATCCACAAAAAATTGTTTTAATTTGTTTTACAGCAGATTAAAGTACTGCAAGATTAAGAGCTGCAATGCTGCCTCCTCCGCTTATTGGCCTACGAGCTCAGTATCATAGTACACACAACGTGTTCTCATGCAAAGGTAATGAAAGAAGTATTCACCACAGTTTTGATGAACTATGCACTGGGAGTTGTTTTGGTAAACTAGAGCATGAAGCAACACTAAACTAGTTCTTATATGATACGTTCTGAGCTACTTTTATTTATAGAATGTGGTCTCCCATTTATTTTAGTGTTTTCATATTAAATAAATATTCATGAAAATGCACTCTCCTTGAAATTGGGTCATTTAGACAGTCTATTTCATTAAAAATGCATTTATTTTTCTTACAGGTGCCATCCATTAAGACAGGGAATTGACAAATCAGCCAATGGCATTTGTCAAATAGATGCTAGTCCTTTTGGAAAGTAAGTGTTCTGTCCTTTACAAACAGCACTTTATAGCAAAATGGCTTCCTCTCATACTCACATCCTTTTTCTCCAGCATTTTTGCTGAGAGTGTCACAATGGGGGCCTGGGTGGTCATGCCTAATAGCTAGAGCATGAGTCACTCTAGTGGCTGGAGCCAGAATCAGGAACCAGAAGTCAAGCTGAAGAGCAAGCAGGGAAGCAGGGCTGGCGCAGGACAGGAATTGGAGCGAGGGCCACTAACCCTGTCCTTGGTGTGGCTCCTACATGCTGTCATGTAGAAGGGGCCCTTAAATCCAGCCCCCATCTCCTGTGTACTGTAACCACACTGGTTCCATTGCACAGGGTTTTAGGAGACAGGAAATTAAAGGTCTGTAAGGTACCATTGGCTGCATACTATTACCTATTTGTATTATGATAGCACTACGACCAGAATGGAGGAGATTGTGGTAATCAAGATGGAAGATAAGGGCCTAGATAAGAATCTTAGCTGTGTGTAGAGAGAGAAAAGGACACATATTATAGATATTATGGAGGAAGAAGTAATAAGATTTGGACATGGCTGATCGTGCAATTCTAGAGAAAGGTCAGAGTCAAAGATGACAGGTTATAGGACTTGATGACTGGAAGGAGGGTGGCAGTGTTAAAAGTGATAGAGAAAAGGTTATAAATGGGAGAATTGAAAAGGAAAGTTTTAGAGTATCTTATGCAGAGTTAAGGACACAGCAAGGTAGGGTACAGATATTCACCCTTTTGCAGAGACAACATAAATCCTTTGCACCAATAAGTCCCACTTAACCCTTCACAAATCACAGGGGTGAATCTCATCTTTTGTGCATAAAAATAGGTAATTTCAAACTAAGCAAATTTTAAGGGCCAACATTTAAAAATGCTGGTCTTTTATAACAGAACAATTAAATTAATGATAGATTTATGAGTGGTGGTGATTTTTATTATGTCTATTAGATTATGCCTACTTAGATAAACTAGATTTAGAAGCTTTACTTTCATCCTGAGATTTATTGTCAGCATTTGTTACATGAAATTTTTAGGGAAAATAATGTAAGATTTGTCCCAACTTTTATGTATAAAGAGGATTTTTCTTATAGAAAGAAAAAAAAACCCTGCACTGTAATGGATATATTGTCTAACAATTTGAAGAGTCTTGAAAAAATACATTATTTTAAAGTATGTACACTATTACACTAATAAGTACCTCAGCACTTGTCATAAAAATGGTATAAAATGCTATAGAAAAGCATGTTCTTGTGTTAAATTACAGTATTACTTAAGGCAGATAGATTACTTAAAAATCATAAGAGGCTGGTAAAGGTCCATCTTTCAAGACAAAAATTAAGATTTTATTTTCAACAACTCATAGAACAATAAAGCGAGGAGAGAATTCTCAATTAACCAGCTCTGTTCAAATCAGCCTTGCAAAATTCTAATCGCCCTTTTGCCTGGGGCGAGTAATTTTTTTTGACGGGCGAGTAAATTATCATTAGTCTTGTCATTATCATCAATCATCATGGTAAAATGCTGATGAGTAGATTTTGTGCCTGGGCTGGTACATTTTCACGGCAATTTTGCAAGGTAGGTTTAAATTAAGTGCAAACTGGGGACAAAAAAGTAGTAATACAGACTTTGTATAAAACCCTTCAACTGCATTCAGATAGGTATAACCCACTACATTTTATTGTGTATTCAGAGGTATATCACATACATGTTTGTGACTGTTTTAAATCACCTAAGTGCAATTACTCCACTAGTTTATGTCATGCCTTAACCAAAAAGACCTGGACTTCATTTACATGCATGAAAAGTGCCACCAAATGCCACCGTCCTTACTGCATAACATTGCAAAGCAAAAATCCAATAAAGGAGTTAAAAATATTTCTGTGAGAAGAGCTCCACTAATCCATGTTAATGGAGTCGCCTTTCTCCACAGGTGACTGGCAAGCAGATAGACAAATAAGAAGACTGAAGAGTGTCCTGCCAGTAAGGGATGCAGTTGCCAAAGCAGAACTGGAGCCAACAGAGTGACTTTGCTAGAATTAAGACACTAAATGCAGCTGGTTAAACTCAAATGTAAACAATAACCGATCACTACTGCTAGGCTGACATATGCTCACTGGTGCTAATCTCACAGAAACCCATTTTACAATACAAAATTTCCTCTCTTTCAAGTCACTCCAGCTATGACCTCAACTGTTCAACAAGAACTTTTAAAAAAGAGAGATACATACTTATTACAGGCAATGCTGGTAAAACTGCTTGTTATTAAGATTGCCCAACACTTTCCATTTTACAACCATTTTCAGTTGTTTAAAACTTTACCAAATTTCAACCATTGGAGCTGAAATTTTCCATGATGGAAAAAAAAAAATCAGCCAAAACAGTTCAGCCACATCCAAAAGCGAGGCTACAAAAAAAATACATTGTTTGTCCATGTAAAAAAATTCTGGTGACTTTCTCTTTGAAATACTCTAGCACGCCCATGCTCTGCAGCAGGGACTTGAAATATGGCAGTGGGTGGCCTCTGTGTCACAGTAATAAGCACAGATTTTTAAAAAACTATTCAGGCATTGCTGAGTTCAGCCTTGCATTGCCTAACTGATTTAGGGGCCTAAATCTCTTTTGCAAAAGAGATGTAGGCCCCTAAATCAGTTAGGCAATCCAATTCTGGGTGCAACAAAGCTTAAACAACTTAAAAATCTTGGCCATAGATTTTAAGGTGAGAAGCAGGGCCAGCTCCAGCCACCAGTGGAACAAGCACATGCCTGGGGTGGCACATGCTAAGGGGCAGCATTCCGTCCATTCTTGGGGCGGCAGAGACAACTCATTCCCAAAAAGTCTGCCCTTTTGAATGTTAAAGAAGTTTCTTTGTGCTGAAACTGTGACCTCTTTTTACAGCCAGATGGTCTGATTCTTCTCTCACATCCATTGGTGAAATCTGCTATAACTTTACTAAAGTCAATTTAGTCACACCAATGCAAACAGCATCTGCGATGAGATTCAAGGGCAGAGCCCCATGATAGTAATAACCCCAAGGGCCATATAGAACCACTAAAACTTTGAAAATGCCCGAGGAATCACCTGCTGGTAATTCTCTCTAAAGAATTGGGCACAGTTTAGTTTCCTTTGGATCAAAACCAAGAGGTGCTTTCAGGGTGCAGCAATTTTTCAATGTCCTTTAGCCTTAGACCAGTGGTCCCCAAACTGTAGGGTGCTCTCCTCTAGGAGGGAGCAGGGCTGGCTCCAGGCACCAGCGGAGGAAGCATGTGTCTGGGGCGGTACATACTAAGGGGCGGTATTCCATCCATTCTTGGGCCGCTTTTTGTTTGTTTGTTTTTGTTTTGTCTGGGGTGGCAAAAAATGGTAGACCCGGCCCTGGCAAGGAGGAACATCTGGGGGGTGTGGCCAGCCTTCTCTGCACTTTTTCCAATTCTAATATATCTTTTTTGAGATACAGCAACTAGAACTGCATGCAGTTGTCACATACTGGGGTGCAATCCAGACCAGTAAAGGATTGTGTCACTGCCTGTCCTGCAACCTTGGGTGCCTCACAATGCTTTGCTATTGTAGTTTCCAACCTGGGCCACTCACAAACAGCATGTCAGCATGCAGGTCATGCCCTGAGTGTCTGTGTATAGCTGCAGCCCTGGTCCAGCAGCTCTGATGCTAGCATCCTGTCAGCAACACACCAGTCACATTCTAACTTCCACCAGCCTTGATTATTAATAGCAGGTGAAACCAACATAGTCCCAGTCCCAAATTTTCCCAACCCTCTCCTGGACATTTCGGATATCAAGATCTGTTGACTCTGGTCATTTATTCAACAGTTTGCTACTTTAACTGGTGTCACCAAACAGTTCAGTTTAAACACAGCACTGGATTGGTTTAGATTAAAAATAAAACGGCAAAAATTAAGATGTCTGTACCAATGTGAGGAGCCTAGGTAACAAAATGGAGGAACTAGAGTTACTGGTGCAGGAAGTGAAACCGGATATTATAGGGATAACAGAAACATGGTGGAATAGTAGTCATGACTGGAGTACAGGTATTGAAGACTATGTGCTGTTTAGGAAAGACAGAAATAAAGGCAAAGGTGGTGGAGTGGTGTTGTATATCAATGATGAGGTAGGCAGCAAAGAAATAAGAAGGGATGGAATGGATAAGACAGAGTCTGTCTAGGCAAAAATCACATTGAGAAAGAAAGCTACTAGAGCCTCTCCTGAGATAGTGCTTGGCGTGTGCTACAGACCGCAGGGATCAGATTTGGATATGGATAGAGACCTTTTAATGTTTTTAATGAAGTAAACACTAATGGGAATTGTGTGATCATGGGGGACTTTAACTTCCCAGATATAGACTAGAGGACAAGTGCTAGTAATTATAATAGGGCTCAGATTTTCCTGGATGTGATAGCTGATGGATTCCTTCACCAAATAGTTGAAGAATCAAAAAGAGGGGATGCTATTTTAAATTTGGTCTTGGTGAGTAGTGAGGACCTCATAGAAGAAATGGTTGTAGGGGACAATCTTGGTTTGAGTGATCATGACCTAATTCAGTTCAAACTAGATGGAAAGATAAACAAAAATAGATCTGGGACTAGTGTTTTTTATTTCAAAAGGGCTAACTTTAAAGAATTAAGGAAATTAGTTAGGGAAGTGGATTGGAGTGAAGAACTTGTGGATCTAAAGGTGGAGGAGGCCTGGAATTACTTCAAGTCAAAGTTGCAGAAACTATCAGAAGCCTGCATCCCAAGAAAGGGAAAAAATTCAGAGGCAGGAGTTGTAGACCAAGCTGGATGAGCAAGCATCTCAGAGAGGTGATTAAGAAAAATCAGAAAGCCTACAAGGAGTGGAAAATGAGAGGGATTAGCAAGGAAAGCTACCTTCTTGAGGTCAGAACATAAAGGGATAAAGTGAGAAAGGCCAAAAGCCATGTAGAGTTGGACCTTGCAAAGGGAATTAAAACCAATAGTAAAAGGTTCTATAGCCTTATGAATAAGAAAACAAAGAAAGAAGAAGTGGGACCGCTAAACACTGAGGATGGAGTGAAGGTTAAGGAATAATCTAGGCATGGCCCAATATCTAAACAAATACTTTGCCTCAGTCTTTAATGAGGAGCTTAGGGATAATGGTAGGATGACAAATGGGAATGAGGATATGGAGGTAGATATTACCACATCCGAGGTAGAAACCAAACTCAAACAGCTTAATGGGACTAAATCAGGGGGTCCAAAGGAAATGCAATGGATCTAATTTATCTTGAGTTCAGTAGGACATTTCATAGGGTGCCACATGGGGAATTATTAGCTAAATTGTAAAAGATGGGGATCAATATGAAAATTGAAAGGTGGATAAGGAACTAGTTAAAGGGGAGACTACAACAGGTCATACTGAAAGGTGAACTGTCAGGCTGGAAGGAGGTTACTAGTGGAGTTCCTCAGGGATCTGTTTTGGGACCAATCTTATTTAATCTTTTTATTACTGACATTGGCACAAAAAGTGGGAATGTGCTAATAAAGTTTGTGGATGACACAAAGCCGGGAGGTATTGCCAATACAGAGAAGGACCGGGATAGCATACAGGAAAATCTGGATGACCTTGTAAACTGGAATAATAATAATAGGATGAAATTTAATAGTGAAAAGTGCAAGGTCATGCATTTAGAGATTAATAACAAGAATTCTGGTTATAAATTGGGGACATATCAGTTGGAAGTAACAGAGGAGGAGAAGGACCTCGGAGTATTGGTTGATCACAGGATGACTATAGGTCGCCAATGGGATATGGCCATTAAAAAAGCTAATGCGGTCTTGGGATGCATCAGGCGAGGTATTTCCAGTAAAGATAAGGAGGTCTTAGTACTGTTATACAAGGCACTGGTGAGACCTCATCTGGAATACTGTGTATAGTTCTGGTCTCCCATCTTTAAGAAGGATGAATTCAAAATGGAACAGGTAGAGAAGAGCTACTAGGATGATCCAAGGGATGGAAAACCTGTCATATGAAAGGAGACTCAAAGAGCTTGGCTTGTTTAGCCTTACCAACAGAAGGCTGAGGAGATATATGATTGCTCTTTATAAATGTATCAGGGAGGGAGAGGAATTATTTAAGCTTAGTATCAAAGCGGACACAACAACAAATGGATATAAACTGGACATCAGGAAGTTTAGACTTGAAATTAGATGAAGGTTTCTAACCATTAGAGGAGTGAAGTTCTGGAACAGCCTTCCAAGGGGAGTAGCGGGGGCAAAAGACATATCTGGCTTCAAGACTAAGCTTGATAAGTTTATGGAGGGGATGGTATGATGGGATAGCCTAATTTTGCCAATTAATTGATCTTTGATTATTAGCAAGTAAATATGCCCAATGGTCTGTGATGGGATGTTAAGATGGGGTGGGATCTGATTACTACAGATAATTCTTTCCTGGGTGCTGGCTGGTGAGTCTTGCCCACATGCTCAGGATTTAACTGATTTCCTTCCTGACCCCAAATATGGCATTTTCCTCCAGGGCAGATTGGCAGGGGCCCTGGAGGTTTTTTGCCTTCCTCTGCAGCATGGGGCATGGGTCACTTGCTGGAGGATTCTCTGCACCTTGAGGTCTTTAAACCATGATTTGAGGACTTCAGTAACTCAGACATAGATTAGGGGTTTGTTACAGGAGTGGGTGGGTGAGATTCTGTGGCCTGTGTTGTGCAGGAGGTCAGATTAGATGATTGTATTAAGAGGAGGCCCTGAGATATAAACCTTGGCATCAGAGGCCCGGTATGAGGCCTAAGGCATGAACTAAGGTAATGGTCAAGACTTTGCTAACATAAAGCAAAGTTAAGCTGTGAGCCAGAGGCAGGCCCTGCTCTCAGAAGCTGGCAAGGAAAGGGCTGATGCTGCAAAAAGAGACATACCGAAAAAGGTACTGAATACCAGATATCAGAATATTCACATACTTGTACACTCCACACAGATAACAAGGAACAGGCTGAGCCAGCCCAATGACAGGGCCAAAAGGGGAATATGATGGATAGAGTTGTTTTGTTCGAACCAACACGTACAAGGTGAGAGGCGGCACCTTACTACGTAGAGGGGTTGTACTTTGCTACGTAGAAGGGTTGCACCTCAATACGTCAGGAGTGATGTGTAACTTGTTTGTATCTGTGTATAAGAATGCATCCCTGGGGCAGTGTCTTTGTCCAGCCTAGAGGGCAGTGGAAAGTCCCGCCCCTGACTGAGCAGAGTCCATTGCCAGGGAGCACATAAGTACTGGCTAGCTGCACCTTAGACTTCGTTTGCCAGGGAGTTGGAGACTGAGTTTCTCTTCGACAAAATAAACCTGGCCGATGTGCCTTTGTACCTTACTAGAGTCTGTGGTCATTGGGGGTTCTCTCGGGGTCTGCTGTGTCAGCTATCTGTGCAGAGCTGGGGCAGCACACAGAGGGAACACACGCACGCAGCCGATTGATATCAACATTGTACAGAGCAGAGCATCACACCGGTAGCATCTGACAACAATGATCATAATGGTTCCTCCTGACAAAGTCTATGAGTTATCAAGAAAAGAAAAATAGGACTTTAAGTGAATTCAAGTATATGATATAAAGTCAGAAATGGTTACAAGCAAATAAAAATGGAAATACATATCTAAAACTTAATCTAGCAAGTTTTGGGTCAAGGCTTTGTTTAAGATGGTCTTTCTTACCACAGTCTTCCAGCAAGATGGTGACTGACCCTTTCCCTGGTCAGGATCTTTCCAGGAGGTCAAAAGGTGCTGGTGCCTTTGTCATCTTAGGCCAGGGATTCTCAAACTGAGGGTCAACCTCCACACCAAACCCTGCTTTGCCTCCAGCATTTATAATGGTGTTAAATATGTTAAAAAGTGTTTTTAATTTATACGGGGGGGGGGTCGCACTCAGAGTCTTGCTATGTGAAAGGGGTCACTGGTAAAAAAGTTTGAGATCCACTGTCTTAGGCAAAAGAGAGAACTTGAGATTTTCTGCCCCTTTAATAGTCCAGTAAATCTCTGAAGATTACCCTTCAAAGCAAAGTTTATTCAGACAGTGAGGAAGGTGACTTGGACTCCAGTGATGGAGACTCCATGCTTTTTCTCCCCATCTGTGTTTGATGAAATGCAAATTTGCTGTTTCCTGTCATCTCCTCCCCGTGCTGTCGTCATGGACCTGTTTATTACTTATATGTAAACTGAGGTAAAACACTTTCCTTTGTTTAGGACAGAGCTGTTTAACAACCAGCAGTATTCAAGATGTGCCAATCCCACACTACTACAACCTACTCTGTAACTCCTACAAATTTTATACCCTAGTATTACCACGTCCCATTGATTATCAACATTCCACCAAGATTCCACTGTGATGCTGGCAGACCAGGTCATGCCAGAGTGTATTCAGGTCAATTCCTTTATGGTATTAATATAGATCAAAGTAATTTTTGAATGCATAAGAGTGTATTTGGTGTTTAAACTTCATGAAAACTAATGGGATGTTACATGCATTATTTTTACTTATCTATGTCCTGTTGTAACAGAATAGCAAACCATTTACATTATAAAATACCCTTGTAACTAAATAACTCAGACATCAAAGAAGCCTTGTGGAATGCTAATGAAGTTTATCAGAAAAAGTGTTAATTCCAAAGCAAATGGTCATTGTGTGTGATAACCGGAGGTCAGAGACTCAAAATGCATTCCTCACTCACTGTCATCAAAGCCCAAGTGTGTAGTGAGACTGTCAGCTTGTCCTCTGTGAGAAGCTATAAGAAAGGATTCAAAAAAGATCCTTCATCTCTGAACTGTTTGGACTCTTACAGGGAAGTATGCCAGATGCAAAGTGGAGATTCCCCAGAGACAATCTGAGTACCCTGAAAAGACTTTTGAGAAACTGACAGTTTATTACATAACTGCCACCATTTGGAGTTACAAACTGTGATTCACATGTCTGTACGTATGTTTTACCTGCTTTAACTCTCTCTCTCATTCTTTTTTCTTAGCTGATAAACCTTTACTTAATTTACTATAGAATTGGCTGCCAGTGTTGTCTTTCATGTAAGATCCAGAATAGCACTTGATCTGGGGTACGTGACTGGGAGCACCTGATATGGTGTGATTTTTGGTTCAAGTAACCTTTTATTATGAAGTCCAGTTTATCTGGGTGGCACAACAGGCTGGAGAGTCTAAGGGCACTGTAACCGTGCCTTTGTGGGTCACAAATGAGAATACCAAATTCAAGACAAACTGCTGAGAAATAGGGCAGATACACCCCAAAACTGAAGGTTATTCTCCCACGAGATATACCAAACCAGCAACATAAGTAAACTTCTGTTTCACCACACTGGCTAACAAGAAGTTGGAACAGCAATTTCCTTAGGCATTCCAGTCCTTGTATCACCACAAAAAAACACTAGATTTAGAGATGAGTGGTTCTTTAAAACCAATTTCATCAAATAAAAGGTTCTTCTGATCCCAAAGGACCAGCCACACACCCAGATCAATGTACAACTCAGATGTTACCCTCTGCCAAATAAATAAATAAATAAAATAAAATAAAATCACACTATTGCCAACCCTTTAGTATCCAAAATCTAAAGGTTTATTTATAAAAAGAAAGAATGAAAGACAGAACGAAAGAAAGATGAGAGTTAAAATTGGTTAAAGGAATCAAATACATACAACAATTGCAAAGTTCTTGGTTCAGGCTTGTAGCAGTAATGGAATAAACTGCTGGCTTAAGTTAAGTCCCTGGTTGCTTCCAAATCATTGGAAGGTCCTCAGTCCCTTGGTTAGAATGCTCCCATTAGTGTAAGTCCATAGTCCAGAGGCTTGAGCAGGAAAGAGGCAAAATGGAGATGTTTCCCGGGCCTTATATAGTTTCTGCCATGTGGAGGGGAATCCATTGTTTTAAACAAAGCCTTCAGAACAGCTAGTAGAAAATTACTGGTAAAAGATTGAGTATGGAGTCACATGGGCAAGTCACATGTCCATGCATGACTTTGCTTAGTCATGGCAGGAAATTCCATTAGTGTAGATAGGCGTCTCCTGTGGTCCACTGTCAGTTAAGTATTCCTTCATGAGCCACTTAATTTGAATAGTCCCTTCAAGATGTGCAGGCTAAATACCTTGCGGGCATTACCCCAGGAGCAAAACATTTGAAACCCAGGTTTAGAGCCAATACTCATAGCCTCAAGTACAAAAATTATTCATGCATACAAATGGCATAATCATATTAAGCAAATCATACCCTTTCCATAGATGCCTTACTTGACAACCTTTGTACAAGATTTGTTGCAAATATAAAATAGTGGTTGCACCAATGATCTATATGGTCATATTTTAATCAGATAACATCATCACAAACATTGTCTGTGACTCTGTGGTAAGACTGGTATAGTGATCCAGGAGTTCCCATTTGTTACTGGCTTGGTGAAATCTATTTATAGAGCAATCCACCATTTTGAGATGGATGTCCTGTTTTCTGACAGTCTGCCCTGAGGTAGGCATTCACAGTTGTGAGCCACCCCAGACAGCGTGACATCCATGATGCCTATTATATCAATATCCTCATTTAATGCCAAGCACTCTAGTTCACCTTAGTACTTAGACTTCTAGCATTTGTAGGTTAGCACTTGTACATTTTGACAAAATTCAGTTGGTTGCCTTCATATGTTATATTTAAATGGGACTACTTTACATTTGACTGTTCCTCATTAGCTCCTTCACTTTATCAACTTCTTTCCTATCCTGTTTATTAGGACACAGAGTTCCCCCTTTAATAAATTCATCCCTAAGAGATGTCTCTGTCCAAACCATGTGTTCCTCCACACCTGTCTGCTTTCCCTGAGTCCTTAGTTTAAAAAATCGTCTACAACCCTTTTAATTTTACATGCCAGCAGTCTGGTTTCATTTTGGTTTAGGTGGAGCCCACACTTCCTATATAGGATCCTCCTTTCCCAAAAGTTTCCCCAGTTCCTAGTAGACCTAAAAGCCTCCTCCTTACACTATAGACACAACCATGCAATTCTGCCCATCTTCCTGGGCCTGTGCTTGGAACTGGAAGCATTTCAGAGAATGTTACCATGGAGGTCCTGGATGTTAATCTCTTACCTAGCAGCCTAATTGTGGCCACCAAGACCTCTTTCCTATCTTTCCTTATGTCACTGGTACCTACACATACCACAACTACTGGCTCCTTCCCAGCACTGCATATAAGTCTATCTAGATGTCTTGCGAGAGCCACAATCTTTGCACCCAGCGGACAATTTACCACGAGGTTCTCCTTGTCATCACAAACCCAACTTTCTATGTTTCTAATAATGAAATCCCCCCATTGCTATTACTTGGCTCTTCCATGTAACTAGGGTTTAATCTGAAGTAATGGGCTTAATCTGCAGGGTCATTAAGTACTCAAACAGGTTTCCAAGAGAGGTTGTGGGATCCCCCTCATTGGATGTTTTTAAAAACAGATTGAACAAACATGTCAGGGATGATCTAAATTTACTTGGTCCTTCCTCAGCACAAGGGGCTGGACTAGATGACATCTCAAGGTCCCTTTCAGCCCTACATTTCTATGATTAGATTAAAAGCTCTTGCTCTCTCTTTTTCTCTTCTGGGGACAGTGAACTTCACTTTGTAGGGTGATTAGAATCTTTAATCCACAGCTCTGAGGATAACTTTGATTAAGTGACTCAAGTCTTCTGAATTCAAGTTCCTCAGGGAAAAGTCCTCTGACTCACAGTCCAACTCCAAAGAGGATGAAGAGACAATTTTCCTTTCTTATAAAGTAAAAATCAAACAAAGCAGCAGTATTTCTTACTCTCATCCTACCATACACCATTTGATCACCGGTCATGTGGCCGATACAGTACTATATGTAATGACTATTGTAGTTTAGCACAGTTGCGTTAATATTATGTTATCAAATGTCCCAGAGGACTTATCAGTCCTCCTTGATATAAAGTCTAAATATATCAACTGAAATGTATTGTTTTATTTGCATGTTAGTATGAAATTTGGTAGTTTGAATTACAATTTCTGCACTGGACTCCGTGGATACAGTTTGATAACAACATTATGGCCATTTGATTATAATGTCAAAAAACTGCTATGAGTGATGATTAAGGCTAGCAATTACAATGAAATCTTCTGGTGAGAGACCCATTTTTATTGAGGTCCCACGCTGCTATTGTCCTGCACGTAAATTGCCAACTCAATTTAATCACTCAAGTATCCTTTTACAGTGTTCATCCTCCTCCTTCCTTAAAACAACCAACCAAAGAGGTCCACCCTTAAGGAGGTGCAGCATGCAAATCTGTTTTGCATTGAATCAGCTCTGTTAAGTGGTGCCATGGGGCAGTCTTAGATCATTGCCTCAGGTCCTCTCCTCTTTGCCCCCTTTGGGGTGCCTACTGACCCAGCAGATGTTATGCAAGGAGCAGAGCCTGTATGAGGAGAGTGCATGGACTCAACTACACCGACCAGACAAAGCAAGGGAATGCTTCCCTTTTGCACAATCTGGCCTACATTTTCAGATGAACAGGTAGCATTGCTGAAATGAGTGTCAATTATTTTGGGAACAAGCTAACAAGTTTTTTTTTTCTTAAGGCTATGACTAAGCGCTTGGTTATTTGGGGCTAACAAGAGAGCTTTAAATTTAATTAAATTTGGAAGAGTTATAAATGCAAGCCGTTAAGAATTGCCATTACTTTTATTGAAATAATTTGAGTTGGTTAAATAAAAATCCATTGGCAGAAGTCAATATACTGATTGTAAATTGTTAAAATCCTGGGACTAGTTTAAGATAATTCTCTACTTAGTGTATTAATCCTGTGATAAACAGGTGGGGGTAACAAATAAAAGCACTTGCAAATGGTTGTTTTGTTGTAAAATAATTTTGTGATTTACTGATTAACTGAATACTGAAATACTGTAGAGTGAAAAATATTGTAAACTGCCATATTTATACTAAGTAATTAAGCTTATTGTTACCTAAAGTAACCAGTCACTCATCACAATTAAATACTATATGATTTGATTCTTTCAGAGTGTTTCTTTTTTAAACACCTACCAGTGGGATAATCTGTAGGTCGGGGGAGGGGGGAAAGAAGGTTCCTGATCAGATGCTTAGTGATTATTCAGTCCTAAAAAGTCCCCTTTGTAACTAGGCGCTAATAGCTTTGGTAAAGGTTGGCAGTTAATTGTCCTGTAAAATTACCTGGTGCTCAGACTGGCAACCAATTTTGCCACCTGCAGGAAAATGTTACAATCTCTATAACTACTGTTTGCACTGAAATGATATTGCCTATAGACCTTATGTTTAAGAAGAGGTTCTTTCTTTGCAAGAAACTGGCCATTATTCAGTGCCTTTTATACCAGCTGAAAGGATCAACGTAATTTCATTACTTTCCCTGTAGATTTTCTGTGTCCTTAAAATCCTTCATAAGCATAAGCTTCCACTTTTGTTGTTCACATCGAGATCTGGAAATGCACTCATCTTGACGGTTATTCTTGACCCAACCAAAGTGGAATCAAACTATGATCTTAAGGCCAAAAGTGACTTACCAGCTATGCCTCCCTCCAGCAAACTAATCCAAATATTTTATACATATTCAAATATCTACTAACTTATGATCGCAGGAATCTTTTGTAATGTATAGCTATACTCCTATATATTTAAACACTTCTCAGAAGTGCTTAACATAGTACCTGCATCATTCCAGATAGTATGTGGTACTGAACCTATCCTCTTCCTAATTAACTCTCTAGGGACTTCATCATTTGTGCAAACTTTCAGCCACACAGAACTCACAGATAATGAGAGTCAATCTCCTTCATAATAACTTCACTCTGAACTTAGAACTTAACCTTAAAATTTATCTCCATATGTACCAATTTAAAATTAAACATTTCTGCCTGTATAATTGTTTAAAACCTGCAAACATTTACATGTTTGTATATAAACATACTTACACATACATACTTAAACATCATGTATAAATCATATAATCTACAGATCATGCCAACAATTTTATTTGTATGTTTTCAATATAACATAACATTATGTACTTTTCTATTTTTTAAACATTGCTACTGATGGAAACATTATGTGATTGCAAATAAATACACTATTATCCCCAAATGGACATGACATTTGTACACCTAGCAATAGCAGACAGAACAAGGTACTGCATAGATCACTAAACAATAAGTATGCTCCAACTCTCCTACTGTTCAGAAAACAAAATAGCAAACGCAATAGTCACATTCTGCCCCAAGAAATTCCAAAATTAAGTTGTTCAATCTACAGTCAAATACATTAACATAAAAAGCCACTAAATGTGTTAGAAAATAGCATTCTAACACTTTGCCAGACTTTTTCAAAGAAAAAAAAATCACAGGCATTGCCACTGACAAATTCTAAATTGAAGTGCTGAAAAAATGTCTCCATTCCATTCATATGAAACTATGTATTCAAATTTAAAACATCTAGGCCAACATTTTCAAAAGTTCTGTAAATTCTCCAGCCCCTCTCCCTCCCAGTATTTTAACTATAATCTTACCAACATCAGCTTTCACAACTCTTACAATATTTGATATTTTTCTGAAAGTTCCAGCTCTTGGAACCCAGAAACTGCATGAAAATCTCAGCTTTCTTTCTTTTCTTTAAAATAAGTTGATATACCTCAGGTTGTGGAGAAAAGTTTGAAATTATAAAGTGTGTGTACCCTAAAGGCTTAGAGAGCAAGGAAAAGGCCCTGTAGCAGGGTGCTGGTGCAAAGACACCTAATTAGCCCCGGCTCAGCCAGCCCCAATCAGGGGCAATAGATTGGCGCTAGGGAAAAGCCTGGTGCCTGGCCTTTAGAATTGTCTGCACCTGCAGGCCTGAGGATTCAAAGGCTATAACAGCTGGCTGGCAGCCAGAAGAAGGGGGAATGGCCAGGGGACAGTCAGTCTCCAGGCTGAGGACCGACTCTGTTTAGGAGAGGAGATTATCAGGCCTGCAAGCTCTGTACATAGCATAACACTGGTGGGGGGAAGAATGTTGTGTAAATAAAGTTGGGGTGCTGCTTAACTAGAAGTCTCTCTGAGCTTTATTGGGGCAACCAGTGGGCCCCAGGAAGAGGGGCAGGCAGAGGGCTTGTCACAAGCCTCTAAAATTATTATTCTCAACATAATCTCATGATTTTGAGATGGCCTGACTCATGAATTTTGAATGTTTGGTGTTGGCAATAATGTAACTTACAGTACACAAACTACTTTAACAGAACCTCAGTGTTGTCAGGCAAACTCAAAGAACCACAGAAAGTTCTGTGGGCTGTCTAGCTGCAGGAAGAGGCATATGGACAGGTCTAGGATAGTAAGAGAAGAGAATGAGATATAGGAGCACATCTGCATCCTTCCTTCTATATAACTTTGCAGCTGTGTAGCATGCATGGCTGGTTAACAGCGACCTTCTACAGCAAAGCAATGTTCCCCCGACTTAACTACACAGGAAGCTTGTCCAGAAAGCAGTGGATATTTTCCTGCATTTCCAGACCTTAATTAGAACATATATTTTAAATAGAACAGTACATGCTCAGTAGAAGATTTTAAAGTTCAATATCTTGGCTCTTTAGAATAGTAATATTTGTTTTCAATACCAAAAGTGGTTAGTCCACAATACCGTATGTTCTAACTGGTAACAGAAATCAAACTGCTTCTAATCTACGGTAGTATTAAAGAAATCTAAAAAATCCTAACTTCCCATTTTTATATTTTGTATCATGATAGCTATGTGGATTATTCTTTTTTGTAACTATTTCATAACAAAATTGCTTTTGAAGTGATACTACTCTTCAGATTTGTTTAAGGGGGTATTGCCTTAAATTGTGTGGGGGGTTTTTTTGGTTTTTTTTTTTATGAATAAAAGACATTCTTAGTTAATATTTCAGACCAAACATTCTTAGTTAACAGTATAGACACAACAGATAGTTCAAGTCCTAGTCACCAGACATCTGCACTGACAGACAACAGCCACCTCACAAATATCTAACTCTTGTAATATCTACATATATGCTAATTTTCTATCACTACAGAAATTTGGCTTTCTATAAATATAGGAGTTTTGTAATTAACAGAACTATTCACTGTCTATCTACTTTCATTTTTAATAAACAAGCATGTCACTTTATTTGTTAGAATTTCAAAATCAAATACTATTATTCATCTCATGACTCAGACCTTATGCATAACAAGCTTTACACTGGAGCTAATTATATGGCTAACATAAACATTCATGAAGATTTGGTTTATAATGGAAACCATAACATGACTGCCCCTATAATGGTGCTATCATGATGCAATTATAATGCATCACAATAATCTGTGAAGTGTTTTGTAATACTTGAGATGCAATATAAAGATCAACTGTACTGTGTTGTTTCATTTAAATAGAGCAGAAATTATTTATACTAAGGGTTCATTTCTCCATATGCTTTACATATACGTTTACACTTCGCTCCCAGCTTTAAAAAGTACTGAGTTGTCCAAGAAATTGAAACATTTTTTCAATTGATTACCTTTCTAATAATATATTTTGTGAAAATGCTAACCCTACTTTTCTTAAGATCCAGCTTCTAAGTCTGTCAGGGTATTAACTCATCAATGTTTTTAAAGAAGCATGGCTATTTGTCTGGCAAGAAAATAACATAGTGGTCAGTGTGTTCAAAAATAGAACAGTTTGGCATAGCTAAAATGAGCATTAAGTTGCAGGTTTATGGAAACATCACATTTAATGGATGTCATGACTACAAACTATCGCCTACTACATTTGTTTCTTAGCACAAAGTAAAAAAATGGTTCAGGTGTGATAAAATCTGGATAGGATACTTAACCATTGTGTTACTCGAGTAAAAACTGGGCAACATAGGTACCAGAGGACAATGAGGTCCACTTCTTCAAAAGGTAAAGATTTTGGTCAACAAACAATAAAAAAGGCACCCACAATTGTGCATGCAATTAATGCACTAGCACACAAACACGAGTTAGCTGTGTAACTGTTGTACGTTTGCATCTTTAAATCTCTAAGGACTGGCAGAGAAAATACACACTTTCAGTGTGCCCTAATGGAGACTTTACTTTTGTTCTTTCTTGTATTAATCTTAATCTAGAATAAATGTCATTCTGATAAAAAAGCATCTTTTTCCCTTTTGTATATAGCAAACCTAATGTGGGCATTTTGTCTTCCTCTGTTTTTTCTACAATGCTGAGCACTTTTTTATAAGTGCCAACAGTAAACTGTAAAAAATAATAACTAAAACTAGCCATTTGTACACTCACTTGCCTGCTTTTTGTGCTCAAATTGCCTTCTGAGATGATTCTTCCATCTGGAAGCCCATCCCTGATTCTCTCCACCCTGCTCTCACCCTTTGAACTCTTCCCTGCCCACCCAAAGAAGTGTAAAAGATATGTGATGATAAATAGTCCATCATTTTTATTTAAATCTACACAAAAATCATGGAATTAACAAGAAATGTGATAAACATCTCCATCCCCATCCTTCCTCTGAATTTCATCTATTTAGAATGCAAGCTCTTTGGTATAGTGACCTTTCCATTAGCTGTAAAGTTCCTAGCATACCTATGGTGCTAAATAAATAATATAATAATTCCAGATATTTGGGTGACTTACAGTACATGGCAATTGGCACAAAAATGTTCACTGGATCACCTGTTTAGACAGATACAGTTAGTGTGGTAATTGTGCCTTCATTAGGTTGTGTACAGACTTCCCTCAGTGTCGAAAGGCATATTCTGATTGGCCAGTAGGGCCTTCCCGGTAATCCCTCTGCCACATAACAACTCGCAGTGTTACAAACCTGGGACTTCATTATAAAAAATGAAAACACTTGCTTTAGTTCATTATATTAAATGGGAGGACGTTAACAGGGGAGAAGATACAAATCTTTTAAATATTTTAACTTCCCCTTTATTTTTAAAGGTAAACAAATTCCCACCTTCCTAAACCAGGTCCCTTCTCAGACAGAAGTGCAAAACATGCAACTAGGCATTTGTAGACCAGTTTAAAAAAAGTCTCTGTAATCCCAGTTGCCCTTTCAGCAGTGGCATAGGGTGCAGCATCCTGACTAGAGCCACAATTTTTATTAGTAAATGTAAAAACAATACACCCGTGTTAATGTAATATTAAGGATACATAGTTGAAACTAGAATGAGTCAGGGAATTAAAACGTTAAGCTTTCAACTGTGACACCATCTCAAACACACTGCACATTCTATATGTTTTATGGCAGATATTTTAGGACATAAGGAGTAATATATTAAGCTATATTTAAAAGAAAAACAGGATTTAATATAATACATGTATAATGGCTGCTGTTCCAACCTCAATAACTCTTTTTGCTTTTTTGTGCTTTTAAATGTGCAACCAAAAGAATGCATTGATTGACTAACAGATTTAGAAATATTTTAACTTCTCTTTTTGTTCTTAGATTTATATTCCCTTGGTTTTGATATTTAATCTATTTAGAGTCACTCTGCAAGCCAACTTGGATGAAAGGTTAACACATTGCTAATTGAGAGATACTGGATATTACTTTGAACAGCTTTTATGGAAGATGATATGAATTCAATAAAGCTGAATTAGCATGAAATAAGGTTAATTCAGAGCCTGCATTTTTACCAATTGATTAAAAAAAAATTCTTTTAATGTTTCCTTTTTTCATTCAGGAAAGTAACTGTTTGTTATGCACTTTGCTAAGTTACTTGTTTCAGTTTAGCAAAAAACCCAGAGATGGATCACAGACTGGTATATCCAAAGTCCCATTCCTCCTTCCCCAGCTTTATCATTCAGATAAACAGGGGCTCAGAAATGAACTACCCCTAAAGTTAGATTTTGCATTTCTAACAAAAATCTCTTTCATGAAGAAAATCAGTATTTGGACTATTTCTCTGTAGTCTGTTGCCATTATCTGGCAAATAACTGGTTCAAGTACAGAAAGAAATCAACTATCTAATAGTCTATGTTTAGAAAAGTGCTTTAGTGCACTATCATTAAATTATCTGACCTGTTTTCAAGAACGATAAAAATCCTGTTATGATTTTTTCAGAGAAACCTGAAAAAATAGACTATTAGAAGATATGTCATAGTAAAATTCTATTATTAAATAGTTAACAAGCACATCCTAGCTTTCCTGTATATCGATACAGATCTTATTTCTCAATAATTGTATACAAGTCAATCTTGTTTCATACAATAAAAATTATAATAGAAACATAAATTTTAATATAATAGGCCATATTTCAACGAATTCAATTTGCATTAGTCCAGCACAGGTAGTTATTTATTACAGTGTATACACACATAATTTTGATGTTTTGAAGGTGACTCAGACTGGCTGAGTAAGTAAGCCAGGGACAGCCAGTGAAAGCATTTACTCAGCATCTAGGGTACATATTACAAGCTCAGCTCTGCATGAAGGGCAATTTGGACCATAAAGAAGCAGCAAACTGAATCAAGGACAAGCATACTTTAATACTTCCAATCTCATGAACTGAGAACAAAATCCCATTTTTAAAGAAAAAAATGTAAAGACAAAAAATAACGTGGTTCATAAAAATAGTTCAAGTACAATGCTGAGAATTTAGCATCATCCATAATGAAAGTATGTCTATTATTGTGTGGGGAACAGCATAAGAGCTTATGTTTTAAAAATTAAGTTCAAGGCAAGTGAATTTATCTTTGAATTTTCTCTCTTTTTTTTTATTAAATAGAAAGCAATTAGATTTCATGCTACTGCCATTTAAAAAGCTATATAATCTAGTAGTGCTGAGAAAAAGAAAAGAGTCCTGAAAGAAAGAGAAAGTGAAGGTGGGGGGATGAAAGGATCGACTGGAGGGACAACAGAGAAAGTGGAGCCCTGAAAGCAAATAGACAGAGAAAAACAAACAGACACAAGGAACAGAGCATGAGAAGACAAATTCTACACTTGGATGGGCAAGCACATTTCTCAATGACTTTGGCACAAGTAGAACACACCCATCAGAGGACACAATTTACCCTACAAAGGACCCTACTAAAAGATCTATGAATTAGAAACAGGTTCCTCCAAGGATCTGTATGTCTGGCAGGAGCGTAATTTCAGAAAAATTTGGAGCGGGGAAGAATTATGTCAGCATCCATACGTCCGTTTATCCACTAGACTACGGTTGCTCATTGGAGGTTAGCAGACCAGTCCCATCCTGGAGCAGCTGCGTGGGTGCTGGAGTCAGATGGGCCAAAGGTCCATTGCCCCTCACTTTTTAAACAAGCCCCATCCAGAGGAGCCCATTCCCTGCTGGCATGAAGGAGGGGAGGCCAGGCCAAAACTGAGGGACAGCACGACGCTATGTGCTAGATTGCAGTGCCACTCACTGAAATTTGTCCCAGCCAATCTTCTGTTATGATGGAGGGGTGGCCGGGCCAAATTTCTGTGAGTGGCACCGCAACCTGCCATGGTCCCCCACTTTTGCAGTCCTTCCAGTGCCTTTGGTGAGGACCTGGAGGAGGGCAGGGTTCACCGATGGCCAACCCTGGGCAGGAATCGGGACCCAGCTCCTTCAGGACTAAGCTCCAGCAGCTCTGAAAAGTCAGGGGGAGGAGGGAACAAGTAATCATTAGGAACAAAATTCTAAAGGTCTGATGACAAAAATCTCACGGGCCCTCATATTCTTACTAAATACACAATCACAACATTATGGTTAATTTTTTCAGTATTTAACATTGACATAAAACTGTATTACATTAGCTCTTGAATCAAGTTTGCCCATTACTAATTTTGTCCCAGTCTCTTTGATCTGCCTTATATTGCTGTTATGCTCTGGTACAATACTGACAGTTCCATTTGTACTGTCTTGGCAGTAAGTCCCATTTAAATCAGTAGATATACATGCCCGAATGAAAACTTTATCTTTAGATACCTGCACTTCTGAGAATTATATACATGGTTTTGTTTCTTATAAGTATAATTTGAATTCAACAATTAGAAAGGACATTTCACAACAAAAGCTGAACTAGGGTACCTTAAAATAAGGCTTCAAATCTAACTGGAGAAAGGTAACTACAATGCTTAGTTATTATTTCTAAGTGCTTTATATGTGCGAGTTACAGTACAAATATTAACTACTTAATTCCTGTGATTTATGTATCATCCCCATTTTACAGACAGGGAAACTGAGCCAGAATGACATCCCAAGTTAACAGCAAAACTGGAATCAGAACACAGGATTTCCTTTCCCCGAAGCCTCTGCTCATTCCTGCAGGGGTGATGAGCATGCCAGCCCTCATCTAGCAAAGCACATTCTTAACTTTCAATTTGAGTTAAGTTCCATTGGCAGTTCCATTGACATCAACAGGACTACGTGTGAGTTTAAAGTTAACTGCTTTGCTGGATTGGGATCAGAATGCAGACAGCCTTGCAGGAATGAGCCCACACAGGTTGTTGTCCTGGAAATCTTACTCACACGATTAGTCCTCATTCATGCAAGTACTCCCACTGACTTCAGTGGGGTTAGAGAGAGTAAAGCCTACACATGTGAATTGTGGATTGTAAAATAATCCCTATGATTATGGTTTGTAAACAGAACTGTGTGAAATTCAGCTAATTTGCTATACATGTGTTTATATTAACTATCTCTGGTTTCTATCTGCAGGGGGTTGCACCATAGGATGTGCACATATTTCATTGGGAACATTTTGCGCAGCTCTATATACAAGTAATTTGTAATGTAAAATATTTTAATTTCCCCTAGGTAATGAGAAAGTAAAGGAAGTAATCAAGATGTAAATCAAGATCCTGCTGTTTTCCTGCTAATACAAGCTTGCCTTGAGTTTCATACAGTAATTTTGACTTACTTAAAAAAATAAACAGTGTGCTTAAAATATTTTTTTTTAAGTTTGGACAGACTCTGCTACTTTATTTATATCACTGGTCTCTACTGCAATTTGTACATCAGTTTCAAGTTAGGAATATTTCATACAAAATAAAATAAAAATATCTAAACCTTAACCATAAGAAAAGATTAAAAAGCATTGGAACAAAAAAGAATCATATTGCTTTTGCAGTTTCCTATGGGGAATCTTTCCTCTTAGGAGACAGTCAAACACAAGAAATCTGCTAAGAATGTGCAGGGAAAAAAGATATTGTCCCCAGTGCTTCAGCATTCACTAAGATGTGTCAAGTTTAAATGAATCATTAAAAAAATGTCTCTTGTGGGGAATCAGTTTCTAAAAAAGAACAGTCAAATGAGTACTGTGTATAATATGACACAGAGCTTGGAATTTAGAGTATGACAGAGTTCTTTCCTTGAACATCGATTACAACAATGCACCAGTTATTTTGTCTGGAAAAGAAATAACATTTTTCCCCGTGTTCTGTTGTTTTATATAATATCTTAGCAACCTGGAATTATATTAATTTAGCAATATTGCTTGGAGTAGATATAGGCCTGAATTGAATCTAAATACCATTGTGCCTTAGTTGGAAAGGTAAGGCTACAGTTGTTACACTGGGTCAAAAAGGGAAAGGATAGGAGGGGGCTCAAACATGCTTGAGGAAGGTGGGATAAAATGAAAATAGATTAAACTGTATACAGAAATGAGCAAATACAAAAGTGTTATTTAAAGGTAAAATACTTTAAAAAAGAACACAAATAGAAGATTTTTTAAAAGGACGAAGTAGGCAAGGGTTAAAATAAAAAAAATTAAAAAACATCAGAAATCAAGTGTTACATCCCTTCCCCCTTATTTTCTATTCTATGTCTATATGGTACCAGTTTAGGCCCCAATCCTGCAAAGTCTTATGTTTGTAGCTAAATTTATGGACTGTGAGGAGTCCCATGGACTTTGATGACACTATTCAGTGAATGTAAAGTTGAGCACATGTGTAAGTCTTTGCAGGCCTGGAACTTTAGACTATAAGATCATCATAGTAGGGACCTTGCCTTTATATCAGTCTGTAAAGACTTAGTACTGTGTGAGAGCTCTGTAACAATAATATTGATAATAGCTTCCAAATTTTTATGGTCAGTTAGATCAGAACAGATAATCTAGAATGCATCCAATACTGCAGATATTTCAGAGCCTAGCTTCCCCTACTTCTTCCCCCAAGTTTAGTAAGATGATACTACGGCATCTTGGCCTTATAAAAGCTTTCAGCATCAGAAGCTGTTGCCACCCACTTTTTGGGGAAATCTAACCAAACTGAAGATAGCTGCAGATTTTTTATGCTTAAAAGGGCCTCTGTCAGATTTCATAACCCAGTTACTTCATGGTAAGTGAAGGAGAGCCCATAGGCTGTCTTTCAGGCACCTGATTCCAGGATTTCTGCAATGGGTGAGGAAAGAGTGAGGTTCTAAAAATATGCATTTTCCTTCCTTCACACCATGAGCTCAAACCAAGCCCCTATGACAGGTCAATGCTTACTTCTCAGCAGCCTGTGTCCAAAAGATGTCCCTGTAAGAGACAGTGGCCATTGGAAAGATGGGGTTAGACTCCACAGCCCGGATAAATTCTTGGGTAAAAAAGCCAGCATATGTCACCTTTTGACTGACATTTGTTATGGGCTCTCCTTTTATATTTAAAGCCAAAGATGCGGCACATATAGGGAATCCTAGAAAGTTTAAACTGGGAGAGGGATTGTTCTACATTTTCCCCTAAGTGATAAACTGTGGCTGAAATGTGCAACCTTACCCCTTCTGACTCTATTGTGGTCAAAATACCATCTAAATAGAAAAATGCCTATTACCAAAATTTCAAGCAAGGTGAAAAAGAGTCTCTTTGAAGCCAGTAAGTTTGGCCTTTGATTTCTTTCCAGCTAGGCTTGAGGTTGACTATCCTCCATCCTCAGTTCAAGTTTTCCATTTGTTAATTTCTATATTACTTTGGCTAAATTGGCCGGAGTGAGGAAGTCAAGAGGTTTGGGGAGCATTTTAACAACCATACCAATTCAAAGTCTTTTCTGCCCTAATATATTAGCTGGGATGTACCTGTTTTCTCTTCAAGTTATAAACAATCCATCACTCTCAGAAGCAGTCCCACTGTGTCGGCCAGCTTTAGTGAACTTTGTACTATACCCAATCCTCTTCCCCCAACATAAGAATCTCTCACCTTTCTGTTATGTATATGAGAAACTTAAATGGCTTCTGATTCTGTGTTATCAAGGCAGCCCAAATGAGGGGTGCACACTATGCTTTTTAGTTCCTTCTCATGTGTCTGCAGCACCCCTTTAAGATGTGTTGGTGCCCATCATGTATAAGTTGGAACAGTCTCCCTCAAAACAACAGCTATACCAGTCAGGGCATTCAGCTGAGAGTGTTCTTTTCATAACTCGGAGTTCAGGGTTATGGGAAGCCTCCAGCATGCACTATTTGGGCATTTGCACAGTAGTGGAGACTCCAGCACCTGAAGAAGTTGGAACCATCTAAGGCTGGCCAAGTATTACAGTTCGGGAGAATGCAAAAGGGCAGATATTCAGGTCAAGATGGGTTTCAATCCTTCAGACCCTTAAGACTTCATTGCATCAAGGAAAACACCAAAGAGCTCACCGATATGAAATATCCCCTACTTGCTTCTTGGTATAAGTTTCCTGTCATCTGAACCAGAAACCAATGCCCAAAAGCAGGATGAGAGACAGCCCAAAACAGAGTAAGGGAAAAATAAAAATAAATACCTTCAGGTAGTCTCTTCACATCATAGATGACAGTTGTATCTTTCTACAGCATATGCATGCAGGACAGATTGGTGACTAACTGTTGTCCTGTGAACCTCAGATGTTTGGTACTAGCTTTGTGTGTATGAGTGATTAATCAATGTTCTCCTCACCATGGCTGGCCCACAGAGAGGATAAGGAGCCTGCTACATCCATTAACTAAGGGAATTCTTCTTCAGCTCAAGTAGTGGATGCTGTTTTTGGAGCTGAAAGAACAAGTTAACATTCCTAGATGCCCAAATGTGTATATTTATAATTTTATTTAATGACTGTGTCTGTTGTCTGCAGTACATAGATTTATTGCATCATATAAACAGCAGGCTTTTTATGGTTGACATTTTTATGACTGGTCTGTAGGAACAAAGTGAAATGGTATTTTCCCAGACTGTTTGCCTCTTATCAAGATACCTTTGTCCACACAGGGGAGTCGCATCTTACATGGGGGTTAGGTTCTGAAGTCAGCGCTAACTAAGCTCATTGAGTGGAATGTCAGGTGGAATCGCCCGCACTACAGGTACAGTATTTAAATTGTTATTTTTCTCTTTTTTGTTTTGTTTTGCCGAGTGTGTATAGTTAAAATTGCGTAAGTTAAATGCGCCTATGATATTACTCCACTGTAATTCATTGTTCCCCAACACAACCTGGGTCTGCACTGGGATGAGAGGAAACCACTCTGAGCAGAGAGATTTTCTTCAAATTGTGCCACTTAGCGGTATGGTAAACTCTGTAGCAACCAACAGATAATGCACCAAGGTTTATGCACACGTTGTATTGCTGAGAAAGTCAAAGTCATAAAATAAAGATTCACTTTCAAGAGGTAAGCCTCTAGTCTTTAATTGCTTCTCTAGTAAAGTGGTTCATGGTAAGTATCCAATTTTCAGATGCTACATAGACACAACCAGATGCATACGCAGAAATCCCAATTTGTGTTAAAACATCTTAGAATATTCTCTCTTTTTCCACTCATCAGGATAAAAGCTTCTTCAATCTTATATTGTATATGTAGGCAGTTTGTGTGATGTCAGACTTTAAGGGACAGAAGCAGAGGGACTCCCAGATAGGAAGCCATGGTCCTGTGAAATTGATGTGAATGGCCGTATTGAAGAACAATACTGAAACAAGAAAATTCAGGCAAGTGGGAGAGTGTTGCAATAGCATCTGCTTGGATGGGTTTTCCATTGTCCATGGTCTGAGTCAAAGCTGTCTTCTGGCTACTGCATTATAGGTGATAGTTCTAGACTATGAAATATGGGAATCTAATGAAGCATCACAAAAAAGTGATGCTAAAGATGTTTTATAAAAAGTGGATGAGACTGACATCCTTTGATCTTAACTCTAACTTCAGGTTGTTACACTATGCTAGGATTATTCTGGCAAAACAAGAAGCTGAAACCACAGTCTGTATAGGCTGAAGGCTAACCCTTCATACTTTCTTTTTACTGATGCTTCTATTTTTCTGTCACTTTGCTCACTGTGGGAAGAAATCACCTTCAGTAGGAATTACTGTATCTTTTACTAGGGATGCTCACTGCTGTGTGTGCTTTTGGAATCAAGATTCAATCTGCCTTTAATTCTGAAAAGCCCAATCCTATTTCAAAGGTTCCTTATTAAGATTATCGCTCTTAAGATTCTCTTTGAAACATACTTTCCAATACTAGATACAAAAGATATGGGCTTCCTTTTCACAACTGTCAAAAAATAACTTTTCTGAAGATCATTTAGCAACTCCTTGAGAAGACTGAAGGCCAATCCTTCTTTCATGACACCAAAGGACCAGAGTGGGAAAGGAAACAATTGTTTTTATGTTCAAAATGGAAGCTGTCATATCTGAATTCTAAAGTTCTCATGTAGTAGATAAAGAGCTATTAGAAAAGTCAGAAATTATATTTAAACATTTCCTCTTGCGTCTATTTTTGTAATTTAATATTTTTAAGATTTCTTAAAATTTTCATTGGTATTAAATAAACTAGAAAGCAATAAAAGAGGTTCTATGAACATACTTGAGAAATAGACAAGTACTCAGTACGGGGGAAAGTATTAAACAGTACAAACTCTTGCTATAGAAGTGAATACACATAGCTGGACTGCTTAGCCTTTTTGTGCCTAGAAATGTTACTTATGGTTGTGATGGGAGAAAAGAACACAACTCCTATCTGCAAAGAATGAAAAGTGGGGGGACACACTATTAACAGCCTCACTCCTGTAGCTGAGTTTTGATCCTCTACTGCCACTAGCTTCCCCCTTCCAATTTACCTTGTGAGTATGAAACTTGTGATTTTAAAGTAAAGGCAAAATCATGCTTTTAGTGTAGGGTCAGTTTTAAGACCACAAAAGGATCTTCAGAGGGCCCTCTGGCGATAAAACTTCTGAAACAACACCTTAATAGGGCCCTTTACACATTTTGCCTGGAAGTATCATTAATTTCTTGCTGCTACTTCTCCTTGAACGCCAAACATCTAGAACTTACCTTCATTCATATATATATCTGTATTAAAGCAGCCTTTATACAGGGATCTAGCCACTCCAAGGCTTTGTATCTTAATTAGACCTATTCTGATAAATAGGATATTAAGCATAACATAAGCACACCAATTCTTCAGTATTAGAGCTGTCCAAAATGTTGAAAACCATTTCCTCAGATTTATTAACCTTTCCAGTATACAGATTTGGGACAAAACCACATGAAATTCAACAGTTTTGACTTTAACTTTGAGTTTTCAGATTTGTTCAAATTTGAAGATTAGAGAATGCAAACATGTATAAAACTGAAGAAACTGTTTGCTCAGACTTTAAATAAAACCAACAAGTTCCACACACTTCTAATCAATACAGGACAGTTAACTCACTTTACATTCAGTAAAACTCTCAGTGTACTTTGGGAGGACCTTTTTGATTCCTGGATGTCATTCTGAATGAGTAATGTTCACTCTCAACAAAGATTAGTGCTCTGCTCAGTTTCTCTAAAATGTATTACTTTTAAAGTATATCCCATTGATATATACTCCAGCTTTCATATTTCTGGTCCTGGAGCTTTACAATCCCATCTATCCTGCAGGACAGGAGTGTCTTTTTTACAGGAATTCATTGTTATTCAATGGAATTCACCCTGAGGACAGGTGGAATTTTAAGATACCAGGACTGTACATTAAGATAAAAACATAAACCTTACTAAAAATAGCATTGAAAAGAAGTTTCCGACATGGGATTTTAGAAAAACAGTTAAGTACCAGAAGTACAAATTTTAGTGCAATACATGGTACACAATGTTTATGCAGTCCACAACCTCAAGTGACAGTTCTGATCTGCCTTCAGTTGAATAGGATATGGACAACTTAAATGTAACACACTGGTAGATATATTTAGAAAGATAACAATTTGTTTCATGCAAACAAAATATCTGCGTTTTACACTATATAGAATGTTAAATGTGTTTCATCTCCACTAAGCACCACAGCACTACTGCTCAATGTTGCTAGTTTGACCTACATGTTCTCAGCACAAGTTTTAGTATATCATAACTACAGGATAGTACAATCTAGAAAAATAAACCAGCATTATTCCATACTAGCCTAATTTGTCCAATCTATATTGCCATGTGAACAACCCAAATGTACTTCTTGGGTTTTACTTCTTGTTCTCTGGGTTGGTAGAGACTAGGAGTTCTGCAGGGATGACAGGATTAAGAAACAATGCATCAGAAACTGCACTAATCCATTCAAAATATTTCCAGCTGCCTTTCTATTTACGTGACTTCCTCATATCATTACCAATGGCTAGCTATTTTACAATGCGGACTTCTTTTACTCAGAAATGTGATCAGAATTATTTATTGGTCAAATCCCTTCTTTCTGTTCCCTGAGATTACTGCCATTTGAAAGTAGTGCAGGGAGGGGTTGCCTTTTTTTCTATGTTACCTATGTTGTGAGACGTTTCAGAGGGGTAGCTGTGTTAGTCTGTTTCAGCAAAAACAACAAGGAGTCTTGTGGCACCTTAAAGACTAACAAATTTATTAGAGCATAAGCTTTCGTGGGCTATGAAAAAATACGAGTTGCCTTACCAAGTGTGAATACCAACAGAGTAAAAATTACTTTTTGTAGTGCTAACTATGCCAATTCCAGGGTGGATGGCCCTTACTCAACAGTTGATGGGAGATTACTTCTTGTAGTGATCCAGCCATTCCCAGTCTTTATTCAGGCCTAATTTGATGGTGTCAAGTTTGCAAATGAATTCCAGTTCTAAAGTTTCTCGTTGAATTCTGTTTTTGAAGTTTTTTTGTTGAAGAATGGCCACTTTTAAGTATGAAATTGAGTGTCCAGGGAGGTTAAAATGCTCTCCCATTGGTTTTTGAATGTTATAATTCTTGACATCTGCTTTGTGTCCATTTATTCTTTTGCATCGAGACTGTCCAGTTTGGCTAATGTACATGGCAGAGGGGCATTGCTGGCAACTGACGGCATATATCACATTATTGGATGTGCAAGTGAACAAGCCCCTTATGGTGTGGCTGATGTGGCCATCCATCCTGATGTAATTGGCATCATTAGCACTACAAAAAGAAATTTTTACTCTGTTGACATTCACACCTTCTTGTCAACTATTGGGAATGGGACACATCCACCCTGATTGAATCATTAATCCCCCACTTGGTAAGGCACCTCCTATCTTTTCTTGTGCTGTATATTTATGCCTGCCTAATTTTCACTCCATATATCTGAAGAAGTGGGTCATAGCCCATGAAAGCTTATGCTCTAATAAATTTGTTAGTCTTTAAGATGCCACAAGATGCCTCGTTGTTTATGTAGTGAGACAGTTAGTTGTTCTCCTTCATTAACTATCTGATCTTTGTTAACTCATGCAAGTGTAAACTGGTGTAATTTACACCTCCATTTACCCCCTCTTATAAATATGTTACATTAATTTAGATGCACTTACATTTATTATTATGGATTATTTATTATTTATATTAGCGTAGTGCCTAACCACCCCAGTCATAAACCAGGACCCCATTGTGCTAGGTACTGTACAAAAAGACTGTCCCTGCCCCAAAGAACTACAATCTAAGTATAATCTAAGGAAGAGTGAGACAATATTGGTCAGCATGATAGATTGCAGTCTCAGCACACCAGCAACCTAACCGTTGTCAAGTTTTTTCTAAGCGCCACAGCAAAGAAGAGCTTTAAGGAGAAATCTGAAAAAGGATAATGTGTTAGTTCTGCATATGTCTCCAGGTAGATTCATCTAAGCATGAGGGGCCACATGGGAGAAAACAGGGAGGTGTTTGTTTGAAAACTTAATGGGTGGGCAATGGAGGCTGAAATCATGGCCTGATAGGGGGAGGAGCTAATCTTTTGATACCAATTCAGAGATGATAGGGAGGGTGAGGATAGGTTGTGAAGGGTCTTGAAAACAAAGACAAGTAGCTTATCCTTGATACCACAGAAAGAAGGGAACCAGTGGAGGGATGCAAAGAAAGGGGTGACACGGTCAATGCAATGGGCTAGGGAAATGATCTTTGCAGCAGCATTTGGAATAGATATGAGGGTGACAAGATTGCATTTATCAATGTCAGAGAAAAGGATGTTGCAACATCAAGATGCAAGATGATGAGAGCCTGGATGACAGTTTCACCTATGTGGATGGATAGGAAAGGCCACATGCTGTGCAGAAGAATCTGCAAGACTTTGATATAGCCTGGATGTGAGAACCATATGTACTCATATTAACTCAAATCAATCTCCAATTATCAATGTGTAATTATCTCTCTCACACATACACACACGTCTTCTGAATTTGTCCCATGGAATCTAAATAAGTGCAAGCAAATTTAAGGGAATCTAAGAATAACTCACACACTGAGGAAGTGTAGAAATATGACATATCGGAAGGTTAAGTTAAAATAGCAGACCACTTTAAGATAACCTTTTTACACCTTCCTTTGGCTTCACAAGAATTATACTACCTTACACATTGGTAGTTGGAAATAGGTGCAATGGGGTCCAAATTTAAGGAAATTTTATATAGGGCAAGGGAGTCTGTGGAAGCTAAAGTTACACCACCTTATACCTCATCTTTGAATGTAGCCCAATAGCACTGTCTGGAGTTAACAGTAGTGTAGGGAAGTGCTTTGCTAGCTTCCACACACAGCACTGCAAAGTTGCTTCTCTCCACTCCTGCAATGTATCTGCTCTTCATTACTTGTTCCTTCTTAAGGCATGACAGAGACTGTCAATTATGCCTAATTGTACAGCAAATTTCTAATGTAGACAAATGTTCTCTAAGAGATATGAAGAGGAGGAGACCACAAAACATTTTTTCACTTAATACCTAAACCAGGATCTGGACCCAAGTCTCCAGAGGTGAAACGCTGGTGTATTAATCCCTTACATTAACTGTCCTGCTACATTAGAAGCGATCATAAGAAATATCACACTTTTGCTTAGGAATAGTATTAGCTGACTCTTATACCTCATATATTAAAGATACACATCACTTGGCTTAAAATAGAAAAAGTAATACAATGCTTAAAGTGACTACAAGCTTCACATGTTCAGACATGTGTGAATGAATGCCCAGCCTGCATTTCCTTTGCTCTATCAATAAAAACTGCCACTTCAAAGATTAACATTTCACGCCTTTTATCTTTGTTTTTTGTTTTGCCTTTTCATTCTGATTTTAAACCAAGTAATGTGCACATGGAGCATGTTTTTCTGGCCAGAAAGAATAGATCATACAAAAATTTAACCATCTTTGATATGAAAAAAACTTTTCTTAAATTTAGTCTTCCATCTTAAATTATTCCTAAATACCATGGCAATAGGTCCACTATTCCTGACTCCTTACTGAACTATACTCTTTGCCACAAGACCATTACATATTAACTAGCACAATCGCAGGGGCGGCTCTAGACACCAGCGCGCCAAGCAGGCGCTTGGGGCGGCCGTTTCCCGGGGGGGGCGGCATTTGGCTCCGGTTGAGCTCCCGCCGGCATGCCTGCGGCAGGTCCACCAGAGCCCGGGACGAGCGGACCTGCCGCAGGCATGACTGCGGCGGGTCCCGTCTTCCCGCGGCTCCGGTTGAGCTCCCGCAGGCATGACTGCGGCAGGTCCGCTCGTCCGGGGCTCCGGTGGACCTGCGCCAGGCATGCCGGCAGGAGCTCAACCGGAGCCGCGGGAAGAGGGGACCCGCCGCGGGACCGGGGAAGGGCGGCGCAGCGCTCCGCACTGCTTGGGGCAGCCTACTTTCTAGAGCCGCCCCTGCACAATCGTAACAAGGGTGAATCTCTGCCCATATTTTAGGTGGTTTAGGGATAAAAAGAAAGTTCAGAACTGAGATATGTCTAGTCTTTTCTCCTCCACAAGAACAGTCATTCATCACTCTACTTCACACTAAACATTTATGTACCTAAATTTGGCAACTACATCCAATTATTAGTAGTAACTTATACAACTCCCTTTGTAAATACCAATGTTATACAATATTTGACAGTATATATAGGGAGCAGTTCACACGCCACTGAAATGTAGCTATCTTTGGGATAGCTGTTGTACCAGCAACACTAAACAATATTTTTAGCAGGTGAAATGAAAAATAATTTATTCAACAAAAACAATAGGAAACATTAAGGTAGAGAATATCAGCCAAAATGAAATTTAGCCAAGAAAGTTGGCCAACACTTTTGTCTTTGAAGAGTTCCCAGGGACCATTATTGACCACCAGTGATCAGGATCCTGGTTTCATCTTAGCCTTCAAAAGATAGCTGCAGTCTCCCTCATCCTGGGCTCAAGTACTAATTCAAATGAAAGAGTGCTATCTACTGAATCACCAACATGAGTTGAAATATAGAAAGATTCAAACAAAACTGCTTTTGAATTAATAGCCATGTAATTCTAAAGTCCCAATTCACTAAACAATGATAACTTTAGTGTCATTTGGTAGAAAACAATAATAAAGCAATCTGTAAACATGCTAGTTATGCTAATGGCATTACAATAATGTTTTACTTCTTTCCCCAAATTAGGTCATGTAATCTGAATACTGACCAAAATAAAATGGGGAACCCAAGAGATTTTTTTTTACGTTATAAGGCACAGTCCCTGGCAAGAAAATTAAAGGCATTCAAGTCTTCAAATATTAGGAGTGAAATATCTATTTTTAGTCTCAAAAGACAGAACTACTATTTAAAGACCAACCAAGTATTTCTGGCTTTTTGCACTGGAATGTTTAAGGAGACTGTGATGTAGTTAAATATATGTACCATGTTTTCCTTCCCCTTTGCTAATCAAACAGCAACAAAAGATTTTATAAAGGAATTAAAAAGTGCTTAAGGCAATGTCCCCTTAAGTAAATAGACTAAATGTTTTGAGCTGAAAGTTTCTATGAGAATGGAAGACAGCTATAGACAGCTCTTTAATGTGGCAGAAAAAAATGGCACAATAATTAGATCCAATAGTTAAAGCTGAAAAAAGACAAACTCAGACTAGAAATAAAACAAACTGCCTTTCAGCTGAGGGATATGAGCTGACACAGAGGCATGATGGGCCTTTTGACTCATTTTGCTAGCACTGAAGAGGGTGATCTATGTCTATATTCACCCTGGGGGCGATACTCTTTCCTACCCTTATCTGGTGACTGAATAGAAGAGGTCTTGATTGCTCTGCTGGATTCAATAGTTAAAGAGTTCAATCTCTTCAATGAAGAATGAGCCCGGGAGCTTGGAGTAGAGCTATGGCTCACATGAGCACTAGCCAAAAGTGTCTGCTCAGGCTTGGCAGGATCTTTTCTCTCATGCTCTAAATAGGCTCTTGTCGAGTGCAGTAGAAGAAAGAGGTTGAGGCAGGCCTCCCTCACTTTCTGTGTCCTCTTGGAGAAAAAGTAACAGATTGAGCACTTGTCAGGGATGTACCCCTCACCAAGGTAGAAGAGGCACTAACAGTATACATCATTGAGCAGCCTTACATGAGGGGTGAGTTTTAAAATCCAGGGTTTTAAATCTCAGCCATAGTGGCTTCAATCCTGGTTCTGGGCATATCTCTTAATTTATTACAAAAGGGTTGGTTGGTGGGTTGGCTGGTTTGTTTGCTTGCTTGCTTGCCTGCCAATGGGCATACAACTAATAAACCTATTCTATCTACAGTGGCTATATAAACTAACTATTATTAACTTGCCTAACGAGATCGCACAAAGCACAGAATAAGCAGACACTGCCAGGATTCCATCTCATTGGCACACGTAATAAGAAGGAACTGAGCCTGAACAGTTGAGCCTTCTTTGTCTTTATCTCCTCAGGCCAAATTAAGGCAATCTGGGGCCCCAGACACACCATGACACTGGGCCCCGCATGCCTTGGCTGACCTTCCGCTTGAAGCCCATGTATAAGTGTTTGCAGAATTAGGACCTAAAGGCAAAATCTTTGTACTACTGTAATCAACTGCATTGCACCACCGGACTACAGCAGCAGCAATGTTTGTTACACATGAAAAAAGGGGATGGGAAAAACATTTAAAGATAGAGGGAAAAGAAATAAAAAGGTAACAGGAAAATAACAAAGAGGGAAAAGATGTTCCTTTTGGTAAAAGAACTTATTTAGAAAAGAAAATGTTCAGAACAATAAAAAGGAACTAATAATATATTTGTTCATTTAATGAAAGCAGGTAAATGAAATGTGAAATTGTATTTTAATTAAATAATGTAAACTGTGAAATATTAGTTTCTTTAAAAATATATATAGACCAACATCATATAATTTAATATATGCTAATACATTTAATCTTTCAGCACAGTTTTCATCTTACAGTTACATTTATTTTAATTAATAAATACCCTTTAAATGTCGATACCTGTGTAACATGAGACTAAAATCCAATCTTCATAAATCAATTCATTTCTTCATGTAACAAAAGAATTGGCCACACTATTCCTTGTTACAGGAATCCTCCCATATCTATGATTTTGCTCTACTATCCTGTACTCCAACCACCTCTACTCTCAAAGGGAAATGGGAGAAACTCAGACACACAGACGACAGAATTTTCGTTACCTTTGATACTGTGGGCCCAATTCTAAAGACTTGGTCAGGCAAACATCCCATTGATGTCAATGAGATTTTGCCAGGGTATGGCTATGAAGGATTAGGGCATGTTAAATCTTTGTGTACGTCCATACTTACCGCCGGGTCGACGGGTAGCGTTCGACTTCTCAGAGTTCAAACTATCGCGTCTAATCTAGACGCAATAGTTCGAACTCCAAACGCGCTCCCGTCGACTCCAGAACTCCACCACCGCAAACGGCGGTGGCAGAGTCAACGGGGGAGCCGCGGACTTCAATCCCGCGGCGTCTGGACAGGTAAGAAGTTCGAACTAAGGTAGTTCGACTTCAGCTACGCTATTCACGTAGCTGAAGTCGCGTACCTTTGTTCGACCCCCCCACCCTAGTGTAGACCAGGCCTTTGTTAAAGCAATATAACAAGAACCATTATCATCTACATTTTCAAAAAGAGGCGGGCAACTTCTACCCCATAATGCATTAACCACAATTGTGCATGTAAAATACTTTTTTTCATTTTTTAAACAAAACAATTCTGCAAACATATCTGCATAACTTTACATGCTGCAAGTTAATAATTTTTTTTTTAAAGTAGACCATTGTCTTCAAAATTTAAAATTTACCATAGGTGAAAATCTTTGCAAGATCAGGACCTAAGTAAATATAAGTGCATGTATTTTTGCAGACTTAAGCAATCCCTCACTTTTTGGAAAAAAACTGTGTATATAATTTCTAATGCTAACAGAAGAGAGAGAGAGAGATGCTCTATGATGCATGAAATATTGCTTATATCTATTATATAGGTTGAACTGTTCCAAAACGAATTAATCTTTTAGAGAGTGATGTCCCCATAATACTTTCAAGGTCCCTTTATGAATGGCTTTTCTGACTCCAAGATATCAAGAGTATAACTTCAGCTAGCCAGGGGGCCATCTGTTTTATTTCCAGAGTATCCATTCTTCATGTAGCTTTTTTTTAATTTTCAAAGAATTCTAGAAATTGGAGTTGGAACAGACTTTTCAGGTCATCTCCCCATCAAAGGACATTTCCTGCATTATAATTGTGAAGATTTCATTCAGGTCAGTTTTAAATGACTCTAGCAATGAATTTTCCATCTCTTTTCATATGAGAGTATACTTACGCGGTGCAATAGAGAGCTGTTGATTTGTATATGTTAAGTTTTTCCAAAGATTGTGTAACCTGTAATACCAAATATATTTACTTCATTACTTCCTATTTGTCCATATTCTTTTTCTATCTTTACTTAAGACAATTTAAAAAAAAAATCTGAAATCAGCCGTTTTAGAATGATTGATTTTATCTTCTTGCATATGTATTAATTGAGCTAATTTCTTTTTTCCGATGGCATAAAGCCCCTTAATATTGCAAGACTTAGAATTCTGCTGTTTTAGACAAAACAAGGAATTTAGACTCTGATCCTGCAAAGACTTAGGGCAGGTCTACACTTAAAACTCTACATTGGTGCAGGTGCACTGTCGTAGCACTTAAGTGAAGTTGTTCCTACGCTGACTGGAGAGCTTCCTGTCCTACCGCCTCTACGAGAGGCAGTAGCTAACTCAATGGGAGAAGCTCTCCCACCAACATAGCTCTGTTTCCACCAGGGGTTAGGTTGGTACCAGGCCCGGAGTGCATCATGTTTGCACAACAAACTAGTCAAAGTTTAACTAGTTTTAATTTGTTTAATTTAATTGTAATGTAAATCTCTGACCGCCAGAAACTGGGACTGGATGACAGGGGATGGATCACTCAATAATTATCCTTGTCTGTTCATTCTCTCTGAAGTATCTGGCACTGGCCACTGTTGGAACACAGGATATTGGGCTAGATGGACCCAGTATCGTCATTCCTTATGTTAATTTGTCTTCTGTGTCTAATAACCACCAATACAGAAAAAGTAGAATATTCCTCCTTGATAGAATGACATGCTGCAATAGGAAAATGTATCTCTGCTTACCTAAAAATTGCTTTTCTTCTAAAGACGGTCCACAGATCCAGAAATTAAAAGGTACAGTGCCAAAAGTGAAATCCCTGCAAGTTGCATAGAAACTTTTTAAAAACACCATAATAGAGACTCAACTTAAATGTATACCACAAATTAAAAAACATAGTAAGAGAACCAAAAAAAGTGCCACCAGGACTAAACAACAAAGCAAAATAAGCAGCAAGAGGTGAAAAGGCATCCTTTAAAAAGTGGAAGTTAAATCCTAGTGAGGAACACAGAAAGGGCCATAAACCCTGGCAAATGAAGCGTAAAAATATAATTAGGAAGGCTAAAAAAGAATTTGAAGAACAGCTAGCCAAAGACTCAAAAAGTAATAGCAAAAAAAAAAATTAAGTACATCAGAAGTAGGAAGCCTGCTAAACAACCAGCGGGGCCACTGGATGATTGAGATGCTAAAGGAGCACTCAAGGATGATAAAGCCATTAAGGAGAAACTAAATGAATTCTTTGCATCAGTCTTCACGGCTGAGGATGTGAGGGAGATTCCCAAACCTGAGCCATTCGATTTAGGTGACAAATCTGAGGAACTGTCCCAGATTGAGGTGTCATTAGAGGAAGTAGTGGAACAAATTTATAAATTAAACACTAATAAGTCATCAGGACCAGATGGTACTCACCCAAGAGTTCTGAAGGAACTCATGTGTGAAATTGTAATACTAACTGTGGTTTGTTACCTATCTTTTAAATCAGCTTCTGTACAAGATGACTAAAGCACAGGTAATGTGACACCAATTTTTTAAAAAGGCTTCAGAGGCGATCCCAGCAATTACAAGCCAGTAAGCCTGACTTCAGTACTGGGCAAATTGGTTGAAACTATAGTAAAGAATAGAATTGTCAGACACATAGATTAATATAATTTGTTGGGGAAGAGTCAACATGGTTTTTGTAAAGGGAAATCATGCCTCACCAATCTACTAGAATTCTTTAAAAAATCAACAAGCATGTGCACAAGGGGGATCCAGTGTATACACTTAGATTTTCAGGAAGCCTTTGACAAGATCCCTCACCAAAGGCTCTTAAGCAAAGTAAACTGTCAGGGGATAAGAGGGAAGGTCCACTCATAGATCAGTACCTGGTTAAAAGGTAGGAAACAATGGGGAAGAATAAATGGTTAGTTTTCAGAATGGAGAGAGGTAAATAGTGGTGTCCGCCATGTGTCTGTACTGGGACCAGTACTATTCAACATATTCATAAATTATCTGGAAAAAAGGGTTAACAGTGAGGTGGCAAAATTTGCAGATGATATGAAATTACTTAAGATAGTTAAGTCCACAACAGACTGTGACGAACTACGAAAGGATCTCTCAAAACTGGGTGACTGGGCAACAAAATGGCAGATGAAATTCAATGTTAATAAATGCAAAGTAATACACATTGAAAAACATAATCCCAACTATACATATAAAATGATGGGGTCTAAATTAGCTGTTACCACTCAAGAAAGAGATACTGGAGTCACTGTGGATAGTTCTCAGAAAACATCCACTCAATGTGCAGCGGCAGTCAAAAAAGCAAACAGAATGTTGGGAATCATTAAAAAAGGGATAAATAAGACGACAGAAAATATCATACTGTCTCTGTATAAATCCATGGTACACCCACATCTTGAATACTGCCTGCAGATGTGGTCACCCCATCTCAAAAAAGTTATATAGGAATTGGAAAAGGTTAAAAAAGGGCAACAAAAATGATTAGGGGTATAGAACAGCTTCCGTATGAGGAGAGATTAATAAGATTGGAACTTTTCAGGTTGGAAAAGAGATGACCAAGGGGGGATATGATAGAGGTCTATAAAATCATGACTGGTGTGGAGAAAGTAAATAAAGAAATGTTATTTACTCCTTCTCATAACACAAGAATGAGGGGTCACCAAATGAAATTAACAGGCAGCAGGTTTAAAACAAAGAAAAGGAATTATTTCTTCACACAATGCACAGTCAATCTGTGGAACTAGATAGGCAGGGATGGTTTCCATAGCCTGTTTGCCAGAAGCTGGGAATGGACGACAGGGGATGGATCAATTCATGGTTACATGTTCTGTTCATTCCCTCTGGGGCACCTGGCATTGGCTACTGTCGGAAGACATGATACTGGCCTAGATGGACCTTTGGTCTGACCTAGGATGGCTGTTCTTTTGTTTACAGTGAGTCTTTAACCCCATTCACAATTCAAGATGCAGACCAGACCTGTCAGTCACAGGCAGAGAGGGGGTAGACCAAACACCTGAAACACTGTTTGAGACAGCTCCTGCAGTTGCTGCCACAGAACTACTTAATGCAGCATTAAAACTATTAACTAAGAATGCCTACTTCAGATCCCCCTAGTAAAATTAATTACTGCAGAACATGAATTTTCCTTGGCCAAAAAAGACATCTACCAATATATATTTCAGAAGAATAATATTTTACCCGGGTGGGTCCAATCTGCAGACTCTGTGACCCATAACCATAGCCTGTACATTTTGAGAGCACAGTGAAAACAACCACACTCAAACATAATCACCATAAAAATAATCAATGATGATTTAATAAGTATTTTCACCCACTAACCATAATTGCATGTATTTTGTAGAGGTGGGAATTAATGGCATTTCATGGTGGTAGAATAAATTAATGTTGTCTGGACTTTAAAGGTCATTGCTGACAAATTTAGGGGTTGCTGCCAAGGATTTTGGTTCCAATTGTGCCATGGATACACATGGTCATGACTACAGGAAATAATCTTGCCCTGGCCCCGAGAGGATTGATAAAATCACCTAATACATCTTTTCTATCTTTGGTTTCTTTTGTTCTAAACAATCTAAAGGTCAGCACGTAAATAATACCTGCAATTTCCACTGACATTTCTACATTCACTCTATTAACAGAGCTTAGACAAAACCTATCCCATCATTTGGGGCTGCCATTTTTTCCTCCTAGCACACTTTTCACACATCCTTTCCTCCCATACATCAGCCACCTCTGCCATTTTATCATACCCTCTGGCTGCAAAACATGGATTCATACAGTGGTGCAGCTGCCATTCAACTCTTTAAAAACCCAGTCTTTGGGACTGAAAGCCTGAGGTCACAGTCAAACCTGGGTCTCGCACAAAGACTTACTACTGTTCTGAATTTGTTATTTCAAAATTAAGAAAATAACAAAGTAATATCCACTGAGAGATGGATGCTTCTGAAAAGCAGAGAGCTTGCTCATAAGGGTTTTTAAGCTTCCACTTGGTGACTTTTTAGCTTTTACCTCCGCCCAGGTTGCAGTATCACTAAACAAAGAGCATATTAATACAAAATGCAATTTGTATTTCTGAAAATAAAGTCAAAATAAAAGACAGGCACTTTAAACCAAAACAGATTAATTCAAACTTCAAACTCACTAGATGCAACATATATATCAAGGAGCAATACACACTTACAATATTCTAATTCACATAGAGAAATTTATGTATTTTTATTTTAAAATGAAAAAATATTAAAAATCCAGTGATTAAAAAGGAACTGTTTGAGTAATTATTTATGTGGTACTAAATTAGTTAACTTATAACCAGCTTTACTTGTTGTTTAGAACTGAAATTTTAATTTTCTTTCCACACAATTCATGGGAGAAAAACAAATATCCAACTGTCACATAAAAAGAAGAAATGAAACTTAAAAACAAAAACAATGAAATGAAACACTTATCTAATTTATATCAGTCTGGTCAAAAGTGTTCACAGTTTGAATCAGCATAATTTTTGACAATTGTACAGCAAAGCTTAAGAAAATGTATTTAAAAGGAACAATATTTAATACACCTCTATCCCGATATAACGCTGTCCTTGGGAGCCAAAAAATCTTACTGCGTTATAGGTGAAACCGCGTTTTATCAAACTTGCTTTGATCTGCCAGAGTGCGCAGCCCCGCCTCCCTGGAGCACTGCTTTACCGCATTATATCCAGATTCATGTTATATCGGGTCGCGTTATATCAGGGTAGAGCTTTAATTTCCCCTAAACAAGCATCTCTTACAACGTGATTAGTTTCTTTCCTATATCATATGTTTTTAGTATACTGCTATACAATGGTTTCAAAACTTGTTATTAATATGTATCTTTTACAGTAATAAATTTTGCTTGTCTGTAGAGACAAGTAGGCAGGCAGTACATTATCTGTTATTCGTTCTTTTCATGTAAGAATTTTATTTTCGATGGAGAAACAAATATCACAGATACAGAAAACCACTAACATGTCCACCTTCTACTATTTATCTTTTAATGAAAGCAACATTACAGTTTACTTAGCAACGCATGATTGATTGTTCACTGCTAAATAGAAAAGGCAGAGAGATTTGTTATCACATCATGTTCAGCATTTTAAGAGTTACTCAAATCATAACATGGGCAATCAAAATGGTATTGCTAGACTGCATTGCACTATTGATCATTGTATGGCATGAGGTTTGTTGATACGCTGAAGAAGGAAGAATTTTAACAGAAAGCTAAGTTACCGTTATTAATTCCTCTTGGCAGTAATTCATCTCACTAGATCTGTATAGGGGCATTCCACTCTATCCCTTTATTAAGGGTCAGAAACAACCTCTACAGAATCCATCTTTCTTTAGGGGGAAATCTCTGCCCACCATTGAGCTAACATAATGGCCCTTCCTAGTCCCCTGACAATCAGAGGCTGAAGGAGAGAAATGTGGCCCTGGTTGGGGGAGGCACCTCCTTGTGGCAGATTGTCCAGTGCAGGTACTCCATAGGAAAGGTATACAGTGACCGGATAAATGGCTTGGAAAAGGACTTAAAAAGAGGTGTTTGTTAAAGGAATGAATGGGGGGCAGTTAGGGACTCCTATGATTGGTATGGCAGGGAGCCAACCCCCAATTCTTATAGCCCACCTTAACCCTCCTACAAGGAGGGGTGGATGGCAAGGTCCTGACAATGGATTTGCTGAAGGAACCTAGATGGGAAAAGAGGGGGAGCTGGTAAAAGCCCCCTGGGTAATTACAGAATAAACATGGAGTTACTTGCACTGTACACTTTTATCTGCCAGGTAGTCCCAGACATCTAATAATAAAGTTGTGGCCTGATTAAACCCATGTCAAATGTCTCCAGTCCTTCTTTTGGTATAGACAGACAATGGCCCTCTCATGTCCCCTGACAATCAGGAGCTGAAGGAGGATAATGTGGCCCTCTGCATTATTGTTGTATGATTTGATTAACTGAATTTCCAGTAAATTCTGATGCATATTTAAATTGTGGCTATTTCTTATAAAAATTGGATTAATTTGGTATTTATGGAACTGAGGGACTAACAGTGGTAGACTACAGTGTCAGCAGGCATAAGGAAATGTTTCTGTTCAGCTCCAGCACGATACTTCACTCCTGACATATAACTCCTGTGCTGTTCCAGGCCCAAGCTTTTCTGTGAGACTGAACATTTTGAGCTCACTATTTTGTGCATGACAATATGTACATATGCACAAACTTGAATTAACACACACAAGTTATACATGCACAGCAAAAAGATCTCTAATTCCCTGATTTGCATACAGAACTGCTATTTTTTTTCCTTTTATAGTTGGGTATCATGTTTCTTGTTACCAGTTTTCTGATATCTTGTTTGTTCTCCAAGATTTTTCAGAAATAACTGTCATTCAGTACATTTATTAACTAATTTCAATAACAACCCAGGTGCAAAACATCCAGACCTATAACCTGTATACGCATTATTTTCAAGTATTTCTTTACCTGTTTTTTAATCAATGGTTGTGCTAACAATGTCTTCATCACTCCCTAACTATACCTGTCTCATTTTCTTATCTTTTTGTTAAAAATGTAAAGCAGTTCAGCTACTCACCCATTTTAAATAATTATGAATTTTATCCCCCTCCTCATTTAATAGGTCTACATTATCCTTGGTTTTTCTTTTTTACCCTTTTTTTTAAACCTATTCCCTTCTCCCCTAAACTTATTTTTTCTACACATCTTAAATGATCCATATATTTTTGTTTCGTTCTCTTCCTTTTCTCCATGTCCAGTATAGTGTAATAGGATGTTTCTAAGACCCTGCAGAGAGATGCAGGATAATTCTGCTGCCTATTACTGCTGCCAGGTGGTAGAATCCTGAACAGACATGAAGAGCTCTTTTGCTGACTCACTTTGGCAGGTAGGAGAGTTGCATTCTATTATCTCCAAACCATGAATTAAAAAAGAGTCTGAATATTTCTCAAAGGGCAGAAATAGAGAGGTCCTGCAAAAAGCAACCTTAAAACCACCAAACTCAGGCTGAACAAGGGCCTGATATCTATCTGTATACATTTGAGGAGTATTTAGTTTACCACACACTCAACAGTCAAATATAGAAATAAAGTAATGCTTTATTTTATGTAAGGTGACGGATGACAGGCATACCCCCACCCCTTCCTATTATTAAGGAAGTGTATCATAAATTTAAAAAAACAACAAGGAGTCCAGTGGCACCTTAAAGACTAACAGATTTATTTGGGCATAAGCTTTCGTGGGTAAAAAACCTCACTTCTTCAGATGCATGGAGTGAAAGTTTCCTTCCATCTGAAGAAGTGAGGTTTTTTACCCACGAAAGCTTATGCCCAAATAAATCTGTTAGTCTTTAAGGTGTCACCGGACTCCTTGTTGTTTTGGTGGATACAGACTAACATGGCTACCCCCCGATAAATTTAAAAGACATCACCAGACTTTGTAGAAGGATGTTATTTTTAAAGAAGTGTTGCATGACAGAGATACAGAAGAATTTTGCACACCATTCTGCTAATAGCTGCTAGAAAACACGGCACCAGACCCTTCCAGAGCAATATATGCAAAACCTGCAGGCATATCTCCACTGCTACGATGATCAATATCCCTCACAACACACCTTTCAAGATCCACGGGTCGTACGGATGCCTATCACGATGTGGTGTACCTCATCCAGTGCATCAAATGTCCCAACAACAACTCAACCTCATCCTTGAAGGAAACCTCAACAACACCTTCAAAAGATGAGCCCGAGTACATAAATTCATAATTTTGCTGGATGCTAAAAACAAGGGACTTACAGAGACACTGGTTTCATGACCCATTACAACAACTTGTAACACACCCTGCTGCCTGCTAACCCTCCATTGTCCTACAAATGCAGAAGTGTTAATTGTCCACTTCATGTTAAGTGGCCTTCTACAACATGTGTGAACTGCTTATGCCAGAAGTTCCCAAACTTTTCTTATTGCATACTCCCTTCCAGATCTACCAGTTGCCTGCATACCCCTACCTGGCACTTTTTGTGTTCTTTTTAACACTACATATCTTTAGCCATCTGTCCATATTTCACTGTTAAGTACAGATATAGGTATATTGCGACATATACAACCAAAAAAAACCCCTAAGTTCTGAGCTCAGTTAGATTGGACAGTTTTTGGGCAATTGCACCCATGCTGTACAGTGATTGGAGGCAGGGCCGGCTCCAGGCACCAGCTTACCAAGCAGGTGCTTGGGGCGGCAACTCCGGAGGGGGCGGCACTTTAAGGTATTCGGCGGCAATTCGGTGGAGGGTCCCTCACTCCCGCTCAGAGCGAAGGACCTCCCGCCGAATTGCCGCAGATCACGATCGCGGCTTTTTTTTTTTTTTTTTTGGCTGCTTGGGGCGGCAAAACTCCTGGAGCCGGCCCTGATTGGAGGTGAGGGCTCTGTATGTCAATATCTGTGTGTATCTGTGTTCTTACTGGTATATCTTGAAGTAAATTAACTACCATATTTTAAAGAACAAATTCTTACAGTTTTAAAGCTTTGTCTGAGTAGCCTATTATGAAAATGCAATAAATAAAATAATAAATAAAATCCTCCATTACATAATTTCTCCCACGTACCCCTCAGAGACGTTTTGCATACCCCCAAGGGTACACATACCACAGCTTGGGACCCCTGCCTTATGTTAACAATCTGTCCCACTTTGTACTGAGCTTGTAAACTCTGATTTCCTTCTCCTGACCAGAGGAAGAGCTCTGAGAAGCTCAAAAGCTTGCCCCTTCCAAACAGAACTTGGTGCAAAAAAAAAAGATACTATCTCCCTGACCTGGTCTCTCTCATATCCTGGGACCAACACTGCAAATAACCAGACCAATCATAAATGACCTTCATGACAGAACCAGAGTTCTCCTTTTGCAAGTTTATCTACTCCTTTTTCTTTGTTTTCTTTGTATTTGGCTATCTTTTTTCAAAAGGGATAAATCACATTTTCCGCTGACCCCACTTATATTTGGTTTGCATGTTTAAGAGGGAGCACTAAAGACAAGAACAATGAATATGTAAACATTCTTTTATAGCCTGATTTTCAGAGGTGCTGAGCATTCATATGTACCACTGAAGTCAACGGTCTGCAAGTGCTCAATGCCTCTTAGTATTAGTACACATGGTACATATTAAATAAAAATATGATTTTAAAACAATTTAAACTAGAACAAAACGCTATTAGAAAATTCTTAACTCAGTTTAAGCCTTAAGTCAAAATAAATCATGTTTAAAACAATTAAGTTAAAAGGATTTTTTTTAAAAAGGATTAAATCAAATTACGAGTGTCCACACAAGTCTTTGCACTGTTTTAACTAAACTGGTTTTTTTTTGCACCAATTAAAAGTTAAACCAGTGGATCTTTGACTATAAGCAGCACCTTAAAACTGACTTCAGCTAAGCAGATTGAAAGCAGAAGACATGCAAGCTTCCCTACACAGCTTTCTAGAACATCTCAAACCTGACCTACAATATCTCTGTTCAAATCCAGAAGTTCTCTGAAGCACAGATAGTGAAAGTATGTGATGGCCATGTGTGGTGGGCAAATGTGGACTAAGAGAAGAACACCAAATTTCTTTTCACTTCTGAACTAATATTAATGGGAGCAGGGGCGGCTCTAGGCACCAGCAAACCAAGCTGTTGCCTAGGGCGGCCAAATCTAGGGGGCGGCAGGCTGGGCCGGTGGACCTGCCGCAGTCATGCCTGCGGGAGGTCCACGGGCCGCGGGACGACGGACCTGCCGCAGGCATGACTGCGGAGGGGGCGCTCGTCCCGCGGCTCGGCTGGACCTCCCGCAGGCATGACTGCGGCAGCTCAAGCGGAGCCGCCGGACCCGCGAACCGTCCGCAGCCGTGCCCGCGGGAGGTCCGCTGTTCCCGCGGCTGGTCCGCTCGTCCCGGGGCTCCGGTGGACCTGCCGCGGGAGCTCAACCGGAGCCGCGGGAAGAGGGGACCCGCCGCGGGACCGAGGAAGGGCGGCGCAGCACACCGCGCTGCCTGGGGCAGCCTATTTTCTAGAGCCGCCCCTGAATGGGAGGTGCACAGGTCTATCCAGAAGCATCAATGTACCATTAAATTTAGTATAATTTACTTCTTACATTGTTCATTTTGTATAGATATGGACAAATAAAAAAAACTCTGGCTTTAGATGAGCAAAATATATGAGTTAAGGGGAGTAGTGGGGGCAAAAGACATATCTGGCTTGAAGACTAAGCTTGATAAGTTTATGGAGGGGATGGTATGATGGGATAGCCTAATTTTGGCAATTAATTTGGCAATTGATCTTTGATTATCAGCAGGTAAGTATGCCCAGTGGTCTGTGATGGGATGTTAGATGGGATGGGATGGAATCTGAGTTACTACAAAGAATTCTTTCCTGGGTGCTGGCTGGTGAGTCTTGCCCACATGCTCAGGGTTTAACTGATCGCCATATTTGGGGTCGGGAAGGAATTTTCCTCCAGGGCAGATTGGCAGAGGCCCTGGAGGTTTTTCGCCTTCCTCTGCAGCATGGGGCACGGATCATTTGCTAGAGGATTCTCTGCAGCTTGAGGTCTTCAAACCACAATTTGAGGACTTCAATAACTCAGACATAGGTTAGGGATTTGTTACAGGAGTGGGTGGGTGAGATACTGTGGCCTGCATTGTGCAGGAGGTCAGACTAGATGATCATAATGGTCCCTTCTGACCTTAAAGTCTATGAGTTATGTAATTGGAGACTGTCCCCAATTGAAGAATTGTCCTATTTTTAGGGACTGGTTAATGGCTATTCCACTTAAGAATTTTTCCCTCTTAGACATATCAGCCAATCAGAACTTGTATTTAGGAAACCAGAGTAATTTATCCTCTAAATAATTTTTCCTAGTTGGATGGAATAAAACGAAAGACAAAGAAATGGCAATGATAAAATGCTTTTCTTTGTGACACTTCAGTATAACTGAAGATTATAAAGGCCAAGAAATTTCCAGTCATGATGAAAGGTTTTTAAAACCTTCTAAGTCTTTTGTTGTGCTTGTGATTACAAATTGAAATGATTGATTTCCCTCTATGACAGTATCTTAAATTGTGTGTCACACAGTCAAAATTTAAAGCTTGATAGGTCCACAGTACAGTTTTAAAAAGTCATTCACAGGAGCTCAAAATTTAATTAAGCAAAACATTAGATCAATTAAGACTAAATGGTAGTGTAAAATATTAAGGTAAAACATGTATTAGTGTGACATTTGCATTTTTATGAAATATAAATGACAAAGAAATAAAAAATGCTTCTAAATTTCAGTTAACTCCCTTTAAAAAAATCTTGTTTCCATGGCAATGCTGAGAGTAAGTTTTTACAGGATGTAGATATGGATTTTTTTATTTAAAAAAAAACAGTTTAAATGAAAAATAGCAACATCATCTCTTTTCAATTTTCTAATATGGCTGAGAGGCACAGAAAATAAGTTACTAAGATATCAGTGCCAGGAAAAATGCAGAAGATGGACCCCTTGTTATCTTTTGAGCTTGTGATGTGCTTTTAAATAGGCACATTCACCAAAAAAGCCCTCCCACAAATACCCTAGTAGTCAAACAGACAATAGAGTTATTGTGTCTTCCTAGTCTGTAAGCCTAGCACAGCTAGTTCAATTAGGGAAGTTTTTAATCATATCAACTCTCATTAAGGAGATCAGTTGAAATTCCACTACAAAGGCTACCTATGATAGAAGTAGCCAAGTGGTACTCCTTTTGCATTCCAGATCTTAGAAAGTTGCTCAAGTCTCTAATGAGTAATCAAGGATTGAGGTTTCCAGGCTACAAAAATCCTGTTGTGGCAAAAAAGGCAGAAACCTAACACCCAAATCAATACTGTATTACTCTCTCCACAGGCAAGAGCTGCTGGGTCAGGAAAATCATGAAAAATTCATAGCGGAGGTGGTCAAGTCATCCATAAGATAGAGAAAATAATGCTATATCTAAAAATCCCCTGAGCAATCGAAGACACTTTATAGATTTCACCGTGGATAAGTGCTGGTTTGTTTCATCTATGTCCCTAAATACTGTTCCTATCTTATTTCTGACAGTAAATGAGGATGTCTTGATCTATATTTACTGTCTTTCTTATTTACTTTATTAATTTCTCAATCTCCCTACTCTGCCATTGCAGTAGTGACCCCATGGGATAATTCTGAGTCATTGCTTCTAGCAGAACAACAGGATAGCTCATCATGGATGAGTCTTTAAAGTGCTTCCTATATGTTGATTCCTCAAAAGGGATAGGTATAATTCTGAGGACTAGGAAAAGTTATCAAAAGCCCTGCTCTTCTCTATGGTATCACTTCTCCAAACGGATAAAGCAAAAAGCCCTACCTCACTTATAAACTCTAAATTCTCAAGCATAAAAAAGCAAGGTGCAATCTTAGTTCACAGAACCATAAGGGAAAGAAAATATGTGATGAAAAAACTACACTTGGAAATGGCAAGGAAACAAAGATTTCTGCATGATTAGTAAACCTGCCTTGATGTCTTCTTGCAAGCCTCAGAATCAAATTTGTACCTAACAAAGCAATGGTAAAAAAAGTAAGAAGTGGAACGACAAGGGTAGTCATGCTATATATAGTAGAGAAACTGATAAAAGAACTCTAATAATAGCAGAAGATGACAGAAATCCAACTACAAGCACTATAAGGTGACATTTGAAAATTCTAAAAAAAAAAAAAAAAAAAAAAAAAAAAAGCCCAATAAAGGCCTCTGAGAAATCTACAAAATACACCTTTCCCAACAATGCCCAGAAAGCAGAAGCTCTTCAAGCTGGATGAGCTGAGAGAAGGAACAGTCATTTTCTTCTCTGGATAGTAGTTAGACATCTCAGATACAAGACATGACATACGTGGATAAGGAAAACATACAGATTTAAATCTGCCTTGTTGAAATGAGACAAATAATGTTCCTAAAACTCTAAGCTGTTCTAGGGTGACCAGACAGCAAATATGAAAAATCAGGACAGGGAGTGGGGGGTAATAGGAGCCTATATAAGGAAAAGACCCCAAAATCGGGACTGTCCCTATAAAATCGGGACATCTGGTCACCCTATGTGGCATTAAGAAAATCAGACAAATTAAGACTAAACATACCTATCAGTACATACCATCCATTTCCTGTCCAGTGCAAGACTAAACTCAAGTATCTTGTCTAGTCTAGTATTTTGTGATTTTAAATATTTTAAGAAAAGGTTATTCAACTATAATGGTAGTTTCTCCAAATATATTGCCTCTGCAGAGTTACACGTGGGACCACGTGTCTCAGTACCACAGATTCATGGAGGCATTTAGGAAGTGAATGTAATAGCCTTATCCTTACAAAAGATTGAGGAAATGATGGTGAGACATCTACATGTAACTCACTCTCTTCACTGAGGTAGTGGCCACTAGAAACATCCAGTGGGTAATATTTTCAAAAGTGCCTAAGTGAATAAGGAGTCTATGTACTATTTTCAAAAGTGGTACAGGCACTTAGCATTGATTTTCAATGAGATTCAGGCCTCTAAATGCCTAACTCACTTTTGAAAATGGAATTTACAGTCCTAAATCACTTAAGCACTTTGAAAATTTTACCCACTGTCTTAAAATCTGGGTATGGTCATAAAAGAGACTATATAAAATTGTTACATTCTGCCCCTTGGATGTAGATAGTAATTTCTGCTTACTTACCTGACAAATCAGAATCTAGTATTTTTTTATTCCTCTTTGAACTGCAGAGTCAACACAGCTAGGAGAAAGCTGGATTCTATTCTAGTTTATACATCAACACAATTGTCACATATGTTTCAGTTGCCAAATCTTGATTACTGTTGGTAATGCATGAGCTAAAAATAACCCAAGTTTGACTCTGAGATCCCTGGGTGAGTTTGCAGGGGTAGCAGTTAGAAAAAAATAAAAACAAATAATTAGCAATGCCAGGTTTGCTGCATTGCTAGGGTTGCCAAGTTTCTACTTTCTAAAAACCAGACCCCCCTACACCGCCTCTTTTGAGGCCCTGCCCCCTGCCCCACCTCTTCCCCCCAATGTCCCACCTCTTCCTCCCAAGGCCTCGCCTTTGTCCCACCTCTTCCCCCCAACTCAGCCCGTTCTTCCTCTTCCCTCAAGGTCCCACTCCCTACTCTCTCATCTGCTCCACAACCCCACATTACTCGCTGCTTTCCCCACTCCCTCTTCCTCCTCACTTGATCCTCTTCACCTCCATCCTCCCTCGCCCCCAGCTGGGCTCCCTCTGCTCTGGGTCTGGAACAGGAGTGGCAGCCTGATGCTGAGCCTGCTTGCCAGCCTGCAGGTAGGAGGCACGCGCAGCTGAGCAGGGGCTGGTGAGGATTGATGACACAGCACCTTCCCGCAGTAACTGGGCTTCTGGTGTCCAGTGAGTGCATCTGACAGGACACTGCCAGGTCCCCGTTTTTACCAGACTTTCCAGTCGAAAACCAGACACCTGGCAACCCTGTTGCAGTATGTTTCCTTACAGATTACCAGAGGCTTTTTCTGTCTTTAATTTCCATTATACATGCACCATGTTTTTATATAGTGAGTACTTTTTATGGATTCTGTTTCACTGGTTATAAAAACATTTATACCCAACTTATTCTAATTATCTAGATTGTAAGCTCTTTGTCACAGGGGACATCTTTTTGTTCTCTGTTTATACAAAACCTAGCACAATGGGGACTGTGACTCCTAGGCACTACAGTACTAAAATAATACTTAATATAATAATACCCTGATATTTCTCTTTCCTAGGGACTTTGGGTTCTCTCCTACAGGCTTATTAGTAGAGCTGGTTGGAAAATAGAAAAAAATAACTTTCCCACCCATTTTTCGTCTAAATTTCATTTTCATAAAAAATGTGGTCCAGCTATGTTGTGAATTTTCATTAGTTCTTTTATATCTTTACCAGCCTTCATTATATTGTTACAAAAAAAAATATGAGCCATCGCTGGGAAGAGTCCAGAGATGTTTCTGAAAAAGGAGGAAAATCTTGAGATTTAAGCCATGCAGGTATTTCAGTTGTTGTGTATGTAGCACATGGAAATTTCTAGTATAACTGGTCAATTGCTGACACATTCGGTTTATATTTTAATGCAAGGAATCGATCTTCACAGTCAGGCAGTATCAATATTTGTGCCTATTGGTTTTTCAACTATTTTCTAGAGGGAAAAAGTTATTCCTTGCAATATAATAACTGCTTAGCCTTCCTGACCAATCAAATTCTTAATGTA